>NC_136063.1:1483250656-1483850656 GCF_964261635.1 Lissotriton helveticus | reverse complement strand
GACAACAGCCCTTGAGATGTAGGTAAGGGCCAACTAGTAGCAGTTGGCTGCGTAAGCGTGATAGGAGTTGGGCCAAAATCTGCATAAATGTCCATAATCTTGGAATGGAAGAAAGTTGCTAGCTGGTTACAGAATGCTTGGGAGCTCTCTGGATCCATATTGTGATGAGAGGCCGAGAGCAATTGCACTAGCCTAAAGAGTTTTTTTAGAGGAGGGGGCATTTTCGATGTTAGAGGTGCAATACTTTGATTTTTCATCCGTTAGTGTGAGCTTGTATTCTTTAATGTCCCTTTATGTGCATTCTTTCTCGTTCATCTAAGATTTTCCTACAAGCTTGTTCTTGAAGGCAACGTGCTTGTTTGAGCATCCTGAGCCTATCTTTACACCAGGATGCCGAAGGGAGTCATCCTTTATGTACGATTGTCTTCAAAGGGGCGAGTTTATTGGCTGATGTCTCCAGCGGTGCTGTGACAGCCTCAGCCCGCTATCAGAGTCATCTTGGATTACACAGGTATACTGTTTAGAGTTCTAGCTAGAGTCACGGCGGAGACTTCTTTCCAATTTCTGGATTTATCTACGGGATGAGGAGTTCTATTATTTCTGACTGCTGTGAGGGGGGCAAACATGAAGCCAACTGTGCAGTGATCGGATCAACAAATAGGGATGATTTTTTGGGAAACTACTCTGGTATCATTAGTAAAAATCCCAACCAAAGTGTGGCCCGCCTTATGTGTGGAGGCTGATACTAATTGTGACATTCCAAGATTAGCAAGGGTTTCTAGAAAGGTGCTTGAGTCTTGGTTGTTCACCTCTTCTAGGTGAAAGATAAAATCATCCAGGAGGGCCATCCAGCTGTCTGCTAGAAAAGGTTCTAGCAAGCATTTAAGTTCCATAAGAAACAGAGGTCATCAGAGATGTCACTAACCATGTCATGAGTGAATTAATATGTGCCATGTATGTCAGTTACATTATGGGTGGTATATTGTGTGTAGTGCTTGGCATAGGGGTCTGCAAGTGCATGAGTAACTTACTGAAACTCAAAAGCACATCTCTCATCTTTTAAGCACAAAGTGCTGTGCTTTATGGCATACATGCAAAACACACAAGATGATGGATGGAATGTTGCACAATGGCAAAACACTCACCCCCAGTCACAGATCTGGGTTTAATCCATTGTTATTTTGCTCACCAAGCCACCC
The DNA here is from genome assembly GCF_964261635.1 of Lissotriton helveticus. Classification (NCBI taxonomy): domain Eukaryota; kingdom Metazoa; phylum Chordata; class Amphibia; order Caudata; family Salamandridae; genus Lissotriton; species Lissotriton helveticus. The sequence goes on along the minus strand of NC_136063.1, from coordinate 1,483,849,457 downwards.
AAGTTCAGACATGGCCATATGCAAATCAGTCTTGACCCTGTACCTCATGGGAACAGTCCAGCCGGAACTGCCAAGCCATGTCTTCCCTGGACCGGAATCAAGCATCCTAGGACCGGTTTCTGGCTATCAGCCGTCTTCAGCCAGGATAGCTTGACTCCAGTGGCTTAGTGAGCACAGGACCCACGTCTGGGCATACCCTTCCCACATAGGGTGAACAGGAAAAAACACAAGATGATGGATGGAATGTTGCACAATGGCAAAACACTCACCCCCAGTCACAGATCTGCATTTAATCCATCGTTATTTTGCTCACCAAGCCACCCCAGTTCAGACATGGCCATATGCAAATCAGACTTGACCCTGTACCTCATGGTAACAGTCCAGCCCGAACTGCCAAGCCATGTCTTCCCTGGACCGGAATCAAGCATCCTAGGACCGGTTTCTGGCTATCAGCCATCTTCAGCCAGCATAGCTTGACCCCAGTGGCTTAGTGAGCACGGGACACACGTCTGGGCATACCCTTCCCACATAGGGTGAACAGCAAAACACACAAGATGATGGATGGAATGTTGCACAATGGCAAAAAATTCACCCCCAGTCACAGATCTGGGTTTAATCCATTGTTATTTTGCTCACCAAGGCCCCCTAGTTCAGACATGGCCATATGCAAATCAGTCTTGACCCTGTACCTCATGGGAACAGTCCAGCCCGAACTGCCAAGCCATGTCTTCCCTGGACCGGAATCAAGCATCCTAGGACCGGTTTCTGGATATCAGCCGTCTTCAGCCAGGATAGCTTGACTCCAGTGGCTTAGTGAGCCATAAGTTGGCAGGGTATGCTCAGACGTGAGTCTCTTGCTCACTTTGCCACTGGATTCAAGCAAGCCTGGCTGAAGACGGCTGGAATGCCAGAAACCGGTCCTAGGAAGCTTGTTTCCGGTCCAGGGATGGCATGGCTTGGCAGTTTGGGCTGGACTGTTCCCATGAGGCACAGGGTCAGACTGATTTGCATATGGCCATGTCTGAACTGGGGTGGCAGAGTGGGCTAAAGAACGGTGATGGATTAAACCCAGATCTTTTAACTGGGTGGGAATGTTTGATTGGTTCAGATGCTCCGTCCATCACCACCCCCTTTTGAACCGCTTTGTTCACCATAAGTTGGCAGGGAATGCTCAGACGTGAGTCCCTTGCTCACTTTGCCATGGGATTCAAGCAAGCCTGGCTGAAGACGGCTGGAATGCCAGAAACTGGTCCTAGGAAGCTTGTTTCCGGTCCAGGGAAGGCATGGCTTGGCAGTTCGGGCTGGACTGTTCCCATGAGGCACAGTGTCAGACTGATTTGCATATGGCCATGTCTGAACTGGGGCGGCAGAGTGGGCTAAAGAACGGTGATGGATTAAACCCAGATCTTTTGACTGGGAGTGAGTGTTTGATTGGTTCAGATGCTCCGTCCATCACCACCCCCTTTTGTACCGCTTTGTTCACCATAAGTTGGCAGGGTATGCTCAGACGTGAGTCCCTTGCTCACTTTGCCACTGGATTCAAGCAAGCCTGGCTGAAGACGGCTGGAATGCCAGAAACCGGTCCTAGGAAGCTTGTTTCTGGTCCAGGGAAAGCATGGCTTGGCAGTTCGGGCTGGACTGTTCCCATGAGGCACAGGGTCAGACTGATTTGCATATGGCCATGTCTGAACTGGGGTGGCAGAGTGGGCTAAAGAATGGTGATGGATGAAACCCAGATCTTTTGACTGGGTGTGAGTGTTTGATTGGTTCAGATGCCCCATCCATCACAACCCCCTTTTGTACCGCTTTATGGCATACATGCAGCATATCTCAGAGGTGAGTTATGTTTACTTAAACATAGGTTTAAGACTTTTTACGGAAGGCTTTTACATGCCAACAAAGCTGGCAGTGAGAGTGCATAGACACAGTCTACACTAGTAGGCTACACTAGTAGGCTAGACCCTTGTTTAAGCGCAGAATTTTTAACAATGCCTAGCACTCTCATACTGCACGTGTAACTCAGAATTATTTTAAAGGGTATGTGTTACAATCTAAGACCATGCAAACCTGCTCTATAATTTACCAACACCTACCCTAAAGGGTATATAATAGCTTTCAAGTTTCACAGATTCACGCATTATGTACACCTTCAGTGCATGTTTTTTTCTTTTAATTCAGAGACTACTAGTCCTCTTTTAAAATGGATAAATAGGACTGTAAGTCCCAGAGATTAAAGAAAATCATTCATTGTGAGCAGCACATCATATATAGACATAAAACTTTCCAGATATTCAAATACATTGTTAAGTATAAGTTTAACCTTTAGCACACAGTTTTGTTTCAAGCAATTACAGCATGCAGTACAACAGCACATGTACAATATTCAATTCCTGGGTAACACATTGTGAACTAACTTTTCACTCAGCTACTCTACTCCTCACCCAAACTGTTACATACTCACACACTTAGAAAGTGTCTTACTCACCTATTGATAAATATATACACACTTAGACAGTGTTTTACTCACCTATTGATAAATATATAAAAGCACTCACACTACCACTTATAGACCCTCTGATAAAGCTTCCAAGCGTTTCTAAGTATTTATCAACCTCACGTACGTACATACATTTTCATTTTTTGTCAAAATACAATATACTTCACATACCTGAAAATTGAGTTTCTGGTGAAAATTATTTTTTGTTGCTCTTATTAGATAGATTCAATATTCACCTGGAAATGTGAAAGCTAAGCATAAGAATGTGCCTGAGTGTCTGAGTGACTTTGTAAGTGGGTGTATGAGTCCCCTGAGTCGGACTGTGACTGTGTATCAGTCTCTGAGTGGGTCTATGAGGGGGTGCATAAATCTCTGAATGGGTCTGTGATTGGGTGCACAAGTCTCTGAGTGGGTCTGTGAGTGGGAGTAAGAGTGTCTGACTGGGTCAGTGAATGGGGCAGTGAGTGCTTGAGTGTGTCACTGGATGGGTGCATGAGTATTTGAATGGGTCTGTGAGTGGACGCATGAGTCTCTGAGTAGGTCTGTGAGTGGGTGCATGAGTCTCTGAGTGGATCTGTAAATGGGTGCATGAGTGTCTGAGCAGATCTGTGAATAGGTGGATGGGTCTCTGAGTTGGTCTGTGAGTGGGTGCATGAGTCTCTGAGTGGGTCAGTGAGTGGGTCCATGAGTCTCTGAGTCAATCTGTGTGTGGGTGCATGTGTCTGTGAGTGGGTCTGTGAGTTGGTGTGTGAGTATCTGAGTGGGTGCATGAGTCTCTCAGTGGGTTTGTGAATGGGTTTGTGAGTGTGTGACTGGGTCTGTGAATGAGTGCAAAGGTCTCTGAGTGGGTGTATGAGTCTCTGAGTAGGTCTGTGAGTTGGTGCATGAGTCTATAAGTGGATCTGTGAGTGGGTGTGTGTCTCCGGTGGGACTGTGAGTGGGTGCATCAGTATCTGAGTGGGTCTGTGAGTGGGTGCATGGGTGATGAGTGAGTGTTTGGGTGGATGCATGACTGTTTGAGTGGGTGTGTGAGTGGGTGTGTCATTGTCTGTGAGTGGTTGCATAACTCTGAGTGGGTGTGTTACTGTCTGAGTGGTGTGTGAGTATCTGAGTAGGTCTGTGAGGGATATATGGGTGACTGAGTGGGTCTGTGGTAGGTGCATGTATCTCTGAGTGGTCTGTGAGTGTGAGCAATAGTGTCTGAGTGGGTCTGTGAACAGGTGCATGAGTGTCTGAGTGGCTATGTGAATGGGTGCATAGGTCTCTGAGTATGTCTGTGATTAGAGGGTTTGAGTCCCTGAATGGACCTGTGAGTGGGTGCATGAGTCTCTGAATGGATCTGTGAATGGGTGAATGGGTCTCTAAGTAGATCTGTGAGTAGGAGCGTGAGTGGGTCTGTGAATGGGTGCATAGGTCTTTGAGTGGGTCTGAGAGTGAGTACATGAGTATCTGAGTGGGTCTGTGAGTGGGTGCATGGGTGACTGAGTGGGTCTTTGAATAGGTGCATGACTATCTGAGTGGGTGTTTAAGTGGGTGTATTAACATCTGAGTGGGTCTGGGAGTGGGTGTGTTAGTATGTGAGTGGGTCTCTGTGTGGGTGCATGAGTGACTGAGTGGGTCTTTGAATGGGTGCATGAGACTCTGAGTGAATCTGTGACTGGGTGCGATATTGTCATCTTAGTGGGTCTTTGAATGGGTGCTTAATTTCTGAGTGGGTCTCTGACTGGATTTATGAATGGGTACATGAGTGTCTGAGTAGATTTGTGAATTGGTGCATGGATCTCTGAGTGGTTCTGTGAGTGGGTGCATGCGTCTCTGAGTGGGCTTGTGAGTCAGTGTATGAGTCTCAGAGTGCTTCTGTGAGTCAGTGCATGGGTCTCTGAGTAGATCTCTGAGTCTCTCTGTGGGTCTGAGAGTGGCTGTATAAGTCTCTGAGTGGGTCTGTGAGTGGGAGCATGAGTGTCTGAGTGGGTCTGTGAATGAGTGTCTGAGTTGGTCTGTGAATGGGTGGATAAGTCTCTTTGTGGGTCTGTGAGTGGGTTCATGAGTCTCTGGGTAGGTCTGTGTGTGAGTATCTGAGTGGATTTCTGAATGGATTTGTGAGTATCTGAGTGGGCATGTGAGTGGGTGACTGAGTGTGTCTGTGAGTGGATGCATGTCTATGTCATTCTCTGAGTGTGTTGTGAGTGGTGCTTGACTGTCTGAGTGGGTATGTGAGTGGGTGAGTCATTGGCTGAATAGGTCTGTGAGTGGGTGTGATTGTATCTGAGTGGGTCTGTGAGTGGGTACATGGGTGACTGAGTGTGTCTGTGAGTGGGTGCATGAGTCTCTGAGTCGATAAGTGAATGGGTGCAAGAGTGTCTGACTGGGTCAGTAAATGGGTGCATGAGTGTTTGAATGGGTCTGTGAATGGGTGCATATGTCTCTGAGTGGGTCTGCAAGTGGGTGTAAGAGTCTCTGTGTGGATCTGTGAGTGGGTGCATGGGTTTCTGAGTGGATCTGTGAATAGGTGCATGGGTCTCTGAGTGGGTCAGTGAGTGGGTGCATGAATGTCTGAGTGGGTCTGTGAATGGATGCATAGGTATCTGAGTGGGTCTATAAATGGGTGCATGATTTTATCAGTGCATCTGTGTGTGGGTACATGAGTCTGGGAGTGGGTTTGTGTGTGGGTGTGTGAGAATCTGAGTTGGTCTATGTGTGGGTGTATGAGTATCTGAGTGGGTCTGTGAGTGGGTGCATGGGTGACTGAGTGGGTCCATCAGTGGGTGCATGACTGAGTGAGTATGTAAGTGGGCACATTATTGTCTAAGTGGGTTTCTGAGTGGGTGCATGAGTATCTGATTATGTCTGTGAATGGGTACATAGGTGTCTCAGGGGGTGCATGAATCTCTCAGTGATGCTCGGAGTGGGTACATCATAGTCTCAGTGGGTCTCTGAATGGGTGCGTGAGTGTCTGAATGGGTCTCTGAATGCAAGCATGGGTCTCTGAGTGAGCCTGTGAGTGGGTGTATGAGTCTCTGAGTGGATGTGGAAATCAGTGCATGAGTCTTTGAGTGGATCTGTCAATGGGTGCATGGCTCTCTGAGTGGGTCTGTGAGTGGATACTGCTGTCTCTGAGTGGGTTTGTGAGTGGGTGCATGAGCCTCTGAGTGCATTTGTGAGTGGGTGCATCAATATCTAAGTGTATCTCTGACTAGGTGCAATAGTTTCTCTGTGGGTCTGTTAATGGGTGCATACATTTTTGTGTGGGTCGTTGAGACATTGCATAAGTCTCTGAGTGCGTCTGTGAGTGGGTGCATGAGTGTAACAGTACATTTGTGTGTGGGTGCATGAGTCTGAGAGAGGGTATGTGAGTGGGTGCATGAGTCTTGAGTGGGTCTGTGAGTCGGTGCATCATTGTCAGAGTGTGTCTGTGAATCTTTTTTCTAGATATCCTTTTGCAGATATTTGCAAATTCGCCACAACGTTACGCAGGGGGCACGCTGGTGGTCGCAAAGAATTTGCCAATATCGCATGTGGCAAAAAAATTGCTTAACGACATATTGTACACATGTGGACTCCGTGAAAGATCCTTATATTCCTCCCATGGGGTCGGGGCACATCCAACCTGACCCCTTATGCCAAGATTTACCATTTGATTTCTGCCCCAGGGACTGTCCAGCTGAACTAATACGGCGGCTGCAATCTCTGCTCAGCTTGCGGCCAGCCAATCATGGCATTCTTTTTGGTGCATGCATTCACCGCAAATTAGTCAGGATCCTGGATAAACAAAATTCGATTTCCTTAAATTTCTCAATAACTACTGAATGGATGCCCACCAAATAACAAAAAGCCCAATCTGTGAACCAAAAGCTAGCTTTCTGGCAAATGTGGTGCAATTCTGGCCAACGATTTGGTCTGCAGACATGTCTATGGGAATTAACATTGGAAACACACTTTTATTGACCCCCCACTTTTTTCTCCTCCCCTGATTTATGGATCACCCTGAAACTTTCTATGCACAATGAGAATCACCAACACAATTTTTTGGAAAAATGTCGTGAAGATTCACTAACAATGGCAAAGTTATAGGCAAGTAAAAATACTTTTCCTATGGAATCATGGTCCTAACTATAACTACATACTGGCACCTGCCAATAGATTTTTTATTTTATATAAACCAAAGGTTACAGGGATATTATATTTAGGCTGACATTTAATTCGTACTAAAGATGCAAAAATGGGGATACCCTGAAAATGAAAATATTTCCTAAATCAGGGAATAAATAACATATGTGCACAAATCTTTAGGAAATGCTATATGGAGTGGACCTTCGAGACTTCAATATCAATATATCAATTACCAGATGCTAATCTTTTTTTCTTATCTTTTTTGTAGGCCTGGGCCGTAAATTCTGTCCTGCTCGTGGAATTTGGGTAATTTCACGTTCCGTGGAGAATGCGGAATTGCCAAAAATACTGCAATCCGCGGCTTCGTGGAATATTTTGCTTGTTCACGCTTTCATAATGCCTATTCGCAAGATATTTCCCCCTGAGCACGCAAACAGCATTTGCGAACCGGAAAAAAAGCATTGCAAATGGGCCGAACAAGCAATTGCGCATGTTTGTGGAATTTCTGCGTGCTCGCTGACATTTTTTTCAGTTTTGAGGAGCTTTGCGTAGCTCGACTACGCAAATTCCGCCCACCCCTACTTCTTTGCTAAAAATTAATACAAATACATTATTTACATGTACTAAAAGCTCTTATTTAGTTCATTGGTACCACATGATTAATATATTTCTATACTTTTCTATAATGGTTCTCACTAGATCTTTTCAGGCATGCTCCCACATTCATCCAATGCCTATCTTATCATGGGTTTTATGCAGATATAATACAGAAATTCGGAGCAGTTTTTGTACTTTAGGCAAAACATGGATTGTCCATTATATTCATTGCACGTAGTCTCTATTCATTGCTAAAAATATTTTTGGACTTTCTTCATGTGGGGTATCTTATGTACAGCATGCCTCTTAGTTTTAACACACTGTTACCTAATGACTGCCAGTTGATCATATGGTCTTTAGAGAGATGTTTTACTAGTTGGTGTTCAAAATCTGTTTACGATTAGCATCTGGTAATTGATATATTGATATTGAAGTTTTGAAGGTCCACTTCATATTGAATTTCCTAAAGAATTGTGCACACATGTTATTTCATTCGTACAAAACCAGAGAAATTCTGCAGTTATAGCTAGCAATCTAACTATAACTCACGCCCCCGCAATGCACTGCTTATGCCCTCACATATTACATCACACATGACATGGTCAGTGACATCACTGATGATATCTCAAATGACATCACTGACATCACTGATTACATCATTCAGTGGCTGTGAGTGTTTTTTAAATGTTTATGAGTGTTAAATATATATACCAAGGTGTATTGATGTATCAGTGGGTGTATGAGTGCCTGTATCAATGATTCAGTAGGTGTGTGACTGGCTGTATAAGTAATTTAATTAGGTGTCACAGTAAATGTTTGGGTCACTGACTACATTGACTCATTGTCTGTATCAGTCTGTCTGTTGGAGTCGAAGTGGCTGTATGGGTTGGTGAGCGGGTACAAGTTTAGGTGTATGCGTTATTGCTTGGTTTTCTGAGTACCTGTATGGATGTATGTGTGTCTGTGTGGGTGGGTGAGAGGCAGTGTGACTTGCAGAATGGATGAGTCTGTGGGTGTATGGGTTAGTGAGTGTGTAGGGGAAGGGCTGTATAAGAGACTAAGTGTGTCAATGGGTGTGTCAGTGAGTGAATGGATATCAGTGGTATATGGGTGAGTAAGTGGATATGTGAAAGTCAGTATACTTCAGTGTTAGAGTATATCAGTGACTGTATGTGTGAGTGAGGGATTGTGATAGTGGCTGTATGGGTTAGTGAGTGTTGTGTGAGTGGCTGTATGGGTGAGTGAATATATGACAGTATCTGTATGAATAAGTGAATGGGTATGTGTATAACTTTATAGGTGAATAAATGGGTATCTGATTGACTCTATAGGTGAGCAGTAGGTGTGTGAGTAGCTCTATGAGTGACTGACAGTGTGTGAGTGCCTGTATGGCTTTATGAGTGGATACATCAGTGGCTGTATTAGTGAGTGAGTTGGTGTACAAGTGGCTGTATGGGTTACTGAGTGGATATGTGTGTAGACCTATGAATATGAGTGTGTATGTAAGTACTGGTATGGGTGTGCCAATGGTTTCAAGAATGGTAGTGTGGAAGTTGGAGTGAGTGAATGAAGGGTTACATGGGGGTTTGAGTAGGTGCATCAGAGATTCTGTGAATTATGTCATCAGTGATGTAATCAGTGATGTCATTTGAGATGTCATGAGTGACTGACCATGTTAAGAGTTATGTATTATGTGAGGTCATAAGTAGTGCATTGCAGGGGTGCGAGTTATAGTTAGCTCAGCTAACTGAACTGTTGAATTTCTCTGGTCTTGTATGAGTGAAATGTCAGCATTACTATAATGTCCCTGTAAACTTTGTTTTGTTTCGGTGAACTTTTAAGGTTTTACAAAAATTCTATTTCGTAACTATAATCTCCCTTCAGTGAATATCTAAGGTTTTTTAAAAGCTAAATCCTCACTATAACGTCCCTGACACCTTTGTTTTTTTCAGTGACGTTCTAAGGTTTTTCAAATTCTATTTCCCAACTATAATGTCCATGTAACCTATGATTGTTTTATTGAATTTTTAAGGTTTTTAAATGGTATTTTCTATCTAAAATGAATGTAAAAGGGTATTTTTATAAGCTTGTATTTTCTCCTGTGGATTAATAAGTGTTGTGTTTTTTCTTAAAATTTTTTACATACGCTACAACGTCCCGATCCCCACAGACATTCAATGACCACCAACACATCCAAAAATAGTTTGTAAAAAATCTATTCTGAACATTACCCTACACATATTACTATATACCTACGTGTTTAAAAATATGTTTAAACTCATGTTTCTGTACTTGGACGTCGATTATGATGGCGGACGGACCAGCGTCCCTCCGCCCCCCCCGAGGTGGAGGGACCGTCCGCAGTGGCAGTGGCGTTCCCTCCATACCAATTAGGATGTGACCGCCATTGCGGAGGGTGCTGCTTCAAGCAGACACCGCCACCAAATTGCAGTCAACACCCCGCGGATCAGCGGCGGACGGACCTGCCATCCGCCACTGTTCCCACCGCCATCCTAATCTGGCGGTGGGTGTTTTCTCGGAACGCGTCTGTGAATCCGCATCTTCCGGGCCGGCGGTGGCTTCCACCGGCCCGGAGGATGCGGATTCACCGCAAGCATAATCGACCCCTAGGTTTCTTTAAAATCCATCTGTCAGACCTATTTTCCTCTTTTGCAGTTATTCGGGATGTCGCAGTGACATTGATAACCACACTGATCACGCCTTTTCCATAAAGTCTAAAACACATATTCAGACATACTACAGTTTTTTACACACTAGGGGTTTCTTACATATTTTTCTACTAAGTTTCTTTAAAAAAGCATCTTTCAGACCTATTTTCTGTTTTCGGGGTTATTCGGAATGTCGTAACGTCGCCGCTAACCGAGACAGTTGAGCCTTTTCTATAAAGTGAAAACACATATATGCACACATATTACAGTATTTAACATACTAGGGGTTTATTACTGTACACCTCAAACTTCTAATTTTCTAGTGTATCTCTAGGACAACCATCTCTAAAACCTATTTTCTGTTTTCGCTGTGACTCTGGAGACTGCGATGACGTCTTCCCTGTGGGAAATGCGATCCCGGCGGACACGTTGTAAAAACAGAAAACAAAAGCCGACATCCAAAGGCCACCAACATATCCAAAAATTATAACTAAACAATTAATTCTAACCTTCACAGTAGATGGCTCACTATATGAATAACTCTATAAAAACATTTATCAAACTCTCAATATCTCTATAACAGTGGGTATTAATGATTCAATGATTTTTTAAAATATTTTCACCAATGTTTGTGATGACATTGATAGTCGTGCTGTCGCTGCAATGGTACATGGGGGCCGTGCTGGCGGTCGGGCATCATCACGAATATCGCTCGATTAAAAATATATATTTTGGACACATAACTTGTGTCACTTACACCCCCATTTCTCAAACATGGGGTCACAGTACCTCTTTTCTGACCCCTCATGTTAGATATTTCAGAAATGTTAATCCCCAGGACCCATTCCTGGTAGATAAAATAGCGGCTGCAACTTTCTGTTTAGGATGCGTCCAGCCAATCAGAGCATTCCTGTTGGCGCGTGCATTCATGATTCATCATGAAACTTTCGCGAAATGTCCATGGCCAGAGATACACTATAATTTTAAACTTACATTTCTCAGTAACTACTGAATGGATTTACACCAAATAAGCAAAAGGCCCTTCCTTGAACGGGCATCTACCTTCCTTCTAAATTTGGCGTAAGGCCTTTCAGCGGTTCGGCTGTTGGTGTGGCTAAATGTTCCTAATGAAATTAACATCACAAACGCAACCTTATTTCGTGCCACAAATTCTCGGTCTCCACGGCACAAATCACCCCCCAAACTTCCCATAACAATAGACTTGGCCCTGTTATTAGCAGTCAGAGCTTTGACGATGAGATGGAAGTCCCCCAGATCACCCAGAATATCTTTGTGGCAGTCTGACCTGATGAGGTGGGGCAGGGCGGAGGGTGCGGTGTTGAGACAGGAAGAGGAGAGAGGACAAAGAAAGCATCCCATAGCGCAAGAATGGGAAATTATGCTGTTACAACTGGAGGAGATGGGATTGACACCATCGCAGGCAGATGGGATGTAAACTGAAGATGAATGCATGGTGTGTCAGTGTGCGTAGTCTAGGAGAACAAGAGCCCACATCCACAAGTTCAGTTTTCTGTAACCCTTACAATGTACCGAGTTAGCATGACATCATCGTTAAGGAGTGCCACATTTTAGATTTATTATGACTTGGAGACGTACGGGGCAGGGGTGGGAGTTGTGGGGGGTGAGGGAAGGGTCGGGGGTTTGATTCTTTCTATTTTCGTTGGTTTTGGGGCTTGTTAATAACATGCTGTACTGAATAATGATGCTCATGCAAGTGCTACTATAGAATAGCATATCAAAAAAAGTGTATGGAATATTATACATTCCTGTTTTCTTTTAGATACGGTACATGCCATGATGTTACTGCAAATGGCCGACATGTTTGGTTGGGGAGAACAAGAGAAAATGACTGTACTGCATATTAAGTGAAAATTATATGATGTATTTACTATTGTGCAGTTGAGAATAAAGAGTTTTCAAAAAAAAGCAGTGCATGGCGAGGTTGTAGTTACCTTAGGGTAATTTCCAGGATTTTTTAAATGTAAAGTAATATTTAATTACCATATGTTAATCCAAACCCCGCCACGCGTAGCTTTTCCCTGCATACAGCCAACCACATGCTTTGGCCATGCTCAGTGGAGGGTTGGCCCCAAGGCCTGGCCCTTGGGACCCCATCCCCCAGGGCCATATATATTTTAAAGGGGAGTCATCTGCCCCTCTTCCTTAACCTCCTTATACTCTTGGAACCCTTCTACCAGGGCATTATAGTTTTTTAAAGGTGACAGGGGCAATATGACCTCCCTCCTCAAGCCTTATTCGGCTCTCTGCCCCATCCACTAGGGCCTTTTTTTGTGCAGGGGGAGTGAGGTCACATTTCCCCCTCCTTGAGCCTTATTAGGCACTGGGGACCCCATTCCCCAAGGCCACTATTAAGGTTAGGAGGGCCGTGCAGCCTGCCCTCTCTAAGCTTTGTAAGGACCTGGTAACCCTATCCCCCAGGGCTATTTTTAAAAGTATAGGGGGATGGGGCACATGGGTTGCCTGCTGGGACATTGATAGGCCCTGGGGACCCCATCTCACAGGGCCACTAATACGAATCAAGGGGACAGGACACACAGCTCCCCTCCCCGGGCCACTTTTGACCCCAGAGAGCCCATTCCCCAAGGTCTGTTGACATATTTAAAGGGATTATGGACCATCTTTCCCCCTCCCAAGGATGATTTCAGTCCCTGGACCACAATAACCGATGCCTGGCACAATTTTAAATGGGAAAGTGCACATGGCCCCCCTCTCCGGGCAGACCACAGTATTCTCGGGGGCTGCGGGGGAGCCCCAGACCCCCATGGTCCCAGATGGCATCTGCTTCCAGTGGATGTAGCCATTGCTCCAACCCACAGGGAGCATCCAAAAATGCTGCTCATTGCAGGCAGGATCAATATTTTCATCTATTTCCCTGCCCACTTCACTGCAGACATGGAACCAAATGAAAAGTCTGGACTTGGTGTTTGCTCCCACTTGGAGGTAGATTTGAAATTGCTCCCACCAAGCAAGAGCAAACACTTACACAGACATGGAAACCATGTTTTTGCCCCAAGTTGGATCCTCCGGATCCCCACCACCAGGCCTAGGCGGTCAGTGTATTCCTTACCTACCCCTTTTGTCTTTCTGTTTGTGTTTTTTAGGACTGGGGACCAAGTCCTGAGTCCTAAGATGGCTGCCACAACATCCTGATTGAGGACGTGGCAACCAATCAGATCTCAGTTTGAGATCTGTCGGGATCCACGGAGCCTCTGGGTCCCGAGGTATACAAAGATTTTTTGCATTAATTGTTCAAAAACTACTGAATGGATTTACACCAAAACACAATAAGCCCTCTTTCTGGACCTAGCTCTAGCTTTCTGCAAAATTTGTCATAAATCTGTTGAGCGGTTTACACTGTAGCCATGTCTAAACTTCCTAAGGGAAAATGAATGGGGAAATGCGTTCTGAGACCTCTCTTTTTCTCAGCCTCTGCTTGACAGATCACCGTGAAACTTTCAATGCACAAATTAGCCATATTGTAAAATATACATTTGATTATTGTCATTGTTGATTTTCTGACAGTGCCCAATGGTCTCCTTTATATATATATATTGATGTGTTGACCCCTTCATAAAGCCAATAGACCTGCCTCTTTGTAAATGTTGGTGTTCTGACCCGTTTGCCTTTCTTCAAATGCCACCCTTTATATTGTTACAAGACTTAACTGTGTGTGGCGGTGGGGGATAGGCGCCCATTCCTTGCCGCGCACGGTGATGGACATCTTTCTTAACATTAACAACATTGAAAAAAACAAAGGTTAAAGTGGTGTTAGAATTGGGAATTGTAATAATATCTTACTTTACAATAAAAATCCTCTGAAATTTACTGAAGAACAAAAATTAAGGGACGTTATGCTTAGTTGAAAATGTCATTTAAAACATACATTCCAAACAAACAAACAAACCCACTGAAAATCACCAGTTAGAGTTATTTCAAGTAACTATATGTGCCCCGAAGTAACTATACCTTGCACCCTCACCATTCCCTGTTTATTACTGCACATATTACAGCACTCATGACATGTTCTTTGGCATCATAGATAACATCACTACAAAATGTGAATGACATTTTCCCTTGTTCCCAGGCAAAGTAAAGGAACACCAGGAAGGATTCTATTAATGGTCAGCAGTAGTTTTCATTTCACAATAATCTTAATGTATCTTTTTTTAAAGGGCAAAAATCAAAGAAGCAGCCATAGATAGTTATAGCATGGATCGAGAATACGAAAAAAGAATGATAACGCCTGTTGAAAACCTACGCCTTTTGAAAACCTGTTCTGTGGCAAAGCAAGAATCACTGTTCCACACTTCTAATAGGTAAACGATCTGTTCCAGCTAAACCACAAAATATATGGCTGAAACAAGCCTGTAGTTCCGGTATGACGACTTTTTCAAACACTATAAGAGGTCAACCACAAATTATGGATACATATCACAGAAACTCAGGCAATAGTTGCAGCTCTGCACAATCTTGTCCCAATAGCCCCTACCTAAACTCCAAGGTGTTAAACTACACATCTGTGTCTTACTCAATGCACATCTGGCAGATGGAATATATGTTTCTGCAAACACAGATTGTGCTATTACATACTACTCGAATTATTATGTTGATTTTTACAAGGCATCGTCATATCTTGAAAAGGAAATATTTAGCACTGCTTCTGCCCACAATTGGTTTTGCCTTGTTCAAGATGAAACTTTCCGACAGGTTTAAATTGCAACTCTAGATGGACAGAGTGTGATGTTTTAGTTAAACCAATTTAACTAGAAGCAGGTGCGAGGGATTTAAAATTGGTCGGAATTTATGGTTCGCACTTATTGAAGCAGAGGGACACGGAAAGATTTTCTCGGAAATGGCTCATTTGTTTAACTCCATGCAGATTGGTGGGGCCTGTAACAAGCTGCCTGGCTAGAGCTGGGGTTATGAATGAGAGCCTGGTGTACAAGCCAGCAATGATGCCGTTAGTCTAGAAGAGGGGGCATTGATTAGTGAGGTGTGAGAGTGATCAGAGCCCATCTGTTAAAATATTCACAAGTGACAAGCCGGATGCGATGAGCAGTAATGTCTGTCTGCCCACCTCTGTGGAATCAATCTGCAACTAGGGAGATACTCGAGTGAAGACTGAGCAAAAAGAGCAAGCTAGACAGTTACGGCTCAATTCAGAAAAACATGAGTAAATCTACACGTTGTAAACTTACTCCTTATGACTTGTGTTGATTAACTCGTTTTTGGGATCTGCAAAATCGCATAGCATGCGTTCACAAATATAAGAAACTCACAGATTCCAGGTAAGGCCCTGCACATGCCTTTTGAACATTAGGTGTGCATTGCAAATGGAACTTTTCCCCCCAATTTTTTACGTCTAGAAATTTGTTCACTTGCACTTACTGAAAAATTAGGGGTATTTGAGGTACTCCTGAATCCGAACTGCAGGCGTGAATGTAGGAATGTAATTAGAGTGCTAAACATTGACACAGCAAGGGTGATGAACTAGCCCTCCACGAAGACCTCATTATGGCTTTCATTGAAATTCTGTTTCATATGGCAACTGGTGTTTCTGGCCACTGTTTTACAACCACGGATACCCACGTGTATCTGTCATTTCTCAGCAGACTGTTTGTAATCCTACAGTAATCCCTGACCTCGGAAAGTATAGATTTCCTTGGTATTGACGTCTCCGGGGGCATTGTTACCAATGCTATCCCAAGCTCCTCTATGACAGGGAGCCACACAAAGGACCAAGACTTCTTCCAATGAGGCCTTAACTACCTCTGTATTATTATACTAAGCAGTAGGAGACAATTCAGCGTAGATCACTTCAGACAGGTACAGCCTCCTGGCTCATCATTTTTCAGAGATGTACAGTTTAGCATCCTGCCATCAAGGCTGAAAGTATCCACTACAGAAATATACTAGGGACCTTCTGTATATTCGTTATGCATATTAAATGCTCACTTTTGGCTTTAAAAAATGTTTTTTAATGGTTTATCCATTAGAGGAGTTATTGTATTTTTAAACATGCTGCACATTGATTTTAAGATCTGCAATGGCTTGATTGTGTTATAATAAACTAATATCAAAGAATATAAACGCTTGATTATAAAACTAAGAATCATCTTCTCCTTGCTTTTACACGTGTACCTATTGTACCATTAGATAAGGCAGTCTAACGGAGCTCTGCAACTCCTGCATATACTGCTTAGCCTGCCTTCCTCTAACTACCGAACTATCTGCACATAAAAATATAAAGACCCCTGATACCTTTGCATAAAACCCAGAGATTCATTGGAGAGTCTTATGTAAACCTTTGGCAGCAACTTTGAGCTATGAAGGCAAACAAACAAAGGGTGGGCAACACATTTCAGAAATAAAAACTAAAGTTGCATGTCAAAATATCAGACCATATGAGATGGACACCGCTTGCTGTTTATCATGTACAAACATATTATCCTTTTGGTGTAGATTTTTGTTATTAACTCCAATGAATTATATTTTTGTAGACTGAATTTAGGGCTTGGCATTCTTATCAGACCATATTCTGACAAATATATTCTGGTACAGCACCACAATTAAAGTTCTAGAAGTGATAAAAAAATTCTCTCTTCCTATTTAATAATTTGTTGTGAAATGAGAAAACATATTTGCTTAACAAAGTTCACATAGAAAGGCATATGGGATTCTGCATAAAGAAAGGGATAGATAACATATAGTTTCACAAGTTTAGATTAACAATTATGAAAATTAGAATTGCAAATGTCCTGTAATGATAACCTTAGGAGCCACAGAAACCCTGCATTGATGCAACCATCTATAGAAAAAAGGTAAGTGCCCTTTGCTTAATGATTGAAATTCTCCCTCTCCACCCTCTGGCTACATGTACTATCACAAATCATGCCAAAGTGGGCGACCCATTCCTGGGAGGGTATTAAACTTCAGTAGCAGTGGCAATAGATTCTCTAAAATAATTTAGGTTAATCAGCTTCCAAAAGGCTACATTGTCCCTAGTCTCCCTCACAGACACAAGAGCTAACCATGCCTAACTCTCTGATAGGTTTATTTTTCTTAGAAAGTATTGTTTTATTTCTACGTCTACACGACACAACCTCGTCTTTGTGATCCTGGGTTTTCGACTGAATGTGATGCTTAAGTCTTTATGAGCCCTCATACAACTAATGTGGAAGCAGCCAAGTTTTTAGGGCCTCTACACTGAATAGTTGTGGCTAACTCTGAATTAATCTTTCTAGATGTTTCTGCAAAGGCATTCCTAATTATTAGTTTGACAGAAGCCTCTTCCAGACACACACAAAAGCGTTCCTAATTTTCACTAATGAGTTTAATTAGAAATGCCGCCGGGTTCGCCCAATTTCATCTAATCAAGTTGCCATTAATCTTCAGAATCTCTGGGATTTTAAGCCCCCATTCCCCAGACTTATATCCACCCTTAGAGGATTATGGTTATTGATGCCATTATTAGGAGTTCTAAACTTGGAAGCACATGACCTCAAATTCTCCATCACAAATATAAAATCTATCAAACTAGCAGTGCCTCTCCTTGTGAATGTATGGCTGAAGGGCATGGATACGTCACTCACCTCATTTGCAAAGACAACACTATTCTTCACAAATAAGTTATATATGCCTAACATATCCGTCACGGGCAAAATATGCATGATCCTCTCCTGTCAAATCCATAACCCAACAAATGGTCTCTGAGAGTCTGTAGCAAAGGTGAGCATTCAAATATCTTGCCCATATGATGTAAATGTCCTTGCACCTCATATGCCAGATAGAATCTAGGTCCTTATCAAACATTGCTATCACTATTAAACTTCCTGAGTCAAATACATTATTATTAACAAAAATAAGAAGAACAAGAAGAGATCCAGTGGTAAAATGTAGTCCTAATATAGCCTTATAGCCCGCCGTAGAGGGCTATACTGGCTATTGAAGGCCCGACCCGAGCTGGAGAGGGACTTTAATAGCCGGTATAGCCCAGCTACGAAGGGCTATAAGGCTATTAGAACATTCTGCCGCTAGAGGGCAGAATGTTCTAACAAAAAAGGACAAAGCCTTATGGGAGCGTGAGGGGATTGGAATCCCCTCAGGCTTCCTGAAGCCTTTGTTCACAGCCAGAGCTGAGAAACAAAGAAGCATTGGAATGTTGGAGCTCCAAGCTTATACCAGCCATTATAAGCCCAGAGCACTCCATTGTTTTCAATGGAGCTCCCAACATTCCAATGTTCTAATATCTGATAGAAGTAATAGTCTTGATAGTTAATACCTACATTGTATGGAATGGAGGTGGAGACAAATGAAGAAAACCCTCCCTTAGCTCTACCTGAACTGAATAGAGTTGCCAATGTCTCATGGGTCATATGGCCATTCATACAAAGACTATCAATAGCCAAGGTTTACTAAAGGCATAGGATAGAAAACACATTTACAAATGATAGCTAATCTTGGTTATCCCGTTTTGCCTTTAATCCTGCTAAATTACAGGAAATAATATTATTGGCTGACCTAAACAGAGTCATTATAAAAAACAGGATATTAAACTCCCCAGGTAATTGCTGCATGTGAAAAAGATGAACTTTTACAATGTTGTTCAGAAGGCAGGAAATGGCCAGGCCTGCGTTATACAAAAATATCAGTTGAGAATGCAGTAACTGTGTAGCATAAAAGAAAGGAATCTGCTAGTGCTGTGTGCAGGTAAATCATAACAATGTATTTCCTTTGTGAAATGCGGCCGAAGGGAGCACTCCCTCCCTGGAGCAGTGAACAGCCAACGGCCGTCGCAGTCCCGCTCACCTTTTAGAAAGCCCGCACCGCGGCGGAATTGCCCCCGCAGTTAAGGCGTTAAAGAAGCGGGTAAATGGCTCAAAGCTTAGTGCCATGTAACCGATATTCCTTTACAGAAATCAGGGGACACAAAAGCTTGCTAGGGACTTAGGTTGCAGATAAAAGTGATATAAAGTTCTAATTTTCCATTAAGTGGAATATCGATGGTGCGAGTCATTTAGATAATTGTCATTTGTTCACAGGTGCAGCACATTATAAAAATAAGAAACATAAAAAAAAATTTGCAGGAATTTTTAAAGGAGCAATATAAGCGATTCTCATTAAATACACCTGCAAGTCAGAGAGTTGGTTAAATCTGATGAGAACCTAGTCCTATTTTCGCCATTATCAGAGTTACTAATTTAGAGTTAAATATCGTAGATGGTGAGAGGATAATGAGAATATTAGGAGTCAGGTACATGGTTGCTCAAGATGTACTCCTTCTACAAGAGCCATAAGTTGATTTTGCTGACCAGTTTTCCCCACCAAGGATGCCCTATTGATCATTATTGAAAACAAGGAACCAACTGTTCAACCATGAAGGAGTGAAAGCAAAGGATACACCACTTCATGACCTGTGGAAAAGGAAGAAGACACAACACAACTGCCTCTTAACAAACTTAAGAAACCAAAACAATAACACTAGAGAATAGAAACAGGAAAAAAGTGAGAAAAAGCTAAAGCTGGGTGGCGTACTTGAGTGGAAGCAAAAATCTGCAATAAATGCACAATGGACATGTATTGAACACGTGACTATTGTGCCTTCTGGTGCTTGTGTAGGGTGAGTGCAGACCGGAGTGAGGAGTGGGAGGCCATTCCAGGTCTTGGTGGCTAGGTAAGAGAATATGTGGCTGCTGCTTCTGCTTTTGAGGAAGTGGGGCATGTGGGCGAGGGAGAGGGAGGTGGAGCGTTTTTGTCAGCCAGGTTGGTTTAAGTTCAGTCTGTGGTTGAGGTAGGCTGGTCCTTTGTTGTGAAGGACCTTGTAGGCGTGGGTAAGCAGTTTGAACTGGTACCTTTTTTGAATGGGGAGCCACTGGAGTGCTCTGAGGTGGGAGTGATATGGGCTCTACTTTGGAGGTCGAGGATGAGCCTGGCTGTAGCATTTTGGATGATTTGCAGCCTGCTCAGTAGTTGAGAGGTGATGCTCACAAAGAGGGAGTTTCAGTAGTCCAGGTGGCTGGTGATGAAGGATTGGGAGACGGTTCGTCAGGTGTTGATGGAGAGGGATTTTAATATTGGCGGGAGCATGTGGAGGTTGAGGAAGCAGTCTGAGGAGATATTGTTTATCTGCTTCTACAAGGTGAGCTTGTTGTTGAGTATAATGCCGAGGTTTCTGGAATGGTCTGTGGAAGTGGGCGAGGGGTTCAGTTCCACCGGCCACCAGGAATCGTCCCATGAGGAAGTGTTGCTCCTGAAGATTAGTATCTGTGTTTTTTCTGTGTTGAGTTTGAGGCATTTGTTTTTTGTCTTTGTCAACAGAAATGAGATGGGTACAAAACATGCATTTTATCACTAGCCACCAACTACTACTATTGCCATCATTGCCTTGATCTTCACTGATAAGTACCCAATACGGTGTGGAGGCAACAATCTTGCTCCTTCACAGCTGAAAATAATTATTTGCAGATCCTTACATCATGTCCATGTAGCTATGCTTCTGGTTTCCTTGAGTGGATAATACATTGGATTCTATCATGTGCCTCATTCTATTTGGAGTGGAGTAGTGTGGCTCACTGGTTAGAGGCGGCAGACCCGAGAGCAGAAGTCGGCCCGGGACCAGGGTTCGATTCCCGACGCGGCAGGGTCGTGGACCTTGGTCAGCAGACTCGATAATTCTCGCTTCGGTGCTTACTCTAATCAGAGATCACACTCGGCAACTCTGGGCATTAGCTTGCCTAATCTCCACAACGGCCCCACCAATTCCGGGGATGCCTGGCTCCACCTTGGGGACTCCCAGCAGGGACCATCCCACAGGGAAAGCCAGGACGGGTTCCCCAGAGTTATACAGCGCCGGGACACCCCATTGCTGGGGCAGCTGTGCGCTTTACAAGTATACTACATTTACATTTACATTTACATTTGCACATCTGAAAGACACATATCTACTAAATTACTTTCAATATAGGTTTTGCTGTAGATGTGGGACAAAAGTTGCAATAGCAAACCTCAGAGAAGAGTTACTCTAGGCCCACTGCAGAATCAAATGTGCATGCTGATTCTAGCTGAACTCTCTAATGCATTATATGTAACCCCAATGTACTGCTAGGGTGCCATTCCTCATCTGCAGGAGTGGAAGTAAATGCATTAGCCTGATTCACTTCATATCTAATCACCATAGCCAGCAAGTCATACTGACACTGTGCTCTCTTGTAACTACTGCTGTGAAGTGAGAAATGCAAATGTGTCAGCTCACTTCATAAGCCTCTTCATCATCTATTTGACCTCTTTTGTCAACATTCTGGAAGCCCACAAGCATTAATGCAATTTAAACATGCAGGTTCTCCCACCCAGATCTACCTTTAGCAGCGTAAAGATTGAGGTACACAAATTGCTCTGCTTCAATGATCAGAGGACAGTCGTCCTGCAATTGGGACCAAAGGACTGTTCCATTTGTGCGCCCAAATGAGCGAAATCTATTTGACCACATCTTCTTCTTACTCATCTTTCACCACCTCATGCATTTTTTCCTTTATTACATTTCCTTGGAAACCTATCAATTGCATGTAAAATAACTTTGACTCAACATCATCACTTTGTCATTGCATTTACCAGCTTACTAGTCACTAATCATATCTCAAAATGTAACCTTTCACCTTACTCTGACTATTACTCGAATCCTAATGCTACCTTTTTACCTTGCCTGCTTTTAATGCTAACCACATACCCAACCTTAGACTTCCTCCTTTACATTTGGGTACTAGACAACAACCTAATGGAAAATGAACATGTGGTCAATGTTTTTTTTTTTTTTGAAAACTTTTTATTGATTTTATAACACAAACACAAACAACTTGCAAGGAGTGAAGAAAAAGACATCAGTATACACAACGTTGCAGCCCATGGTGTTGGAGCGGGAAGGGCAATCCAATGAGCGTATGTTCTATCAAGAAGAGTCTCACAGGGGGGGGAGGGGGGCAGAAGAAACAAATTGCAACCAGTATACAATAGTATGTGGAGGAACCCTCAGGTTACGGGGACGTAGGTGCAACATCTGGGTCAGGAAGAGGAGGGGCACATATATCGCCACGGTAAGTGTTCCACTGAGTCCATATCTTCCCCCATTTTCAGGGGGTACCTCGAGAAACATATACAGTTTTTTCTCTGAACATGCACCAGTCCATGTTTTGTTTCCATTTCCGAATCCCGGGCGGGCCCTGAGCGCCCCACAGTTGCGCAATGTCTCTTTTGGCAATCATATTGCCCAAGGTCACCCACCGAAGCTGCGATACGGAGTAATCATTCGGTTCCCACACGTTCAGCAGGCATCTCCTAGCTTCCGGCATCGATCGCACCCCCGTAACCTCACTCATCACCTCATGCACACGGGTCCAGAATCGCACTATCTCAGGGCACTCCCAAATGATATGTAAAAAGGTGCCCAGGAGACCGCATCCACGGCGACACAAACCATCCACAGAAAAGCCCATGTGTACCAAACGGGGACCAGTGACATACACTCTATGCAGGATTTTAAGTTGCACAAATCTAAGGCGCGCCTGGATGGCCACCTCTTTAGGGGAGGAGATCGCCGCCTGCCAGTCCTCATCGTCCAGCTCCAGCCCATCACCAGTCCAGACCTCTCTAAGGCGAAACAGGAGATCAGACCTGGAGTTGATTAATTTTTTATAAATAAGTGAAATCGTACTATCAGGAACATGTCCGTCCAGTACCCTGTCCTCAAGCGGGGACGACTCCGGAATCTCCACACCCGAGGGGAAGACCGAGAGCACCGCGTGGCGGACCTGCGCATAGCGAAAAAATTCGCGATCGCTCAAAGCGTACTCGGTTTTCAATTCCTCAAACGTCTTCATTCTCCCCTTAGTCCAAACATCACCAATCCTGCTGATACCAATCAAGTCCCACCTATCAAACCCCCGGGACTGCCAAAGTGAGCCAAGTCTATCAGACGCGTACAGTGGGGTGGCACGAGTCAATTTATCAGTCCACCCAAGTGCCATGGAAGCATGTCGCCACACCTGGACGGCCGTCCTAGTGGGGCCCGTCACGTTGCGAGGGGTGAGTTTCGAGTAGAGGGCTCTATTGTAGTCGCCCCCCGGTAACAACCATTTGTCCATCTCGAAGGCCGGATTCGGCAAAGGGCCATACATGCAATGATTTATTGCCCCCAGTTGAGACGCCCAATAATAGCGACGGATATCAGGCAAAGCAATTCCACCGTCGTACCACGGGAGCGACAATTTAGCAATGGCGATCCGGGGCCTACCCCCCCACACCAGTTGTCTCTGTAAACTCTCAACCTCACGGAAGTATGTAGCCGGGACAACGTCAAGCGTGTTTTGCAATGCGTAGAGGAAGCGGGGCAGTGACATCATCTTAAACAATGCCGCTCTACCCAGGGGAGAAAGAGGAAGTTTCCCCCAGGCGACCACATCTGCCCGAAGAAGCTGAAGAGGGGGCAGTAAATTGCGGTCAAACCGCAGTGCAGGGCTCAGCGTGATAAAAATGCCTAGGTATTTAAATCCATCTTTCACAATCGCGATAGGACAACCACTTGGCAGAAGGGGGCGGTACCCGACAGGACGTATACACAGGACTTCGACCAGTTGATGACAAGACCCGAGTTTTTGCGGAAGGACGTTAAGACATCAAACAGCACAATGAGGGATTTACGGGGTGACGTAAGATAAAGCAGAATATCATCAGCGTAAAGAGATACACGGTCCTCAAACTCCGAATTCCATCTAATGCCCTTCAGGGACGGTTCCCACCTCAACCAGGCTGCCAGCGGTTCCAAGGCGAGAGCAAACAACAAGGGGGACAGGGGACAGCCCTGTCGCGTCCCTCTGCTCAGTGCAAAGGGCGCAGAGACCCGACCATTGACCAACACCTGAGCCATGGGACCGGCGTAAAGCAATTTGACCCACCGAACGAACTCCGAACCGAAACCAAACTTAGCAAGAACCGCCCACAAATACGGCCATTCTATTGCATCAAACGCCATCGTAGCGTCTAAGGACACCAAGATGGCGGGCTCACACAGCGTCTCGGCCCGTGCCAGGACGCCATGCAACCTTCGGAGGTTAAGCGCCGTGTTGCGATGCGGTATAAAGCCGGATTGATCAGGGTGAACCAGGTCCCCAATAACGGTCGCCAAACGCGTCGCCAGCAGCCTGGCCAAGATTTTAGGTTCCACATTAATCAATGAAGTGGGTCGAAAAGAGGCACAGCGATCCCGAGGTTTACCATCCTTGTGGATGACAACAATAGTGGCCAGTCTCTGGTCTGGCGGGAGAAAACCCGCCTCCAGAGACTCAAGAAACATAGAGCGCAGATGAGGAGCTAGCGAATCCGGGCGCAGTTTATAGAGCTCAATGGGGAGCCCATTAGGGCCCGAGGCCTTGCCGGATCGGACCGAACGGACAGCGGCGGCAATCTAGTCCACAGTAGGCGGAGCATCCAGAGCATCGCTATCAATGTCAGACAATCGGGGAAGTGCAATATCACGGGAGTCCTGCTCTGATCGATCAGACACCTGGGAGTACACCTCGCAGAAATAATCGGCAAAACATGCAACAATATCAACAGGGTCTGTATAACACTCTCCACTCTCCGCAACAATCACAGGGACGACACGACTTGCATTCTCCCTCTTATCCAACCAAGCAAGCAGTTTTCCAGCCTTATCACCCACATCATACAGGTGTCCCAGCTGTTCCCTCCCCATTTCCTTGGCAGCTTCAGTGACCAGAGCTCTATATTCATGTTGTTTCAACTCCAGTAGATGTAACCCCTCAGCGGTAACCCCAGATTCCAAGCACTCCTCCAGGGCCGTGACCTCCCCCTCAAGTCGAACCATCTCAGCACGGTTAGCCAACTTCACGCTACCAATCAAGGAGAGGGCCTGGCCACGAATGACCGTCTTGTAAGCTTCCCAAAGTAAACTAGGGGAGGAAACAGAGCCCACATTTTCCTCAAAATAACAGTCGTGTGCTTTAACCAGCTCATCCCTGACCCTGGGGTCCTTCAAATACCAGGGGTTGATCGGAGCCACTCGGCCCGCCGAACCCTGCCGTGCATCAACCACCAGCCAAAGCGGAGAATGGTCCGAGATACCCCGTGCCAGATGTTTAACTTCCCGTATGAGGGATGCATGGGCCGAGGGAAGTAATACGTGGTCTAACCTCGAGAGACTACCATGAGCACCAGAATGATAGGTATATTGCAACTGTCCCGGGTGAAGCAACCGCCAGCAATCAGTGAGCCCCAGCGTCTCCAGGAAGTCACTCAACCAAGTCTGGGCCTTCGGCAGTTCCCTGGGAGGGTGACGATCACGCATCCCCGAGACCACCGCATTAAAGTCACCCCCAACCAAAAGCAGACCCTCGGGGAGACCCAGGATAAGTCCACTCAGATCAGCAAATGTGGTGGCCTGGAGGCCCGGGGGCACGTGCACAGAAATCAGAATAAGAACCTTCCCCTCCCAGCGCCCCACAATGGCGGCGTATCGTCCCTTATCATCCAGTATGACATCATCAATGGCCAAGGGGAGGGAGGTCCGGACCAGAATGCCCGCCCCCCTAGAGCCCGAAGTGAAACCCGAGTGCGCCACAAGGCGATAACCACGCCTATTCAAAGCGTAGCACTTGTTGCCGAGCAAATGAGTCTCCTGCAGTAAGACGACATCTGGAGTCAAACGTTTCAGCAATTGCAACACCACCCTTCTCTTAATCCCATCCCCCAACCCGTTCACGTTCCAACACAATAACCAAAGTCCCCTACCCCCCATCCCCGTGTTCAGCCCCTCCCCGGCCCCACACCCAGAGCAACTGCAAAAAACAGGAGTGCGCCTTTCCTTCGCCTTGCAAGTAACAATAAAATTCAAACAAACAACCCAGTACCCCCAACAGTATCAAAACAACTATACCCCCCGCCCCGCACCCCTGCTGAAGACCAAAGAGCCCCATAAACTTGCAGTGTGCCTGTCGCCCAACCACCCAACTAGTCTACGAAAAGAAAACCCAGGAGGAGAAAGGACCCGTTCACCCCCCACCCACCCCCAAAAAGACTATTACTTGCAAATATTAAGAACACAACATAGCACAGTTCAAAGCCAACGGGAAGGGTACGGGGCCAAAGTCAACAGCTACTCCTGCTCCGTCGGGCCACCTTCCGCCCGATCCGACTTGCCAGAGTCCTCAAAAGGTTCATGATCCGTAGGCAGCGTGTCAAGCCAGTCACTCACGACCCCAGGATGGTCGAAGAAAAAAGTACGATCCCTATGTACCACCCGCAAACGGGCCGGGAAGAGCATGGCATACTTCATAGACCTTTCCCTGAGTCTCTTCTTGACCCCTTGAAACCCCAGCCTCTTTTTCTGGACCTGTTGTGTAAAGTCCGGATAGAAGCTGACAGTAGAGTTCTCAAAAGCAATGGGACCAGACTGCCGCGAAGCCTGCAGGATAGCGTCTCTGTCCCGGAAATGAAAGATCCCCGCAATGATGGGTCGAGGGTTAGCACCCGATTTAGGTGTGCCGCCGGGGATCCTATGCGCGCGTTCGACAGCGAAAAACTTGCTGAGACCCTTGGGCGCCAAGTGATTCAGCACCAGGTCTTCCACCAATAGGTCCGTCGAGGCAGCAGTCGATGATTCCGGGACCCCAATCAGGCGGATGTTATTGCGCCTGGCACGGCTTTCATAGTCCTCTAGGCGCCCAGAGTAATAATCATTGGCTTTCCTCAGATTCCCGACTTCAGCCTGTAAGTCAGAGACGTCGGTGACCAGGCTAGAGGTCTTAAGATCCAGGGATTTGACCTTCTCGTTTGTCTTCGCCAAGTCCGCCCTGATCAGATTGACATCAATCGCCACCGTATCCAGTTTGAGAGTCAAGGCCTCATATTGTTGCCCCAATGAGGCCTTCATACCGGTGATGGCGCCCATGAGATCTCGCAGCGAGGGCTCGTCCTCAATCGATGAGTCCTCCGGCATTGTCGTCGAGGGTTTAGCTGCTGCTCCCGGCGATCCCTTAGCAAGAGTGTACCGGTCCATAAGGTTCGTTTGCAGAGCACTCCCTCGAACGCCCGGTTTAGGCCCGCGCTTCCCACCCTCAGGCTTGGTGGCCATCTTGGATCCTGGACCCGTACGGGTCGCCTGTTGACGGGTAAAAATGGTGACTGCGGTGGCAAATGTAGGACCAAAAGGGCGAAGGTGGTGCCAGTCTCAGATCTGGAAGCCGCTACAGATCGGCAGTAGGAGCGGAGAGACCAAGGGTGTGGGAGCGTCCGGCCGTCCACGGAGCCGACAAAGTCAGGTTGAGCTCCGGACAGGAATCGAAACCGAAAGCGGTCGCCAGCCCACGCAAGCCTGGCAGTCCGTTGTTGTTCACTTACTGGACGGCAAGCGAGACAAGATAGCGCGGGCGTCACCATGGAGCAGGCCAGGAAACTGCAATAGTCTGTAACTTTGGACCCCGAAGTCCAAAAAAGTTCGCTGAAGCAAATAAATGAGCAGTAGAACTGTGCCAATAAACACCCGTCGTCCGAACCAGGATAAAGTACAGGATAGTCGATGGAGGTGGCGAGGGTCCGGGAGCCCTGTGCTCACGCGACAATCTTGGGTGCGCGCGAAGCTCCTCCTCCAATGTTAATGTAAAATATATGACGTAATGGTGAGAGAATATCAAGATATTAGGTGATGGTAGGGTGCTGAATCAATCTCTGAGCCAGTGTAGGAGTCCTGCAGATTCTGGATGTCATCTTGTAATGAATTTTCCCTTTCACCGCAAGTGCATCTAGCCAACAAGAATGCATCATATTAGTATTTTCCCACCCCAACTTGAACATTTGCACAAAAGTCATCCAGTGCTCATCATTGTCACTACAAGGTAGTCTGTTGCCATACAATTTTATTGTGTTGTCAAATATCTCTCGAAACTTCAATGAATCTAGGTACTTTCAGTTCAGCTAATATTTGGCCTTTGATGTTTGGTCCATAATATCCCTGATGGGAAGGCCCACATTGGCAAAACAATAAATTGATTCATGCTTAAAGATCTACTAACTTTTCAATCCACCAAATCCTGAAAATCGAGTGGTGAGCACACATTGTTACAGATTTACACCGTGGAACGTCCTACCAACACATCTCAGATGCAAAAGAGACCTTCTGAAGTTTTGGCATGCAGTAAATATCCACTTGCTCCACGCTTCATTCAAGTAGCAATCGCATCTGCCAAACTGCATTTACCCAGTAGTAACCATCATAGTCACACTTGATGAGGCTGTCTGTTAATCAAAATAGATGTAACGTTTGTAGCATCATGTTATGGCCATCCCAATACAAATGAATGTAGCATACAGTGATTTAAAAAAAAAAACTAAAGAAAGAAAGAATGATCAACGAAAGATAAGAATGAAGTTCTTACAGGAATACGGATTAAACATATTGTTAATAATTACATTTGGACAAGAGTATTTTCAGTTTAATGCTGAAATACTGATGAGAGGACTATTTAGTCTAACTTACGCAAGCAAGTGCAGAAGTATTCTATCTTTATTGTTTGGTATCTGTGCCTAAATTATGAGCGTGTAGCCTTTAACATTTTCCAACCCTAACTAGCATTGCTACAACCATTGTAAAAGGTGTGATGGGTAGTCTCACGCTCATGGATGCATTTAGATTGTACCATGAAGCTAAAAATAATGGATGGCTCAGCAATTTTTAATGTTCCACAATTACATGTAATGCTTGAAGGTGGCCTTCAGATTTTCTGGACTAACGACTGGCTACAAGTAGGAAAACTTCATAGCTAACTCCCTTAACTCTACACCGATTACTTATTGAAAAAGTATTTTTTGTGCGTTTTACCTCTTCTAATAATTTCACAAAGAATCAAAGAGAATTTTTTTGCCTTTTTTCCACAACCTACTGACTTTAAATCCTGCAAGAATAAACTTTATGCCAAAGCTTCAAACCCCAAACCCTGTAGCTTATTAGTGAAATTTGATTTATTTAGCTGTGTTATTGTTTGAATTTGCAAAGTGTTGTGTACACTGTTAAATTTGAAAAAAAATCACTTTGCCTAAACATTGCATTCTTCATTTCTTAAACCTCAGAAGAGTTGAAACCTTCTACTGAGACAAGCTACTACACAGCAAGTCAATGATCCTTTAACAAGACTTGACACATTGTTGTTCACAAATAAATTCACAAAGGCAACTTATAATTTTGAGTAACTTTGCACTTTTGTGGAAGTTTACTACTTTTCAGTATTTTTCAGTATTCACAAACTTTAAATTTAAGTTACTACTGAAAAAAATATATAAGGCCATCACTACAGGTACTGCAACAATATAAGAAATTATGTTAAATTATTAAAATAGTTAGAATATAAATAACTTATAAATTAATGTTAAAAGAAATATAAAGAAATAGTTCATATTTATCATGTAATTAGAAAATTTGTAAATAACTTATTTTAGACATAAATAAGTAATAATAATTTTCAAAAAGCAAATAATAGGAATCATTTGAATTAATTCTATATATCAGTTTTAATTATAATGATAATAATTATAATGAATGGACATTCATTGTTTGCCTTAAGTGAGACTTTATTGTTTAATCAAAATTTCAGCAGGCAAATGTAATTTCGATTTATTATATTTCCATTAATTTATGTTTTAAGGCAAAATAAATGTAATAGTGCTGATTTTGTTTTTAAAAAATGTGGTCTACATTTAAAGTTAATATATAAACATTAATATTTAACATAAAATATTTGTAATGTTCATTTCTTAATCAAATACATTGTTTACATGCTTCACCATAGGGCGACTCAGTAGCCATGTCAGGGATCTCTGCATAGTAAAGTATAGGGAAAAATAAAAACCTTATGGTATGTAAATGTTTGTTTCAACTTTTTCACCATTTATTTTACCATTAAGTGAAGTTTTCATTATTATGTGTATTGAAAATCTAGTGCCTAATTATGATATTGGGCAGCCTTAATTCCGCCGGACACTGTCTCTGTCCTGGGACCGATGGTCCCACAGCCGCTCAATTAGGATGCAACCAATCACAGTTCGGTCGCATTCCTACATTTCCATATGGGAGCATGTATTACGGCCGTAAACGGGCTGTAATACATGCTCCTATAGGGAAATGGGAGTTGCTGTTCAGCCCTGCATTTTGTGGCAGTCATCTCAATTATGAGTTTGGTTGTAAAAATCACTAACTCACACACAGGGTAAATACTGATTCTAAAGGATTTCTAATAAATAACAAATATTTAATAAAATTGATGAGGAGTTTTTACTATGTACCTCAGAATCAGAATTTTTACTGTATGTGTTAAATACTGAATGAGTGTTATTGACTGTATTTGGTAAACACATCACCTGATTAATAGCATGCGCATATAACATCAGGAAGCAAACATTTTCAGGCGTTGCAAGGTACTGAAGTAATGAAATTATTTACTAGAGTTCACAAACAGCCAGCTCAATACACAGAGTCACCATCAGACACCCAGAAAGTACACCAACAACTCCTTCCTGTGTCAGAGAGCGCAGTCATTCATTTTATACAGGCAAAGCTCCTTGAAAAAAGGCAATCAGAATCCACTGCCATCCTTTGACATCGCTCACTCATCACAAGCAGAAACCTGCTAAAACTCTTCCATCAGATACCAAGGCAGGGGAAGGAAGTACATATTTACAGATCCTGAGCTGGAGGCCCATGGCTGTCTACTCTGCAATTTCATACTGAAGATGACACCAACACAAACCAAAACATGCTTTTGAATTGAAATAATGGCCAAAATCAAAACTAAATCAACATATCTACATGATGCTGAGTACATTAAAAACAGGTCCCAAACCTTGAAATGCCAAGTACTTAAGCGAGTTGCTATGCACAAGCAACAAAATATGACAACTTTTAGTAGTTATCCACCTCAGCTCTACCTAAAGATGTTGAAAGAAAGAAGAATTATGGCCATCCTCAAAATGTCTGGAGTGAAAGGCATGAAAGAAGGTCTAATGGTCAGAAGAATACAAGGTAGGAGACATGAGATTTGTAATGGAAATATGTGTGCTTACCGGTGAAGAGTGACTGGTGTAATTCTTTACACATATTCACATCTCTCCATGTATGTGATGTAATGGGTGCTAAGAACTCTGTAATGGTACTAGTGACATGTATTGGCATTGGACAACAACAATCATACTGCATTGTAATCTTGATGATGAAGGGCTGATTTGTCTGCCCAGTGTGTTGAGGGTGATGTGCTACCACACTATAGGGGCCCCATTAGGATGGTGGGCGGATCGCCCCCGCCAGGGCAACAGTATCAACCGCCAGCCTGGTGGGGGCGATCCATCCGCCATCCGTGCCAGAATGACCCCTGCCATATTATTATGGGTGGGGGGTCCGTGGCGGACGGAAAGACCGTCTGTTGTTTTTCCGTGGAAAAGGGTTCTATATGGTGGTGGTGTCTATCAGACACCGCCAGCCATATTAGAATGGGTATTTTACAATGCCTTTCCGTGGTGGCAATGCGGAGGAAAGGCATGCGGAGTCTGCTTTGGGGGCCCGTTGGGGGATATCTATGGTACCCCCCAGCAATTCCATAGACAACATGGCAGGCACTGCACAGTGCCTGTCATGTTGTGCATGGAAGTGCACAGCATGCCTTCCTGGCATTGTGGCGGGTGGTGCTGAGTGCACCGCTCGCCACAATGTCAGGAATGCTGGATACACCCGCCACTGTGGCGGGCGCATCCTAATTGCAGGCACGGGACCCCCGCCCTTATTGCGGGCGGTCACTGTCTACGATGGGATGGTGGGCGGACAAAGTCTGCCCATCATCCTAATGGGCCCCTAAATATAAAGTTGCTTTGCCACAGGATCAGAGTATTTTGGTTTGTTCCAGAGCACCTAACACAGCCATTCAGTATATTCAGATCCACATCACACAACATTTGCACATAAATAGCGTGCTTCATTTGACAGTTTTGGCACAGTTTCTGTCTAAATGTGGCCACCAGGTGTACATGAGTGCAGTCAATTGATGCCAGGATGTCAGAAAACCGTGCTCTTGCATAAATGTTTGCTTGCTGGCATTAGCTGTGTGGGTGTCTGAGGGAAACTGATTATGCTGCACACTCACTGTCTGCTATAAGGTGCTGTTGCAAAGCATGCTGAAAGCATTTTCAGGAAGTGGGGATGGCAGTGGATCCCTATGCTGGGTTCCAGGGTATCCGCAAAGACAAAAATATGGTGTATAGCCTCTAAATCTCATGCTGACTCTTGTTTTGGGTACTCACCCTGCACTGCTGCATGATATAAGGTCATCAATTGGTGGCCTGATTTCTATTGGTGCGCTGCATGCATTTGACCGAGCAGTACTGCATCCATGGTGGTGTTCTGCGGAATGGAAGTGTGAGCTGCTGCAATCAACCTATGAGAGCTTCCCTTGTCCATGGCAGTTTATGTAGACATGGCCCTGTTTGCATATATGCTTGGTTTTAATTTATCAGCTCAAATAGTGCATGTACTGTGTTTTTACATTATGGCGTTTGTCCCAGTTTTTTAAATTGTTTTACATCTTTCTTTGATTCCCTACAATTTCAGGAATTTTTGTAACACCTGCTTTTCACTGGAGTTATTTTAAGATGGCATTTTCCACTGGCTTTCAAATACCTTTCATACTTCTAATTGTATGTTTCTTACCACATGCTTAGTTTTTTCCATGTGTTAAATAGTGCACGTGGACCACAGACATATGGTATTTAGCATTTGTACTAAAATAGAGTGTGATTAGATGATTCAGTAAATTCATGCACTGTCTGCCCTGGTATGCGCTAATTAACGCTGTGCTTAAATCAGCATCAGGGCCTTTGCGTTTTTAACATGTGGTTTGGGTGGTATGTGTAAATTTATTGTTCAGGTTTAATCGATTCGGTAGTAGCGAAGATTTCTGTATGGATTATGCATTTCTTTTTTTAAGTGAGTGAAATGCTTTAGAAACTAGTACTTTCCAAATACTTATACTATACAGCTTTTCTTTAGATGTTGGTTTTCCTGGAGCATTTTATTTTTAAAGCTATATTTTTTAATGATCGAAGTCAAATTATTTATTATTTTTATTCTATTTCATTTATTGGTCTAAATAATATAAAATATTTTCAGGAAGTAATAACATATATCTATATTTACTTAATTTTAAAACTGGTATTTACAACTCACAGTTTTTCGTTTTAGCTGGTTCTCATGAATTTTGTACTTTATTGGTTAGTGTTGTTATTCATAGTGTAGATTGTATTAATGTACATGCGATAGTTTCAGATATCTGTTTTCACGATTGATTTGACAATTGTGGGGTTTAGTTCTTCAGCTAGTGGCTGTTGTGGCAAGTCATGATAACTATGTTTTTTTTAAGTACTACAAATGAATACAGGAATTGATACAGGGTAGGGGCATTCCTTTCAATGCATGCTTTGAAGGAATTATCCTGTGTCAATTTATAGAAACTGTAATTGAAATTATAGAAATGCATCTTCTACTGAATTGTTGATTCTTCTTGTTTGAATGTGCTATTGCAGTCATTCAATCAAGGAACCAACCGCTTTGGTCCTGAAGGGTGAATACTTTCAACCCAGGTACCCTCAAAGTAGTCTACAAAGGAATCTAGTTTGTGTTAATAGTTTTTATGGAATTGGGAGTTTAGCAGTGAGTCTTAGTACTTTGCTGCTCCATTGAGGGAAAAAAGGCTAAAGCTATGATTTTGTTTTTGTTTCTTAAGCAAATTCACTGTTAGTTGTCTGTCAGAGGAACATAGGGGCATATTACTAAGCGCCCTTATTGCCGCTTTAGCGGGACTTTTTCCCGCTAAAGCAGCAATAATTTGATCGCCCTATTACCAAGCTGTCGCTAACACCAGTTAGCGACAGCTAATAGGCGATAGCGAGCATCTTGGGCCCCGCTTTGCATGTCAGTGATATTTATCGCTAATGACATGCAAAGTGGGCGTGCCAAGATGTTAGCGACTGAAAACAGTCGCTAACATCGCCATCTCCTATTACCTACAAAGGCGTAGTTTTGGAAATATTCGCGCTAAGCGCGAATATCTCCAAAAGCTAACACCTGCCCAGAGCAGTTCTTAGCCATGTTAGCCAATGGGAGGTGGATAACATGGCTAAGAGCATTGTCACGATAATGTGTGAATATCACTGTATTTCCAGCGATATTCGCGCATTTCAAATGATTTTTATCGTTTCTGAGATAAACCTTGATGATAGCAAGGTATCCCAGCGATAAAAATCGTCGTAGCGCGGCGATAAAATTATTCCCGCTAACCATGCTGAGCGATAAATATCACTATTTCTAGGTAATATGCCCCAAAGTCTTTTACTATTTTCTCTGTTAGTGTAGGCAGACTTGTCGATATTCAACAATATTTGTTATTTTAATTTGGTTTAATTTGGTAATTGGTTGTGTGCTTTAAGGTTTTGCACAATATCATTTCCAGTTGAAGCATGACTGTAGTTTCTATCTGAATACTGTTTCATATATTTCAAATGAATATGCATATTGGTTGAACTTTCATATATATATAATCCATATATTTTATGAAAGACTTGTATTTTTGGGAAGGTTTGTAAATTGCTTCATTAGATATAATGTAATCTGCAAATGAGAAAAATATGACAAATTGTTTTGAAGTTTTAGATGTTATGAACATTGTGAGAGAATACATTAACTTTGTTTTATACTTTTTTTTACAGATTTTAATGCTTCTATTTTCTTAAGATATTTTTGGAGCAATCTGTTCACGTTTGTTGAGTTATTGGTGTGCAATGTCTTATTGTTTGTAGGTGTCATGTAGATTTGTGAACAAGTCTGTATTGGAAATATAATATTTACAAACAATTATTTATTAATATTTAATTTCATTATCAATATTTGTATCTTCAGTTTAGTTACTTTACATTACTTATAGCATTATATTTAATTCCATGATCTTACTTTTTTAGTTAGTATAATGTGATTTACTGAGGTTGACTGTTGGTCCGAGGAGCTGATTTCAGTTCCTCATGAAAAGTAATGTTCTGTTCTGTTCCTTGGAAACAGTGCTGCAGTTTCATTGTTAAGCATATCCTCCATTTATGGTCATTAATAATTGATTGGGGTTTCCAATTGTTACCGGTTTTAGTGTTGAATACATTGGTTGTCTTTTATTTTTTTGCTGGCTGTACCTTTTAAGGACGATTCTAATAATATGTCCTAAATGTGTAAAGGTTTATTTTTACTTTTTTGTAACAGTATATTTGTGTGTGATTTTATGTGTTAAATGTTAAAAAAATCAGATAATAGGTATACAATTGTTGTTAACATTTTGACTATTTTAAATCTTTTTTACATTTCTTATTATTTTGAATTCTTGTTTTTGTAGTCGATGTTTCACTAACACGCATAAGCAAATATTTTTATTTTTTTATAGAAATGTAGGAAGCCGCCATTTAGAATTTCTGGCTTTTTACAATTATAGTTTTGCATTACAATTCATTTGTGATTGATATAGTGACAAGCAGCTCACCTGTAGTGTGTTAATAAGCAGATAACACCCAATTTTTACCTTTATATCTGTAAGGAAAAAATAGGAAAAAATGGTGCATGTGCTGGGAAACATTAATTGTCTCTTTGCATCCCATTCTTTAGCGCTTTATACTTTATCCTGCATAACTTATGAAGAGATGATGTGCGAGTTACACAGAAAAGGCAGATTACGCTACTTGACAAAAATGGAACAGTGACTGGTATGTACGAAGGTGGCTTTGGGAAAATTTCTAGGAAATGGGTGCTGGTTACCATGTGGTGTTCTATCAGATATCTACCTATTATACAGGTTCTGGTGGAGGTAACAGAGAAACAGTCCTGCTGTAAACCATTTGGGAACCATGATGTTCCTCAAGTGAAAGTCTGACACAAATAGGAGGGTGTTTCATATTAATAAGCCTTTATACATTGTAAATGATTACACCAAGTTGTTATGCAAATGATTTGGCACATTATTACAGGATATTATTTTTGACAAAGAGCATTAGTTTCTGGGTTGAAATTAAATATATTAGAAATGCCAATATGTCATTGAATTCAATCAAGTAACAATGACTCAGTCTCGGTTTTGTTTTGGGCTACTCTATTTATTTTAGAGAGCCCTGAAGCATCTAGGTAAACTTATTCTTAGATGCCAGCATTTATCATCAATAATTTCATCATTTAACTTAGATACATTTATACAATTTCAAATGTCCAAGTTTTGACACACTATGATACATACAACAATCGTATATGACTGTGGAATATCGAATCTAAAAAATGATGCATAAACAAATTAATTTCAACATACTTCATGCGATTCAAGATTCCCTTTAGAACAGTACACCAGTACTTTAAAAAAAAAAAAAAAACTCCTATGTATTCAATCTTTCTATTGTAGGACTAGAGTCGCATGGAAAGACATTTCACATAATACAATTTCCTTGTGGAGCCCTCTGCGAACAATAATGAACTCTATAAGAAACAGCCGCTGGGGGTCGCGTAACTAGTTAGCATGGAGGAGTCTCGTTCGTTATCTGAATTAACCAGACAAATTGCTCCACCAACTAAGAACGGCCATGCACCACCACCCACAGAATCGAGAAAGAGCTATCAATCTGTCAATCCTTTCCGTGTCCGGGCCGGGTGAGGTTTCCCGTGCATGGCCGTTCTTAGTTGGTGTAGCGATTTGTCCGGTTAATTCCGATAACGAACGAGACTCCTCCATGCTAACTAGTTACGTGACCCCCAGCGGCTGTTTCTTATAGAGTTCATTATTGTACGCAGAGGGCTCCACAAGGAAATTGTATTATGTGAAATGTTTTTCCCTGCGACTCTAGTCCTACAATAGAAAGATTGAATACATAGAAGTACTGGTGTACTGTTCTAATGGGAATCTTGAATCGCATGAAGTATGTTGAAATTAATTTGTTTATGCATCGTTGTTTAGATTCGATTTTCCACAGTCATATACGATTGTTGTATGTATCATAGTGTGTAAAAACTTGGACATTTTTAAATTGTATAAATGTATCTAAGTTAAATGATGAAATTATTGATGATAAATGCTGGCATCTAAGAATAAGTTTACCTAGATGCTTCAGGGCTCTCAAAAATAAATAGGGTAGCCCAAAACAAAACCGAGACCGAGTCATTGTTACTTGATTGAATTTATATTTGTCCTACTCGGTCCCGTAAGGACAAGACCCCTTCATAGAATAAAAATATGTCATTGAAGGCACAGGGGAGGGCTGTATTAACCTAAGTAGCGTTAGTAGGTACTGGAAAAACCTTTTATCTCTTGCAATAGTCTTCAGATTCTGGTTGAACACATATGAACATTACATCTGGGGATATTAGGTTATATATATATAAATATATATAATAGTCTTGAGAGTGAAGCTAGGCAAGCAAATATTGAAAAGTTAGGACATTGAGAGTTGCACCTGGGAATGCTTAGTTCTCCTCCATTAACGATTGTCCTATGGATGAGATGTTGGATAAATGTTCTAAGAAATTGTGGAACTAGGATAGGGAAAAAGAATGAAGTTTTTCAAAATGCATATAGTCTGTTTAACTGAAAAAATAAGTGAGTAAAGTATACTGTGACAAGACCACCTATTGCCAATTGTAAACAATTATGAACTGTCTACAGAGGACACGTTTTGAAAAAGTTTGCAAATAAAGGCCATGTTGCACTGGTTAAGATGGTGATCATGCCCAGATGCTTGGAAGTATTGCAATTTATCCCATGCTTTTTGTTACGTGGGTATTTTTCTGTGAATTAGATTGTCTGTTAGCAATTCCTATTGCAACTCCCAATGGTGAGCAGAATAGTATTAGAGCAGCCAGAAGAAGGGGGAGCTTTAGGGTTACATGACTTTAAATCCTTTTATTTAGCATGGATATTGCAAAATATAGGTATATATTTACAATGCCTCAGTGGTAATTTCTTGTGCTGTCAGAACAACACTTTTCTGACGCCTTGGAGGTGCAGGGTGCCAGCCCATATTTACAAGGCCACACAAAGCAACCCTGTGTGGCTTTTCATGGCTTTGTAAATATGGAGTAAGGCAAGGGCGTTCCATGGGTGTTGCAATGGCTGCTCCCATTCAACACCCATGTTTTTTTTTACACTGCCCCAGATTTACAACATAGCGTAAATATAAGTCAGACCCAGAACTAACACCTTCCCAAAGCAGGCGTAATGAGGGGAAGTGTTTACGTATCTCCTTGTTTTTTTTTTCTTCTTTCCACATGTGCTGCATTCTGGCACACAGATAGAACGAGGAAAACTCCTCCTTTGAAAGTGTCCTTTCCTACACAAAAACAATCATGCCAAAAACACAAACACCCTTGCACCATGGTGCGATGGTGCCTGCCTTGGCACTCGGCAGCAGTTTGTTCACTAGCAAAAAGCATGGAATGCACCATATCTTGTAGATACAGCACATTCCTTCCCTTTTCTTTTGAGATAAGGCAGCACAGCTAGAAGGCTTGCTGTGCTGCCCTATGCCAAAATATTATAAATATGCCCCACAATGTATAGTAGAGTCCATGGCTGAAAATGTTTTTCAGAATGGATATATGGTAGGAACTGTTGAGGACAAAGGGCCTGATTACGAGTTTGGCGAATGGGGTTCTCCGCCACAAACGTGACTTATATCACTTCTGCCATATTACAAGTTCCATAGGACATAATGGAATTGTAATTTGGCAGACGTACATCTCTCACATTTGTGACAGAGTAAACTCCTCTGCCAAACTCATAATCAGGCCCATAGTGTTTTGGAGTTCCTTGGGATGCCTGGGAGGGCAATTTCAATTCACATGTGCTGTGTGAGTGGTAAAGAGTATTTGGAACTGTGTGCCTCAGAAAACACAATTTGCTCAATATCATTCCTTAGTAGAGTTGTATGCTTCTGCTAAGGTGGCATCAGGCATATATACATACAAATAGAAAGGCAGAGTGTACAAGCAGTTGGGTTAATTTTAGAGCAATGATAAGCTCTAGAACACTTTTGGAGTTTAAGGAACATTGAAAAATGTCCATTGGTCAGATCCTGTAGCAATTAGCTAAAGCAGTTGTTCACATGTGTGGGAGTTACCAGAGATGGCCCAGGAACCTCACATAATGTCTGAACTTCTGGATATGGTGTCCAAGGGTAACCCTTGTGCAAAACTATGCATGACAATTAGGACTGATAATTCGAATAAAAGAAAGGCAGAAACGATATATGGGCTGGGGTGAAGTATTGATTGTTTTTCCTTAAAGTTATGTTTTCAAATTTAACTGCTGAATAAAAATTCACGCTTCTCAGCCAATGTGATATTTGCAGTACTTTTAAAATGCGCCCATCACAATATGTTGCCAACCATCAGACAAATTGGATTATGACATGGCACAGTGACTGTTTCGGAGTATAAGCCTGGTTGTTACTAATGAAGATCCAAATGCTCACATGTATTAAAGGTATACTTTTGCACCAGATACTAATTAGGTTGATTATATTAAACTCATGGGCTCATTATTTAATTGCAAGGGCAGATTATAAACACTGCTTCAAAAATATATTTGAATGAAAAACGCTATATCTTGACCTAATCGCATCAACCCTATGCTATCTAATTAGGGATGCACAAAATCATTAGAGTTGCAAAATATTAGTTCCAGTTCTATCAGCCTGCTTGCTGCCCCTTCCTAATTATATTTTTTGCTCAATGATAAATAGTTAATGAGGCAAAAATGACAAAAATTTGCATGTAGGCAAATTAGTTTAACAGAGCAATGTCTTTCCGTACTTGAGCGAGTGACCTTTGTCCAATAAAAAGAATGTCTTGCATGCTTCAAAATGATTGCAAGGTTGAGTTTCCACGAATGAAAAATGGGTTGTCGCAACAATATAAGAATTATAAAATGTAATATCTGTAGATTCTCATCAGGGTGTAAATGTCGTCTTTGCCTTTACATTCATCAATTTAATAAAAGAAAATTAAGCATATTATAAAACATGAATTTGTGGGCCAATTTGTAATCCGGATGGCAATCGTGATGATCACGTTAAGAGCAAAGCAATACTTTCAGGCACGCATCACGCAAAATCCAAAATGTGACAGAACATTAACCTGACATCCTTTCAATTAAAACTTTTGATTTATACTTTTCCTTTCTTCCTATTATCGTTCATTAGACTACTCACAATTAAAAACTGAGCATGTTTTAAAATTAGTGCTCTCATGATTTTACTGTAAATCGCTTTGTTTCCTGTCAATCCAACTGACTACAATGAGCAAGTATATTTTACAAAATATAAGAGATGAAAAAAGTAGCATGCACGCCCGCAAAATCTAATGGAGGATTTCTGTTGCATTGTATTTGTTTTTTAAATATTGCTCAGCGTGGTTATATATTGTAGTTCTACTTCTACACATGTAGACAGATTTGCAAATCCCAACGTTGTTCTTGCCAAAAATAAAAATATAATTAATCAGCATTGCGAAAAAGGTGTACCGATGTTAGGATGTGGTTATCGAGCAGTTAATAGCATGGCAAACAGTGCTTTCTTTTCTGGGATTTCATAATCTGCTGCACTGGGAAAGGGGCTGCAGGCCACAATTCCTCAGAAAACAGCACCGTAGTTGTTTGAGTGTATTTAAGAAACAATTCCAGAAAGGCCAACAAAATTCTACATATTCAGAATACCAAAAGGTACAGGGGCATATTATCAAGACTGGGCAATAAAATTATCGCCGCTTTATCGGCAGGAAACTGCAACTGAAGTGGCGATAATGGGCTTGATAATATGCCCTGGAGAATTC
This sequence comes from Lissotriton helveticus, assembly GCF_964261635.1. Lineage (NCBI taxonomy): Eukaryota > Metazoa > Chordata > Amphibia > Caudata > Salamandridae > Lissotriton > Lissotriton helveticus. The sequence goes on along the minus strand of NC_136063.1, from coordinate 1,483,808,605 downwards.
CCATAGAAGGCCAGGTTAGATGTCTAACCTGGGTTTCTATGGTAATTCACAAAGGCATATTATCAAGGCCATTATCGCCACTTTAGCGGCAGTTTCCTGCCGATAAAGCGGCGATATTTTATCGCCCAGTCTTGATAATATGGCCCACAGTTTTTTTTACGACGGGTTATACAGTATCCGCGTTGCTTAAAATATTGAGGAAAGACTAGTTTTTGCAGTGAGTCTTTTACTAGAATGTTCCATGTTCTAAGGAAGTTTTTTTAATTTGATACTACGGGTCACCTTGTAAATATCCAGAAAGGGCCATTGTTGGGGTGGAACACATCTTGAACAGGCATCCTTGCACATTTTAATTCTATAGTGTCTTTTTTTGGGACGTGGTACAGAAAGGATTGGGCTGAATACGGTTTCTTCTGGGGTTAGGATTTGAGCTTTGTTGCCTGGTCAGGTGAGCAATCTCAGATTGCCAGATTATAAAAAGAATATACAATACCAATTAGGAAACGTAAATACATCGATTGGGTGCGGATGTTTTAAGTTTTGAGCAAATTCTGATACAACAAAAAGAATTATGTCACTGGTTTGGAGGATATTTGAAAAAAAGAACTAATATATGCCATGCAAAATTTACCCCCACACAAATAGCTGTGGCAAGCTTAGAGAACACTTGATAAGAACCACATTAAATAAGGTACTATGCACCTTTGAGTTTGGATAAACATTGACATACCTAAAAGAAGAAACCCTTTATCCAAATCCAGCAATAGTTCTGAAAGTCGATCAGCCACAACATTATTCAATGCAATTTCATCAAATTGGATTATATATCTGAATGGAGGGCCCACAACAACAAAAAGTGGCAAAAGAATCAAGTATCCTGCTTCTAAAAAAGACCACAACCTGAGTAGGTCAGCAAAAGAGCTCTAAGTCACCAGCAAGCAAACCCCAGATTACCTTTCCACCCTGACAGACTAACTCCCACCAAAGGTAACCCAAACCTGATGGGAAGCCCAGCAGTCATCTCTGTACATTGAAAGGGACTGCTGTCAAACATGCAAATCAATACAGTTAGGTAGTACCTAAAGTCTTCAATGTAGATAATACAATGCAAATGTACCAAGTACTAGACATCAAACATTATGGGGTCCATTAGGATGTCGGGCGGATTGCCCCCGCCAGGCTGGCGGTGGCTACCGCCAGCCTGGCAGGGGCAATCCGCCCGACATCCTTCCCTAAATTCCCCCCCGCCATATTACAATGGCGGGGGGGACCGCAGTGGACCAAAACACAGCCCGCCACTTTTTAATATGGTGGCGGTGTCTATTAGACACCGCCAGCCATATTACAATGGGCATTGTTAGATGCATTGTTATATGCAATGGGCATTGTTAGATGCCTTTCCGCGGCGACGCTGCCGCCACGGAAAGGCATGCGGTCTTCACTCTGGGGGCCCCCTGTGGGCCCCCAGAGTGAAGTACAGGTGGGGGGGTGCACATGGGGGGTACCTGTGGTACCCCCCTTCATTTTCATTTGCAAAGCGGCAGGCACCGCGCGGTGCCTGCCGTTTTGCAAATGAAAATGTGAAAGTGCATTTTCAGCATTGTGGCGGGCGGTGCAGAGAGCACCACCCGCCACAATGCTGAAAATACAGGATGTGGTCCCCACTGTGGCGGGCACATCCTAATGGCACCCCTGGGACCCACGCCCTTATGGCGGGCGGCCCCGATTTACGATAGGATGACGGGCGGGCAAAGTCTGCCCGTCATCCTAATGGACCCATAGACACAGATTTACAAAGGTAAATTTACACTTTTGTGTAAGGTTACGATTGTTTGCTATTCACACAGGGATTTACGAGTAGTATCTTTACGAGTGCGGAGTCTCCACACAGAAAGGCCTATCTTTTTATTTTGCAAAGACTCTGCATTCGTAAAGATACTACCCATAAATCCCTTTGTGAATAGCAAACAATCTTAAACTTGCACAAAATTGTAAGTTTACCTTTGTGAATCAGGCCCCAGAGTGTTTTACTATATCCATATGGAACTTGAAATATTTAGTAACAGTGAAACACAGCAGTTGCCAATGCAGAGCACTGTCTGGATGACAGCAACTCAAAAATACATGAGAAAGACATGATTGAGCAATGGATAAGGTGGCCACAGGCAAGAGAGTCAGTAAGGGTCAGAATGAAGCTATGCAGAGAGTACTATGTCATGGGAGATGACAAGAGGCATGGAGAAGGGTGCTCCCCTACACAAATAGACACGTAAGCAGAAATACAACATTTCTTCCTTCTCTATAACAATGAAAGGAATGGCAAATGAGGGGACAGTGAGGGAAATAGACTATGGAAAGGGATACACCAATAGACATACAAGCAGAAATACAACATGTCTTCCTTCTCTATAACAAAGAAAGGAACGGCAAATGAGGGGACAGTGAGGGAAATAGACTATGGTAAGGGAAAGGTGGCAAACCGTGGTGTGTAACTAGGAAACAGAAGCCAAGAGTGACACGACAGCTGCAGCTGGTCCAGCACAGTAGTTCATAGGCTGCTGAGAAGTACACTGAGTTAAGTCAGCTGGGAGCAGGGGAATCAGAGTAAGTGGCAGACCACAAGACCTATCAGATTGAGCAAGACTGGGCTCATATATATTAAACAGCTTCTGTTGCTGTATGCAGATGGGAGTCTTGCAGTCCACACCATGCAAAAAGAATGTTATATCACAACATGAGACCTGAGAATTGAAAATGTTTGATGGTGGCATGAAGCCCTTCTTATAGACAACTTGAGCAGTTACATCAGCAGAATGAATCACTCATTCAATGCCAGATAAAATGGTCTATAACATAGCAGAAACTTGCGTACCTGTCACTGAGATAGCAGTGTGCACACACATACCACACCTGCATTACTGCATGCAGCACCAGCTTTCACATTTATCTATAAGATAAGTGCTTGCGCACCCACCCCTATGGCAACAGTGGTAAATTCAAAGGAACAGAGAGGTGTGAGAGGCAAAGAGAGAAGAGGAGAAAGGAAGAGAAAGAGAGACTGAGAGAACTGAAAACACTCTAATGCTGTGCCCTAGTACTACTAAACTGATGCCTATAAATAGACATTATCTGGAGATTTTCTGATTAAAGGTGGTATTTGCTCCCACACAAGGGTATTCTCAAAGATACATTCACACATTTTTTTTAAACATAAACAGCTTTGTGAGAGTTGTGTGATTGGTCAAATTAAAAGAATACTTGGGACATTAGGTACACTAGCCAACTTTTCATTCTGGCAACTGTAAAGGTTGTTTTGATATATTCTTATTAAACAACTCCTTTTTGTTTGTTTAATTTCCTTATTGTACCTTTCATAGACCGACAATATCAATCTGTTAGAATGGCTTATCAAATTAAGAAAAAAAATAAGGCCCTTGATAAAAATGCAAATATTCACTATGCTTACTGTTAGCAATTGAGTATTTAGTTCAGTAATGCACCCTGTGCAAGTGGGGACCAAAATCCTAGTCAGAGTAAGCTAGATACACACTAAAAGATAACCTGTGCTCACCCTCTGGTAACTCAGCACAGAGCAGTTTAGGCCTATCTAAAGAGGTAATGTGTAAGTTTTTGGGCACACACATGCACAGTAACACAATGAAAATACCACAAAAATAGCCCACACAGGGTTAGAAAAATAGACAATATTTTATGAGTAAATCAAGATAAAAACGTTACAAAACCAATACATAAAACTGTTGTTATCAATTATTAAAGAATAATCAAAAAGTAGTGCTTAGAAGGCAAAAGCGCTAAGGGGTTAAATGAGATTGCGCTTGACATGGCAAATCCAAAGTTCAGGCTGACTGTGATGGAGGGCAGGTTGGCTACAGGACTCAGACAGGTCCAGCTGATAAAGTACCTTGGATGGCGCAAGCTTCGACTCGAAGAAAGGAGTTGCCACATCATCGTTGATCCTGTGGAAGGAGGCAAAGCATCAGCGCTGATATGCGCAGTCGATAAAGGCTTTGGAGTCAAACCCTTTTCATATGCAGGGGCTGCATCATCATCAAGCCACACTGTTCATCGTAGTTGAACCGCGCAGTCTGTTGAGGCAATGTCATCAATCAGCTCCTGAATCAGCGTCCAATCGGTGCAAAGTCATCACTGCATCCATTTTGATAGTTCTGGTCAGCGGAAATCACCTTTCAAGGGCCTAGGACTATATTTACACCACTAGGCAGGGCAGGACTCACAGGTGGCGGAGAACAGGTGCTGTTTCAGCATCACAGGTCCAGTAGTGTGCTGTCTTGATAGGGTCAGGTCCTCAGTACTTATACCCAAATGTGCCTTTGAAGTGGGAGTGACTTCAAAGCGGGCCCTTGAAGGACATAGGTCCCCTTTCATCCAAGCCCTGTCTGCCTGACTATCAGAGGGGTGATCACCCCTTTGTGTGCTGCACAGCACATGGCACTGCCTTTACATGTGTTTGTATCAGCTCTCCCTCCCTCTTTCTGCCCAGGAAGAGCTATCAGAATGTAGATAAATGCAAATGGGGTTCTCTGTAACACCAACTTTTCCTGAGTTTATGGGTTTCTAGAGGGAATGCCAAAAGTGTAGCTGTCACCTACCACATACGTGTATTGGAGACTTGCTACAGGCACACAGGGCTAAGTTAAGAGCAGAGAAATGTCCACTTTTAAAGGTGCCATTTTTTAAATAATATTGTTAAATAAAACTTTACCAGTAAAGAGGATTCATCATTATCATTCCAAAGATATGAAATATGATGCAGGTAGTCCTTTCTAATCAAGAATGACAGCTTAAAAGTGAATTAAGGAATTCCTAATGCTAGTCTATGAGAGGAGTAGGCCTCACGGTAGTGAAAAATGATTTAAGCTTGGTGCCACTACTGGGACATGTAAAATGTAAACGTACATGTCCTACCTTTTAGTTATACAGCACTCTGCCCTTTGAGCTACATGCGGTCTACTTTAGGTGTAATAAAAGGGGAGTTTAGGGCTTGGTAAGTGATTTTAAATGACAAGTCGAAGTGGCAGTAAATTGCTCAAACAGGCCTTGAAATGGCAGGTCTGAGACAAGTTTGAAAGGCTACTTGTGTGGGTGGCATAACCAGTGCTGCAGGCCCACTAGTAGCATTTAAATTACAGGCACTGGGTATATGGTATCCCATTTTACAAGGGGTTTGTAAGTAAACTAAATATGCCAAACAGGTATACACCAATGTCACCATGCTTAGGGGAGAAGCACATGCACTCAAACACTGGTCAGCCGTGGTAAAGTGCTCAGAGTCCTAAACCAACAAAAAAGATACAGCAAAAAGTTCGGAAGTAGGCCACCCTACAGATTCGACACATCATATGCAGTAATCTCTATTTTGACACAGATCATTGGACCCACTGAGGAAATTAAAGCTTTCCACATTCCATACTCTTGATCAAGACATTGCAGTCTTAGTAATTGCATTTAATCCTTGCAGCTTGCCATAACAATTCTGTTCCTGAAATTCTAAAAAATGTCATAGTCAGGTACAGACCAAAATCGAAACTACAAAACCCAGCAAAACCTTGGGAAAAGTTGTATTATTTTAAATATAGGCATGCATAGAATGGCATTGGCTGAGACTACCACCAGTCTGAATTTCAGACGGCACCTCAAATAACATTGAACAATATACATTGAATCCCCTAAACACTATTTTTTAAGGCAATCATGTAACACTGATTGTCCTAGGCACTTTGGCAGCATAGGACACCGTTCACCATGATCTTGATCAAAATGTTGGGCGATTGGATCAGAATCTCAGCAACTTCCCAATAGAGGTTCAAATCTTTCCTGTTGAAACAAGGCTATACTTAAGAATTTGGCCATTTGAGTGTTCCGTTCCGGACTGCTCATTCAGCATTCCATAGATGTCTGCACTCTAGCCTATCATGTTCATCCTTTGTCATTTATATATGTATTCTGATCACAGATGCATTCAGAAGACACCAGTAGCTAAATTTTTCAGGAGAATGATTCAGATCAAAGCACATCTAGAATATGCGAATTTAGGATTGAATTACATTTTTGTCCTTTACAGCAATCCAAAATAGAGGTCCCTTAATGGACAAAGCTCTGACTTTAAAAAGGTACTGATAATGGAACATTTCACAGCATCTACAAAAAAGGTGAAGAAACTAGGTATCCCTATTGGACATCACCGTGTATACATATGGCCAATAAATGAAATGATTACAAAACAACTCAAATCTTGTCCATGCTGAGAATATTAGGAATGAACCTAGAATCCTTATCCTGACTTCAGACCCTTTTCCATTGTGATTGACAGCATACTTCAAGGGCAGAACACCTGAGAAGTAGACCATATGTAAACAAACCAAACCTTGGTTACAAAAGCTCCTGCCAGCCGTGACAGCTACTGCAGTTATGAAATGGTTTGGAGTGAAGGCGCTCCACTCATCATGAATTCAGGAGCATGATCGGCAGCATTCCTCTTCGCTGTCCACAGAGAGAAAAGGAGGGACTGCCTTCCTGCTTGTGGAACGCATCTCCAACCAATCCTGTAGCTGCTTTCATGCAGTGAAAGAAGCTCAAGGATTGGTTGGAGCAGATTAACCCAGTGCTCATTTTGAGGCTGGGGCCTGCGCCAGCAATCCCTAGACATGCCAGATAGGAGACTGTAGACAGCCGGCCAATCCGACATGCGCACTGTAGAACGGTGTGGCCGTCCTGCATTAGCAGGATTTATCCCCGACCCCACCCTTGCGCAGCACACAACACGAGCTGGTGCAGTGGTAAACAAATAAAATGGCATTTGCCTTTGCTTGCTGCAGTCACAGCCGGCGGGGTGATGCTTCTCCGCTCCAGAGGAGGATCCGACCCTACATAGCACAGTATTCCCATTACTATCAAAGAAGGCTGAAAATAGGACCCATCTCATATCCATATTACACTCGTAGGAGTTCCTTATAAATCAGGTGGAATTTTGCCTGTTAAACCCTCACAAACACCGACACCACCAGCAGCCATACTGATAAAGTGGGTAAGGTTTTGGAAATTTACATGCAGATATTGTTTACACATAATTCCCCCAAGAGTTTCACCAGTCGATTTTGGCTGCTTTTGATTGCAGGAGTCCTTGGGTGAAACCTTGAAATACTAAATGAAGGCACTACACACATTTTTCACCTCAGGTTTACATATCACATCTGCTCACATGACATACTAAGCTAACCGCGTAATAACCAATAACAGATTTTGAAATAAGTAAGGTTTAAAACTCTGCCTGCCTTACTAACATAGCCTAACATTATTTATCAGCGTAAAGAGTTTATTCTCTTGCATTGTAGAAGATTTTTCCAATCATCAGATTAATTAGATTATGACATTACACAGTGACTACTTGGGACTATAAGCCTGGTTGTTACTAATGAAGATCCAACTGCTCACATGTATTAAAGGAATGCTTTTGTTCCAGATGATAATTAGGCTGTTTATAATCGAATGGGCTCATTATTTAATTGAAAGGGCAGATTATAAACACTGCTTAAAAATATATTTTAATGCAAAACGCTATATCTTGACCTGGGCCTTCAAATCTTTTTCTATTTTTCACATTTCGTATTGGAATGCTAATTTTCTAGGATATATGTAACTGAATGTTCATTTTTGTTTTAGATCCTGTTCATGGGCACAGGTAGATCCTGACATTCTCTGCATCTCACTTTTCCTTGCCAGTCTGAAACATGTAGGTACAATTTGCGAGTCAGCTGTGATGGTTACATCACATTGTCTTAAAATCTAAGCTTCTGGAAAAGCAAGCTAACAACACCATCCCAAAGGAAAGACACATATTGTTGAACAATCCTGCATACGATCAACCAGCCTACTTTAAGGATTGAGACATTGACCAATCGGTGAGAATAAAGATGCATATTAAAGTGTTTCACAGTATGCATGTGTGAAACTTATTGACAGGTACATTGCTACTTTTACATATGTGAGAAAGTAATTATCTTGACATTTTCCTAGAGGGTGATAGGAAAAAATGGGTTTTGGCACAATAGATAGATACACGTGAACAGGTATATAAACAATTAGATCAAGCAAAACCAAGAGACGAAATGCATCATACCAAAGACTTAAGAACACTTAAATTCAGCTATTCACAAAGAGATGTCACATAAACTAAGTAAGACTTCTAGGCCTTGCATTTAGGTAGGTTGCTTGGGTGCACAGACATAATATCGAAGTCCCATAATATCGAGTTGGAAATATCGAAGTGACAGAATATCGACTGCAAGAATATCATGGACCAGAATATCGACTTTAAGGTAAGAAATATAGTTTTTGTTAATATTGAAGTCAGTAATATTGTTTGTAAAAATATTGTTGTTAATAAAATCGATGTTTATATTAGTGTTATGTATTTTAGTATGTATTTTAAATGTATGTGTTCTATATTTTTGTTTAAGTATTTACATTTCAAATTTCAAAGCTTTATTTGGTTTAAAAACAAAAACCATAAAAGCATACTACATTAATGCATTTAAAATTCATAAAATTCACAATAAAAACGTCCGATCTGATTACAAGCGAAAAATACCATCAACATTCCATACTAATTACACGATATATACAATTTTCTAATTTTTAATACAGTACTATACAGGAGGCTATATTTAAAATAAACAGTTTTTTACATTTTTGGAAGATCAGTAACCATGAAAAGGTGATAAAGTGCAATGTGCAATAGCCGCCATTTCTAGTGGGGATATAACTTTTTAAAATGCACTTCAAAGAATCAAAGGACAAAAATGCAAAAAACACAGCATATATTCTTAAAGTAACAGCATTTTGTATCCAATTTACACATTTTTCTCACATGACATCATGCTAATGCATTTAATCAGATTCTCGTTAAGGGTGGGCGTAGTATGCGTAGTGGGGCTAAGCGAAGCTACGCAAAGTGGGCGAGAAACTATGCCCACCTACGCACTTCGCGTAGCCCCACTACGTGCCGCCTGCCCCCTCCCCTACATACCTAATTTGTGTATATAGTAAAAGAAAAGTAAATAAAAGGCACTTACCTTGTCTTCTGAATCCTGGGGCTCCCTCTTCTCGTTCGCGTCGCCGTCTTGGATACCAATGCGCATGCACGGCCGCCCGCGCATTTCTCACGAGAAATGCGCAGGCGCGGGCGGCCGCGAATGCGCATTGTTATCTAAGACGGCGGCGCGAACAAGAAGAGGGAGCCCCGCGATGCAGCGGACAAGGTAAGTGCCTTTTATTTACTTTTCTTTTACTATTTGCACAAATTTGGTGTGTAGGGGAGGGCGGGAGGGAGGCGGGTGGCGGGCAACTTTGCTACGCCCACGGAGTGGGCGTAGTGTTGCCTGCTACGCCTACTTTACAAAGGGCGAAGTAGGCAACACAACGCCCACTCCGTGGGCGTAGCGAAGTCCTTCGCCCAGGGTTAATTCTCTACTTTTTCTTTTCCTAGATCATTCTATATTATTTGGTGACCGTGGGTCCTCATATAACAAGGCCTCCAAATGAGAATTGTTGCATCTTATTTTAATTACCTCCCGGATAAAAGCAAGTACTGCACAATACATTTTTAAATTTGATAATCCACATATGTATTCGAAGGCAGGTTTATATGAAAATAGTCTCTCACTTCGAAATAGAGGGCGTAAGTATTCTTTCCTGATCGTTCTATAAAAATCACTAAAAAGGATAAAGTGCACCGTTGTTTGATTTGATATAACGTCACATGGGCACTTTGGCAAAGTGTGATTCCACTTTTCCATTTTTGGATAAGCTATTAAAAAGTGGGCCAAGCCCATACGTAGTCTTGTGAGATAAAATCTATGTGATATGTTTGTGACCAGAATCAGGCAATTTTGTACCCATACCCCTAGGATTTTATCACAATACTCCTTTATCATCGGTTTCGTGTTAGCATCGACTTCCCTCAACCATGTACGTGAATCGATCAAATTACTCTCCAGCATTTTTTTCTTCATAATCTTGTATTTGGGATGGGTTATCTAAATTCGTACTTGCTATACATTCATTTAGTAGACTTTTAATATATATATTAGCCATGGGATTTTCATACCATATTCTGATGCCATAGAATCTTTGATTACATCCTGAGTAGATTTTGTGCCCTCTTTACTCCATATCCTGTGCCAAGTGTTTATACTTGTGGTGCTTATAAAATCATATATGTATGCGGCCCCCAATTCTCTATGAACACTATAGGAAGGGTTTGAGTTGTCATAGAGTCTTTGCCATAGAGTCTTCGATTACATCCTGAGTAAATTTCGTGCCCTCTTTACTCCATATCCTGTGCCAAGTGTTTATACTTGTGGTGCTTATAAAATCATATATGTATGCGGCCCCCAATTCTCTATGAACACTATAGGAAGGGTTTGAGTTAGGTACCTCTAACAGCGTTCGGAAAAAAGACTTTTCTTGTGTTTGAAGGCTTACACAATTTGCCGTCCCCCATAATGCTGCACCATAGCAGGTACCACTAATGCAATTACTCTTGTATAATGTCATAATTTCTTTGACTGGTTTGTTGCCCATCTTTTTGTAAAATCTAATAAGTTTCTCAGTTGTTCTAGCAACTTTTTGTTTACAATGCTCCATGTGGCTTGGTGAGCAAAATAACGATGGATTAAACCCAGATCTGTGACTGGGGGTGAATGTTTTTCCATCGTGGAACATTCCGTCCACCATCTTGTGTGTTTTTCTGTTCACCCTTTGTGGATCCTTGTTTCCGGTCCAGGGAAGACATGGCTTGGCAGTTCGGGCTGGACTGTTCCCATGAGGCTCAGGGTCAGACTGATTTGCATATAGCCATGTCTGAACTGGGGTGGCTGAGTGAACTAAAGTATGGTGATGGATTAAACCCAGATCAGTTGACTGGGGGTGAGTGTTTGATTTGCTCAAACGCTCCATCCATCATCCCCTTTTGTATCGCTTTGTTCGCCCTAAGTTGGCAGGGTATGCTCAGACGTGAGTCCCTTGTTCACTTGGCCACTGGATTCAAGATAGCCTGGCTGATGAGGATTATGAATCCGAAACCGGTCCCAGGATGCTTGTTTCCGGTCCAGGGGAGACATGGCTTGGCAGTTCGGGCTGGACTGTTCCCATGAGGCTCAGGGTCAGACTGATTTGCATATAGCCATGTCTGAACTGGCGTGGCTGAGTGAACTAAAGAATGGTGATGGATTAAACCCAGATCAGTTGACTGGGGGTGAGTGTTTGATTTGCTCAAACGCTCCGTCCATCATCCCCTTTTGTATAGTCATATTACAAAGGCATTTTCCAATGCCCTTCCGTGGCAGCAATGCCGCCATGGAAAGGCATGCGGAGTCTACCTGAGGGGACCTGTTGCGGGCCCCTTAGGGACTCCGGGGGAGGGTAGGGGGTGCACATTTCAAAGAACAACGTGGCCGGCACCGCGCAGTGCCTGTCACGTTGTGCTTTGAAATGCAAAACATGTATTTTTACCATAGCGGCGGGCGTTGCTTTCAGCAACGCCTGCTGCAATGTTGAAAATGCAGGATGCGCCCGCCATTGTGGCGGGTAGGGGGTGTACATGGGGGTACCTATGGTACCCCCCTGCATTTCAAAGAAAAACGTGGCAGGCACCGCGCAGTGCCTGTCACGTTGTGCTTTGAAATGCACAACATGTATTTTTACCATTGCGGCGGGGGGTGTATTCAGCATCGCCCGCTGCAATGTTAAAAATACAGGATGCGCCCGCCACTGTGGCGGGCGCATCCTAGTTTCCCCCACGGGACCCCCGCCCTTATGGCGGGTGGTCCCTTGTACCATGAGGATGGCGGGCGGGCAAAGTCCGCCCGCCATCCTAATGGGGGTCCAAGTCTTTTTTAGACATAAAATCTGTACATTTTTCTATGAGGAGTTGGAGCCCATTTGCGGTTCTTGATAAGAGAACAACATCATCCACATAGAGTAAGATTGGGACATGGCGTTTACCAACCTTTGGGGCATCAGCAGTTAGTTGTTGTAACTCCTTGTCGACCCCATTTATGTACAGTGAAAAAAGAAGAGGGGCGAGCACACAACCCTGTCTTATGCCCTGTATTACCCTAAAGCTAGTGGTACGCTCACCGTCCAACCCATAGCGGACTCTAGCGCTCAAGCGGCTATAGATTTGTGGGAGGTATACGACAATTTCATTTGGGGCACCCATTTGGGTTAGTGTTTGCCACAGCTTAAAGTGATTAACCAAATCAAAAGCAATTGTAAGGTCAAGGAAACAAAAATGTAAATGGCCCTTTTTTGCGATCGTATATTTACCAATCAATACATGTAAGTTAATGCATTGTTCCACGGTCCCAATTTTCCTATGGAATTCGTATTGTGTTTCAGTAAGAATGTTTTGTTCCTCTACCCACAATTCCAACCTTTCCAGTAGGATCCTGCCCATTAACTTTGAAGTTGTATTCAGGAGAGAGATCGGGCGATAACATTTCGCATCACTCCTGTTACCCTTCTTAAAAATCGAGAGTATGATACTTTCAGTCCATGATCTTGGTATCAAGCCATCAGCAATAGTATTAAGCATTTTTTGTAATATGGGACCCCAAAAACGTATCCTTGATTTAAAAATATCTATAGGGACCCCATCAAGTCCGGGTGCTTTTCCATTTGCGCTTTTTTTCCAGGGCTAACGTGACTTCTTGGAGACTAATTGGGTCCATATTTGGAGTAACAATGGTTATAAATTTCGCATTTATGTTTATTGGATCTAAAATGTCATATACGTAATTACTTAATGTTAAAACGTAAGATTCCTTATTTGGATTAAAAACCTTTGTGAAATGACTTATCCAGTCTTGGGGTTGCACGAAACTTTTTTTTTTTTTTTTTTTTTTTTTTTGTCCTCATAACCTCCAATTGGACCAGTGCCATATAGGAATCAACGGAGAATGACTGACTCAGTTGAAAACTGGTAGGGACACATATCTTGAAGGCCATCTATCCCACAGTCTTCCATCGAACTCCCAGGAGGCACTAAATCCTACTCTGCCATCCCACAGCAGATCACGGAGTAGTTTGGCAGCCATATAGGGGGCCGGACATAAACCGGATAACAGCTGTTCCAATGGTGCTAAAAACAAAGAGCACCTTAGGATATCAATCATTGGACTCGGGGGAAAAAAAACAAAAAAAAACCAAATATATCACTGAGACCACTTTATCAGATGCCAAAATGCCCTTTTTCTGCGATTTCCAGATCTAGCCAAATCAATGACTGATGTCCGCAGTACAGAGTCTTGCCAGTCTCTAAAGGTAGGAGGTGACGGGTCCTTCCATTTCCTGCAGATCTCTTTTCTTGCGAGCAGGATGGAATAAAAAACTAAACATTTAGGTAGATGTAGTACTCCTTCCAACACTCCAAAGATGATCAAGGACAGATCCATTTTGACAAGATTTCCTAAAGCCTCAGTGAGGCAGTTACTGATATTCTGCCAAAAGGTTGTTAGTATCGGGCATTCCCAGAACATATGTGCATCTGTAGCAGCGACTTGACCGCATTTAGCACAAGACACTGTCTGACCTCCTGTAAATTTAGAAAGCCTAGAGGGGGAGTAATATGCTCTATAAAGGGTAAAGACATGATTTCTGCGAAGCCATGAGGGCTTAACGATGCTCCACAAAAGCTGGAAAGAAGATTTCCAAAGTGTTTATTTATTTATTTATTTATTATTACATTTATTAAGCGCACAGCTACCCGGAGGTTTCCCGGCGCTAGGGCAAACTGAACGGTGGACAGAGGGAGGGACATTAGTTGTTAAAAAGCCATGTTTTTATTCCTTTACGGAATTTCAGAAAGCACGATTCCGTGCGCAAGGGTTGAGGAAGAGAATTCCATAAGGATGGGGCCAGCAGGGCAAACGAGCGGCCACCCATTTTGGCTCTGTTGATGCGTGGAATTTTAAATTTGTTTTGTGACGAGGACCTGAGTGTACGAGGGGGAACATATTGCTGGACTAGAGCAGCAAGATAGCGCGGAGCTCTATCAGTCATGATTTTATGCATGTAGCAGAGTGCTTTAAAGTGCACTCTGCTTTCAATGCGCAACCAGTGCAGGTTACGCCTGTGATGAGTGACTGAGGATCTTGCGGGAAGGTGACAAATCAAACGAACTGCCATATTTTGAACCATTTGATATTTTCTGGTTACCTCTTTGGCAGCACCTAAGAGCAGGATGTTCCCATAGTCCAGGCGTGAGATGACAAGGGCCTGGACAACGGTCCTCAAGGTGTCTTTAGGCAGCATCCAAGTGATCTTTCTCAGCCACCTGATGATGGTAGTGCAGGTGGCCGCAACTTTCACAACATGATGTTTGAAAGTAAGTTGGTTATCGAAGATCACACCGAGGTTGCGAGCAGACACTGATGGAATGGGTAGGGGACCCATCTCCGGAGGCCAATGGTGAGGGCCCCAGAGAGAGGTGTCAGGTCCAAACAGGAGCAGCTCTGTTTTATCCCCGTTGAGCTTCAGTTTGTGCTTCAACATCCAGTCCGATATATGCTTTAATCCAATTTGGAGAGAGGAGGAAGGGAGGTTTTTGTTAGTAGAAAGTGAATAGATGACTTGAGTGTCATCTGCGTAGGAATAAATTGTGAGACCAGCCTGTTCGGCCAAGAACGCAAGAGGCCTTACGTACAGGTTAAAGAAAAGGGGACTGAGGATAGAGCCCTGGGGAACACCGTGAGAGGAAGGAAGGGTAGATGATACAGAGGTAGAAGAAAAAACCTGAAACGTGCGATCAGACAAAAAGTTAGCAATCCAGGCCAGGGCGGTACCACCAACACCGACTGCCTCCAGGGTGGATAATAAGATGGAATGGGAGACGGTGTCAAAAGCGGCACTCAAATCAAGCAAGATGAGTGCCACCGTCTCACCATTATCCACTTGGCGCCTGATGGTTTCTGACACGCCAAGGAGAGTAGTTTCCGTGGAGAAACCAGCCCTGAAACCGGACTGAGATCCATGGAGAAAATTGGAGGATTCAACAAAAGAGCTAAGTAAGGAATTAACATGTTTCTCCAAAATCTTGGAGAAACAGGAAAGCAAAGAAATAGGGCGAAAGTTGGAAGGATTGTTGGGATCAGCATTGGCCTTTTTTAATAGTGGTACCACCATTGCGTGCTTCCATTCATTCGGAATAGTCGCTTCTACCAATGAGGCGTTAAGGACATCCAAAATAATGTGAAGTAGAACTGGGTCAAGGGAGCCCAGAACTTGAGGGGGGAGAGGGTCCAGGGGAGAGCCAGATTTAATGTCCTGAAGGTATTTTTTTAAAAGCGCAGGGGAGATGGGATCCCAAGAAAGCAATAGGGAAGTGGTAGGCAGGGAACAGGGAGGAGTAACCAGGGGAGCGACATGGGTAGGGGTGGCAGAAGTGGAATTAAAAATGGCATAGATTTTGTCTATCTTTTCCCAGAAAAAATTGGCTAGAGCGTTACACTGTGCAGTGTCTAAGCAGGGGTCTTTCGGAACTGAGGAAGCACCAGAGAGCTCCTTAACAATTTTAAACAGGGCCTTGGGCCTGTTTTGAGCCGTAAGTATGGTGTTGTTGGCAAAGTTAGCTCTAGCAGTGTCACATGCCGCGTGGTAGGATTTAAGAGCGGACCTATACTTAGCTTTGTGCTCGGGGTTATACTTTGCACGCCAAATACGTTCAAGTTTTTTGCAATTGGATTTTTCAAGACGTAAAGAGTCATTAAACCAGGGCGCCGGGGGGTGATGAATTTGAGTTTTATTTTTTTGGGTAGGTAAGCAGGAATCCAAGGCTGTAGTTAACCATGATGTAATTATGGGTAGCTCTTTGATCGTTATATTAGAAACTGACGGGGTAGAGTTGGCCAGAAAAGAGTTAAATCTGTCAAGGTCTAGACGTTTCCAGTTCCTGCTAGCTTTATGGGTAAGGTCTGGCCTAGGAGTGTCAGCTACACATATTTTAACAGAAAATTTAACTAAAAAATGATCTGACCAAAGAACAGGGGTAGAGGATTGATAGGAAATAGTCGTCAGATTGGAAATGATAGGGTCTAAGAGGTTACCGGCCTTATGAGTAGGGTCGGAATTATAGAGATGCAGGTCAAGAGCTTCAAGATCTTGTAAGAGGCGTTGAGCAATAGCACACGAGACAGAATTAAAATGAATATTTAAATCCCCAACAATAGTAAAATTAGTGGATTGTGCTAATAAAGGAGCAATGAGTTCGGGAAGTGCAGTAGCCCAACCGCTCACTGATCCCGGTGGACGGTAAATCAGGATGCCTGTTAAGGTAAATTGGGGGGAAAGAGTTAATTTAAACAGGCCCGCCTCACAGTCAGGGAAGTCGAGGTCTTCCCATTTACAGAAGAACTCTCTTTTGTAAATGACAGCAATTCCTCCACCGTCTTTAAGCGCTCGGTTTCTCCCAACATAGGTATAATCATTGGGGAGAGCCATGGTGATATCTGGTCCAGAGCTATCATTAAGCCATGTTTCGGTCACAAACAGAGCAGCGGGACGATCTGACTCCAAGAGGTCGAAGATATCTCTCTTATGTTTGGAGAGCGATCTACTGTTAATGCTAATAAAGGTCAGTTCTGAAGAGTAATTGTGTGAGGTGGGACGTACATTACACGCAGGGAAGGGTAAGTTCCAGAACGAGGACGATATACTGTCCGTGCTTGATTCAAAAGAGTCCAGGGCCAGGGAGCAGTGGGAGCAAACAATAGGGGCATGTTGACAGTTTAACACAGTATGCGAAGAGCAAAATGATCCCCGCAACAGCAGGAGAGCGGATCTAGAGTAAGAAAGAGGAGTTTGTGTAGAGGGGCTGGGCCCTGAGCCCGTGCTGGCGCGGACGGGCGCAGACGGGCAGGACTTTGGCACGACTTCGGCGCGAAGTCGGCGCTCCCGCTGCGCTCATCCGCTGCGCTTCCGCCATTGTGTCATGAAGTACACAAGAGGAGAGAACCACTAGACCACTCACCTGCCAATTAGCCAGCAGGGCGGAAGTGGGGATGCAGGGCGGAAGTGAGTGTGCGCTCGTATGGCCACCGCCGCTGCAAACGGCACAAGCCGTGGCGGATCGGTGCCAGGAGCCGGGGACAGCGAGATTTAAGTAAACATATGCAGGTAAGATTACAGGACGTTGCGCCAAGGGAGGCGATCAAAATATAAACGTTGCGCCGAGATCGGCGATCAATAACAGAATGGAGCCGGTGTGCCCATTAAGATCAGCACACTACATACAAAGCGGTAGCGCTGAAAAGCGCTAAACCACAATAGTACAAATGCAGTATTAAAATGATTAAAAAGAATCCAGTCACACACGAAGCCAAACCAGCCTCTCTCACCAGCAGTTAGCCCCGGACTGACAGGAAGCTCGATTTAAATATGATCAACAATATAATCCACTAGACCGCTCACCTGCCAATTAGCCAGCAGGGCGGAAGTGGGGATGCAGGGCGGAAGTGAGTGTGCGCTCGTATGGCCACCGCCGCTGCAAACGGCACAAGCCGTGGCGGATCGGTGCCAGGAGCCGGGGACAGCGAGATTTAAGTAAACATATGCAGGTAAGATTACAGGACGTTGCGCCAAGGGAGGCGATCAAAATATAAACGTTGCGCCGAGATCGGCGATCAATAACAGAATGGAGCCGGTGTGCCCATTAAGATCAGCACACTACATACAAAGCGGTAGCGCTGAAAAGCGCTAAACCACAATAGTACAAATGCAGTATTAAAATGATTAAAAAGAATCCAGTCACACACGAAGCCAAACCAGCCTCTCTCACCAGCAGTTAGCCCCGGACTGACAGGAAGCTCGATTTAAATATGATCAACAATATAATCCACTAGACCGCTCACCTGCCAATTAGCCAGCAGGGCGGAAGTGGGGATGCAGGGCGGAAGTGAGTGTGCGCTCGTATGGCCACCGCCGCTGCAAACGGCACAAGCCGTGGCGGATCGGTGCCAGGAGCCGGGGACAGCGAGATTTAAGTAAACATATGCAGGTAAGATTACAGGACGTTGCGCCAAGGGAGGCGATCAAAATATAAACGTTGCGCCGAGATCGGCGATCAATAACAGAATGGAGCCGGTGTGCCCATTAAGATCAGCACACTACATACAAAGCGGTAGCGCTGAAAAGCGCTAAACCACAATAGTACAAATGCAGTATTAAAATGATTAAAAAGAATCCAGTCACACACGAAGCCAAACCAGCCTCTCTCACCAGCAGTTAGCCCCGGACTGACAGGAAGCTCGATTTAAATATGATCAACAATATAATCCACTAGACCGCTCACCTGCCAATTAGCCAGCAGGGCGGAAGTGGGGATGCAGGGCGGAAGTGAGTGTGCGCTCGTATGGCCACCGCCGCTGCAAACGGCACAAGCCGTGGCGGATCGGTGCCAGGAGCCGGGGACAGCGAGATTTAAGTAAACATATGCAGGTAAGATTACAGGACGTTGCGCCAAGGGAGGCGATCAAAATATAAACGTTGCGCCGAGATCGGCGATCAATAACAGAATGGAGCCGGTGTGCCCATTAAGATCAGCACACTACATACAAAGCGGTAGCGCTGAAAAGCGCTAAACCACAATAGTACAAATGCAGTATTAAAATGATTAAAAAGAATCCAGTCACACACGAAGCCAAACCAGCCTCTCTCACCAGCAGTTAGCCCCGGACTGACAGGAAGCTCGATTTAAATATGATCAACAATATAATCCACTAGACCGCTCACCTGCCAATTAGCCAGCAGGGCGGAAGTGGGGATGCAGGGCGGAAGTGAGTGTGCGCTCGTATGGCCACCGCCGCTGCAAACGGCACAAGCCGTGGCGGATCGGTGCCAGGAGCCGGGGACAGCGAGATTTAAGTAAACATATGCAGGTAAGATTACAGGACGTTGCGCCAAGGGAGGCGATCAAAATATAAACGTTGCGCCGAGATCGGCGATCAATAACAGAATGGAGCCGGTGTGCCCATTAAGATCAGCACACTACATACAAAGCGGTAGCGCTGAAAAGCGCTAAACCACAATAGTACAAATGCAGTATTAAAATGATTAAAAAGAATCCAGTCACACACGAAGCCAAACCAGCCTCTCTCACCAGCAGTTAGCCCCGGACTGACAGGAAGCTCGATTTAAATATGATCAACAATATAATCCACTAGACCGCTCACCTGCCAATTAGCCAGCAGGGCGGAAGTGGGGATGCAGGGCGGAAGTGAGTGTGCGCTCGTATGGCCACCGCCGCTGCAAACGGCACAAGCCGTGGCGGATCGGTGCCAGGAGCCGGGGACAGCGAGATTTAAGTAAACATATGCAGGTAAGATTACAGGACGTTGCGCCGAGGGAGGCGATCAAAATATAAACGTTGCGCCGAGATCGGCGATCAATAACAGAATGGAGCCGGTGTGCCCATTAAGATCAGCACACTACATACAAAGCGGTAGCGCTGAAAAGCGCTAAACCACAATAGTACAAATGCAGTATTAAAATGATTAAAAAGAATCCAGTCACACACGAAGCCAAACCAGCCTCTCTCACCAGCAGTTAGCTCACATCCCCCAGAACAGAATCCCATACTGACTCTGGTAAAACGAAGTCTCCATCTACCTCATCCATTATAGAGTTGTACCATCTAGATATTTCTTTCTTTTCTGGCCCTCTAGTTAGTAGATCGGAGATAAAGGGGCCACCCAGTTTGAACTTATTTTTATTAGCAGGGGACATTTTATAGGCTGCTGTCCAACTATAAATCTGGATATATTTGAAGCGTGAAAGGTTAGGACCAATCTTGGCTTGCAAATATTCCCATGAGAATAAATCTCCCTCATAAAAAAGGTCCCCCCAAACCTCCATGCCCGCCTCCCTCAAAGGGACTGCCAGGGTGTCATCAAGCCAAACCGGGCTTTCAGGTAGATCCCACAATGGTGTTTTTTCACAAAAGTAATTTACTTTTATAGCTTTCATGATATCTGCCCACGTTCGAGCAAAGCCCTGTAGGATCTTCAGTTTAATTTTTTTTAAAAACTTAGGATTTCCAAACTTAAAAAGAAAACTAGAGTGATTGATATTTTCCCCCTCCATCATTGCTGCATACATCATTCCCACCCCCAAGGAGTCGGGATTCTTTAACAACATCCTTGAATGTGATAATTGAAAAGCCCAAGCATACATTTTTAAATCTGGGGCCGCCAGCCCTCCCTTTTCACGTCGCCGTCTTATTTTTTTCCAGGCAATACGTGGGAGATGGTTGTGCCAAATAAAAGAAGAGACGTTTGATTGAAATTTAGCTAAAAATTTTTGATCAAAATATAAGGAAATTGTATTAAATAAGAAAGAAATCTTTGGGAGAATAGACATTTTAATAAGGTTAACCCTACCTATTAATGAGAGGGGGAGATGCAACCAAGAGTGAAGGAGCTTACGACAGTCTTTAAGCACTTTGGATAGATTAATTTGGACTATTTTATTTATGTCTTTTACAATTGTTAAGCCTAGGTAACGCATAGAGGTGCTGGGATGAAATTCTATAGGTGGATTCTCATCATTCCAGATAAGTATTTCGGTTTTAGTTGCGTTTATCTCATACCCCGACACTAGTCCAAAGGCACTAGCCAGCTTCACTATGGCAGGGAGAGCCGTTACGGCCTCTGATGTCAAAATAAGTACATCATCGGCATATAGTGCCACCTTCCTCATCCAACCTTGATACTGAAAAGGTTTAATGGCGGGCTCCTCCCTTAGACATTGCGAGAAAGGTTCGATGTAAAAATCAAAAAGTAAGGGGGAGAGTGGACAGCCCTGTCGAGTTCCCCTTGAGATAGAAAAAGAGCTTGATAATTCTCCATTAACGAGGAGAGATGCCGAGGGATTGCTGTACAAAAGACTAATCGCCCTACGAAACCCACCCCCCACACCAAACTTGGCCAGGGCCTCCGACAGGTAAACCCAATTCACCCTGTCGAAGGCCTTGGTTGCATCAAGCGTCATAGCCGCCAGTGGGAGGTTATTAGATGTTGCTATATCTATGGCACCAATTAGATCAAAGGTCAGCTCATATAGTTGTCTTCCCTTTAAGAATCCCTTTTGATCTTGATGAAGGACTGATGGTGCGACATTGGCCAATCTTGATGATAAAACAGTGGCAAAGATTTTATAGTCCACATTCAAAATAGATATTGGCCTGTATGACCCACAATCTTCCATCGGTTTACCTGGTTTTAAGATAAGGGTAATAGAAGCAACATCCCAAGATGTTGGAGGAGCCATACCTTCTAAGAGAATTTGGTTAAACAACTTTGTTAGAAAAGGAGCAATTTCTGAGTCTAAGAATTTATATAACTCAGCCGGAAGGCCGTCAGGCCCCGATGCTTTCCCCTTCTTAGATTTCTTAATAGCTGATATCACCTCACTCTCAGTGATGGGGCTGTCCAGATATTGAGATTGTTCCAGAGTGAGGGAAGGTAAGATGATTTTATCCAACCAGCTCTTAACAGACTCAACGGATATCACTTTGTCTTCTTTATAAATGGCCTGAAAGAATTCCCTAAATGCCTCCCTGATATCATCATCGGAAGAGAGATTAGTAGTACCTATTTTTATGGTTGCAATGTTATTCCGGACCTGGTCTACTTTGGTCTTCCAGGCCAGCAATTTGCCTGCACCTTCACTTTATTCGAAGTGGGCCAGCTTGCTGGCTTCCCACCTCTGTTGAATTCTCAAACTCAGAGTCGATGCCAGGGTCCCCTTCAGTATCGCCAGTTTGTTATGAAGGGTATCTAATATTGACCTTGAAGATCTATTACTTAGATCTATTTCCTGTTCGATAGCAGCCATATCTGATTCTATAGCAGATATAGTTTCGCTGTAGATCTTTTTCTGAAAGGCTATTTTAGTCACAATCAATCCTCTCAATGTTGCCTTAAATGCATCCCAGATAGTTTTATCCGATGTTGTACCTTCATTCGATAGGAAGAAGTTACGTGTCTCAGTTTTTAAAAACGAAATGTCCTCCTCGTTGGTAAGTAAGGAACGATCAAAGGACCAAACCGTCGAGATTTTTTTACTGCGCAAATCCATCACCAATTTAACCGCAGAATGATCTGAAAGGTGTGACGGAAGATATTCTATTGCTCTAACTGAATCGACCAGTCTTTGGGTTATTAAAATGTAGTCTATCCTAGACTTATGGTGATACTTATAGTTTCTATAGGAAACCCCCTGTTGGTTCCCTGATTTTTGTCGCCAGACGTCGACGAACCCTTGCTGTCTCATGGCTTCTACCAGAAAGGATCTGGTTTTAGACAAAACCCTGGAACGATTGTTAGGAGACTTATCCAGGATGGGGTCCAAAACAATATTAAAATCACCGGCTAAGATAATGGGTCCTGGTATTGATAATAACTTCAAAAAAATTGTTTCCAGTATCGTGGGGTCATCCTGATTTGGGCCATAATAGCCAACTATTGTAATTGATACCCCCGCAATAAGGACTGTCGCAATAGCCCACCTGCCTGAAGAATCCACAACCTTTGATATTAATTTGGCTTTGGCTCCCTTTTTAAAAAATGATTGCAACCCCTCTCGTATGGGATGTTTGTGTGGTAGTGACCATAATATCAATCCATCTATTCTTTTTAATTATGTCTGACATTTCAGTATGCGTGAGATGGGTTTCCTGCAATACCATGACCTGCACTGCTGATTCTTTCAGATATTGTAGAATTCTATTTGCACGAGGCTTTGTGCGCAGGCCATTGATGTTCCAGGAAAGGAAGCTTATACTACTCATCCCTTACTTGATAGGACAATTCACTTAATATAACATAGAAAAGATACGTTTGTAAAACTATTAACTTTTTGTGCCCAACAGATATAGTTAAGATGTGTAAGATATGTGAAATGTGTAAACCAAGAATTGCTATTCCAAAGATTTCCAAACCGGTTATTGAGGACATTTTATGTTTTTTCCACCCCTGTTCCCCCCCGTGAAGAACCCTTGCATTATCTAACCGGAACATAGTCCCAGTAGATAGCACTAAACTTTTGATCTTAACGGCACCACTTTCTTTAAAATAAGGGTGATTTATTGTTTTCCAAAATAGCGATGAGTCCCGATATCTGCAGCCTGCAATAATTTTTCCCACTCCTCATTCTGAATCTCCTTTTTCTTCTTATCAATGGTCTGTTTATATATCATCCTACGGTATGGTGGGAGGCATTTTTTTTTATGAATTAATTGTTTGTTAATTCATTTTAGTTATTTTGCTTGAGTGGAAATAGTAAATTATTGCACTATGCAACCCAACACTTTCCCTAGAGTTGCACTCGCTGGAGTGGGAATAGTACATTTTTCCTCTCCACTATACAAAATGTTCTCTAGTGTTGCACTTGCTGGAGAGGGAATAGTAATTTTTACCCCTACACTATCCAATATTTTCCCTAGTGTTGCACTCGCTCGAGTGGGAATAGCAATTGTTATCCCTCCACTATCCAACAATTTCCCTACTGTTGCACTCACTGGAGTGGGAATAGTAATTGTTACCCCTCTGCTATCCAACACTTTCTCTACTGTTGCACCCCCTGGAGTAGGAATAGTAGAATATTCCCCACCGCTATCCAACACTTTCCCTACTGTAGCACTTGCTGGAGTGCGAATAGTAATTTTATACCCTACGCTATCCAACACTTTCCCTACTGTTGCACTCCCTGGAGCGGAATAGTAATTTTTACCCCTTTGCTATGCAACACTTTCTCTACTAAAGCACTCTCTGGAGTGGGAACATTAAATTATTCCCCTCCACTATCCAAAACGTTCCCTACTGTTGCACTCGCTGAAGTGGGAAAAGTAAATTATTCCACTCCGCTATCCAACACTTTCCGTACTATTGCACTCCCTGGAGTAGAAATAGTAAATTATTCCCCTCCGCTACCCAACACTTTCCCTACTGTTGCATTCCCTTGAGTGGGAATAGTAATTTCATCCCCTCCACCATCCAATATTTTCCCTACCGTTGCTCTTAATGTAGTTTAAAATGTAATTGTAAAAGAATAAAAACATTTTAATATTTGAATTTATTATATATATACATATATTCACTGAAAAAACCATAGGTTATACACCATATATAGTTAGGAATTAGCATTTATAAAACCTTATTTTACTCACACAAAACCAATGAAATTCCATATATAGTTAGTGGTACTAACTATATATCAAGCACCCGCAATCCACTGCTGATCATGTCACATATGACATCATTCATGACATGGTCAGTGACATCACTGATGACATCACTGATGACATCTCAAATGACATCACTGATGACATCACTGATGACATCACTGATGACATCACTGATGACATCTCAAATGACATCACTGATGACATCACTGATGACATCACTGATGTCATCTCAAATGACATCACTAATGACATCACTGATGACATCACTGATGATATCTCAAATGACATCTCAAATGACATCACTGATGACATCTCATTTGACATTACTGATCACATCACTGATGACATCATTCATGTGATATTATGATGAACCTCTTCAGACTCTTATATAACCTTAGATACACTCAGTATAAACAGACACTCACAGACTGTCACTCATCCATGGAGTTACTCACACACATAGTCAGTCATGCAAAGAATCAATCACACCTCCATTTCCTCAACTATACAGTTATACACACCTTACTTATTCAAACATATACTAAAACATATTTACTCACTTATACAATCCTGGATACAAGTTCACAATGATCCATACAGCCACTCACACATTCACTGGCTCTTATGCACAGTTATTTATATATGTCAACTCTCACATGTACTGTATTTTACATATGTACTTACTTTGACATGTAGCACTGAGATAGCCATTCACTCACCAATACACTCATGCACACAGTCAACCGCCCATACAGCTGTTTCCACATGCACTTTTGAACCCATACATCTAGTGAATCAACTGCTCACACATCTATGCACAGAGTCATACACCTCCCAGCCACCCACACACACACTCAGTCTCCCATAAAAATGCTTGGGCAACCAATCAATAACCCATATAGTTAATCATATAGCTACTGATCAACACATGCAGCAGTTTACAGAACAACAGACATAATGATGCACAAATTAAGACAGTTTAGTCACTAACCCATGCACTCAGTGAGACACATTTAATCAGTCACTCATACAGTCAGTCATGCCCCTACTAAATCCTTCATCCAGACACTTATACATCCACTCATTCTTAAATATGTAAGACATATTTTAACTTTACAGAAAAATACAGTCACTGGATGTTGTCATCAGTGATGTCATCAGTGATGTCATTTGAGATGTCATCAGTGATGTCATCAGTGATGTCATTTGAGATGTCATCAGTGATGTCATCAGTGATGTCACTGACCATGTCATGAATGATGTCATATGTGACATGATCAGCAGTGGATTGCGGGTGCGTGATATATAGTTAGTACCACTAACTATATATGGAATTTCATTGGTTTTGTGTGAGTAAAATAAGGTTTTATAAATGCTAATTCCTAACTATATATGGTGTATAACCTATGGTTTTTTCAGTGAATTTTCAAGGTTTTGTAAATGCAAATTCCTAACTATATATGGTCTATAACCTATGGTTTTTTCAATGAATTTCATTGGTTTTTTAAAAGCTAATATCTATAGCTGTAAAATGTATTCTTCTTTAAATATAAAAATATATTTTATATGTTTATTAATAATTTTTTTTAAATATTTTTTTTGTTTCGCTCCCGGTCCGCGAACCGGGAAGCTTTCCGTTAGCTCAAATAGATGCCGCGACCCGGTCCGCGAACCAGTAAGAAATCAACATAGTGACGGTATCGCGTTGCCGCGAAATGCGTCTTGTGACGTATCGCGTTAGCGCACCCGGAAGTGCCCCGGGGCGCGGACCGAGGCGCGAAGCGCAGCGACCCGGAAGCAATCCGCGGCGCGTCGCGAAAGCACGACGTATCGCGTTGCCGCATAATGCGTCTTGTGACGTATCGCGTTAGCGCACCCGGAAGTGTCCCGGGGCGCGGACCGAGGCGCGGACCGAGGCGCGAAGCGCAGCGAACCGGAAGCTAACCGGGGAGCGTTCCGCAGCGCGTAACATGAGCGTGAGAGGTCATGTGACTTGGTAATAAAACTTTTCATTGGTTCATTTCACTTTTGGTTTCATAATAATGGAAGGCTAGGTCAGGTGACCTAAAAATAACACTTTTCATTGGTTGAGAACTTTTGCTTTTCCCAAATGATGAAAACCCCTCCTTCTTTCCTCACTCTGACTTTCATCTTGGTGAGAGAAAGACCCTTTTACTTTATAGAGAAATGGCTTCCATTGTTGCTTCAGGTAGTGTTCCCCCACCACCACCCCCACCTCCTCAAGGGAAGAAAGGACCACCTGCTCAACCAATGTTTGAGGAAGATCAAGAAGAGGAGGAAGAGGAGGAAGAGCCTGAGTTTTTGCCAGAGGAGCCCAGGAGGTACAATAGAAAAGAAAATTACATCTGGCAATTTTTTACATTTCCAGCAGGGCAAAAAAAAGTTAATGCAAGATATGTGTTTTGCCGTATTTGCAAAGATCGACTGTCAAGGGGCACTGACAAGAAGTACAGCTTCGGCAATTATACGATGCACAGGCATATGAGTAGGTGGCACCCAAATAATTATAGTGCTGCCCAGCTTCGTGATGAACAACAAAATCCACTGGCAATGGTGAGAACATCTGCTGTGAAAGAAATATCGGGACCAGAGGCGAGGGAGGTGATCCCGAACATTCAAATAGACATGGGGGAAGTAAGGCAAGTGTGCGTGTGGTGCGGCCAAACACTTTGCAACGGAGAAAGAAGCATTATCCTTATAATGAGAGCTATCAGAAATCATGATTGCCCAAAACGCCCCAAAAAATAAATTCTTCTTTTTTTCGTTGCTCCTGTTGAGCACTTCTCAATGAATCATTTTTGTTTCCCCCCTCCCCCCCAAAAAAACAAAAAAATTACAAAATGTTCAGAAAAAACAAAAAAAATATAAAAAAAATTCAGAAAAATAATAAAAAAAATTTAAAACAACAAAAACCAAAAAAAAGTTCTTTTCAGAACTACCTCCCATTATAAAAAAAATTGGTAGAATTTTTGAAACTCTGCCAATCTCTATTTCTTATAGTTCGCTTCCAGTTCGCACTCCGGTACGCGAACCAGGAGCGAACCCCAAAAATTTTTTTAAAAAAAGAACAGTAAGTATAAGGGAAGGAAACAGACAGTTATGTTAAAAGAAAGACAGCTACAGGGAGTAAAGAAAACATACTGTTACCCGCAATCCACTTCTGATCATGTCACATATTATATCATTCTTGACATGGTCAGTGACATCATCAGCAGTGGATTGCAAGTAACAGTATCTTTTGTTTACTTCCTATAGCTGTCTTTCTTGTAACATAAATGTCTGTTTCCTATCCTTATACTTACAGTTCTTGTTTTAAAATTTTTTTGAGATCATTCAGAAACAGTAACATTAATAGAGACAGAATGAGTGATTAATAATGAAGAAGTATGAGAAGAGAGGGACTGAGAAAAATACTGGAAGGAGTAGAATAATTAAGTAATAGAGAAAGGAATGAGAGAAGTAGCAAACGCAGGAAAGTAAGGATTAAAGAAATGAAGCAGTAGAACTAATAGATGTTAAATGTGATAGATTAAATGATTGATTCAGTATGACGATAAGGTGTGTCCTCTCCAAAATTTTGTTTAAGATGAGGCCTACTTAGGGTTGCATATCAAATTTATGCTTGTTTGAGAATACAGAGGAGATAATACATGTGAAGGCCTACCATTGAAGTAAAACATGTCCACTTCACTCTTGAACAACGGCCAGACCTCTTCTGTGTCCATAGACAGACCTAAAGTTCATCTGCACAATGTCATCCGTAAACTTAGAAAACACAAGTAATGTAATTGAAAAACGTGGAGTTTCTTTTGCTCATTTCAAAATCACATCACCTGTGTTGCCTTTGCTTAGGTATCTCATAGTGCAGATGTAGTTCAGCATATGAAACAGTACACAGAAGTGCAGCAGTGTATGCATTAATACATGTGAAGGCCTACCAATGAAGTAAGTCATGTCCACTTATTACATCATTCATGACATAGTCAATGACATCATCAGCAGTGGATTGCGAGTTAAAAGAGTAGAAAACATTTACCTTATAATTCTTGTTAACTTTTTCAAATATTTTTTCATACTTTCAATCTGTAAAAGAGAGAAGAAACATTTCAAAAATATTAAAACATGTATTTAAAAATTTGAAAAGACAAGGGAAAAGGTTCAAGAAGAAACAGTTTTTCAAAAACTTTGAGATTTACAGAAGCCTCTGCTGCTATACGTCCCCTACACAATCCTAAAGATATATATTTTAAACAAACAGTATCTTGATGCTGATGAAGTGAGGCCTATTTTGGAACATGGTGCATCTTTTGCACTGCTGATGTCTCACAATAGTGATGCAATAGCAGCGCAAAAAAGATGTAAAGCCATCATAAAATTGTGTCTAACATTTTAAATGATTCTTTCAGGATACAAATAAGATATGTCCTTTCAAGAGGTTTCTTTAAGGTGAGGCCTATTCAGTTTTCAAAAAAAAAACAGTACCCAGAAGTGCAGCACTGTAAGCATTAACTTTGACACTTACAGAAGCCTCAGTTTCTCCATATCTACCTCACATTTCTAAATGTATATCATAAGTACAAAAAGTAGAACATTAATTATACATGTTAAATGGTTTATTTTTGCTGTTCTCAGAATGTATCAAATTTCACTAAAAACAGTGACTTGAAGGTATTCATCATGTAACAGCGGGGAAAAAAAAACACAATCAAAATGATTGTGTTTAAAAAACCCATACAACATCAGAAATCAAAATTCAGAACTCCTTAAAGTTAACTTACTTTCCATGACGTCCAAGGATGTCCTATGAACAGCTTACACTCTTTTGTGCTGTTATTACTTTCAGCCCGCCACTTTCTGAAAGAAAATCTCCATCGTTTTTAAAAACACGATACATGCAATAAATGACTTCTTGCTCTCTACCACAATTTTCCACAAGGCCAAATCTGGTCAGAGCCATTTATAACTCTTGGATTTCTTGTAAGCCAATCCCGTCATTTGGCATTTCCGCAACTTTCAGAATTAAAATGTTGAAGATAATTTTCACAATCCTGGAATAGTAATATCTTCCCCTTCTTGCTCAGTCATGTTCTACATTTCCTATGACACTGATACTGCTTACTATGAAGCAGACTTACACTACCTCTATGACTACTACAATTATTTAATTCTCTACATCACTTTTAATCACAAAGCAATGTAAAACAGTAGACAGCATTGCAGACTTACATTCCCTCTACTCCATGTTTTGATTGGCTGCTTCAATTAGCTTATAAAAAGAAACAGTTTTTCTGAACCCCTTCTTGCTCAGTCATGTTCTACATTTCCTATGACACTGATACTGCTTACTATGAAGCAGACTTACACTACCTCTATGACTACTACAATTATTTAATTCTCTACATCACTTTTAATCACAAAGCAATGTAAAACAGTAGACAGCATTGCAGACTTACATTCCCTCTACTCCATGTTTTGATTGGCTGCTTCAATTAGCTTATAAAAAGAAACAGTTTTTCTGAACTCATTGAAAGTGCACGTACTTCTTCATGACGTCCAGTCCTATGGTAGTACTTGATACCATACAGTTCTCGCAGTCATGCTGCCATTGATAAGAAAGCCCAAACAGGTGATCTACATCTACACCTTCAGCATGCAATACATCAAGCATATACATTAAAAACTCCTGACAATCTTGCTGAATATTTTGAGAGAATTGTGTTTGGCCTGAACATCTGTCTAACAGATTTCGAATTTCAGACACACTTTCTATGTTTCTTCTATCAGTGCTACATTTCTCTAACACAGAATTTAACAAACTGCAAAATCTTTGATCAGAATTGACCACAATCTCTTCTTTTACATTTTTTAGAGAAAACAAAACATTAACCACTACATTAGCATAGCAGTTGACACCAGAACTGTTTTCAAACTGAAAACCAACAACATCTTCAACAGAATCCTTTTTGTTTCTGCTTGTAATTTTAGGTTCATTGACTTTTTGTCTTTTTGCTACAACCTCCCCAGTATTGTTCTCATTTCTTCGTTTCCGGCCTACCACACGTTTCTCAAACAAAGGATACTGAGGCAAATGTGGCGCATACTCTCTTCTTAACCTATTGTATTCCTTAACACAATCTAGATCCGCACAAATGTTTGTGACATCACACTCAATCAAGTACAATCCCGATAAAGTTCTAACTCGTGACAATGCCACATATGCCATACCCTCCTTGAACACAGAACTGCCAATATTCACCAATGCACTGTCTACACTTAAACCTTGCGATTTATGGATTGTCACCGCATATGCCAAGCAAACAGGAAACTGCTTACGGCGAACATATAAGTCTTTTACAAGCAAAAATCTAGCAGAACAACGACCAATTAGCTGTACTTCCTCAATGCCATCAAATTTAATTTTTAAAAATTCAATTCCATCTCTATTTCTGTATTTCACAAAATCAACAACATTACCCATTGATCCATTTACCAGACCTCTTTCAACATGTAAATTCCTTCTTAAAATTATACGGCAGTTCAAGCACACATTCAGAGTCTTTTCAAAACCTGCAGTTTTAGATATACTCTTCTCTAATGAATCCAATTTTGTTTTCAGATTCTCAGACAAAATAATTGTTGATCCCATATGCTCTACTCTATCAATAGCTTCCAGTTTCACAATCTCTTGCTTTTCTAAATGCAACATTTTGTTGTTAAATTTGGCACATTCTGCAAGAGTTGGCATCAAACATATTCCAGATTTCTTCTCAGTAATTTTCTGAAAAATATTCTCAGGCACAACATCTTGTTCTGGATATAAATTTGACAGTAATCGTGCATGTAAAGCTTCTTTCCCATGCTCGGTCACTTTTCCAATTCTAACATCTTGTAGAATAGTCTTGTAAACTTCATCCTTCGCCTGATGCATATTTTCATGCAGTTCAGCATAATTGAAGTTTAACCATATATTGACGTTGCCAATGCTGCCTAGGCACTTCCTGGTATCTTCATGCGTGAGCATTTTGAACACAGGTTGCCCTTTCACTGGTGTCAGCTGCAGAAGATCTCCGAAAACAATGATGTGTTTGCCACCAAATAACACATCATACTCTGTTTTGAGAACTTCTTGCATCCTCAAATGCACAAAGGCAAGCATGACATTGGAAACCATGCTTACTTCGTCAATGATAAGAAGTTTCATTTTCCTCAAGATTCTTGAAACTTCAAAACAAGCATCTCCAGATAGCTTGTGATATTGTAATTTGTTGTCATGCTCCACTGGCAGCATCAGTAAACGATGTAAAGTAATCCCTTTAATATTATGTGCTGCCAGTCCAGTTGGAGCAGTGACAACACAAGACAGCGATGACTCTGTCCTTTCCTGCAAATAGCATGAAATTGCTTTAATGAGGAAACTTTTTCCAGTTCCCGCTTCTCCACTCACGTACAGTCGGACAGGCTTCAACGACGTACATGAGCACTCTTTCTTATCATGACTTAATCCATGATCAATTTGCATGGTAACTTCGTCATATATTTTCCTCTGCTCAACGTTGAGTTGTCTTTCCAACTCTTCTAAGTTAACCGCATCCTCTTGAGCATGTGCCATGGCTCTTTCCACTTCATTCATAGCAGTGGCAGCTTCATTTTCGATAACAGGTCCTCCTAGTGGATCCTGACTCAATGAAGCAGAACTCTGACTGTCCTGAGAACTGTCTCTGGCAATCTCGGCTGCAATCGTTGCTTCCTGCTCAATTTCCGCATTCAACATTTCTACATATTTGGGAAAAGCAGGACATTCTATGGTCTCCTTGGCGGCATTGAAAGAGTCTTCGTAACAGAGGAAATCTCCAAGCAGTTCCTCTTCTGCACTCCAAGGCTTGAAAAGTTGCAAAAGTGCTAAATAGAAAAACTCCTTTTTTTCAGGAGATTCGCCACTCAATTTTCGATGGTTTACCAAGTGGCATTTTCTTTGCTTGACCAGACATCCCTCACTTCCTATTACAGCATACACTCCTTTCTCAGTATCTTCTTTGATGTTCCTCTTGAATATGTAATTTTGCAGAACCTCATACAGACAAACATTCTCGAGGTGACTGCTTCGATTTGGATAATATGTATCCAACATGTTTGTCTTCAAAATGTCAGTACTGTTTGGCTCCTTTTCCGCCAAATACTCAATTTCCCGCACAGGTTTGAGAACTCGATTACGCGTTGCTGCAAGACCAAGACTCGCCCAAATAATACTCCTGGACTTGGCATAGAGACTTGCTGAAGACAACCGGTCAGAACATTCGTACGCTCCGATTTCTCGATGCGACAACATCTTCAGACTGAAACTGTACAACTTCTTGCTGAGGCTCTTTTCATGGGAAATGTGCTCCCACATATCCTTCAATTCTGTCTTCTCTTTTTTGGTGATGTAAGATGTCACATACCGAGCCACAGCCATACAGTTATCAGCCACAAACTGTATATCCATGTTAGCATTCCACATGGACAAAATCACCGGGTTGTAGTCGTTGATGTACTTGGACTCTTCGTTCCTCTTCAAATTGTAAGTGTTTTTAGGTGATTTCTTCATGACATTGTGTCGCAGCGAAGACATCAAACTGTTTACTCTTCCTTTAGAAATCACCGGTCGTGGAAAGCCGAAACGACATTTAGTGTAGAACTTGTCCTTGTTTCGGAATTTACGACGGCAGTACTTTCCACATCGATGGCTTTGGAAACGCAGAACTTTTTCTCTTAGGCTTTTCTTCTCCTTTGCGTTTGGAACAGCACACGTAGAATACTGTTGGATGAAACTCATCACTGAGTCTTCTGGATCCGTTCCAAATTTAGGTGCATCCTTGATCCACAGCAACATATGTATATGAGGAGCACCTCTTGCTTGGTACTCCTTTCTCCAGAAGAAATCCAACACCTCTCCAAGAGGTGGATTCTTCTTATTCATGATGAAAGACATCATAGCTTCAAATCTATGATTGAAGTACCTACATACATTGACTGGATCCAAAGAGCACAGTTCTCCGGGTGTCTTGAATTCGATGTTATCTACGTTAGCATTTGCCTCTCGTAGAAATTCAAGTAAGTCTTCCCAGCCATACTCGGCACAGCTCAGAGTGAGGAACCATGTGGGAGTACCTAAGTTCCTCAGCATACATTTTAAATCACCATGACGACGGTACCAGTACTCATTAGTACCACGCTGACACGCCATGAGATTAATTAGGTGAGACTCCAAAATACTGTCTTGGACATTGACTTTATCCATAAAGTCACTTGCCGAGATGTTTTGCATGTGTATACCACTTTTCAAGATGTGGTTCACTGCATATGACAGTCCAGACAGATCGCTTTCAAACAGGAGATGAAACAAATAAGGAATGCATTGTCGAAACCTAGCATCTCCTGCATACAATCGCAAAGTCCGGTATTCAGAAGCAGGAATTTGATGAGGTCGCTCATCATATCTTCCTCCCTGACCTGTTGGAAAAAGCTGTGGGAAACACCGAGCTTCCAAACTTTCCTCCCAAACACTAATGGGACTCCCTTTGGCTTGTTTCATTTGAAACAACTCAATAGCATTCCCCATGACTTCCTTGGAATGCAAAGGATGAACACTATAATGTTCATATATTTCTTCACTAGTAGAGGGTTCTACTTTCTCAATTTGACCAGCACACAAATCGCTATCCTCTTCCTCACTTACTTCCTCTTCTGCAACATATACATTCTTATAGTATTTATTATTTTTTTTCAAATACAATGTTGCCTTTTTAACTTTCCTAACATCTACTAAATCTTGCCATATTTTCTTATTCTTTGTCGGAACCCCATTAACTAAGATAACCAGAGGTTCCTCTTCCACTTTTTCTACTCCAATTGTGTTAATGTTTTTCTTCAAATCTAGAGGCAAATAAACAACTCTTCCCTTTAATCCTCTCTGTAAATCTGATGGAGGCAATTTCCCTGTCTTTGGCTCCATTCTTACAATAGCCTGAAAGGGATGGATACTTTGAATCAAAATAGATTCATAAGTATTTAAATCCTTCAATTCAGAAGGAATCTCAACCAATTCCAGATTATTATGAACTGCTCTAGCAGGCATCTGGTTTTGATTTAATTTGCAACAACAATAAGTACACACACGTTGATCCAATCCCAAATCAAAACAATTTTCTACCATCAAGTATGTTGCAAAATCCTTCCATTCACTATTATTTTCCCTTTCACTTTTTGCATATAAATCCACTAACTTAGTCTGATTCTTATAATAAGTGCGACGACAACACACACAAGTGAAATTAGGCCTCTCACTTGATTTCACCTCAAACGTCGCAATTTCCCTCTGGAAATTATCTGTACTGGAAACCTGTACACTATCTTCCACATGACCCTCTTCTTCTTGCTCAATTTCAACATTCTCCTCTTTACTTCCAAAGTAACAAAACTCAATTTCTTCACATATATTCTTCACATCTATTTCAGAACCATGCAAAAGAGCAGCGCATAATTTTTTAAGCATAATTGCTGGACTCTTAGCATAATACAACATTCTAACTAATTTCCTCACTTTGTTATGATGCACTGCTAGCATCCTGAAATGATGAAAAACACTCTGGCATACTCTCCTGGAAAGACAAGCCAGTGAATGACCATGCAAACCTGTCACTTCTCTCACTCTGCAAGGATCTAATTCTTGCAACAACCTCATTTTCTGCTTCAAACTTTTCTTATTAAATGACCGTACAAAATCACAAAGCAAATTGATGGAATCCTGTCGCACACTGCAAATACTACTACACTTCCAGGTGTACACAGGACCCTTAGGACGTCTTCCTAAAACCTCATTACCTAACACCTCTTCTGCCTCTGTTGTCACAAGTTTTTCTTTTTCAACTGGACAACCATCTTTCACTTCATAAGCACGACCACTGGTGTCAACTGCATGCACCAAATCGTTATCCTGGAAATAACTCTCCTCATTAAAAAATGCCTCACAGCTTGAACTATGCATCCATTCTCCAGAAAAAACTTCACAAAAATTACTACGATTAACTATTCTCTTCCATCTACTATTTCTTTTGAAATCATAAATTGCCTTGTTTAGCTTCCTAATTCTATTGATTATCAAAATAAATAACTTACGTTTAATTTCAAATGCCTGATCAATAACTTTCTCAACTTTTTTTTTTCTCTTATAAAAAACCAGTTTCTGTTGACGTTTCTTAATATTTTTTAACAAATTGCAAATTATCCTGTTGCGGAACATTCGTTTACGAATCTCCCTAAACTGTTGTTTCCTTCTACTATCATGCACAGAGTTATCTCTTGCTCTAGCAGTAACATTTTTCATTGGCCTTTCCTTTCCATTTGAATTCCTTCTCGTTTTATGGACTGAAACATTTTCTGTAGTAATATTTTTTTTACTACACATATTTCTTATGAATTGTTTTGTGCTCTTACCCGGTGCTTTCTTCGTGACTTGACAAATCTTTTTGTTAGAGGACTGCTGCTCATTTTTTTTCACCTGCTGTCTTTGACGTTTTGCAGCCTTTCTCTGTCTTTCTATTGTAGGCATGGTGAAATCTTGAAATGATCTGCAGTTGAATCTGTGGTAAAATATAATAAAAAATGTTATTAACCAGTATTACCAAACAGTAAAACAATAACAGTGATCAAAAACTTAACACACTACTTGACATTTTAAATAGAAGATTTTTTAGTCCTTGCAAATTTACAATACAGAAATACCAGAAAAGAAATGACATTTATATTTATGTTACCTATGCTATTTTATATGTGAATCTGATCTAATTTTATGAGCATATTTTAATATTTTATTGAAGACACTACACATAACCTGCTTTTGAAGGTGTCTTTATTTTTAAATTAAACGGTTTACCTTTTTACTTTTTATTAATTATAAATTTTAAAAATAAATGTTTATATTTCCATAGGCTCAAGCAGGTCAGCTTCCCATCCTATGTCATATAATTCGGACAAATCTGCATCCTCATCACGCTCTTCTTCATCCTCAGGATTTAAATCATCCAAGGGATCAACATCCACTGATGTTTCAATTACAAGTTCAATGATGAGGTCAAAATCAACTGATTGCAGATTGTCGCTCATGTTGAGGTTGTCTTTATCTTTAAAGAAAGATAACAACAATGAGATGTTGCAGAGTAAGAGACAAATCTCAGAGATTATAATAGTAAAATTGTTTAACAAGAGTAACATTTTGCAGCTATTATTTAGCCATATCCAGCGATGCTGAGCAGGTGAAGCCTATGTCTAATTTTTCACTGAACAGGACTCATCTCTTCTTAACCTTGGATAAGCCTCACCGACTCTGTGTCCCCTGCACATACTTAAATGTAAAGGGGCAGATTTATGTTAAATGGCACATCCCCAGGCATGCACCAGTTAACGTGCACCACTGCTCTGCCACCCATGGTGTGCCGCATTTACAATCAGATAGTAGAAACCTGCGTCAAAACCCTGCGCCTGCTTGAAGCAGGCATAGGTCTTGACGCAACATTGTGGAGATGGTGCACCCCTGAGTGTTGCTGGAGCTGCATCGCACTTGCGATACAACTCCAGCAATGCGCCACCTTAACGGCACAGATGCGTCACGTATCTGTGCTATTTTTGCCCCATGCTGCGCCGCATTGTAAATGCAGCACACCATGGGTGGCGGAACAGCGGCGCAGGATGACTGGCACATCCCTAGTGATGCGCCAGTCATCATAAATCTATCCCTAAGCTTCTTATCTTGTTAGAGATGAAC
The DNA here is from genome assembly GCF_964261635.1 of Lissotriton helveticus. Classification (NCBI taxonomy): domain Eukaryota; kingdom Metazoa; phylum Chordata; class Amphibia; order Caudata; family Salamandridae; genus Lissotriton; species Lissotriton helveticus. Next base: position 1,483,771,505 of record NC_136063.1, on the reverse strand, counting down.
TGCCATATGTATCATCAAAATATTTTGCATTTCCTAAATAGCGAATTTTAAGGAATAAATAGCGATTCTTTACCATTCCTAATTTGCGATGAGCAAATTGCTAATTGCAAGTTACCCATTCATTTCCATGGGCTAGGAGGCTCATAGGAATGAAGGTTTAATTTGCGATTAGCAATTTGCTCATCACAAATTAGGAATTTTTCCAAGGGTGCAGGGGTGTCTCAAGAACACCCTGCTGCACCCCTGAAAAAGAAATTTGGGGGCATATGGCACACATACATGCCCTAAGGGCATGTGTTGGCGTCATATGGGACCTTTTGTTTTTTTTAAAAAAAGCTTTTTGAAAAGAATTCACAAATTACCACCAATTTACCACAATAGTTTCCAAATCCTTAATGTCATTTTTACATATTTTTTGTTTGATACATTGCATTTAAGTAGTCACAAAATTTGCAAATCCTTCAGTGCAATTGCAAAATAAGAAATAGCAAATTTTGCTACTCCTTATTTTGCATCAAACTTGTTTGATACATACCATTTGTCTAATTTACATTTGCAAAGGCCGAAATTCGTAGAATTTTGATCTTTGCGAATGCTAATTAGCTTGATACATATGGCCCCAAGTGAGGCCTGTCTTGCGACATGGTGCATCTTTTGCATCACTGCTGCATTGGTTTCATGTGGTACGTTTTTTTTACACCATGACACATCTGCCTAAATGCATCAATTTGTAATTTTGTCGCCTCATAGCAAATCTTTTGCACCACCGCTGCATCATAAAAGTGACGCACAGTGGCACAAAAGAGGCATACACCTATCATAAATCTGTCCCTAGCATTTTAAATGATTAATCCAGGATGACAATAAGGTGTGGCCTATCCAAAGGTTTGTTTAAGTTGAGGCCTACTCAGGATTGCAGATTAAAGTTACGCTTGATGAAGAATACAGAGGAGATAATACATGTAAAGGCCTACCAATGAAGTAAGTAATGTCCACTTTATTGCGCCAGTCATCATAAATGTATCCCTAAGCTTCTTATCTTGTTACAGATGAACCACCATATGTACCATCAAACTATTTTGCATTTCCTAAATAGCAAATTTTAAGGAATAAATAGCAATTCTTTACCATTCCTAATTTGCAATGAGCAAATTGCTAATTGCAAATTACCCATTCATTTCCATGGCCTAGGAGGCTCATAGGAATGAAGGTTGCAATTTGCGATTAGCAATTAGCTCATCACAAAATAGGAATTTTTTCAAGCGCGCAGGGGTATCTCAAGAACACCCTGCTGCACCCCTGAAAAAGAAATTTGGGGGCATATGGCACACTGGGCGTCATATGGGACCTTTTGTTTTTTAGAAAAAAATGCTTTTTGAAAAGAATTCGCAAATTACCACAAACTAGAAGTTGGTGGTAGTTTCCAAATCCTTAATATCATTTTTTACATATTTTTTGTTTGATACATTGCATTTAAGGAATCGCAAAATTTGCAAATCCTTCAGTGCAATTGCAAAATAAGGAATAGCAAATTTTGAATTAAGGACATTTTAAGTCATTTCCACATGTGCAGTGTTTTCAAATTATGATTTGAAAATCGTTTTGGGGGAAAAGTAATGGTTTGCAAATTTATGACAAGGACATAATGGTGTATGCTTCTCTATAAGGCATTTCAGTGTCTCTGATGTCATTTTTCCCATATTACATTATAAGACCTTTCCCCATGGAGCACATTCCTTGTAAATATGCTCCCACCTGTGCATGGCGAATTTAGATTTTGACTGTTTGAGTCACATAGCCATGTTAAAAGTGACCCAAAAAAATTGCAAACGTTTTAAAAAAACACATTCATGTGTCTTAAGGACATTTTAAGTCATTTCCCCATGGACAGTGTTTTCTAAGTGGCGCAAAAGAGGCATACACCTATCATAAATCTGTCCCTAGCATTCTAAATGATTAATTCAGGATGACAATAAGATGTGGCCTATCCAGAGGTTTGTTTAAGGTGAGGCCTACTCAGGATTGCAGATTAAAGTTACGCTTGATGAAGAATACAGAGGAGATAATACATGTAAAGCTCTACCAATGAAGTAAGTGATGTCCACTTCATTGCGCCAGTCATCATAAATGTATCCCTAAGCTTCTTATCTTGTTAGACATCAACCGCCATATGCATCATATAACTATTTTGCATTTCCAAAATAGCGAATTTCAAGGAATAAATAGCGATTCTTTACCATTCCAAATTTGCGATGAGCAAATTGCTAATTGCAAATTACCCATTCATTTCCATGGGCTAGGACGCTCATAGGAATGAAGGTGCAATTTGCGATTAGCAATTAGCTCATCACAAAATAGGAATTTTTCCAAAGGTGCAGGGGTGTCTCAATAACACCCTGCTGCACCGCTGAAAAAGAAATTTGGGGGCATATGGCGCACATAAATGTTAACAACATTCCTTTACCTCAAAAACGATTTTCAAATCATAATTTCAAAACACTGCACATGGGAAAATTACTTAAAATGTCCTTTAGACACATAAAAGCGTTTTTTGATTGCCTTTGCAGCATGTTTGTATCACTTTTAACATGGCTATGTAACACAAACATTCAAAATCTAAATTTGCCATGCACAGATGGGAGCATATTTACAAGCAATTTGCGCCACAGAGAAAGGTCTTACATTAAAATGGGAATAATACCATCAGGGACAGTCAATTCCCTTATAAAGAAGCATACACCATTATGTCCTTCTCATAAATTTAAAAACAATTCATTTTCCTCAAAAACGATTTTCAAATCATAATTTCAAAACACTGCACATGGGAAAATGACTTAAAATGTCCTTAAGACACATGAAAGCGTTTTTTGATTACCTTTCCAGCATGGTTGGGTCACTTTTGACATGGCTATGTAACACAAACATTTAAAATCTAAATTTACCATGCACAGGTGGGAGCATATTTACAAGCAATTTGCGCCACAGAGAAAGGTCTTACATTAAAATGGGAAAAATAACATCAGGGACAGTCAATAGCCTTATAAAGAAGCATACACCATTATGTCCTTGTCATAAATTTAAAAACAATTCCTTTTCCCCAAAAACGATTTTCAAATCATAATTTCAAAACACTGCACATGGGAAAATGACTTAAAATGTCCTTAAGACACATGAAAGCGTTTTTTGATTGCCTTTGCAGCATGTTTGTATCACTTTTAACATGGCTATGTAACACAAACATTCAAAATCTAAATTTTCCATGCACAGGTGGGAGCATATTTACAAGCAATTTGCGCCACATAATTCATAATTTTCTCCTTAAAGCACACTATTCTCTATCTAAATTAAAGAAATATTTTCTCACCTTAGCAAATACTTTGAGTTTGAAAACAGTCTCAGAAACACACCAATTTGTCTTCAGCAGAGCAAAAGGTATGCACTCCAGAGTCTGCAGCTATCAAAAGCACAGAAATGCTGTAATTCTTCACACATATCTCTCATGTCACCCAATCAAAAGTCTTCCCTCACTTTTTTTCAAATGAAAACCCATCCCCCCTCTGCCATTTCTGCCTTATCTGCATGGCAACCACCTCTTGGAAGACCTCTGTTGTTTGCAAGTTCACACAACAATGTTGCAATTGAACTCTGAACTCTCAGTGCACCTGCATATCCAGTGCATTCTTTCATTTAATGATTTTTTATTGACCACTCAAAATACATCTTTCAAAGAACACATCTGTGCACCCTAACTTTCTGTTTTCAGCAATCAAAATCCACCAATCACTGTTACTGCTTCATGAACACAGAAACTCCACAGTTTTTTTTCATTTTACACTCTCATTTTTTCAACTGCCATTTCATTGCCACACTTCATCTGACTGCAGGAGAACCTTCTCTCACCATGTTTTCTGTCTGGATTGTTGGACATAGTTATATTCACTGGGCTCAAAGGTACGTTGAAAACAGGAATTTACCTAACCTCAATTTACAAGATGTGGAAATTAAGTGGTTTGGCCACAGAGGATTAAAATGTCACCAATTGATACCATTGGTGAAAACCTTTATGCATTTGCCCAAACCTGACCTGTTAATTGTGCACTGTGGAGGTAATGACTTGGGCACTTTGACTGGTGTAGGTCTGGAAATGCTTTTAAAGGACACCTTTGAGCAATTAATGGCACTCTTTCCTCAGACTGCCTTGGTATATTCAAATATATGCCAAAGACAGAAATGGAGGTGGTCCAAGCAATTTTGTCCACAAATTGAGAAGTCGAGGAAGCATGTAAACAAATCTGTTTCAGCTTACATGAGAGACCATGGAATGGGCTCCCTGTACAACAATAACTTGCGTTACTACATGCAAGATATCTACAGAGGAGATGGAGTTCACTTCTCAGATGAGGGCAACAGAATTTTCACTCTGAATTTAAGAATGTGCATTGGTACCTACTTATAAGTACCTAAATGTACCATAAACCCAAAAGCTCTTCTCAGAGCTACCCTACATCTAATCACTCACAATTATTATTTTACTCTAACATTTTTCACTAATTTTCAACAAAGTACGCTCTCTGGGGCGCTACCCGGTACGCGAACCGGGAGCTAACCTCGCGAAATTTTTAAAAAAAATGTTTTTTTTTCGCACATATAAGCCTCCTCAGCCACCCTCACAAAACCTAGGGGGTCAAGATAACTCTACCGTGCCCCCTTCTACCCATTCTGAACATTATTTGCCCTCCATCTTGTATCTTAATTCGACCGAAACACAAAATGGTGGACTCCCGGAACGCTTAAGGTCCGCGAACCGAGGCGCTCAACGGTTCGCGTACCGGGTCGCTCCCTGGGAAGCGCACCATCAAAAAAGGTGGGAAAGTAGTTCACAGAAAAGCCACTGGAGACAATTTCACCAAATACAGATTAGCTCATACTACATACCAATCCCTACCATTTTCACAAATTTGATTGGAATTCCATTTAGTCATTTAGCCTGTAGACCTCTCTAAATACCCTGAGGTAAATTACTTCACAAAACACATCTGAAGTGTTGGAATTGACAACCAATGAAAATGTTACTTTCATTTTCTACTTTTTTTACCTGACATTTCATTGGTTATGTACCTGAATATATATAAAGGAAGAGAGAGAAACACAGCCATTTTGACTACTACTTCCTGAACTACATTGCAAGATCATTTTCACTCACAACTTAAACTTGTTTTTAGAAGGTGAGATATTATTTTATAAATTTGAAAACATTTTCAGATAGTTATATACTATCCCTCTGTAAGAGTTAGACATTGAGAAAGGCTTCTTTATTTTAATTATGGATTGATTTAGGTTTCTGTGGTATAATTATGAATTTACTTAGGCTTCTTCACAGGCACTTTTTAATAGTACTACTTCACGCCTGAAACCATACAGTGCCCATAGATTACTTCTCTGTTATAAACTCACAAGTACCTGTCTGAACTTAAACCCAACAGTGCCCTATCTCTACTGATATATTTATTTTTTATGCAAATTACAGCAATAAAATGGAAGGTGAGCAGAATGTTTCCTTCGAAATTGTTCTGGAGAACAACACAGAAAAAGATATTGAGGACAATGATGACTCAGATTTCATGGATGAATCACGGGACCATGAATTAGTTCAATGTGTAGAATCTGTGGATCATTTACTTCATTATGATGACGGTCAAATGTGGGAACTTATGTTCACTCAACAAGAGGACATACCGGACAGTCAAATGCTAGACGTTCTATTAAATTTTGAAAAACAATCCGAAAAATAAAATTGTATGTAATATTAAAAAATTGTTTGAGTCTTTAATCATTTTTATATGTAATTCATAAACTAGTTAAATGTTAGAAATGTTATTACATTTTCAAACACAATCACAATAATAAATAATTGCTTAAAAAATAAAAAAAATTAAAAATAATCAACAAAACCAACAATCAATTAACATACTGCATTTGAAAAGTCTCTCATTCATTTTTCATTGCAGTACGCTGCCCAGAACGCTTCCCGGTTCGCGGACCGGGCGCTACCCACGAAAAAAAACAAAAAAAAAATATTTTTTTTTTTGCCCCGCGGTGCCCTTTTAAAGCCTCCACATTAAACCTAGGGGATCAGGGAGGATCTACTATGCCCCCTTATGGTTATTTCCACCTTTGTTTTGGCCTCCTCTTGTCTCTCAATCCTACCGAGAGACAAGATGGCGGCCGCTCTGGACTGTTTAGAATGTTGACAGACACCGGAGAGCCAATCAGCTTCGCTACGCGAAGTTCCGTTACGCGAAAAGTCCGCGAACCGGAGCGCTGCCCGGTCCGCTGTTACAGATATATATCTTTTTTTAAACGTTAATTTCTCAAAATCCACTGAAGCACATATATTGAGACCTACAAAAGGCACATCGGGCTACCAGTCCCTACAATTTTGCCAAGTTTCGTGCAAATCCATTCAGCCGTTCGGGCTAAAAGTGAGGCCAACCGCCCTATGGAAAACTCAATGTTAAAAACACGTTTTGGGACCCCCCTTTTTTCTCGGCCCCCCCTGGACGAACCCCATCAAATTTTCAGGGGCTGCTCAGAAACAAAATGTTCCATTTTCCAGAAAATTTCAGCCAATTCCGTCCACAAACGCCAAAGTTATTAGACATAGAATTTTCAAAAATCCCATAGGGAAAAAATCCTAACTATATATACCTACTGGCGACCGCCAGTAGGTAATATATATATATATATATATATATATATATATATATATATATATATATATATATATATATATATATATATTGTAACCAAAGGTGCCCCAAAGCATTAGAAGGTCACTTGACACCACTCTCACCATCAGGCATTGATTTGCAGCTTGCCTTCATGCTCCAGCAATTACTCATTAGTGGCGGCGCGTTTCGAGGTTTAAAACCTCTTCTTCCTGGGCTGCTGAACAAAGGAGGCATCACTGGCTCACATTTCCGGCATTATCTATTTTCATCACCCCCAGTGGGCGTTTACTACGTACAAAATCTTTTACTGCATGCTGGGATAGGTAGTCCCTAAATGCGAGCAGAGTGTTCTCCTGTAGTAGGTATGATGCGCCCTTTGTAAATTAAAAAGCTTTCAAATATCCTTAGTAGGATTCGGGGCATTATAGGCAAGTTCTTTTCGCATATGGAGTGGTGCGCTGTCACGATGTCAAGTAGTTTGACTCCACAGCCTCTCTGGGTCCGAGATGTTGCTCCTTCTCATGGCAGGGCTGCCGTGTGTGTAGATTGTAACCAATGTGCCCCAAAGCATTAGAAGGTCACTCGACACCACTCTCACCATCAGGCATTGATTTGCAGCTTGCCTTCATGCTCCAGCAATTACTCATTAGTGCCGATGCGTTTCGAGGTTTAAAACCTCTTCTTCCTGGGCTGCTGAACAAAGGAGGCATCACTGGCTCACATTTCCGGCATTATTTATTTTCATACCTCCCAGTGGGCGTTTACTGCGTACAAAATCTTTTACTGCATGCTGGGATAGGTAGTCCCTAAATGCGAGCAGAGTGTTCTCCGTTAGTAGGTATGATGCGCCCTTTGTAAATTAAAAAGCTTTCAAATATCCTTAGTAGGATTCGAGGCATTATAGGCAAGTTCTTTTCGCATATGGAGTGGTGCGCTGACACGATGTCAAGTAGTTTGACTCGACAGCCTCTCTGGGTCCGAGATGTTGCTCCTTCTCACGGCAGGGCTGCCGTGTGTGTAGATTGTAACCAATGTGCCCCAAAGCATTAGAAGGTCACTCGACACCACTCTCACCATCAGGCATTGATTTGCAGCTTGCTTTCATGCTCCAGCAATTACTCATTAGTGCCGACGCGTTTCGAGGTTTAGAACATCTTATTCCTGGGCTGCTGAACAAAGGAGGCATCACTGGCTCACATTTCCGGCATTATTTATTTTCATAGCTCTCAGTGGGCGTTTACTACGTACAAAATCTTTTACTGCATGCTGGGATAGGTAGTCCCTAAATGCGAGCAGAGTGTTCTCCGTTAGTAGGTATGATGCGCCCTTTGTAAATTAAAAAGCTTTCAAATATCCTTAGTAGGATTCGGGGCATTATAGGCAAGTTCTTTTCGCATATGGAGTGGTGCGCTGTCACGATGTCAAGTAGTTTGACTCGACAGCCTCTCTGGGTCCGAGATGTTGCTCCTTCTCATGGCAGGGCTGCCATGTGTGTAGATTGTAACCAATGTGCCCCAAAGCATTAGAAGGTCACTCAACACCACTCTCACCATCAGGCATTGATTTGCAGCTTGCCTTCATGCTCCAGCAATTACTCATTAGTGCCGACGCGTTTCGAGGTTCAAAACCTCTTCTTCCTGGGCTTCTGAACAAAGGAGGCATCACTGGCTCACATTTCCGGCATTATTTATTTTCATCACCCACAGTGGGCGTTTACTACGTACAAAATCTTTTACTGCATGCTGGGATAGGTAGTCCCTAAATGCGAGCAGAGTGTTCTCCTGTAGTAGGTATGATGCGCCCTTTATAAATTAAAAAGTTTTCAAATATCCTTAGTAGGATTCGGGGCATTATAGGCAAGTTCTTTTCGCATATGGAGTGGTGCACTGTCACGATGTCAAGTAGTTTGACTCCACAGCCTCTCTGGGTCTGAGATGTTGCTCCTTCCAAACGCGTCCGGTTCAACTGACACAATAAATTATTTGTGGCCAGAACATGTTGACGACACCACGTTCTGGACACAAATAATTTATTGTGTCAGTTGAGGAGCACGGACAGTTGGCATGATGTTCCTTTCGGCAACAGGTAATTTGTAATGCATTAAATGCTGCAATAAGACGCTATAAACAGTAGGTGTCTTACAAGAATATTTGGTATTATTTATGTAAGGGCGTTTCATTAATGAAATGTTTTTATTGAAATATTGTTTTGTAAAGACGAAATGCATTTCGAAACTGCGAGTCTGTTCTCTTACACATTATGTTTGTAGTCTGATCACGTGATGGTGTTTTAATTTGCACAATGGTTAAAATGGCTGCCTAACGAACATGAAACTTATGGTGATCAAGCCTGCTGGTCAGGCGAAACGCGTCCGGTTCAACTGACACAATAAATTATTTGTGGCCAGAATGTGGTATCCTTGGTCTTGACAAGGGAATGGAGAAATTTTGCAAGGACCCTGCTCCGGTGGTCCTACTTTGACGACGCACCTGCTGTTCAGGCAGGTGGCGGCTTTACCGAGGCATCGAGGATTTGAAAAAAAAATATATATATATATATGCAAAAAAGAAGGAGAGAACTCTGGGTAGGTCTCAGTTTAGGGGGAAAGCAGCTCCTGTTAGAGCACTCTCAACTCCAGCGACACTCTAGATCTGCTCACCTCAAATGTCTGTTTTTCTATCAAAGTTTTTAAGCATAGGATTAGCACAGTGCTATCCAAGCCGAGATAGAAAATGACAAAGTCTTTTGCCATTTAAACAGCAAAGTCTTTAAGCATAGGACTAGTACAGTGCAGTCCTTGCCGAGCTGTAAAATAACAAAAGCCATTTATCACTCCAGGCACGTTATTACAGCTTTGAATAGGTAAAATACCAACTCAAGCCAACCTGAAATGAGTAAAAGCAACCCCTGACACAGTGTTTTGCTCTAATTAGAGTTCTTCAGAGAGGTATAGCTTTGTCCAGACACAAGGGAGCACCCAGTGTTAAGTCAAAACAAAACCCTTTCAGGCATAGAGTGACGCATAAATTATGCAAAAAAGGAGAGAACTCTGGGTAGGTCTCAGTTTAGGTGGAAAGCAGCTCCTGTTAGAGCACTCTCAACACCAGCGAAACTCTAGATCTGCTCACCTCAAATGTCTGTTTTTCTATCAAAGTTTTTAAGCATAGGATTAGCACAGTGCTATCCAAGCCGAGATAGAAAATGACAAAGTCTTTTGCCATTTAAACAGCAAAGTCTTTAAGCATAGGACTAGTACAGTGCAGTCCTTGCCGAGCTGTAAAATAACAAAAGCCATTTATCACTCCAGGCACGTTATTACAGCTTTGAATAGGTAAAATACCAACTCAAGCCAACCTGAAATGAGTAAAAGCAACCCCTGACACAGTGTTTCGCTCTAATTAGAGCTCTTCAGAGAGGTATAGCTTTGTCCAGACACAAGGGAGTGTCGTGTATTTCTATAGGTTCTGAATCGATCCCCCTATTCCTGACCCTATTCTGGTTAAACTAACTATCAAGTTAACTAGCAGTCAGCCCATGAGGCAAGAAAAGCCCCCATGATGCAGATACCGTTATCTGACGCAGTCACACTACGGCACAGGAACGTGTTATCTGATTAGGTCATAACGCTTGAGATCTAATTAGACAAGCGACATTCCTGCAGCCCCTGATAAGGCATACGACGTTCTCATAACAAATCAAACCTATGACAACCTGGAAAATCCGTGCGGTCATTGTTTTGATTTCACAGAGAACTTTAGTAAAGAATGTGCTAACGAGCAAGTCGTATGACATCTTTATTGACGTATCTATGTCCATCCTTACGTCAATCTCGGCACCTTTAAGGTATAAATATTGCCGATCTTGCCCTATGCAAACACACGCGTGGTGACAAGACGGAGCAGCCACACTTGCCGAAGCCGAGAGCAGAAGCAGACCCCGCTGGCAGCAGCCCCGCCTTCCTGACGCGCTGAGAGACGCGCTGCTATCTCAAGCCGAGAGACCCAGCACCGGCGTTTCTGGGCAGCCCTCGCAGGCAGCCTGGAATATCGAGAGCAGAGAAAGAGATACCATTCCTCATTCATCCTAACTTCCAGGTACAGAACTGAATAACCCCTCACAGAGAATTCTTTAGTTATTCACTTGGCAAAAACAAACTTAACTTAAACTGTAACTTTCTATTCCCGCCCACGCATTAGACTTAGGTCAGGTACACGGGGTAGGCGTATTTAGAAACACCAGTTGAGTACGTTTAGTCAAATGTATATGTGTATGTAAATATATTTTAATCATTTCAAACATCATATGGCTCAGAAACCATATCAATGTTTTTACAGTATTATTTTATACTATTGCTTTTAATGTATGCACTTTACTTAACTATAAGTATTGCAATAATATCGATCCATTTCTCTTGTACGAGAAAAGAGACTGATCAATAAATAACACCTTTTTATTGAACACGCCCGTCTCTTCCTTTTCTCTACAATCTGATGAGACTAAGAATGCACGTACTGACTGAGTAAAATAATTGCCTTGTGCTCACACGACTCTTGAGATTGACTCTTGATTAGGGGAGAGCAAAGTTGTCATGTTCTATGGTTGTCAGAAACTAAATCCCTTCTTGTCTAATCAGGGGAGTTAATTCCTTCCTTGAACATTCGAGAAAGTTTCTAGCGAACTCTGAGCTTAGCTGGCAAACCCAAAAATTAAGTCTAGTATCGACAGTAGTAGACCTAGTTAACGTCTGGCCTAGGCCTTTACTGCTGTAGGTATTATTCCAATGCGCAGAGCCTATTGGGAAAATAGGAGCTACACTACATGGCGCCCAACGCGTTTGGAAAGGGCGATAAAACTAACGTAAGACATTTAGAGTAACTCAGTCGTGCTTTCTCACTCAGACCCCTTTTCCCAAATACTCCAAAGACGTCTGGAGTGGGTGAAAGGTTATATCCTCCAAAACCTCGCAGGAGGGAACTCCTATGTATGGTTCTTGGTATAGTCAACGTTGAAGGATACACTGTTCCAAAATATTGTGCATCTAATCTCTGTTTCCATAAAGAAACCTGATCTGCAAACAAAAAGCATAACCTTTCTAAGAGTAAAATGTCAGAAAGTGATGAAGAAAGAGAGGCAGCTAGATTAGCAACTGAAATCGCAGATGCTGATGCTACCATGCAAGCAGCAGACCCGAACATAACACTCATTCCGGTCATTAAAAGGAGATCTATAACCTTAAAACTTATAGAAAATGGACTGACACCTAGAGGTGGCACAGTCATATTCGTAATAGAGGCACACGAATATCGGCAGACAGAGGTATACTATTCATGGATACATTTTCCGGCAGCAAATGCTGTAACAAAGTACTTCCACTATTACAAAGTAGAGGAACCTCCTGAAACGTACACTCCTTTCGAGGAGGTGGAAGTACCACTCAAATTCCAAGAGCATTTGCTCTTATTTGATGGCGCCCTAATACATAACAATCACATCACAAGGCTCGGTCCTTTAGGAAGACCAGGAGCAACGTGGCCGGTCTTAGCCGGATACACACCACATCCAGACATCGATAGAATGCCTGCAGCAGAGCTGTTAATACAGCTAAAACAACTACTAAAAATTCATAGACAATTAGTTCAGTATGTAATGCGGACTTCAACAATTCAGCCAGCGATTAAACTTCCACAGCTGACCCCTCACCAGGGGAACACAAATAAAATTACACCACAGAACATCCAATCCTGCCTAGGTAAAGTTCCAGCTAAACGGGAACAGATACCATTCTGGTTGGCACAGAAAATCACCCAAATAGAGGCGGTGTTTCCTGACACCACCCCACTGGAAAAACACAGGATTCTGACTATATGTCTCCCAATGGGAATCGCACCACACATTGAGGACTGTGACACTTGGGGTACAGTCTTTGCTTCCATCTACACAAAAACGCACGGTGTTCCATCCATTTCGGTAATACCAGATGTGCTAAAACAAATTCAAGATGAATACGGTCCAGAACCTGCTTTAACTCTTGGTATGAAATTACTAAAAGACTTCAAGCAGGTCTCGGCTATATTACTAGCCAACATAAAAAATGAAGCAGCAAACGTGGCGATCCGCCAAAGGTTAAAAGAGACAGATATAGCAGACCAACCAGCTGAAATTGCCAGAATCATAGAAAAATCCTATGAAGAACTAGGCAGAGATAGTCTAGGTGGAATACCAGTAAAACCGCAACTGACTACAAGTCCAGAAAAAATATTTTTTAATAATAATTCACCAAAAAAGAACTGGGATGGAAACAAACAATCCAATCCTAAAGAGAAGAAATTCCAGTCCAGAGGAAGGTCTCCTAGGCGAAGAGAGAAATCTCCAAACCAAAGACAGAGGTCACCGCAGAGTGACCCCTCTGGGAATAGATATAACCTTAGAAATAGGGATAATATTAAAAAACCTGATAGATATCAAGACATTGATACACGTCCCTCTCAATCTTTTCAGAATTCCTCGCAGAAATCGGAAAGAAGAGGACGATCAGAAGAGCACGCCAAGTCCAAAGACAAGGAACCTGCTCAGCTAAAAAAGAAATTACAATTTCCAAAAAAGAAGGTAGCCAGTATCAAGGTAGTTAACAATGCCGAGAATACTGAGGACACAACTGAAAAACGGAGAGTGGGCTCAGACAATGCTAGACAGCGCAGCAGAGGTGAGCATAGCTCGCAAAGTCCTTATGAATCATCTGGAGACAGTGGACACGAATGAATACCTTCAAGTGGAAACTGCAGACACCAGAGTTAGCAAGCCCCACAAGATATACGAGATAACATTACGTATAGAGGGAGATAAGACTAGGAAAATAAGGGGACTATTTTGGGATAATCTCTCCGAGGGCTATGATATCCTTCTAGCTGAAAAAGACTGGCCACCAGAGTTTGTCAGGGAGTGCCCTCATGGCGAAGAAGTAATTATGCCTGCCTTCTCGAATCAAATACCGATTCATAAAAAATACACACTTGCTAGAAAGTGGGCAGTGGCCTTAGCACCTGCTTTATATAAAAATCATGTAGGATGGGATGAGGATTCTCCTCCTCACAAAATCCAGTTAAAATCACAACCTACTGCACAAAGGCAGTACCCAATTAAGCAAGAAGCTAAAAAACAAGTAAATGAAATACTAGATCAGCTAGAATACCAGGGGGTGATTGAAACTTGCACCTCACAAATGAACAACCCTTTGTTTCCGGTCTCCAAACCAGACAATTCATACCGTCTAGTTTTGGATTACCGACACCTTAACACATGTTGCAAAACTTTTGCAGTGCAAAACTCACACAGTGCTGCACTAATGAATAACATAGTGCGCAAAAAATACAAAACAACCTTGGACATCTCCAATGGATTCTTTTGTCAAAACATAGCACCAGAGAGCAGATATTTAACTGCATTCTCAGTAAATGGCACTCAAAAACAATTCTGTCGGTTAGCCCAGGGGTACAAGAACAGCCCGGGGGTATTCTCAGCGAGAGTAACAGAATTACTACAACTATATGATGATGAAGCATTATCTTATGTCGATGACATTTACTTAACAGATGATGACTTGGAGACTCACTTGAAAAGGGTGAACACCATAATACTTGGGTTCGCTGCAGAGGGTTACAAATTCAACTTCAAAAAATCCAGAATTGCCCATCTGACGGTCCTATTCTTAGGATACGAGTTATCAAGTGAAGGTAAAAGCCTGGCAGACAATTTCCTAGAGAAATGTGCCGTAATCCAAGCTCCTAAAACACTAAAAAACCTACAGTCAATTCTAGGTTTCCTAAATTTCGGAAGAACATACATTGCAAATTACGCAGAAAGGGTCAAACCCCTTTATGATCTAATTAAACCAGACTTTAAAAGATCCAATTGGACTCAAACACACACAGAAATTTTGAGATCCTTACAAACAGACATGCTAATTAAAACAAAATTAGAAACACGTGATAACACACGCAATCTTGTGATTCGAGTCATCCCAGGGAGATGCGGATTCACATACCTGACCTCTAATGAGGGAGAAAAGGTACCAATTGCATTTAAATCACACTTGTACACTAAGGCTGAAATGAAATTTAGCCCAACGGAAAAAATTCTTACAGCAACACAGACAGCTATAGCAAAAGAACGAGCACTGGCACAAGGTAAACGAATAGTAATCGTGACACCGATACCAGCCTTAGAGGCGGTAACAAAGGCAAGCATTCCAACTGCTAAAGCACTCCATCCGAGATAGATACAATGGGCTAATTCTCTTGCTGCAACAGACGTGGTGTACGAATTTGATCCTTACTTAAAAACACAAGAATTTCTCCAATATGAATTTGAATGTCCTCCGCCAACCGAAATTCTGCCTCTAGATCACTACGGCTGTATAATATATACAGACGGATCAGCACAACCCGCAGTAGGGGGTAAACAAGCTTACAGTGCTGCGTGCGCGATTGTTAAAGGTCGTTGGCACGAAGGGAAATTTAAACCAACCCTCACTAAAACACAATCCCTAGGAGATTGTACAGCTCAGCGAGCTGAACTACTAGCATTCAAGATGGCGCTTGAAAATACCGATCGAGAATTCCCCACACTCATAGTGTGCGATTCGTATTATTGCGTTCAATCTTATAATGAATACTTGCAGATCTGGCTTCAGAACGGTTTCAAGGATGCGAAAGGTGGCACAATCAAGCATAAAATGCTCTGGGAACAAGTAGCTCTTTTACAAAAAGAACTACCAAAGACTCACGTGATACATACACTGAGTCATCAACGTGAGGGCGTTCACGTTGCAGGGAATTCATTGGCTGATGAGGCCGCGAAGGCAGCTGTGCAAACGGCTTCCGTAGCTGCCGTCACCCGGTCAAAAACTAAAATAGACAGCGAAATATTACAAGCTGTCAGCGCTTCAGAAAAGGATTCGATAGAACCACTCCCTAAAGGCTTTCCAGTAAAATACTCATACATAACTGATGCAAACAATGTTCCTTTTGCTCAAATCCCTGGAGTGGGGGATAGGGCGATTCCAAACATGGAACATAGGTTAGGACTAATAATAGCGGCACACGAAGGGCTTGCTTCTGTACATGCTGGCGTCTCAGCCACAGTATCGTTATTAAAACAGAGATACTGGTGGCCACAAATGAGAAGACAAACAAGGAACTATGTTCTAGCATGTGAAATATGTCAAAAAATGAAAGTATCAACGGTGAGACGTCCAGCAGAGACGCCCCTTCTAATCTCGGATAAACCATTAGCCTGTGTTTATCTAGACCACTGCGGTCCCTTACAAAGGGATGGTAACTATAAATATATCTTGGTCGCAGTGGATTCATGCACGAGATTCATATGGATGTGGCCCCAGCGAACGGCTGACGCCAGAACTGTTATAAAAGATTTGCGAGTCTTTATCGGCACATACGTAATTGGCATGCTGCATTCGGACAATGGTCCTGCTTTTAGCTCTCGGGCTTATAAGGAGGCCATGGTCAGCATGGGCGTGCAATTGCGGTACTCTTGTCCATTTCACCCTGAGGGGAACGGAATTGTTGAAAGAAAAAACCGTGACATAAAGCAATCTATAACGGCAAAGGTATTAGGTTCGGGAGCTGGGTGGGTCAAACATCTAATAAGTGTCCAACGTAGTCTAAATAACTTGCCAAGAAATTCTCTGAAGGGATTCAGTCCGTACGAATTATTATTTGGAACTAGAATGATTATCTCTGACCTTGATAGTCAGACTTCAGTGGTGAAAGAAAAAAGCTTTGATGTCAAAGATCGTTTGGCTATTTTGCAGGACTTAAACAAAACAAGAAAAGACCTGAGCAACATACAGTTGAAACAACAGCCAACAACCACTGAAGAATCACCACCTGTCCCAGCAAGACCTGTCTGGATTCCAAAAGTCGGGGATCTAGTCAGGGAGAAGATCGCGGTAAAGAAGGAATTTGGGCCTTCTTACAGAAAAGCAGTTCCTGTCTTGTCTGTCAACGGGACAAGATCAGTTGTACTACCGCCACTTGCTGGAAAAAAGGAGAACCGAGTTGTATCCATCGACCTGGTAAAACCACAACATGTGGCCGATAACAAACAGTAGGCCAAGTGGACTCCCAATAAGTAGCAGAACACCAAGGTTTGCTACCAGTACAGAGGTCCTAACAAAGAGGCTCATCACATTCGAAACGCCTACAGAAGAACATCAAGGACTATGCAACAATGCAATAGAACTAAGACCTCTGAAAACCCAAATAAAAACATTTAGCAGAGACACACCAATCTACAATGAAGTACCGAGTGACAATGCAAGAAACAAAAATCCTGAAGCAATTGGAACAATTGACAGAACTGCATCCGGGTACTTCATCAACTTCGATGATTCCTCTGAAAGCCTCAGTGAATCAAAGACACAGCCATCATCAAAATCCTTTAAAGACAAAGCTAAGGAACTTTTGAAACAAATGAAAGAAACATATCTGATTTCTCCATGGATTGAATTTTGGGTGGGTTTTGGTGCATTTATCCTCATACTTTGGCTCATCATGGTATTTACTTTGGGACGCTTCATTGAGGGAAAATATGCTAAAATGGACACAGCAAGTCAGAACATCAACTTGGTCCTCAAACCACACACATCTTCACACGTCGAGAAAAGAGAACTTTCTTCAGCCAACTTCGCAGCCAATCCTATACCTGGTGGGGTAGCCTGGGACAACACTGACTATGAAATTTATGGTCCGGTCGAGATCCTGAAATATCCACACCAAATCAAGATCTCCTTGAGTGACTTTGCAAAACCAAACTCATTTGCTGATGATTGGGACTTCGAAAGCATTAACAACATGATGTCTGACTTAGTAATGTCTGCTAAATTTACAAAACATGATTATTTGTTGGTTCTACAAATTATGATAGTATGTATTGCTATAACCATTATGGTAACCATTTTTTGCATAAATCTGCACAACCTAGAAATGTTTTAAATTATAATCAATGGGAACATTGTGCTACACCTCCAAAAGGGAGCTCTAGAACCGTTTATGACAAATATTCATATTTTTCAGGTTTTAACACAAGTAATGCTGAAACATTTTATTTTAAATTGTCAAACAAGACAGGGATGAAAACCATGATAACCAACACAAAATTGATATATTCAGATTCATTCTTTGAAAAAATGAATACTTTTGGATTTGATTATTGGGACAATAATGTTGATTTGAAAAGTGTTTGGGGTACAAAAGAATGGCAAGTACAGGGTTTAGAAGCTTTGTTTAGAGCCTGCATGATCCCAGAACAAATGATATTTTTAAATGACACTGTTCAACAAACCACCTGTCTTGGCTTAGCCAAAATCAAAGATTTAAATAACACGTCTATTCCAAAGCCAACACGGTTTAGCAACACTTCTAAAGATGAAGAGATAGACGTAAACCATATATTAAACCAAAACAGAACACATCCTGATCGGAAACAATGGTTGATCTGGCCCACAGATACAAATAACTGTCAAGATAGATTCCTGAATAAAACACAGGGTTTCAAAATGACCAGGCCAGACCCAAGATATCCCCAAAGACATCACCCAGGGATAATAACAACCTACAGTGTGGGCAAATTATGCCTTCAATGGCTTCAAACTTCCACACTGCCTGAAATTAAGCAACACCTAACTTTACTTACTGATGGTGCTGACTTGCGTGATTTCATACTGGGACCACGCAAACAGCGTCAAAAGCGTTTCATAGCAGCCTCTGTATATGCAGCATACAATGAGGCCTGGAAGGTTACTCAAATTGAAACAGCAGAAAGAATACGGGAAATTGACCGTATTAATTTGGAAAAATCACTTTCTGTAGTGCACAATGGGTTAATGACTCTGTCCTCCAGAATTTTTTCATTGGACAGCATTGTGTCTTCAGCAATCGATATATTATCGCAAGACTTACTGTTATTACAACATGGTCAGTCACAATTGCGTTCTATTGTACAGCTTGGCTGGACGTTACAAAATCTGCGTTCAGGCTATGTGCCTTGGCGTTTAATCAACACAACGTCACTATTCCAAATCTTTAACCTTACTGATAGACAAATCGGTATGGCGCAAAAGGGTGCTGATTATACAATCTTGAGCATTGAAAAACTAGAAAGATTACCAATGACAATGTCAGAACGACCTGTCAGTGAATGGATAATCCACGGAATCATAAATATTCCAATCTCAACCTTCAGGTTTCAATACTGCCAAAAATATATACAGGCTGGCATGTACGAGAAATTGGGAAAGGGGTACCTTAAAACAACTTGGAACCTGCCCTATTCACATGCATGTGTCAGTAATAAAGGACAGAAAGTGTTTCTTAGTGGCAACAATTGTGCTATGTCACTAAGCGGCACGCTTCTGTGTAACGGTATTAGTTTGCACGGAGCCTGTGAAGGGAATTCATACAACCTTTCATGTCACCAGCAAGGCGCACCTGCAACTGAAATAGAACCATTCTTTCAAAGACTCTATAATGGGAGTTACATTCTTATTGTAGACCGCAGATGTTGTAGTCTTATGCCCGGGACTCCTTATCTAGTCACTACAACGGCGAAGGTCAAGTGCTGTGGACGTTCTTTGTTCCCCAGCTCCTTTCCAGACAGGGAGGCAAGGGCATGGCCCAATTTGAAAATTACTTCTATTCGAATAGATACTTTAAGCAGAATGAAAACAGTGCTTCTTCAGACGCCTACAAGGCTCACGTCATCAAAAGAAACGTATGATCTACAAGTCGCAAGGACGACTGCAGAGATACATACATTATTATCAACTAATTCCCCCGTACATTTCGCGGAAATCCTGAGCGAAATCTTAAATATTTCTGATACCACTGGGGTCTCAAAGGTATTTAAGACAGTATTTTCGATGGCATTAACACCATTCAAAGCCATACTGGGTATTTTTCCAGATTTCGTCCATTCGATTTTTGGCGGACTTCCCCTGATCCTGGGACTAATTGCAGGAATCCTATTCTTAGTCCTTATTTTTCGTTATGGCAACCCATGTCACAGATCAAACTCTCGCGACAATGGAAGATACGATCCTAGCCATTGGATACCGGGACCGGATATCAAAAATCCTGGGACTCTCCCGGCTTAGAGACCTGAACATGACTTGGTTTCTATCATTTCGACCAATGTGGCAAAGGTGTGTTTTACCTGTACTAAGGTGTCTGCTATGCGGAGAAGAATGCGTGTTAGACACCTGTCTGACGCTACAATCGGATGCGCCAGTGGATGCAGATACACTGTTGGTTCCTACCAAGGTTCACGCTTTGTGCTGCCCTCAAAGGCTGCCAATCCTGATGACGGCATTCCTGGAATCTTCACCACTACGATTGAAGAGTAGTGAAGTTCAAGATGAAAGCAGCCTCGAACAGGTACGACCTTCTGTCAGTGATGTAAATCAGAATGTCAATGGAGACAATCATGCGCATGAATGCATGGTTACACCTATTTCCGACTTAGTGGAACTTTCCCATGAAGCTGTTGACAGTTTTTCGAAAGCCTTAATGATATGATGTTCTCTCCAGAACAGAAATAGAGACTTTTGAGCAAGCTCGCACACGGCGTTCCCTGAATTCGGCCTTCAACTTTAAAAATAAAGTCACATGAACAATTCTTCCCACCAGTTCACGGACAACAATTTTTTTAGCAGCCCCAAATTATTTTTTACAAAATTTTCGGGACA
The DNA here is from genome assembly GCF_964261635.1 of Lissotriton helveticus. NCBI lineage: Eukaryota > Metazoa > Chordata > Amphibia > Caudata > Salamandridae > Lissotriton > Lissotriton helveticus. Next base: position 1,483,751,012 of record NC_136063.1, on the reverse strand, counting down.
CTGATCTTCTGCTTAAAGTAAGAAACTATTCCTAGAGAACTAAGATTTCTATTTTTAGATACTTTATAAACTTTAGTTGCCCGCTGGTATGTTCACAAATATTTTATTATGTGATGAAATGGTCTCGAACTTCCTTTCTGTATAGCCATATTAAGAGCCATTTCATGTGTATTTCTCAAATACCAATAAGCAATAATGCATAAAATGCGTGTTTACTTTGCATTTAATTCATAGCTTAAGTGCATACAATATATATGACTGCAACTTTTCAGTATATTTGAAAATTTCGAAATGCATTTATGTATTTTGGGGTGGTAAGGTATAAACTATACTCTATAGTATGTTGTACTATGTTATACTATGCATAGATTAGTAGCTATGACCATAGTTAGCGTGGAGTGGGTGTCGTGTATTTCTATAGGTTCTGAATCGATCCCCCTATTCCTGACCCTATTCTGGTTAAACTAACTATCAAGTTAACTAGCAGTCAGCCCATGAGGCAAGAAAAGCCCCCATGATGCAGATACCGTTATCTGACGCAGTCACACTACGGCACAGGAACGTGTTATCTGATTAGGTCATAACGCTTGAGATCTAATTAGACAAGCGACATTCCTCCAGCCCCTGATAAGGCATACAACGTTCTCATAACAAATCAAACCTATGACAACCTGGAAAATCCGTGCGGCCATTGTTTTGATTTCACAGAGAACTTTAGTAAAGAATGTGCTAACGAGCAAGTCGTATGACATCTTTATTGACGTATCTATGTCCATCCTTACGTCAATCTCGGCACCTTTAAGGTATAAATATTGCCGATCTTGCCCTATGCAAACACACGCGTGGTGACAAGACGGAGCAGCCACACTTGCCGAAGCCGAGAGCAGAAGCAGACCCCGCTGGCAGCAGCCCCGCCTTCCTGACGCGCTGAGAGACGCGCTGCTATCTCAAGCCGAGAGACCCAGCACCGGCGTTTCTGGGCAGCCCTCGCAGGCAGCCTGGAATATCGAGAGCAGAGAAAGAGATACCATTCCTCATTCATCCTAACTTCCAGGTACAGAACTGAATAACCCCTCACAGAGAATTCTTTAGTTATTCACTTGGCAAAAACAAACTTAACTTAAACTGTAACTTTCTATTCCCGCCCACGCATTAGACTTAGGTCAGGTACACGTAGGCGTATTTAGAAACACCAGTTGAGTACGTTTAGTCAAATGTATATGTGTATGTAAATATATTTTAATCATTTCAAACATCATATGGCTCAGAAACCATATCAACGTTTTTACAGTATTATTTTATACTATTGCTTTTAATGTATGCACTTTACTTAACTATAAGTATTGCAATAATATCGATCCATTTCTCTTGTACGAGAAAAGAGGCTGATCAATAAATAACACCTTTTTATTGAACACGCCCGTCTCTTCCTTTTCTCTACAATCTGATGAGACTAAGAATGCACGTACTGACTGAGTAAAATAATTGCCTTGTGCTCACACGACTCTTGAGATTGACTCTTGATTAGGGGAGAGCAAAGTTGTCATGTTCTATGGTTGTCAGAAACTAAATCCCTTCTTGTCTAATCAGGGGAGTTAATTCCTTCCTTGAACATTCGAGAAAGTTTCTAGCGAACTCTGAGCTTAGCTGGCAAACCCAAAAATTAAGTCTAGTATCGACAGTAGTAGACCTAGTTAACGTCTGGCCTAGGCCTTTACTGCTGTAGGTATTATTCCAATGCGCAGAGCCTATTGGGAAAATAGGAGCTACACTACAGGAGCACCCAGTATTAAGTCAAAACAAAACCCTTTCTGGCATAGAGTGACGCCTAAATTATGCAAAAAAGAAGGAGAGAACTCTGGGTAGGTCTCAGTTTAGGTGGAAAGCAGCTCCTGTTAGCGCACTCTCAACACCAGCGACACTCTAGATCTGCTCACCTCAAATGTCTGTTTTTCTATCAAAGTTTTTAAGCATAGGATTAGCACAGTGCTATCCAAGCCGAGATAGAAAATGACAAAGTCTTTTGCCATTTTAACAGCAAAGTCTTTAAGCATAGGACTAGTACAGTGCAGTCCTTGCCGAGCTGTAAAATAACAAAAGCCATTTATCACTCCAGGCACAATATTACAGCTTTGAATAGGTAAAATACCAACTCAAGCCAACCTGAAATGAGTAAAAGCAACCCCTGACACAGTGTTTCGCTCTAATTAGAGCTCTTCAGAGAGGTATAGCTTTGTCCAGACACAAGGGAGCACCCAGTATTAAGTCAAAACAAAACCCTTTCAGGCACAGAGTGACGCATAAATTATGCAAAAAAGAAGGAGAGAACTCTGGGTAGGTCTCAGTTTAGGTGGAAAGCAGCTCCTGTTAGAGCACTCTCAACACCAGCGACACTCTAGATCTGCTCACCTCAAATGTCTGTTTTTCTATCAAAGTTTTTAAGCATAGGATTAGCACAGTGCTATCCAAGCCGAGATAGAAAATGACAAAGTCTTTTGCCATTTAAACAGCAAAGTCTTTAAGCATAGGACTAGTACAGTGCAGTCCTTGCCGAGCTGTAAAATAACAAAAGCCATTTATCACTCCAGGTACAATATTACAGCTTTGAATAGGTAAAATACCAACTCAAGCCAACCTGAAATGAGTAAAAGCAACCCCTGACACAGTGTTTCGCTCTAATTAGAGCTCTTCAGAGAGGTGTAGCTTTGTCCAGACACAAGGGAGCACCCAGTATTAAGTCAAAACAAAACCCTTTCAGGCATAGAGTGACGCATAAATTATGCAAAAAAGAAGGAGAGAACTCTGGGTAGGTCTCAGTTTAGGTGGAAAGCAGCTCCTGTTAGAGCACTCTCAACACCAGCGACACTCTAGATCTGCTCACCTCAAATGTCTGTTTTTCTATCAAAGTTTTTAAGCATAGGATTAGCACAGTGCTATCCAAGCCGAGATAGAAAATGACAAAGTCTTTTGCCATTTAAACAGCAAAGTCTTTAAGCATAGGACTAGTACAGTGCAGTCCTTGCCGAGCTGTAAAATAACAAAAGCCATTTATCACTCCAGGCACAATATTACAGCTTTGAATAGGTAAAATACCAACTCAAGCCAACCTGAAATGAGTAAAAGCAACCCCTGACACAGTGTTTCGCTCTAATTAGAGCTCTTCAGAGAGGTATAGCTTTGTCCAGACACAAGGGAGCACCCAGTATTAAGTCAAAACAAAACCCTTTCAGGCATAGAGTGACGCATAAATTATGCAAAAAAGAAGGAGAGAACTCTGGGTAGGTCTCAGTTTAGGTGGAAAGCAGCTCCTGTTAGAGCACTCTCAACACCAGCGACACTCTAGATCTGCTCACCTCAAATGTCTGTTTTTCTATCAAAGTTTTTAAGCATAGGATTAGCACAGTGCTATCCAAGACGAGATAGAAAATGACAAAGTCTTTTGCCATTTAAACAGCAAAGTCTTTAAGCATAGGACTAGTACAGTGCAGTCCTTGCCGAGCTGTAAAATAACAAAAGCCATTTATCACTCCAGGCACAATATTACAGCTTTGAATAGGTAAAATACCAACTCAAGCCAACCTGAAATGAGTAAAAGCAACCCCTGACACAGTGTTTCGCTCTAATTAGAGCTCTTCAGAGAGGTATAGCTTTGTCCAGACACAAGGGAGCACCCAGTATTAAATCAAAACAAAACCCTTTCAGGCATAGAGTGACGGATAAATTATGCAAAAAAGAAGGAGAGAACTCTGGGTAGGTCTCAGTTTAGGTGGATAGCAGCTCCTGTTAGAGCACTCTCAACACCAGCGACACTCTAGATCTGCTCACCTCAAATGTCTGTTTTTCTATCAAAGTTTTTAAGCATAGGATTAGCACAGTGCTATCCAAGCCGAGATAGAAAATGACAAAGTCTTTTGCCATTTAAACAGCAAAGTCTTTAAGCATAGGACTAGTACAGTGCAGTCCTTGCCGAGCTGTAAAATAACAAAAGCCATTTGTCACTCCAGGCACAATATTACAGCTTTGAATAGGTAAAATACCAACTCAAGCCAACCTGAAATGAGTAAAAGCAACCCCTGACACAGTGTTTCGCTCTAATTAGAGCTCTTCAGAGAGGTGTAGCTTTGTCCAGACACAAGGGAGCACCCAGTATTAAGTCAAAACAAAACCCTTTCAGGCATAGAGTGATGCATTAATTATGCAAAAAAGAAGGAGAGAACTCTGGGTAGGTCTCAGTTTAGGTGGAAAGCAGCTCCTGTTAGAGCACTCTCAACACCAGCGACACTCTAGATCTGCTCACCTCAAATGTCTGTTTTTCTATCAAAGTTTTTAAGCATAGGATTAGCACAGTGCTATCCAAGCCGAGATAGAAAATGACAAAGTCTTTTGCCATTTAAACAGCAAAGTCTTTAAGCATAGGACTAGTACAGTGCAGTCCTTGCCGAGCTGTAAAATAACAAAAGCCATTTATCACTCCAGGCACAATATTACAGCTTTGAATAGGTAAAATACCAACTCAAGCCAACCTGAAATGAGTAAAAGCAACCCCTGACACAGTGTTTCGCTCTAATTAGAGCTCTTCAGAGAGGTATAGCTTTGTCCAGACACAAGGGAGCACCCAGTATTAAGTCAAAACAAAACCCTTTCAGGCATAGAGTGACGCATAAATTATGCAAAAAAGAAGGAGAGAACTCTGGGTAGGTCTCAGTTTAGGTGGAAAGCAGCTCCTGTTAGAGCACTCTCAACACCAGCGACACTCTAGATCTGCTCACCTCAAATGTCTGTTTTTCTATCAAAGTTTTTAAGCATAGGATTAGCACAGTGCTATCCAAGCCGAGATAGAAAATGACAAAGTCTTTTGCCATTTAAACAGCAAAGTCTTTAAGCATAGGACTAGTACAGTGCAGTCCTTGCCGAGCTGTAAAATAACAAAAGCCATTTATCACTCCAGGCACAATATTACAGCTTTGAATAGGTAAAATACCAACTCAAGCCAACCTGAAATGAGTAAAAGCAACCCCTGACACAGTGTTTCGCTCTAATTAGAGCTCTTCAGAGAGGTATAGCTTTGTCCAGACACAAGGGAGCACCCAGTATTAAGTCAAAACAAAACCCTTTCAGGCATAGAGTGACGCATAAATTATGCAAAAAAGAAGGAGAGAACTCTGGGTAGGTCTCAGTTTAGGTGGAAAGCAGCTCCTGTTAGAGCACTCTCAACACCAGCGACACTCTAGATCTGCTCACCTCAAATGTCTGTTTTTCTATCAAAGTTTTTAAGCATAGGATTAGCACAGTGCTATCCAAGCCGAGATAGAAAATGACAAAGTCTTTTGCCATTTAAACAGCAAAGTCTTTAAGCATAGGACTAGTACAGTGCAGTCCTTGCCGAGCTGTAAAATAACAAAAGCCATTTATCACTCCAGGCACAATATTACAGCTTTGAATAGGTAAAATACCAACTCAAGCCAACCTGAAATGAGTAAAAGCAACCCCTGACACAGTGTTTCGCTCTAATTAGAGCTCTTCAGAGAGGTATAGCTTTGTCCAGACACAAGGGAGCACCCAGTATTAAGTCAAAACAAAACCCTTTCAGGCATAGAGTGACGCATAAATTATGCAAAAAAGAAGGAGAGAACTCTGGGTAGGTCTCAGTTTAGGTGGAAAGCAGCTCCTGTTAGAGCACTCTCAACACCAGCGACACTCTAGATCTGCTCACCTCAAATGTCTGTTTTTCTATCAAAGTTTTTAAGCATAGGATTAGCACAGTGCTATCCAAGCCGAGATAGAAAATGACAAAGTCTTTTGCCATTTAAACAGCAAAGTCTTTAAGCATAGGACTAGTACAGTGCAGTCCTTGCCGAGCTGTAAAATAACAAAAGCCATTTATCACTCCAGGCACAATATTACAGCTTTGAATAGGTAAAATACCAACTCAAGCCAACCTGAAATGAGTAAAAGCAACCCCTGACACAGTGTTTCGCTCTAATTAGAGCTCTTCAGAGAGGTATAGCTTTGTCCAGACACAAGGGAGCACCCAGTATTAAGTCAAAACAAAACCCTTTCAGGCACAGAGTGACGCATAAATTATGCAAAAAAGAAGGAGAGAACTCTGGGTAGGTCTCAGTTTAGGTGGAAAGCAGCTCCTGTTAGAGCACTCTCAACACCAGCGACACTCTAGATCTGCTCACCTCAAATGTCTGTTTTTCTATCAAAGTTTTTAAGCATAGGATTAGCACAGTGCTATCCAAGCCGAGATAGAAAATGACAAAGTCTTTTGCCATTTAAACAGCAAAGTCTTTAAGCATAGGACTAGTACAGTGCAGTCCTTGCCGAGCTGTAAAATAACAAAAGCCATTTATCACTCCAGGTACAATATTACAGCTTTGAATAGGTAAAATACCAACTCAAGCCAACCTGAAATGAGTAAAAGCAACCCCTGACACAGTGTTTCGCTCTAATTAGAGCTCTTCAGAGAGGTGTAGCTTTGTCCAGACACAAGGGAGCACCCAGTATTAAGTCAAAACAAAACCCTTTCAGGCATAGAGTGACGCATAAATTATGCAAAAAAGAAGGAGAGAACTCTGGGTAGGTCTCAGTTTAGGTGGAAAGCAGCTCCTGTTAGAGCACTCTCAACACCAGCGACACTCTAGATCTGCTCACCTCAAATGTCTGTTTTTCTATCAAAGTTTTTAAGCATAGGATTAGCACAGTGCTATCCAAGCCGAGATAGAAAATGACAAAGTCTTTTGCCATTTAAACAGCAAAGTCTTTAAGCATAGGACTAGTACAGTGCAGTCCTTGCCGAGCTGTAAAATAACAAAAGCCATTTATCACTCCAGGCACAATATTACAGCTTTGAATAGGTAAAATACCAACTCAAGCCAACCTGAAATGAGTAAAAGCAACCCCTGACACAGTGTTTCGCTCTAATTAGAGCTCTTCAGAGAGGTATAGCTTTGTCCAGACACAAGGGAGCACCCAGTATTAAGTCAAAACAAAACCCTTTCAGGCATAGAGTGACGCATAAATTATGCAAAAAAGAAGGAGAGAACTCTGGGTAGGTCTCAGTTTAGGTGGAAAGCAGCTCCTGTTAGAGCACTCTCAACACCAGCGACACTCTAGATCTGCTCACCTCAAATGTCTGTTTTTCTATCAAAGTTTTTAAGCATAGGATTAGCACAGTGCTATCCAAGACGAGATAGAAAATGACAAAGTCTTTTGCCATTTAAACAGCAAAGTCTTTAAGCATAGGACTAGTACAGTGCAGTCCTTGCCGAGCTGTAAAATAACAAAAGCCATTTATCACTCCAGGCACAATATTACAGCTTTGAATAGGTAAAATACCAACTCAAGCCAACCTGAAATGAGTAAAAGCAACCCCTGACACAGTGTTTCGCTCTAATTAGAGCTCTTCAGAGAGGTATAGCTTTGTCCAGACACAAGGGAGCACCCAGTATTAAATCAAAACAAAACCCTTTCAGGCATAGAGTGACGCATAAATTATGCAAAAAAGAAGGAGAGAACTCTGGGTAGGTCTCAGTTTAGGTGGATAGCAGCTCCTGTTAGAGCACTCTCAACACCAGCGACACTCTAGATCTGCTCACCTCAAATGTCTGTTTTTCTATCAAAGTTTTTAAGCATAGGATTAGCACAGTGCTATCCAAGCCGAGATAGAAAATGACAAAGTCTTTTGCCATTTAAACAGCAAAGTCTTTAAGCATAGGACTAGTACAGTGCAGTCCTTGCCGAGCTGTAAAATAACAAAAGCCATTTGTCACTCCAGGCACAATATTACAGCTTTGAATAGGTAAAATACCAACTCAAGCCAACCTGAAATGAGTAAAAGCAACCCCTGACACAGTGTTTCGCTCTAATTAGAGCTCTTCAGAGAGGTGTAGCTTTGTCCAGACACAAGGGAGCACCCAGTATTAAGTCAAAACAAAACCCTTTCAGGCATAGAGTGATGCATTAATTATGCAAAAAAGAAGGAGAGAACTCTGGGTAGGTCTCAGTTTAGGTGGAAAGCAGCTCCTGTTAGAGCACTCTCAACATCAGCGACACTCTAGATCTGCTCACCTCAAATGTCTGTTTTTCTATCAAAGTTTTTAAGCATAGGATTAGCACAGTGCTATCCAAGCCGAGATAGAAAATGACAAAGTCTTTTTCCATTTAAACAGCAAAGTCTTTAAGCATAGGACTAGTACAGTGCAGTCCTTGCCGAGCTGTAAAATAACAAAAGCCATTTATCACTCCAGGCACAATATTACAGCTTTGAATAGGTAAAATACCAACTCAAGCCAACCTGAAATGAGTAAAAGCAACCCCTGACACAGTGTTTCGCTCTAATTAGAGCTCTTCAGAGAGGTATAGCTTTGTCCAGACACAAGGGAGCACCCAGTATTAAGTCAAAACAAAACCCTTTCAGGCATAGAGTGACGCATAAATTATGCAAAAAAGAAGGAGAGAACTCTGGGTAGGTCTCAGTTTAGGTGGAAAGCAGCTCCTGTTAGAGCACTCTCAACACCAGCGACACTCTAGATCTGCTCACCTCAAATGTCTGTTTTTCTATCAAAGTTTTTAAGCATAGGATTAGCACAGTGCTATCCAAGCCGAGATAGAAAATGACAAAGTCTTTTGCCATTTAAACAGCAAAGTCTTTAAGCATAGGACTAGTACAGTGCAGTCCTTGCCGAGCTGTAAAATAACAAAAGCCATTTATCACTCCAGGCACAATATTACAGCTTTGAATAGGTAAAATACCAACTCAAGCCAACCTGAAATGAGTAAAAGCAACCCCTGACACAGTGTTTCGCTCTAATTAGAGCTCTTCAGAGAGGTATAGCTTTGTCCAGACACAAGGGAGCACCCAGTATTAAGTCAAAACAAAACCCTTTCAGGCATAGAGTGACGCATAAATTATGCAAAAAAGAAGGAGAGAACTCTGGGTAGGTCTCAGTTTAGGTGGAAAGCAGCTCCTGTTAGAGCACTCTCAACACCAGCGACACTCTAGATCTGCTCACCTCAAATGTCTGTTTTTCTATCAAAGTTTTTAAGCATAGGATTAGCACAGTGCTATCCAAGCCGAGATAGAAAATGACAAAGTCTTTTGCCATTTAAACAGCAAAGTCTTTAAGCATAGGACTAGTACAGTGCAGTCCTTGCCGAGCTGTAAAATAACAAAAGCCATTTATCACTCCAGGCACAATATTACAGCTTTGAATAGGTAAAATACCAACTCAAGCCAACCTGAAATGAGTAAAAGCAACCCCTGACACAGTGTTTCGCTCTAATTAGAGCTCTTCAGAGAGGTATAGCTTTGTCCAGACACAAGGGAGCACCCAGTATTAAATCAAAACAAAACCCTTTCAGGCATAGAGTGACGCATAAATTATGCAAAAAAGAAGGAGATAACTCTGGGTAGGTCTCAGTTTAGGTGGATAGCAGCTCCTGTTAGAGCACTCTCAACACCAGCGACACTCTAGATCTGCTCACCTCAAATGTCTGTTTTTCTATCAAAGTTTTTAAGCATAGGATTAGCACAGTGCTATCCAAGCCGAGATAGAAAATGACAAAGTCTTTTGCCATTTAAACAGCAAAGTCTTTAAGCATAGGAGTAGTACAGTGCAGTCCTTGCCGAGCTGTAAAATAACAAAAGCCATTTATCACTCCAGGCACAATATTACAGCTTTGAATAGGTAAAATACCAACTCAAGCCAACCTGAAATGAGTAAAAGCAACCCCTGACACAGTGTGTTGCTCTAATTAGAGCTCTTCAGAGAGGTATAGCTTTGTCCAGACACAATATATATATCTCCCCAAGCAAATTTTCCAATGAAATGCATTCTCAGGAACAAAGGATCCACCAGGTTGCCATAATTCAAGGGTGTTCATTCACTTACAACATGTTTGGGCTAACTCGGAAGCCTTGTTCACTGAAATGAATGTGTGCAAAAACAAAACTAATAAAGCATTCGGCAAGTACTCAACATAGACAGAGGACTGAAATTGAATACATTTTGTCATGCTGCGTGGCAGACATTTTGTAACATGCAATAAAGTAAATTATGGAAGCAAAATAGCTCATACATGTAAGTAAATCACAGTTTTACCACAATAATGTCAGAAGTTGTGTTATGCAAGCATTGCAATCTTCAGATTATCTCAAGTGAAATAAACCTTCATGTGCGACTGGGATAAATCAGTGTAATCCCACAGATAATGGGGGACAGAAACGTCCGAGTCACTCCCAGTTCTATACACCGCAAGAGGCAAACATGTTTGTGATATGATGTTATGAGATGTAGAGTTATTCCTGAAGACATGGAGATTTAGATAGGTGCCGCACAGCAATCATGAAAAGTAATGTCCCACCACAAATGAAATCAAGTGTCATGGGGGTCTAAAAACAGTACGTGGCCGCACATGGAAGGGTAGTAGCATGCGTCCTGTAACCATGGGGATTAAAGCATATTGCTAACTGTCATGTCACAGGCTGAACGAATGTCAGTTACCACATAAAATACCTCTCTGCAAGGGTAGTAGCATGCGTCCCATTACCATGGAGATTGAAGCATATTGCGAACTGTCATGACACAGGCTGAATGGATGCGGGTTGCTATGTAAAATACGTCTATGCAAGGACAATGTAAGGCCATCAAATGGATCACGTCAATTGACATCATACTTATCCTACACTCGTGGGGTGTTGGTACATTGCAGACTGTGAGGACAGAAACAAGGTGACTGCAGGTTACCACGTAAAATACAATTGTACATGCACAAGTCGTCCAATGGAACTTGTCTATTGTCATCCACCATGTCGGACAGGCTCACCAAGCACATGCTAGATTCAAGAACATACACATCTGTCCCAATATGACATGTAAAAGGCCTTCAACATCTCAGTGAAGATATGTGCTGATGAACAGTTACACATGGTGCAAGTGTAGAGTGATGGTTGCTGTATCACACACTGAATGCTCAATTTGTGCTGGAGACGTTAAAATGATACTTGCCGGGGATGCCCATCTGTGAAGACGTGGTCTGTGATAAGATGGTGAAAAGGGTAGGTTGCCCATGAACAGTGAGTGTTGTGGTTGGGCCCCTTCCTTTTCTCCTATTAGAAGAAACATAATAAAAACAGCACCAGTTACAATGTAGATTAAAAACAGTACAACAAATTAACTTCTTCTTATGCAATGGACTGAATGGAAGGAAAGAGGCAGGAGACTAGAGCAGAAAAAGAGCAACATTTGGGAACATAACCCACTGACACAAGGCCGAAGGAACCATCTGGAGAAGGTGTGTTGTCATTACTCCTCCCTGAGATGTATCGCTAGTTGTTTCTTGTTTCTTGTTTCTTGTTTCTGTCCTCACAGTCTGCAATGTGCCAGCACCCCACGAGTGTAGGATAAGTTGGATGTCAATTGGCGTGATCCATTTGATGACCTTACATTGTCCTTGCGTAGACGTATTTTGCGTAGCAACCCGCATCCGTTCGGCCTGTGTCATGACAGTTCACAATATGCTTCAATCCCCATGGTTACGGGACGCATGCTACTACCCTTGCAGAAACGTATTTTACGTGGTAACTAACATTCATTCATCCTGTGACATGACAGTTCGCAATATGCTTTAATCCACATGCTACTACCCTTCAATGAGCGGCCACACATTGTTTTTAGGCCCCGCTGACACCTAGTTTCATTTGTGGTGGGACATTACTTATCATGATTAATGTGCGGCACCTATATAAATCGCCATGTCTTCAGGAGTAACTCTACATCTCATAACATCATATCGCAAACATATTTGCCTCTTGCGGTGTATAGAACTGGGAGTAACTCGGACATTTCATACCCCCATTATCTGTGGGATCACACTGATTTACCCCAGTCGCACATGAAGGTTTATTTCACTTGAGATAATCTGAAGATTGCAATGCTTGCATAACACAATATCTGACATTATTGTGGTAAACCTGTGATTTACTTGCATGTATGAGCTATTTTGCTTCCATAATTTACTTTATTGCATACTACAAAATGTCTGCCGCGCAGCATGATGAAATGTATTCAATTTCAGTCCTCTGTCTATGTCGAGTACATGCCGAATGCGTTATTAGTTTTGTTTTTGCACACATTCAATTAAGTGAACAAGGCTTCCGAGTAAGCTGGAACATGTTGTAAGTGAATAACCACCCTTGGATTATGGCAACCTGGTGGATCTTTTGTTACTGAGAGCGCATTTCATTGGAAAATGTGTTTGGGGATTAATTACCCGCGAGCTCCGCCGGCGTATGCGCCACCTCCCACGGGGCCCAAGCAGTCGGCAGGAGCACCTTTCTGGAATATATATATATATATATATATATATATATATATATATATATATATATATATATATATATATATATATATATATATATATATATGTATATATATATATATATATTCCAAAAGTACAGGTTGCCCATTTTAGAGAAGCCACGAGGTGAGTGAAGTATTTTCCTCTTTATTATTAACAGGCAGCTGCATACAGGCGAAAACAGGAAAGCAAACTACCAAAGTTCTTAGCGCCAGACCGGTTTCGGGATTTGAACCCTTTCTCAATGGCGTTCTGTTTGCAAATGCCGGTATTTCTTCGTGCACTCAATTTCAAAAGTACCTGCCTTGTTGGGCGTGGCTGAGTTAACAGCCTCCTGGGTTTTGTAGTGCCACGACGTTTTTCTCCAGTGAGTCCGTATTTACAGCAGAAAATTACACAACAACTTGAAGCCCATGTGGGTTGGGTGTTGAATCCTGCTTGGGCGCCCGATGTGATTATCAGCTGTCCTGGGGCACGCACCTCCCTGAGGTAATGACACCATGTGGCATCATCACAGGTCCGCAGCGCGGCAGGCTTCTCACACGACTGAGCGCAGCCGTTTAAATTCCAAAAGTACAGGTTGCCCATTTTAGAGAAGCCACGAGGTGAGTGAAGTATTTTCCTCTTTATTATTAACAGGCAGCTGCATACAGGCGAAAACAGGAAAGCCATGGTGTCATTACCTCAGGGAGGTGCGTGCCCCAGGACAGCTGATAATCACATCGGGCGCCCAAGCAGGATTCAACACCCAACCCACATGGGCTTCAAGTTGTTGTGTAATTTTCTGCTGTAAATACGGACTCACTGGAGAAAAACGTCGTGGCACTACAAAACCCAGGAGGCTGTTAACTCAGCCACGCCCAACAAGGCAGGTACTTTTGAAATTGAGTGCACGAAGAAATACCGGCATTTGCAAACAGAACGCTATTGAGAAAGGGTTCAAATCCCGAAACCGGTCTGGCGCTAAGAACTTTGGTAGTTTGCTTTCCTGTTTTCGCCTGTATGCAGCTGCCTGTTAATAATAAAGAGGAAAATACTTCACTCACCTCGTGGCTTCTCTAAAATGGGCAACCTGTACTTTTGGAATTTAAACGGCTGCGCTCAGTCGTGTGAGAAGCCTGCCGCGCTGCGGACCTGTGATGATGCCACATGGTGTCATTACCTCAGGGAGGTGCGTGCCCCAGGACAGCTGATAATCACATCGGGCGCCCAAGCAGGATTCAACACCCAACCCACATGGGCTTCAAGTTGTTGTGTAATTTTCTGCTGTAAATACGGACTCACTGGAGAAAAACGTCGTGGCACTACAAAACCCAGGAGGCTGTTAACTCAGCCACGCCCAACAAGGCAGGTACTTTTGAAATTGAGTGCACGAAGAAATACTGGCATTTGCAAACAGAACGCCATTGAGAAAGGGTTCAAATCCCGAAACCGGTCTGGCGCTAAGAACTTTGGTAGTTTGCTTTCCTGTTTTCGCCTGTATGCAGCTGCCTGTTAATAATAAAGAGGAAAATACTTCACTCACCTCGTGGCTTCTCTAAAATGGGCAACCTGTACTTTTGGAATTTAAACGGCTGCGCTCAGTCGTGTGAGAAGCCTGCCGCGCTGCGGACCTGTGATGATGCCACATGGTGTCATTACCTCAGGGAGGTGCGTGCCCCAGGACAGCTGATAATCACATCGGCGCCCAAGCAGGATTCAACACCCAACCCACATGGGCTTCAAGTTGTTGTGTAATTTTCTGCTGTAAATACGGACTCACTGGAGAAAAACGTCGTGGCACTACAAAACCCAGGAGGCTGTTAACTCAGCCACGCCCAACAAGGCAGGTACTTTTGAAATTGAGTGCACGAAGAAATACCGGCATTTGCAAACAGAACGCTATTGAGAAAGGGTTCAAATCCCGAAACCGGTCTGGCGCTAAGAACTTTGGTAGTTTGCTTTCCTGTTTTCGCCTGTATGCAGCTGCCTGTTAATAATAAAGAGGAAAATACTTCACTCACCTCGTGGCATCTCTAAAATGGGCAACCTGTACTTTTGGAATATATATATATATATATATATTCACTGAAAAAACCATAGGTTATAGACCATATATAGTTAGGAATTAGTATTTACAAAACCTTGAAAATTCACTGAAAAAACCATAGGTTAGAGACCATATATAGTTAGGAATTAGCATTTAAAAAACCTTATTTTACTCACACAAAACCATTGAAATTCCATATATAGTTAGTTGCACTAACTATATATCGCGCACCCGCAATCCACTGCTGATCATGTCACATATTACATCATTCATGACATGGTCAGTGACATCACTGATGACATCACTGATGACATCTCAAATGACATCACTGATGAGATCACTGATGACATCTCATTTGACATCAATGACCACATCACTAATGATATCATTCATGTGACAATACAATGCATCTCCTCACATTTTAATATAACCTCTGTTTCACCCAGTGTTAAATACAGAGTATAATTTTTGAAACCATTGACACACCAATACTAGTTACTACATACGTACTCACTGATTCCTACGTCTACACACACATTCACTCATTCACCCATACAATCATTCATACATACAATCACTCATCTTTACAACACTATCATATGCACTCATACACCTATACAGACACTCACACTCTGCCACTCATCCATGGAGTTACTCACACACCTAGTCAGTCCTGTAAAGAATCAATCACACTTCCATTTTCTTGTCTATACAGTTAAACATAGAGCACCTTACATTTTCAAACATATACTAACACATACTTACTTTCTTATACAATCATTGATACAAGTACACATTGATCTGCACAGAGTCACACACCTCCCAGCCAGCCACACACACACTCAGTCTCCCATACAAATACTTGGACAATCAATCAATAACCCATACAGTTAATCATATAGCTACTGATCAACACATGCAGCAGTTTACAGAACAACAGACATAATGATGCACAAATTAGGACAGTTTAGTCACTAACCCATGCACTCAGTGAGACACATTTAATCACTCACTCATACATTCAGTCATGCACCTACTAAATCCTTCGTCCAGACACTTATACATCTACTCATTCTTCAATATGTAAAACATATTTAAACTTTACAGAAACACAGTCACTGGATGATGTCATCAGTGATCTCATCAGTGATGTCATTTGAGATGTCATCAGTGATGTCACTGACCATGTCATGAATGATGTAATATGTGACATGATCAGCAGTGGATTGCGGGTGCGCGATATATAGTTAGTGCAACTAACTATATATGGAATTTCAATGGTTTTGTGTGAGTAAAATAAGGTTTTTTAAATGCTAATTCCTAACTATATATGGTCTATAACCTATGGTTTTTTCAGTGAATTTTCAAGGTTTTGTAAATACTAATTCCTAACTATATATGGTCTATAACCTATGGTTTTTTCAGTGAATTTCAATGGTTTTTTAATAGCAAATATCATAAGCTGTCGAATGTCAAGTACGTGGTAAGTGAAAACATTTTCGTGTTTATGCACACTGATCTGCTTTGAATGGTGCCCCCCCCTCATTTCTACTCTCTCTTTGCACATAGTGAAGGGTAGTTAACGCAGGCCTTTGCCCCCGTTGTAATACGTCGTGCCTGCTTCTCTCTCCATTTGATTGATTGTTATCCAAGTATTTACTGTTTTAGAATTGGTTCTCTTTGGTTCATTCTCTATTTACAAACAAACACAGAGTCGCAATACTCTGTTTAGTCTTCGCAGATAACGAAAAATCGTGTAAAAAAAAAAGAAAAGGAATCGAGCAAAATCAGTAGGCCACTAATGGGATCTCTTTTTGACCTCGCTAAAATAGAAACATTAGGAACAACCCCTCATGACAAATACAAAACTAGTGAGATGAACTGAACTCCACACAATGATGGCTGCAAAACAGCTTGGCTCCGCCACCCACCCCGCCCAAAATAACGATAAAGAGCGGCTGCCATGATTGGTTGCGGAATGGCCACGACGGAGCTACGAAATGGTGCTGCTCTCATGCTAACCCCAGCTTCAGTCTGAATATCCAGAAACACTGTAGACTACCAATTCGATCAGTTCCGGTAGCGCCCCAATGTAACCCGGTAGAGAAGAACTAGCCCTCCCCTCTTTGACTGATGGTTCTTGTTGCCTGTCCCTTCTGTTGTCATTTAACAGAACTATTTAGCCTGCTGAAAGGGGTTGTGTTCCAACCGCTGGTTGGTGGAGACATTTTGACTATATTCTGGACCTGCGTTGTCGCGTAATGCGTCATATGACGCGCCGCGTTAGCGCATCCGGAAGTCATCCGGGGCGCGCAGCGCGTAACGTAAGCATAACAAGTCATGTGACTTGTTAATAAAACTTTTCATTGGTTCATTTTACTTTTCTTATTCTAATGATGAAAGGCTTGGTCATATGACCTAAAAATTACGCTTTTTATTACTTCCGAACATTATTTTTTCTTAAATATATGTTATAATGTTCCAGGCTAATGTACTTTCCCGGAAAATTTACAACTGTCCTGCAAGTAAAATATATTCTTTTTTCGAGAAAAAGAGCGTTTCTTCGTCCCATGACGGAGCCGTTGAGCAAAAGAGGGTCGACCTGCTGTCTTAGTCGCCGATACGCCTGAATATGAGATTCTTATCGATCACTTTATGTTGCAGGAGTAGAAAACACAACAGCCCTTGACCATTTATCTTTACTGCGTTCCTTCGAATTATACCTTTTACCCTTCATGTAATTGGTCTGCTTTATTTCACTTGCCTTTTACTGATTCTAAAACAGTGACTATTATTAAAAACTTTACCAATGTATATACTACTACCATGTTTTCTTTTAAAAACCTTTATTGTGAAAATTTCATTATACAAATACGAGCCTATAACCACGTGGGCCGGCCATGGAGCAAACTGTAATCGTATATGATGAGCAGACATTTACACTGTAGAGGAACGTAACGGGCGGGCCATTAGGTTGCAAGAACTAAGGTGTCTAACAGTTACGGAATCGGTGGACGTACATTTTATAATTAAAATACGACAGGGCCAGTTACAATAAAATTATCTAGATATACATTTGCGGGCAAGTACCATGGGTGACGTTAATTCGAACTTTCAATAGTACAGTAATCAATAACACATCAGAACTTAATATCAATAGGGATGTCGAAATATTCAATCAATTCTCGTCCCCGCCCGCCATGTGCTTCAAAACTGCATACGTATCTCGTGATTTCAAGGTTCTGCAACCAGTACACAACAAGGAGTTACGAGTCCCATTTATTCCGGCGCCATTTTGGGCGAGGACGGGCAGGTCCAGGATATAGTCAAAATGTCTCTACCAACCATCGACTATGATGATGTTCATATGCTGTATTTATTAGAGTAACACTCATCTGTCCACATGAAATTAATTTGCCACAATCTAAACATGTCATTTTAATCTTTCCAAAGTTCTTCTAAATATTTGGAACCGTTTCCCTTGCCTCTGATGCTGTCAGTGCCACTTCTTTGATGAATGTACTAGCAGGTCAGGGGTTCTCCTCCAAATCTCTCTTTTATGCAGCACTATAATTAATTGGTGCCACCTCTCCATATGACGATGCATGGTATAGTTACAATAACTATATTTTTTTTCGGTTCCTCTGGAGAGTTCATCGTGGCAGATGAAGCGTGTAACGTACCGGGCATTTACCTTTTTTTGCATGTACAGGAAAGGAAAAAAAAAATCGAGCGTCCGAGTTCTAAGGTGTCCCAGGGCCATTTTAGTGGACCAGGCCCAAATCCAAAGAACAGGCCGCCATTTTGAGAGTCCTGTTGCAGCCGCCTGTCGCTGTAGCATCAAGAGCAGCCGAAACTCAGCTGAATGGCAACTGAAACGGTAAAGGGGCGCCCCACTACAGCAGACGAGCCTCCACCTAGGAAGGCCCGTTCACGCCGCCTCCCCCCCCCCCTTCGGGCACCCCACGCCGTTATTCGGAGCAGTATTGTAGGATGGCCACACCAGTGCGGCAACTTGCTAGACATCACCTCGGTGGTAACCGAATCTCAGCCCCTTGTGGTGTCTCCTCTTCAGAAAATATTCTTGCGCTACCTTTGCCCCATTCACACATCGGTCCGCTACTGACGCCATCTCACAGGCTAATGGGGCGCCCCACGCCGAGTTTCAGCATTGTAGGATGACCACACCAGTACAGCAACTTGCTAGACATCACCTCGGTGCCATCCGGATCTCGGCGCCCCACTGCAGATGAAGTACCTCTCAACTATGAAACCACCACGGTGACATCCGGATCTTGGCGCCTTGTGCTGGTTCCGGCCTATTCACACATCGGTCCGCTACTGACGCCATCTCACAGGCTAATGGGGCGCCCCACGCCGAGTTTCAGCATTGTAGGATGACCACACCAGTACAGCAACTTGCTAGACATCACCTCGGTGCCATCCGGATCTTGGCATCTCAACGCCTAGTGGTATCTTCCATACAGAAAATATTGTTGCGCTGCCTTTGGCCCCATTCGCACATCGGTCTGCAACTGACACCATCTCACAGGCCAACAGGGCGCCCCACGCCGACTTTTACCATTGTAGTATGGCCACACCAGTACAGCAACTTGCTAGACATCACCTCGGTGCCATCCGGATCTTGGCATCTCAGCGCCTTGTGGTGTCAGTCAGAAAATATTGTTGCGCTGCCTTTGGCCCCATTCGCACATCGGTCCGCTACTGACACCATCTCACAGGCCAACAGGGCGCCCCACGCCGACTTTTACCATTGTAGGATGGCCACACCAGTGCCACAACTTGCTAGACACCACCTCGGTGCCATCCGGATCTTGGCATCTCAGCGCCTTGTGGTGTCTTCTATTCCGAAAATATTATGGAAAATATTGTTGCGCTGCCTTTGGCCCCATTCGCACATCGGTCTGCAACTGACACCATCTCACAGGCCAACAGGGCGCCCCACGCCGACTTTTACCATTGTAGGATGGCCACACCAGTACAGCAACTTGCTAGACATCACCTCGGTGCCATCCGGATCTTGGCATCTCAGCGCCTTGTGGTGTCAGTCAGAAAATATTGTTGCGCTGCCTTTGGCCCCATTCGCACATCGGTCCGCTACTGACACCATCTCACAGGACAACAGGGCGCCCCACGCCGACTTTTACCATTGTAGGATGGCCACACCAGTGCCACAACTTGCTAGACACCACCTCGGTGCCATCCGGATCTTGGCATCTCAGCGCCTTGTGGTGTCTTCTATTCCGAAAATATTGTTGCGCTGCCTTTGGCCCCATTCGCACATCGGTCCGCTACTGACGCCATCTCACAGGCCAATGGGGCGCCCCACGCCGACTTTTACCATTGTAGGATTGCCACACCAGTGCGGCAACTTACTAGACACCACCTCGGTGCCATCCGGATCTTGGCATCTCAGCGCCTTGTGGTGTCTTCTATTCAGGAAATATTGTTGCGCTGCCTTCGGCCTATTCGCACATCGGTCCGCTACTGACGCCGCCTCACGTGCCAACGTATTTTCTCCGCATTTTATACCCTATGCCGCATAACAGGTCATGTGACTTGTTTATAAAACTTTTCATTGGTTCATTTTACTTTTGGTTTCCTAATGATGGAAGGCTTGATCATATGACCTAAAAACAACACTTTTCATTGGATGAAAACTTTTTTTTTTTCCCAAACGATGAAAGCCCCACCTTGTTTCTGGATGTTTCAGACTGAAGCTGGCGTCAGCATGAGAGCACCACCATCTCGTAGCTCCGTCGTGGTCATTCCGCGAGCAATCATGGCAGCCGCTCCCCACCAGAAGCCTACAGGAGTCGGGGGCCCCCAAAACTTTTGATGAATCCTCAAGGCGGAGGGGACGCTTTCGAGAATGGGGTCCAAGACCTAGCAGACAAGCGTCCGATTTCCAAGGTGTCCCAGGGCCATTTCAGTGGACCAGGCCCAAAAAGGAAACAGCCTGCCGCCATTTTGAGAGTCCTGTGACAGCCGCCTATCGCTGCACCGCAAGAGTGGGCGCAACTCAGCTGAATTGCGGCTTTTGACACAGTGGACCAAAAGCGGACGGAATGGCAACTGAAACGGTAAAGGGGCGCCCCACTACAACAGATGAGACTCCACCTGGAGAGGCCCGTGCACGCCGCCTCCCCCGGGGCGCCCCACGCCGTTATTCGGAGCAGCATTGTAGGATACCAAAACCAGTGCGGCAACTTACTGGACATCACCTTGGTACCATCGTTCTGCTGCCTTGGAACTATTCGCACAACAGTTTGCTACTGATGACCCACCCCCCGCGACGCCCCACGCCAGAAATCTGGACGTTGTGCTGCGTTGGGACTATTCGCACAGCCGACCGCTACTTCGTTGTTTTTCCCTAAAAATGTTTATATGTTATTACTGTTTTTGTTTTCTTGTATATATTTATAAGTTATTAAAGTTTTATAATCTTAGTACTTTGTCGGAGTGCTATATATTTTTAATGTGACACATAATTGTAAAAACTTTGATGTACAAAGAGTCATCCCTGGAATCTTCCGCTTCAGGCTCGGTCCCCTCCCCAATCACAATACAGGATGGTTTTCAGATAATAGGAACGCGTCTGCTGTGACGGATCTCATCGAGTGTGGGCCTTGATCTACTATAACTCCTTTGAAGAGGGGTGATTCTTTACAGCTGGGGCCATAAACTACATCTGCAGGGCTAGCTGATACCCTAGGACCGGCCTGGACAATCGGACACAGAGGAAAAGGAGTGTCAGAGGGTGCGGTAGTGAATAGGGCGAAAGGGAGGTGTCGGGCGGGCACAGGGTGTGATTCTCAGGGAAGAGCAGCGCAGATGGGGGGAGGTTTATTACCCATGCATAAGACAGAGAGCGGGGATGACCACTGCCTGGGGGAGATGCTTGCGAGGGTGGGGAGCCATGCTAAGGATCGACAGCGTGCACAGAGTGGGTCTGGTCAAGGCATCTAAAATGACTGCCGTGCACGACAAAAGTGTGGCATTTGAAAAAAGGCAAGATGGCGCAGACAATGTTTTTCAACACTTCCTGATTTCCTTCGAATCGAACGTTAACAGACGTTGGGGCATATTACCAAAGTTAAGCGATATTTATCCCTAACGATGCTTAGCAACGATTTTTTTACCGCTAAGCATCGTCAGAAATTATCGCAGATAAACCTTGCTATTATCAAGGTTTATCGCAAATACGATAAAAAACGACCGCAATGCATTAATATCGCTGAAAACTCAGCGATATTCATGCATTACCGAGCTAATGCTCTTAGCCATGTTATCCACCTCCCATTGGATAACATGCCTTAGAACTGCTCAGTGTGGTAATTGTACCGCAAGTGTGGTAATTGTGTTTCATGTGCGGGGACACTAGAAGGTAATGTTTTTTCACACAATGGTGTGACATGGAAACACGATGTTTTTACAAATTGTAAAACTAAGAACGTGGTCTACGCTGTGGTATGCACCTGCAACAGAATGTATATAGGGAAGACCACTCAGGCGGCAAATGTAAGGATCACCCAACACCGTTCACGGATTAAGAAAAAAGTGCTGACTGCGCCCATGGTGGAACATTTCGTGAACAGTAACCACACTGAAAATGATTTCAGGTGGACAATACTGTTCTGGATTGATCCAAAACACTTCTCTAATGTAGAGACGGCTTTACTTCAAAAAGAAGCCTACCTCATAATGAAATTTGATAGTGTGAATAATGGTTTAAATTGTCTCAGCGAAATAAACAGAGCGTGATTTGTGCACAGAACCGAGGGGGAACTACAACTCCCAGGAAACATCAGCTAGCATCCCAGGTTTCCACTCCCACAGGTCACATGAGCATCATATGACTAGGTTTTCAAACTCGAAGGTCTATCCTGTGAGGAGACTGAGCCCGCGGTGATGCATACAGAAGATACGCTTTGTAAACTTTCATGAAGGTAGGCTCCGTCAAATGCGCAAAGAATGAGACAATACTGCTACCGGCACAAACCTCGGTGTCAGGCTCACACGCCCTCTCCCGCTTTTCATGTTTTCACAGCAATTAATTCCATCATACAAAACACAGCGGTAGTGAAGCCCGCTCTTGGTGGCGGTCTACCCGGAATCGGTTCAAATTCAGGACACGCTTCCAAAAATTAAAACGAAGGTAGGCTTCGTGTTAATGTGTAAACAAAGTGGTGACAATCTCGCCGACACGAGTAGCTGGGTCAGGCTCACATGCTCTTGACTGCATTCATTTTTCCGCAGAGTTTACAAACACCAGACATGATGCAGCGGCAGTGAGGCCCGCCGCGGGCAGCGTGGCAAGTAAGTCAGTGCACCATAGCTTTTTTTGTTAATGCACAACGAAAACATGTAAAGCGCAGGTTTTACAATAATTGTCCAAACTTTTTAGAGAACGTGATCCGCATGAAGACAATTTTTGGTGGCAGCAAGTCAGAAGCTCCGTCCGTTTAAAACGTGACAGGTAAAAATAAATCCCCGCTTCTGCCCTATTTTTGCCCTAACAATACATAGACAATGTTCTAAATACATCGATCTGTTGCAGTGGGCGGCCACGACCTAGACCACAGTTCAATACAAGTGCAGCATTGGAATCTGAAAATATCAGGTATGCTGCACATTAACCTTTGTAAATAGTTGTTTGTAAAGATGCAATGGGTTGAGGACCAGATAGGTATAATTTGTGTTTTTCTTCTTTTTGTAAATAGCTTCCATGGACCTGAATAATACAGCCCTGATGAGAGTCCTCTGATTTATCCATGAGACTCGAAACGCGTCGGCATTTTTTTGACATTGTTATTGGGTTACATTCAAGATATTTTTTGACACTGTTATTGGTTTACATTTAATGCTTGCGATTTATGCTTGAACTTTTGATTAGCCCATAAGTGGGTCAACTTAGCATTGGTCTGAAATAATTTACCATATTGCTTTTTGTTCAAGAGATGATTTGCCATCTTGGACTGAGACTGTACTATTGAGTAATAGTTCCATGTTTCAACAAAATTATGAGCACTTTGACATTTTCAATTGTTTATTTATGTACTGTTTGTATAGTAATGTGTTTATTGTATATATGATTGGTTTGTACTAATTGTGTGATGCGGTACTTTATGGCAGCACATGAAGTTGATAATGCTTTTTTAATCTGCCTGCACTAAAATAACTAAAGATCTAAATCGAATGAAAACAAAAGACATAATTGTCAGGATAAACTAATAAACTTTGGTTTACCCAATACTATCATTCATGGTGAAATACTTTTCATAGAGGCATAGGTAAAACCCCATTTGTGTCCAGTTGACAGTGGCCCGACCTACCCTCTTCCCCAGCGGGCCCAACTCCCAATTTTTTCTTATCTTAGAACTGCTCAGGGCAGGTGCTAGCTTTTGGAGATATTCGCGCTTATCGCGAATATTTCCAAAAGTTGATAATAGGAGATAGCGATGTTAGCGACTGTTTCCAGTCGCTAACATCTTGGCATGCCCACTTTGCATGTCATTAGTGATAAATATCACTCACATGCAAAGTGGGGCCCAAGATGGTCGCTATCTCCTACTAGCCGTCGCTAACTGGTGTTAGCAACAGCTAGGTAATACAGATATAATTTTATCTCCGCGAAGCGGAGCGCTGTTACAGATATATATCTTTTTTTGAACGTTAATTTCTCAAAATCCACTGGAGCACATATATTGAGACCTAGCAAAGGCACATCGGACTACCAGTCCCTACAATTTTGCCAAGTTTCGTGCAAATCCATTCAGCCGTTCGATTATTATTATCATTTTTTTTTTGCCTCGCGGGGCCCTTTTAAAACCTCCACATCAAACCTAAGAGGTCAAGGAGGATCTACTATGCCCCCTTATGGTCATTTGCCCCTTCGCTTTGGCCTCCTCTTGTCTCTCGATCCTACCGAGAGACAAGATGGCGGCCGCTACGGACTGTTTGCAATGTTTACAGACGCCGGAGAACCAATCAGCTTCGCAAACCTCCGTTACGCGAAGCGGAGCGCTGTTACAGATATATATCTTTTTTTGAACGTTAATTTCTCAAAATCCACTGGAGCACATATATTGAGACCTAGCAAAGGCACATCGGGCTACCAGTCCCTAATATTTTACCAAGTTTCGTGCAAATCCATTCAGCCGTTCGATTATTATTATTATTTTTTTTTTTTGCCCCGCGGGGCCCTTTTAAAACCTCCACATCAAACCTAGGGGTCAGCGAGGATCTACTATGCCCCCTTATGGTCATTTGCCCCTTCGCTTTGGCCTCCTCTTGTCTCTCGATCCTACCGAGAGACAAGATGGCGGCCGCTACGGACTGTTTGGAATGTTTACAGACGCCGGAGAACCAATCAGCTTCGCTTCACAAAGCTCCGTTGCGCGAAAAGTCCGCTAACCGGAGCGCTGCCCGGTCCGCTGTTACAGATATATATCTTTTTTTGAACGTTAATTTCTCAAAATCCACTGAAGCACATATATTGAGACCTACAAAAGGCACATCGGGCTACCAGTCCCTACAATTTTGCCAAGTTTCGTGCAAATCCATTCAGCCGTTCGGGCTAAAAGTGAGGCCAACCGCCCTATGGAAAACTCAAAGTTAAAAACACGTTTTGGGACCCCCCTTTTTTCTCGGCCCCCCCTTGACGATCCCCCCCCCCAAATTTTCAAGGGCTGCTCAGAAACAAAATGTGCCATTTTCCTGAAAATTTCAGCCAATTCCGTCCACAAACGCCAAAGTTATTAGACATAGAATTTTCAAAAATCCCATAGAGAAAAAATCCTAACTATATATACCTACTGGCGACCGCCAGTAGGTAATATATATATATATATATATATATATATATATATATATGTATATATATATATATATAGATGTGTGTATTTATAATTTTTAATACGTTCCTAACATTTTATAAATTATTGTGATCATTATTTATTAATATTATTAAGTACATTTGTATATTATATTTTAGATATATGTATGTTTATTTGTTTTACATTATACTTATTATTTCTAATTTTAAACATGTTATAATAATTCTATCTTTTTTTAATTATATGACATATTTACTTTATTTTATATTATTTTTAACAACAATATTTTATACAACAATATTTTTTTTCTGATATTTTTGTACTTACCATGATGTAGATAGGATGTCGATATTCTTGACAACGATATTTCGGAATCGATATTTTGGGAACTCGTATTGTGGTCGTCGATATTCTGTCAGTGATTCATCCAGACAAAGGGTGGCAATATTTTAATAACTCTATAAAACTTCAATATTGGAGTGAACATGAGCAATTCACAATAAAACAAACTTAGCTTTTTAAAAGCAGATAGGAATAGGGTTTGTAACAAAGGTTTGTAGTTCAATACTTCAATAGTTTGGTGAGGCTTAAAAGATATGAAGGAAGAGTGCAGGAAAAACAACATATTTTGCTCTCATTTTATATATATACTTTTTTATTTATTTAACAATTGTACATATATTCTGGAATAACAGTTGACCAGAACTGTGTCTAAAAATAGGGAGCTTGTTTTTAATCCTTAATGAGCTTGCAATAAATATTAGAGAAATGTATTGGTTGCCAGAGTAACATCAAAAGGATCCGAGCCTTGTAAGTACAAGAATAGTAAAACAAATTTATTTGAAACTGACTTGTCATGCCCTGTGGTGTGACGTTATACTCCCTTCAATGATATTGTAGAAAAAAGATTGTAGAAAAATGAGTGTAGTTTTATAATATGAACAAGCATGGGATCATGACTAATTCCCATTCTAGGAACACCCGAGGCAAACGAGATAACTGCTAATTCCTCTCTAAGATGGGGGCCGCTGTCAATCCTTGCAGCCCGCTTTCTATTGCAGTTAGTTTGAGCCACAGAATGAAATGACTGGCATATTTAGGAGCCGAGCCGCTATCAGTTGCCAATTATCAAACTGATCGTGGAAGGAAGGAGAACGCCAGGAGGCTTTTAAGTCCTGGTAAGTAATCGCTGAGCTGTGCGAATATGGATGGGAATCTCTCCCTGTGGGACGTAAAGGTTTTTAAGTAGTTTAAAACTCTAAGTGGAATAGTGGACCCTGGGTGGGTTTATTTACATTAAACCTGGTACCCGGTGGGAACACGCTCTACTCCCATAACTGTGTAAATACGGTTGGAAATGTCTTCTTGTTAGACGCTAAGTTTTAAAATAAGTTTAAAGAGCTCTTGTGGAAGGGTGGACCCTAGGGAAGGGCTACCCACATTATACCTGGCATCCGGTGGCAACATGAGGGAGTTACGACTCAGACAAGGGGAGCCCTTTTTTTGCAAAAAGGTCTATTGCCCAAACATGCTGGGGACATGAACATATGCAATGTCAGTCAACATGGGGAGTAGGTGAAATACGCCTACCATGGAGGGAAGCACTACAATGTTTTGAATTTTCCAAAAGAGTAGCCAGATTTATGTATCTGCCTTATTACTTAAATCATGACAAGATTAATAAGGTTTTAATACAATGCTCTAACTATACAGTCTTGGTAGCTCACGCAACCGACAGAGGTCTAGATGAAGGTAAATGGTATTTACCGATTCATAAATACCGAATTTTACCGATTCGGTATTTATGAATCAGTAAATATGAAGGGGGGAGATGTAGGTATTTCTAGGATTTGAAATACCGAATCGTTAATATTCGGTATTTACCGATTCGGTAAATACCGAATCGGTATTTCCTATTGATCAGCCCATAGGAATCAATGGGAAATACCGATTCGGTAATTACCGAATCGGTAAATACCGATTCCTGCCAGGGTGCAGGGGGTGTCACTTTGACACCCTCTAGCACCCCAAATACAGGCATGTGTGCCATGTGGCACACAGACTAGGGCATGTCTGTCTTTCACATGGCATAGGTGTGCATGCACACATGTGCATGCACACCTGGATTCGGTATTTTACCACTCAAGTGAATTGGTGGTAAAATACCGAATCTGAAAGGCCTTTGGGACTCAGAAGAGTCCCACCTACATTTGGATTTACCGAATCGGTAAAATTACCGATTCGGTATTTTACAGAATCGGTAAATTTACCGAATCGGTAAATTTACCGATTCTGGAAAATAAAGGCCCCTACATGCCAATTTCTAAATACCGGTAGGTAACGGCCGAAATCGGCCGTTACCGTCCGGTATTTCGGCTCCTACATCTGGCCCAGAGTGGTATACAAGTTATTGAAAAGTCCACACAAACCGTGACTTTGTCGTTTTAAGTGCCATAGCTCCAGTGGCCATGTCCTGACAAAGTTTTTAAGCAAGGTAGAATGTATTATTTGTTCATACCCTTTTGAAGTAATTGAATGGAACTTGTGGCTTTGAGACATGGAAGAACCTAACAACTGTGTGTTCTTAGGCTGCATGATTTTTTATTTTTTTCTTCAGGAGTAGTGAAAATGTTGTCCGCTTCTTGTATACATGGTTCATCTACCTTGACAAATCAGCGATAGAAGAGAATATCAAGGTAGAGTCATGATTTTCATCTTATAAGGGGACATTGAAAATATGAGGGCTGGCATATGATATAAAATCTCCCCTATTTCTTATCACCGCTTATTTGTAGGGAAGACGTACATGCCCCTACTTTTATTCTTCACGGAGTGGCCAACCTGAGAAGGAAGCTGCTACAGGGGAAGAGATATATCCCCTATGTTGACAATTTCTCCGGTGGGTAACACCCTTGAGATGTGGCAAATATTAGTGTGTGAAATTATGGATGCCACATGAGTTGGCCTGTTTGGAAGTGGTGTGTGAATCATCAATGATAGAACCAAGTCTGGAATATAAATGCTTTTTTAACTTAGCATTAAATCTGGTTGATATGTTTCATTTTCACTAATGATGGAAATATATAGGACATGACATATGAAATATTGAATAAATTAAAAAGATTTTTAAATGTCTAATTACATTTTTTTTCTACAATATCTTTTAGATGAATGTGTTGGGAGATGCTGCTTTGTATATGTAAGCCTGAAGAAGGTGGTGAATCACACTATACGACCGAAACGCATGTGTTTGTGTTGGGAACGCACCCAAATACTATTGGGCTCAATTTGGAGTCAAGAACGCTATTAAGCATTGAACCAGGATCATCAATTGCAGTGTTTAATTAATTTTGGGGTGCTTACTGGACTCATCAGGTTGTTGATGTTTTTATTGTTTGTTTAATTCTCCCAGGTGTCTATGTATGACATATTTTTATCCTATGTGTATTGAAGATGCATATGTTTTTTTAATTTCTGTATACACTTTGAATTGATAAAGGTCCTAATAAAAATAAAAATACACTATAGCATGTATACTACATTTTTGGGTTTCTATTCAACAATGGTGATTGGGCAGTGAGTGGATGTTAGAAATGTGTATTTGTATGCTTTAAGGAGCGCAAAGGGATCTTATGTTTGACGGAAGTGTTCAATACAAAAGTACAGAGATATTCAAGAAAAAGCGATCCCTGACCGAATATTGGCAACCAAAAATATCGCATTGGCAGAATATCATGCCAAAAATATAAAGGACAAAAATGTCGAGAAGGTAAGTGTAAATAGGTAAATATAGATTTAATATTCTTAACTCAACATCTTCGTACCTTGAAGATATATATCATCAAGGTACATATATATGGAGTTATATATAGTAAAACTTCACTTACCTATAGAAACTTACCTTCACAATATTTGTGTCCCACAATATTTTTAGTTCCAATACTCTGTTTAACCACTAGCTGGTTACGCAGTAAAAGTGTAGCCTTATAAAAAAAACTGTCGTTATTCATAAAGGTTTTTCTGGATCTCAGGCGCATATTACCAACAACTAGCGATAATTATCGCTATGTTGGATTAGCGGCAATATTTTTTTCACCGTGCTGCGGTGATTTTTATCGCTTAGGAACCTTGCTATTATCAAGGTTTATCTCCTAAGCTATAAAAATCAGCCGAAATGCATGAATATCGCTGAAAAGTCTGCGATATTCATGCATTACCGAGCTAATGCTCTTAGCCATGTTATCCACCTACCATTGGATAACATGGCTAAGAGCTGCTCTGGGGCAGGTGTTAGCTTTTGGAGATATTCGCGCTTAGCGCGAATATCTCCAAAAGTTGGTAATAGGAGATAGCGATGTTAGCGACTGTTTCCAGTCGCTAACATCTTGGCACGCCCACTTTGCATGTCATTAGTGATACATTTCACTGACAAGCAAAGCGGGGCCCAAGATGGTCGCTATCTCCTACTAGCTGTCGCTAACTGGTGTTAGCGACAGCTAGGTAATAGGGAGATAATTTTATCTTCGCTTTCTTGGATTTTATAAAGCCAAAAAAGCGGAGATAAACCCCCTTGATAATATGCCCCTCAGTTCACTCAAGTGAGACATAGTCATGGTAGTGACAGTTGAATTCTTGGCAATATTGATGGTTGGTGACGATTAAAAACCTAGAAGGATGCTGCAGGTTGTGCAGGCCTGTTCTTCTATATTAGCTGTTTGAAACAAAGCTAGTAAGGCGTATTATGCTCTACCTGAGGTCCTGCAATACATAGGGTCAGGCGGCAGGCCGCTACATGTTACTCAGAACCAGGTGGTCATAGATTCCTTTTTGTGCAGCTTAATTGAAGGTTAAAGGTTTGAAAGGCACATGGGGAGAGGATGTAGCCTTACGGCTAGAGCAGTCGACGTCGAAGCTGGGGAACCGGGTTTGAGTCTCGGCAACGATGCTCAACATCCTGTGATTCTGGCTAATCACTTAATCTCCCTGTGCCTAACAAAAATTAATGTGTCTTAATAAAAATGTATGTGTCTTCATGTAACGAAACTGGAGCTATGTAAAGCGCTCTGCTACCCAATGTCTTTGGGTCAAGTTTGCTCTCTATAAAACTAAAAAAAAACAATAAAAAAAACAAGGTAACACAGATAAAACAGTCCAAGACATCAACATTGTAAAGTGCAAGTACAAACCTTTAAAATGTGTGGTAAATAAATAATTAATTACCGGTACTATTTTTGAATACATTAATGAAAACAGATAGCTCAATAAATAAGAGGCAGGATCCGAGGAATCTGAGTTGAACAGGCTTTAATCAGGCATAAGGGAAGGGACAGGATCGGAACAGCCTGAAATAGAATGGCACGAGTGGCAGCTGCCACGTCTCATTAACAGTACATAGTATATATAGGAACACATTATAATTGCATTGAATACAGTAGGCGTAACAAGTGACAAACGTAAGATAAGAATACATGGGCGTAAAAAGAAGGCGTGCACAGGGCGTGCACGAAGACATGTGATGAGAACGTCACAGAAGTGTCATGAATGGGTGGATACATGGAGGGGGCTACCTGGGCAGCTGGAACCTTTAACCTAGTGGTGCGCGCAAACGGGCAATGACGTGTAACTAGGGAGAGCTGGGGGCTCTGACTTCTGCACTAGAAGAAGAGACGAAAGTCTGAGATGTCAGGACGACATGTACCTATAGCATATCTGGTATCTTGTGTTTGGAGTACATGTTGATAGAATCTAAAAGTTATCAGGGTAAAGGCTACTTGACACTAAGGCTGGTGCATGCATATATTCTACATGTATTGCGTGTGCTATGAATCTTCTATGGATATTAATTCAGTAATTCTCTCGCATGGAGACAGGAAGACTAGACTATCGCTGAAGATGTTTATGCGGTTCGTTAGCTAGGAATGTGAAGACGGAGAGCTGAACTGATAACTGTGGGCATAACATATTCTTGGCAGGCAGGCAGACAGAGCCAGGCCGGGCACCGCGCTGCACGGCAGGAAGTAAGTGAAGGGTCAGGGATGCAGGTGGGGGCTGCATTGCTCCTCAGAGTGGGTTCAGAAGACTGAAGCTTGAATCTGGTGTCCGGGCCCTCATGAGGCCTAGTAACGGGGACAATTCGCTGGATTAACGTGCACAATGTAAAACGTGGGCAACATAGGCCTAATACTCGTTGCTTTCACGAGAACTGGAAACTGGCGTACTAAACGTTGGACACAACTATAATTGCGTCTTTAATCGATCATAGGGGGATATATGCATATCGATCATGCACATATAACATAGGATGGGGAACACGTAGGCACACATGACAAGGCAAAATTCAATTTTCCTCAAATGTACTACAAGACACTATTCTAAGCATGATAAAGCAATAATTTCCCCAAGCCAGGTATAACAAGCAAGCAATTCCTTAGTAGCAATTAAGAGCCTAATTTGGAGCTTAATGGGCAGGGTACTCTGCCACAAACATGACAGAGTATCCTATCCGTCAAATTGTCAGTCTGCCTTCTCTATTATGATAGGGACAACACCAACGGCTCATCCATCGGGAAGCTTACTCCTACTCCTGACAGAGCAGGCCTATTGGAGTAAGTAGATCAGACCGTCCACCATATTTAGAGCAGATGGGCTGATGTTTTGATTTTTATTTACGTCCCCTCTAGGAAAAACCTTGAACAGGAAAAAAAAAGAAAAATGACACCCACATCTTGGGAGCATACTCCCAGGGCGTGGCAGTCATTAATTCTTTGTTTTTCAGTACCAAAGTCCCGATTTGGCAGTTTGTTGTTGAAAACCCAAAATGTTCCTCAATCTTGCAGTCTTTTCAGAGGAACATCCATGACTGCTCTTCCTCTAAAGAGATCACAGCTGGGCTGTGATCACTAGATATGGCAGGCAGTAGAACATCATAGTGGTGGACCTATTGTTCAATGCCACTTTGAAGAATGACGGGCCCCCCTCCAAACAATAAACATGGCCCCAGGCATTAAATGTAAGAACGATCTGTATTTTAAAAAGTCATTAACATCAAAGGATGTAACATGATTTAGGGCTACTATGTATGAATGAAAAAAATGGCACCAAAATAGAGGGTGATTTAGTAATTGTGCTTGTCATACAGTGGCGGTTGGTGACATATGAAAACGATGGGGGTAGTTAAGCAGAACTTGACCCGGAATTGTAGAGCTTAAAGTGAGCACCAGTTACATTACATCATTTACATTTGGAAGAAAACCTTTTACAAAGAAAATTCAAGTTTAACTTACCTCAGCAGCCTGCAGCACGTCCCAACACTTCCTCAATGTTCTCCAGTCCTTGACTCCGACTCCTCCAAGGGCAAGGTCCCAGAGCCAACTCCCTTCTTCAATCCAGATGCTGCCCTTATGCTGATAATAATGTTGATCAGCATGAGGGAGACACCTTGATTACCTGAAGTGGGCAGAATGAGCGCTCCTAAAGGCCATAGAGGACTGTGCCTGCTCTCTACCCAGCAGTCTAAAACTGCTGAGTTGGAGAGATTTAAATTGCGCAGGTCAGGCTGGCCATTGCAAGATAGCCAGCCAACGCGACATGCGTACCTCAAACTGAAGTGGTCAGTCCTCACTGCTACTAAAAAGCAGGAATGACCAACTGGCCCTGCCTTCAAAGTCGGTTCGTCTGCAGAGAGTAAACATTTAAATGGTAATACAATATTCTTCTTTTTTGCCCTTTTTCACAGCAGAAGTGGGGGTAGGGGGGGCGGTTCCTCTGCTCTTTTGGAGGAACCACTGCTGTTGTAATATTGTTGTAAAGTCTTTCAAAATGGTGTTGGTAAACTTGTTGTGTAAAGATCTACAGTTAGCCACATGGTTGCCAGCTTTCTTGCTGGAAATATCTGTCATTTAAACATGACAAAATGGCAGAAATTGAACAAAAATACTATACCTTAACTGACAAAAATCACTGATAGCAGTGTAAAGGCTAGGAATGTGGTTTTTGACATTTATACTTATCAGCTATGCCTCCCCATATCAGTGAAAGTACCACCTGCAACATTAACCATTGCACAACAATCCATGGGTGGGTTTGCCCATTAGCTATAATTTGTTAGAAAATCAACCTTTCATTTTCATTCTGGTAGATTTCATGCTGATGTGACATAATGGCATATTTGTTTAAATGTGGTGGATTTCAATGTCCATTATGGTAGACTGTGAAAATCTGGGGCAGCATGCATGCTATACCTGCTGGCTAATTCATAATGGTTATGAGTTCTCAAAAACAGGTCTCATATTTGTGAATAGAAAAAAAAGTTCAGAAATATGTGGCACATTAATTTTCACTTTAGTCGCAAGTCTCAATTCACTGATGGACTTGCAGCCAGGGGGAGGGCAGGCACAGATGCAAAACTCACATTTCATGCCTGTTCTTTTATGCATACCAAAGCAGTAAGCATGCTCCCTCAGTTTTCTCAAATACAGGCTTCTTGCTTAGGTCGCTGGAGATCCCTTCATGCTCCGCGACTGATGGCTAGGCGGGCTTGGAGGCGGATGGCGGGGATTTGGCACAGCGGAAGATGAGCCTGGTGTGTGAGCCGTGGCATGGGGTTTCCACCGCAGAGGACGGCATTTGAGACTTGCACTGCCGCAAACGGCTGTCGGTTTGGATGGTGCAGCCACAACAGGTGCTACGGGCAGAGCAGCACTGTTTGAGGTGGTGGCTGACCGCGCCAGAGGGGGGAGGCAGCTTGATCCATCTGCCGCAGACATGGGCAGGTCTGTTTCAGTCCGTTTCGGTCTGCTGCGATGCCTGCCTGTCCCCTGGAGTTCCTTGAGTCGGAGTAGGCACTGTGTGAGGCGAGCTTCGGAGGCCTGACAAGACAAATAAGGACAAATTCATGTTATCATCTAAACTCCTGGTCAGAGATATCACCTTTTTTCTTTTTTGGGTGCCTTATATGGGAAACGCATTTGGCGTTTCAGCGCATGCAACACATTTTTTTAAAGTTATTTATTTATTTGTTTACATTACTCTAGTCAGCCGTGACCGGAGTTTAATACCCCCACCCTGCCCCTCCCCCTCCCCACCCACCGACCCAGGGCACTCCCGCAACGGGTCGCTACTGTCCAGGGGTTGGTAATAAGGGATAGCTCTGTTTCTAAGCTTCTAGGCAAGAATGATTGGGGATATATGTCTGCAGTGTTCTCCCCTTTTTTCTTTTCTTTTTTCTTTCTTTTGCTTTCTTCCTTCGCTGAACCCCGCCCGCCCACCGCCTTGGGTGCCATGCCACAGCACCCCAACTCAAGGAGGGGGAGAGGGCACAGAGTAGGGGGAGGAGGAAGAGAAATCACTACAAGGGGGGCCACCCAGGGAACCCTGGATGGGGGGGGAGGGCCGGAGCTAAGGGGGTTCATGAGATGGAGGGGCGAGGGGTCACGGGAGAGAGGAGGGTAACAAGGAGGAGGCAGGGTCACTGGACGGGTGAAAAAATAAAATATAGCAAATGTTTGGAAGCTCAAATGTCCAAAGAGAAAATTATTCTATTTTCCTTCATGCAATATTTAATTCTGAAAGATGTCTTTTGGGACATTAAAGGTAGTATCTTGCAATGTAAATTCTTTTAATAACAGTGTGAAGAGACAATCTATGCTGGTCTGGTTTAGATCCTTACAAGCTAATATAATTTTTCTCGACACGGACACAGCTCCAGGATTTATTCAGCATGAATTTTATGCCTCCTCAAATGCAGCCATTAAGGGGGTTGCCATATTAGTAGCTAAAACCCTTCAATTTGAAATCATGACTGGTGCATAGAGATCATAGTGCCAGGTGGGTTTGAGGGCAGATGAAGATCTCGGACCAGCTTCTGAACTTTGTGAGTTACATGGTCCTATTGAGGATTCTCCTGTGACATTGCAATCTCTGTATGACTTTGCAAGCGCTCAGTCTGGGTGTTTCTTGATAGATGGTGATTTTAATTTACTGATCGACCCAATTTTCGACTCTTCTCAGGCTCACAAAATACTGACAAAACCCAAGTCAAGGCGGCTATGTCAGGATCTAATATGTGATTTTGATTTGGTTGACTGCATGAGAGATACATTTCCAGGAAAGAGACAATATACGTGACATTCAGGAAGATTTCACTCTTCCTCTCAAATTGATTTTATTCTGGTTTCCTATGCTCTCTTAATAACCGAGTATGAGATTCATGAAAATCCCTTCTCAAGCCACACAGTAATTTCAGTTAAGTTTCAAATTAAATCTCAAGCCACGATCGGGCATAGATGGGTATTTCATAAATTCCTCCTAATTGATTAACAGTGGGTCTCGCATATGCGCCTTGCACTAGAGGAGTTTTTATGGCTGAATATTAATACAGCTTCATCATTTTTGGTATGGAATGCTTTAAAGGCTTTCTTTAGAGGCGAGGTTATAACTTATACGACCTTTAGGAGAAAGAATGAGCATGACAAAAGACTTCAGCTTGAGAAAGAACTGTGCAAGGCATAGCCGATCTACTTGGCTCTACCTACACAAGAAGGCAAGGCTAAACTCTCCAGCGCTAAGCTCAACTTACAAGACTTTTTTACATCAAAGGAAATCTTGAACTATGATTCAGTTCTTTAAAAAAGATACGAAGAAAGCGATCACATAGGCAGGTACTTGGCTTGATCTGCTAAGCGGAGAACTAATGGCAACTGTATAACAAAAATAATAGCCCCGGTCATTTTGAGATCTACTTCACATCCCCCAGAAATTTCAAAGATCTTTCTTAATCACTAGAAAGAGCTCTACATTGAGATTCATAATACCAAGTTGGAAGCAGGGATAGATTGGTTAAGTGGGATAAACATCCTCACATAATCCATGGAGCAGAGAGAGTTTTTGCTTACAGTCATTTCACTTGAAGAAGTTACTCGGCTAAAAGCTTGTGGGTCTGACGGAGTTCCCATCAAGATTGATAAGATTTTCGCTCCCCAATTGTATGCTTTTCTGGTGTCATTATTTAATGGGATCTGGTTCTCGAAACAGTTACCCAAGCTACAGTGATCAGTTTTGTTAAAAAGGGAAAAGTGGAGGATTAGGTTAATATATCTTTATTGAAATTCTCGCAAATCGGCTCTCGCAAGTTGCTCCCTCTCTTGTCCATTGTGACCAAAATGGTTTTCTTAAAGACAGGTTTTTTGCTTCAAATACCAATTAATTGATTCAGGCGATTAATTATTTTCATACTAATAAAACTAAAGGAGCAATAGTAATGTTAGACAGAAAAAACGTTCAATAGAGTGCAATGGAATGTTCTATTTGTAATTCTGAACAAATTTGCAATCCCAGATGTATTCTGTCAGGCAGTTAAAAACGTATACCTCAATGATGAGGCCTCTAGAATTATCATGCACTCGTGCACTCCATTAATGCAATCAGAACTTGGACTTCCAGTTATCTGAGTGAAAACTGTATGCAAGGTTTGACCTCAAATACAAAAGTAAGTTTGAAGCCAGCTTAATGTATTGTTCATAGAATTTCTAATATCACACAGTGGATGTTGCAAATGCAGCATACTTGGCCACAACACATCCAGTTTCATAGTTTCTGTGAGGCATTTTCTGCTCAGACCAAGTTTGCTGTGAACGAAAATTAGGCAACTAGCATAAGTGAAATAGAACAGAAAGTATGCCAACTGTGCAACACCTGATAATCAGTATTTACTCAAGAGGAGCTCTGCATAATAGCAATTTCACAAATCTATAGTATTAATCAGTAAATTAAAGGTGGCAATGTAAACCACTATACGAGACGTGGAGTTTGAGTCACCAATTCAGAGAGGGAACATGTATTTCCACTGTTAATTTTGCACCTTTTCCTGAGGCAGCCCTATGTTAGGCCACAACTGATATAGAGGAACAAGAGGTGCCCCGGATCCAATATCCAGTGCATCTGTTTCTGAATTAGGGATGCTCAGAGATCACCACTTGCCACTCTTATAGAAGGTTCCATAAGGGACGAATCAGTATGGGGGCAAGATGTGTGCACACAGAGCACTATATGAAAATTTACCACATTTTGAACATGTGTAAATTCCTTTTACGACTGTAGGCATGCTTAAAATGCAGCCTTTCTCCTAATATGCCCTAACATAGATTGAAGCAAATGGATTGAGAATGTGCCCTAGTGCCTTTAAAAGAGTCTCAGATGAGAACTGCATTCAACCGCACCCCTCAGACGACACACAAGTAGTTTTTTTAACCAGAACATTCATGGACAAACAGGCTCAATAAAAATGTAAAGTCCAGAACCTGCAGATCACAAACAAATAGTTCTATGTATAACAAAGGTTGTCATTCGCAAATGTCCCATGACCTAAGCTTGTGCAGTTCTGCAACCCTTATGGCTCTGGGGTGGCCTGTACCAAATGTTATGACAAGCACTTCTCTCTAATGACCTAATGTTAAGTTGTGTTTAATAGAATGGGGTATTCACCACATTGTCAGCCTCATAATAAGTTGAGGGCTAAATTTCCATCCCTGTGCAAACTGTTTAGTACTAACACATGCATATTAATTATCACACACTTAGATTATGGCATGTCAAACCTTCTGAAATTTATCAGGGTAAAAGGCATATAAAATTATTATTATTATTGCAGAACTTGTATAGTTCAGCTACCCAAAGGGGTCTCCCGGTGCAGGACAGAGGCACAATATGGGAGCTGCAGTGGGCAGCTGTAACCCCATGTAAACAGAAACCATCATGATAGCTAAACAAGCCATGTATTCAGATTCTTATGATAGGTATGCAGGGAGTGACACTTCCTAAGAGAAACCAGGAGAGAGTTCGAGAGTTTCGGACCCAGGTAGGAAAATTAGCGACCCTTCATGCGAGCAAGATGAAACCTGGGTGTTGTGAACAATGAGAGGTTAGAGGATATCAACTGTCGGGTACGCACATAGGGTTTCACTACACATTGAATGTATAAGTGGGCCAAACTATGTCTGAACCGGAACATATTGCATAAACCTTAGATTCAATACTCTTATCAACCTTAAGCCAGTGCAATTCATGAAACAGCAGCGAAAAAAAGCATGTCTAGGCAGCCAGAAGAGAAGGTGAGCTGCCTCATTCTGTATAATCTGCAAATGACTGATCGAGGATTTGTCCGTGCACAAGCACAGTACATTGCCGTAATCCAATCTGGATGTCTCCAGAGCTTGAATCACTGTTCCCGGGGCAGCCGGAGGAATTATCTCAAAGAATGAGAGGGGCTCCCTAGAAACAAAAATGTAGGGCACCCAATAGACAAAAGTAAAAAAAAAGTCCTCTTTGGTTAACACAGATCCATTGATTACAGACACCTCACACATCCATACTGCATCATCAGAGCATAAACGTTCCAATCTCTAAAGTTTAAACAAATTGTTTATTTCCAAGTAAAATACAATATAAAAACCAAGTTAAAAAAGTTTTTTCTTAAAAAACACAAGATTTTATACACCAATAAACATAATATCACAATTCATTACATCAAAACAAATAGAATTTATAATAAACACATATAAGGATACACAAGAATTGTACACAAAAAACTGGAGAAAACATTAGAAATACAAAGATGTTCACAGCGTTGTATACGTACACCTGCAACTGTTGGATTATCTGCCAAGTTAAGGTTCTTTACATAATTTCATAGACTAGCAGATACCCTAGTAGTCAAGTGTCTATACATTAAAAGCATTGACGCATTTCGGTGGGTTATAGCTTGATAAAGACCACCTTCTTAAGGAAAATTGATGACTCCCGGAATCAAATTTGTATATATATATACATAGACGAAAAACAAATGCAAACAACAAACATCAGATATAGCAATATCTAAGGATTTATATTTCTTTAAAAACTCTATTTATAACCTGATGATGCAGACAGTTGGCAAACTAGTTCAGCCAACTCACACAAGTTCCCACATTCAAACACATACTTTCTTAAAACTTGTGGGATATGTAATACCTTTTAGGTTATGTTCTTGGTGGTACCAGACTTTAGAGCGTCATCAATCTACTCTAAAGACGTCAAGCACGAGGGCAAAGAGATCTCTGATCCAGTGTCCAGACAATAAAGATTAAAATCTATAAAACTATTTGTCAAAACATGGGTAGGACATCTCACCCTGTCTACAACAGACAATATATTACAAAACAAAAGAAGGTCCAGAGGGAAACATTTCTCAGATCGAGATGGAGTAAGGCGGGATCTTGATGCTGAGCAGCTGATAATCAAAAGATGATCTGAGTGTCATCAGTGAATGAAATGTGGGTGA
The DNA here is from genome assembly GCF_964261635.1 of Lissotriton helveticus. NCBI lineage: Eukaryota > Metazoa > Chordata > Amphibia > Caudata > Salamandridae > Lissotriton > Lissotriton helveticus. Next base: position 1,483,711,447 of record NC_136063.1, on the reverse strand, counting down.
GCCAAAACTTCTCAATTACATCTGCCAATGGGCGAACATCAATGTTGAAGAGCAGTGGGCTCAAAATGGATTTCTGAGGAACAACAGAGGTCAAAGCTAATGTTTTAGATCTTACGTTGTCCGAGGATTCCGGCAAGGTGCAATCTTTATAAAAAAAGGCAAAGGCAAAGAGGATGTAATTCAGTGTTCTGCATATTATTGCTCATTTTCAAGTTCAAAATTTCAAAAGGATGTATTTACAACTTCTGGTAAACATCTAACACTGGGGTAAGGGTAATGGTATTTTCTGAATGTAGTAAACAGCCCCCTCTGTCCCCTTGGTGAGGTATTTATCTGTGTCGAAAATATCTCATAATCTAAATATTTGGTATTCTGAGTTATTACTTAAAAAATGACAGACTACATGTAAAATGTGGTTTCAACACATAGAATTCCACATGTTTTGTTCATTTTTCTGGGAGTTTTCACCAATTTCAGCAGGTTTGACCTACTGGAGTCTTCAAGCAAAAAAGTCGATAGAGCGATAAGCATCACACACCTTATAGTTATGAGCTCTGCGAGACTTTTGAAATTGTAATGGGGCTAGGTGCAACAAGGTCTTGGAAAAGCAAATGGAAAATCCAGGAATAGGACTCTCATGTAGCTGCTTTCAGTTACTATAACCCATTTAACTTGTTGTGGATACAAATTGAGTTATCATGGATGTTTCTTAGCATTGAATTTGCAGAGTAGAGAATGTCATATTTTGGGGGAAAAATTAAAATATGTTTAAATAATTACACCCGAACATTATAACAGGTACAATAAAACAAGTCTGGGCATCCTGAATATTTTCATTCAAACACAAATTGTAACGAAAGCAGGCTGAACAGGAAACCAAAATCAGCCTTGTTAAAGGTCTTCAAACTAGCCCATGCTGTTGGAGGCTGCAACTAAAATGGGGCTTTGGGAGCATGCTTGGGTCACAGCAGCCCTTCCTGCTGTGAAATCATATACCAAGACTGCAGCACATTGGGGAAATAACAGAGTGGGAAAATTGATCAGTATGATTGTTGATACTGCAGCCTGAGAAATTGCAGGGTATGTTTAATTAACAGTTTGGATGAAATGTCTTTGAGGCCTGAATTGTCAGTCTTGGCTAAAACATTGAGACCACTTAACACAGATGTAAGAAAAAGGCAGTTCAATTACGAAAATAGCAAAAACATTCTTTTTTTTTTCTTTTTTTTTGTCCTCATGTCACCAAAAGCTGTGCAAATAAAATTTCTCAACCCATTCCGTCGTGGGCGCCCAGGGCTGAGGTTCTTGCAATAGCCTGGGCTAACCTGCCCTGCCCCTTTATTCCGGGGCCTGGTATAATCATAGGACTAGCAGGGCCTTAGACCAGCCTCATTTCTCTACCCCATTCCAACAAAGGATCCCACACCGTGCTATTTACATTTTGTGTCTAACCAAATTCTAACCGAGCAGTGCTCAAAGCCGCCCGTAGCCAGCTTTCATATAAAGGTGGGCAGGCATCCTTCCATAGTTTGCATATCTCCCTGCATGCAATTATAATAAGACTAAAAAATAACACCACTTGTGCCTCCCTTAATAAACTAATAAGATCTGTGTCCATCCCAAAAACAACTCTGACTAAATTCAAGGTCAAGGTCCCTTGCATCTTGAAAATTCCCTCCAGGGCCTTCTCAACCATAGTCCAGAAGGAACCCATGAGAGGGCAATCATAAAAAACATGTATATCGTCTGCTTCCACTAGCCCGCATCTTGAACAAGATGGAGGGGGGGTCACAAACTTCGCGATCTTCCGTCGAGGGCTCACGAGCAACGAGTGGGTGCAGCCTTCCGATCCGAGGAACAAGAGGACGATCTTCTGGATTCCCGCTCCTTTATCCTTCTGCGGGAGGGCGTGTACCCTTCCCCGATACGCCTACTGGGCGTGGTCTTCCATCAAGGTGTCTAGGACAACCCCTCTCGGGCGGGGGAAGGCGCGCCCCGGCCACGCCGCTTTGGGCATACCAGCCGGGCAACGCCCACCCCGCCCAAAATGGTTTCCCGGGAGGTTCGGGCACCCATCCATACGTTCGGGGGGACCGAGCGGTCGCCCCTTTCCATATGGCCGGGATGCCGCCACCCCCTCCCAACACATATCCCCAAGGATGGGAAGTCGGACAATAGTTGAACTTTTGGAAGACGGGAGGGAGTCACCCTCCCGGCCGTATTTATTAAAATATGAAACAAAATTTAAAACATTAAATAAAAGTTTCATCATTATGCATTATGTACAATTTGTCATTTATTACATTTCGATGCAGTCCTGTACTTTTGGCTAACATCCTGAAAATGCATACACTCTAATTCAAATTGTACATCCTAGCATTAAGGGCCAACGGCAAGGTCTTAACCGGTGTCAGATCCCTACTACCAAACTCCCGCCCTCACTGTGTGAGCGGCGCATGCGCAGAGGGCTCTACCCTCATTGCCAACTGTAACTTCCCTTGTCGTGGTGGGGGCCCCCTTTCTACTCGACGCCATCTTAAGGGTCGTCCGAGTTCCTGTATGAGGTCTCTGTAGGAAGGACAGCGTGGACTCTCCCCCCCAACCCCACACTCTCTATCCGCCGTCGCGGATATCCGGCCCCCGGGAAATTAGTAAGGAGGGGCATATAACCGCCTCCCCCCCTGGGAGGGGCCCATGGCCATCTCCCCCTAGGCGCACCATCCTTAGTGGGTGCCGCCTCCCCGTGGAAGGGGCCAATGGCCGTCTTCCCCCGGGCGCTCCCATCCATTGTGGGTGGCGCCCCACTCTAGGGACCTTTAAATTACTGCTCACCGATCATGACCTTACCGCCACAGACCGGATGGTTGACCGACCATCCAGTGCCCCCCAACTCCTCCTATAGGTCATGCTTCCTCAAACCTCTCAGCCATGCAACCAAGTCTCCTATGAGTAAATCATTCCCCTCCCTGGACAGGTGAACCCCATCGTTCAGATACATCTGGTCACCCTGGATACACCCATGTGGAATGACATGCAACTGTGCAGAACGGAACAATCTACCAATCTTATTATTGACCCGTTTAACTGAATGGTTCAGAGCTGACACCGAAAGGCCCCCCTGCCACCTCCTTCTAGGAATCATGTGGGACCAGGCAATCGTGCACCCCGGGACTCTTTTAGCCAACCAGCTAACAGCCGACAAGATTCGTTCCAGTAACACTCGTCTACCCAGTGTCACCAAATCGTTGCCTCCCAGGTGTACTATGACTACAGATGGCGGTGACCTATGCCGCCCTAAAAGTCCCTCGAAAAATGACTCAAATTTGTCAAAAACGAGCCCTCCTTTCCCATGGAAAGCCACTCTGAACCCGTATTCCCCAGGTGCGTGAATCGCGTCACCTTCCTTGAATACGTCACCGGCGCGCCTCACGTATGAGTGGCCCACGACCCATGCCATCCTCTCTCCAGTCGGTGATCTCTGACCGCTGGTCTCTTGATGCAGGGTCGACCTCCAATTCCGCCCTGCATGGGAGGCCCGCGAAACTGCAAAGTAAACAAAAGACAGAAAACGTGAGTGCATGTCAATTGATCACTTACAACATGTGCAAGCGCACATACCTCTTGAAGCAATTCGAGGACCAACGGCCCAATTGTTTCACTTCCTCAGCACTCTGACCCCTGGCTGTAGCCTCGGTAGCAGCCCCTATCCTAAAGGAGTGGGTCCCAAAATCGCACGGGTCCATGCCCGCGTCAGCGATTGCCAGTGCCAGCACCCTCTGAAACTGAAATCTTGTCAGTGGGGTGCCATCCTTGTGTCGGAGCAAGCTCCCCCCCCAAGTCTTAGCGCCAAATAGTCTTCCACACATTTCAACGGGCAGACGGGGGACCCACGCTTGCGCTGTACGACCACACTCTCTCCCATAGCCCCCTGGTCAGTCTTGGACCTGGCTATCATGATTACCATCGAATCACCCCTTATCTGGATGTGATCCCTGCACAAACCTCCCTCCATATCTCTCTTGTTCTTCGCGACAAGCTCGCTCACCCTCATGGCCCCATGGAATGCCAATGTGAACGCTGCCCGGAACAGAACTGTTTCGTAATGGGAGGAACACGTCTCGTCCAGCTTTGCTAAAAGCAGAGACAGTCTGTCTAAGCCAATCGGGTGCCTCGTATCTTTCTTGCAACCCTCAAGGCGCTGCCAGCCGCGAAGGGCTTTCTTCACCAAAAAAGAACCTGTAGGGTCTTTTATGCCGTGTACCTGGGCCATGAAGGAAATGGCCGCCCTATGCCTACCGTTCGTTGCAACTGATCGGCCCTCCCTGTGTAGTGCTACCAGGTACCCCAGGACGGATTCCTCCTGACCCCAATTCTGACTCCCTGCCGGACCCAAATATGTGCAATAGGAACGAAACGCTCCTTCGTATGCTTTCCTTGTCCTGGGGGCTAGACTCGCTGCCACAAGGTCTTGTAATCCGAGGCACCGATTAACCACATTGCTTCTGTGAATGGAGCTGCCTCTGGGTCTGCTGTGGGCAGATAACCCCTGAATGCCTGCATATGTGAACGAGAGAGTGCATCAGCCGCATGGTTCAGTACACCTGGCACATGTCTTGCCCTGAACAGTACATCCAGTCTCATGCACAGCAGCACAATCTCTTTCAACAACCTCAGGATCATTTTGCAGCGTGCTGCCTGTTGGTTAATGCAATCAACAACCGTCATATTGTCGGACCAAAACACCACTGAGGGGCCCCTGAAGTCGTCAGCCCATGTCATCAGAGCAACCCAAATTGGGAATAACTCCAGGAACCTAATGTTAACTGTGAGACCGTTGGAGTGCCACCATGTTGGCCATGTTTGCGCTGACCATCGATCACCTAAGATGGCGCCAAAACCCACGCTCCCTGCCGAGTCGGTCCATAGACCTAATTCCTCCGAAGACTCTGGCGGGGAGGTCCAGACGACTCGACCGTTGAAGTCCGCCAGAAATGCCAACCAAATACGCATATCCTGGCGAACCTCTCCAGACAGTCTCGTACGGTGGTGAGCCTCTTTGAGACCACCCATAGCTTGCGCGATAGAGCGCGAAAACGGGCGGGCCATAGGAATCACCCTCAAGGCAAAATTAAGCTGACCCACTGTTTGTTGTAACTGGTGCAGGGTCACTTTCTCCCCCCTAAGGCATTGCATCAAGGAAGCCTAGAACTTGATCACTTTGTCTACTGGTAGTCGGAAACACCCCTCCACAGAATCGAGCTCAATTCCCAGAAACTCCAGTGAAGTAGATGGTCCGACCGTCTTACCTGGTGCCAATGGGACACCAAATTCATTCATGAGGATGCAGAAATCATACAGCGCCTGTGCGCACATCGTATCCCCGGCTGCCCCCAAAAACAAAAAGTCATCCAGATAATGCATAACATGTCTATGCCCTGTCGCCTCAGTAAATGCCCATTCCAAAAAACAGCTAAACATCTCAAAATATGCACATGAAATGGAACAACCCATGGGCATGCATTTATCCACGTAATAACTTCCCTGAAATGCAAAACCTAGCAGGCGCTGATCCTGCGGGTGCACCGGAAGCAACCGGAACGCTGATTCGATATCACATTTCGCCATCAGCGCCCCAGGGCCTAGGTGGTTCAACATGGCCACGGCATCGTCGAACGATGCGTATCGTACTGAACAAACTTCTGGGTCAATGGCATCATTTACCGATGAACCCCTAGGAGCAGAAAGGTTATGTATGAGTCTAAACTCCCCCAGATCTTTCTTCGGGACAACCCCGAACGGGGAACAGATGAACTCGGCCACCGGCGGGCAAGAAAAGGGGCCAGCCACTCGCCCCATCCCGACCTCTTTTGCTATTTTCTTTTCTGCCATGCCTGGGTTGTGCCGTATCGATAATTGGTTTCTACAAAAGGAGTTCCCCCGAACCTCCCCCGCCGGGATGTGGAAGCCATGTAAGAATCCCTTCCTCAACACCCCAGCGGATACATGATCAGGATATTTGTTTAACCACGGAATCATAACCATGAGATCAACGGGTGTAGGCAATCGGTCACAAAGGTCCACCTCACTCCTGCTTAGGTCCACCTTTTCCTCCCGTCCCGCCATTTTTTGATCTACATGCACTTTCCGGGTGTGAGGAATTCCCACAGCCGGCACACACATGCTTAAACTTGCATGCCCCCTGTGGTCTGTTACAATTGCCTCGATTGAAGCCCCAACAGACCCCTCCTTTTCCGCCATTCCCGCCAACTCTGGGCTGATAGCCCCCACCTGTGCCTGCTCGAAAGGGTACCCCGGGCTTTTGGCGGACCACTCCGTACCCGCTCCCGCCTGGCGAGGACGTACCTGTCGCCCCTGGCAGGAGTTGCTTGTGCCATGACACCGAGTCCAAACAATCCCAAGACAAAGAAGCATCATATTCTTTTGCTTTACAGAACTTCATGTCATAGCCTTTCCATTCTTCCCCCTCATACATTGAATAAAAATCCATAATGCGATTCTGATAGCAAACCAACTCAGTCATAACCTCAGGTTTACGTTCCCCCATAACTGCGGTAAATATAGAGAAGGCCTTAACCCAGTTCGTCACTGTCTCTTCCACCCTGAACTCGGCCATCTTGGCGCGCCAGACACTAGGGTGCCACAAATCTTTCTGCGTTTTAGCATACTCCATCTCACGATGGTCCGTTAACAATGAAAACATGTTGACATACTTGTCTCCCCATATTAACTCTTTCGTGGCCAAGGGAATGTGCTGTGCAACCTTTTCCCGCCTTGAGGGTATCGAGCCCTCCCCCACCATCGGCAATGCGAGCTTACCCGGATCGGCTGTTGTTGCCGCCGTCTTGTCTTGACCAGCTGCTGGTACTCCCGGCGCCACCTGTGGGGGAACAAGAGGAACACTCGCCTTCGCGCCATCTCTCGATTGCCGCAACTGCTTCATTAACACTCTGGCTTCTTCAGCCGGATCTCCCGGGGTCGCTGTGCCCCCCACCTTTGTTTTGAGCCATGCCGTCAATTGTGTGGCCAATTCTGGGGGTATTTCATTGTCCTCGACAGAGGTGATCACCACCGGGATAGGCTGGCCTACATCAGGGGTCAGAACCGTGTTATCGACCGGTACGAGGGGGCGATGAGAGGTACCTCTGAAACTGGGACCCCCCCCGAAACCGCCCTCTCTTTGACCCTCTTCCCTCCAACCTTGGGGGCAACTCCCGGCAAGGCCGGGCCTATTACCTTTTTCGGCTGACCTGGGTCGTTCAGTGCGGCCAATTGCTTCTTCACCTCCGCCAAACCTCTACCGAGCGATTGGACTTGACCGAGCTTTCGGCCCATACAAGCCATCCGGTTCGACAATAGGCATAACATCTTCTCCGTCTCGGAACCCTTTCCTGCTTGCTTGCTAGGCATGGTTTCGAGTCCTCCGCCTTTGGTCGATCCACGAGGTCCTGAAATCTGTGTCGAAACTGAAAGAGAAAAAACAGGATTACCACGTTCAAAATTGCTGCTTGTTCCGTCGAGGGCTCACGAGCAACGAGTGGGTGCAGCCTTCCGATCCGAGGAACAAGAGGATGATCTTCTGGATTCCCGCTCCTTTATCCTTCTGCGGGAGGGCGTGTACCCTTCCCCGATACGCCTACTGGGCGTGGTCTTCCATCGAGGTGTCTAGGACAACCCCTCTCGGGCGGGGGAAGGCGCGCCCCGGCCACGCCGCTTTGGGCATACCAGCCGGGCAACGCCCACCCCGCCCAAAATGGTTTCCCGGGAGGTTCGGGCACCCATCCTTACGTTCGGGGGGACCGAGCGGTCGCCCCTTTCCATTCTTTAAAAACTCTATTTAGAACCTGATGATGCAGACAGTTGGCAAACTAGTTCAGCCAACTCACACAAGTTCCCACATTCAAACACATACTTTCTTAAAACTTGTGGGATATGTAATACCTTTTAGGTTATGTTCTTGGTGGTACCAGACTTTAGAGCGTCATCAATCTACTCTAAAGACGTCAAGCACGAGGGCAAAGAGATCTCTGATCCAGTGTCCAGACAATAAAGATTAAAATCTATAAAACTATTTGTCAAAACATGGGTAGGACATCTCACCCTGTCTACAACAGACAATATATTACAAAACAAAAGAAGGTCCAGAGGGAAACATTTCTCAGATCGAGATGGAGTAAGGCGGGATCTTGATGCTGAGCAGCTGATAATCAAAAGATGATCTGAGTGTCATCAGTGTATGAAATGTGGGTGAGCCAAAACTTCTCAATTACATCTGCCAATGGGCGAACATCAATGTTGAAGAGCAGTGGGCTCAAAATGGATTTCTGAGGAACAACAGAGGTCAGAGCTAATGTTTCAGATCTTACGTTGTCCGAGGATTCCGGCAAGGTGCAATCTTTATAAAAAAAGGCAAAGGCAAAGAGGATGTAATTCAGTGTTCTGCATATTATTGCTCATTTTCAAGTTCAAAATTTCAAAAGGATGTATTTACAACTTCTGGTAAACATCTAACACTGGGGTAAGGGTAATGGTATTTTCTGAATGTAGTAAACAGCCCCCTCTGTCCCCTTGGTGAGGTATTTACCTGTGTCGAAAATATCTCATAATCTAAATATTTGGTATTCTGAGTTATTACTTAAAAAATGACAGACTACATGTAAAATGTGGTTTCAACACATAGAATTCCACATGTTTTGTTCATTTTTCTGGGAGTTTTCACCAATTTCAGCAGGTTTGACCTACTGGAGTCTTCAAGCAAAAAAGTCGATAGAGCGATAAGCATCACACACCTTATAGTTATGAGCTCTGCGAGACTTTTGAAATTGTAATGGGGCTAGGTGCAACAAGGTCTTGGAAAAGCAAATGGAAAATCCAGGAATAGGACTCTCATGTAGCTGCTTTCAGTTACTATAACCCATTTAACTTGTTGTGGATACAAATTGAGTTATCATGGATGTTTCTTAGCATTGAATTTGCAGAGTAGAGAATGTCATATTTTGGGGGAAAAATGAAAATATGTTTAAATAATTACACCCGAACATTATAACAGGTACAATAAAACAAGTCTGGGCATCCTGAATATTTTCATTCAAACACAAATTGTAATGAAAGCAGGCTGAACAGGAAACCAAAATCAGCCTTGGTAAAGGTCTTCAAACTAGCCCATGCTGTTGGAGGCTGCAACTAAAATGGGGCTTTGGGAGCATGCTTGGGTCACAGAAGCCCTTCCTGCTGTGAAATCATATACCAAGACTGCAGCACATTGGGGAAATAACAGAGTGGGAAAATTGATCAGTATGATTGTTGATACTGCAGCCTGAGAAATTGCAGGGTATGTTTAATTAACAGTTTGGATGAAATGTCTTTGAGGCCTGAATTGTCAGTCTTGGCTAAAACATTGAGACCACTTAACACAGATGTAAGAAAAAGGCAGTTCAATTACGAAAATAGCAAAAACATTCTTTTTTTTTTCTTTTTTTTTGTCCTCATGTCACCAAAAGCTGTGCAAATAAAATTTCTCAACCCATTCCGTCGTGGGCGCCCAGGGCTGAGGTTCTTGCAATAGCCTGGGCTGACCCGCCCTGCCCCTTTATTCCGGGGCCTGGTATAATCATAGGACTAGCAGGGCCTTAGACCAGCCTCATTTCTCTACCCCATTCCAACAAAGGATCCCACACCGTGCTATTTACATTTTGTGTCAAACCAAATTCTAACCGAGCAGTGCTCAAAGCCGCCCGTAGCCAGCTTTCATATAAAGGTGGGCAGGCATCCTTCCATAGTTTGCATATCTCCCTGCATGCAATTATAATAAGACTAAAAAATAACACCACTTGTGCCTCCCTTAATAAACTAATAAGATCTGTGTCCATCCCAAAAACAACTCTGACTAAATTCAAGGTCAAGGTCCCTTGCATCTTGAAAATTCCCTCCAGGGCCTTCTCAACCATAGTCCAGAAGGAACCCAGGAGAGGGCAATCATAAAAAACATGTATATCGTCTGCTTCCACTAGCCCACATCTTGAACAAGATGGAGGGGGGGGTCACAAACTTCGCGATCTTTTTTGGCATGTAGTAAAGCCTATTGATGGTGAAATAATGGTTCTTCTTCAGGGAGGCGGATCTAACATATTTATACAAGATATGGAGGGATCTATCATAAAGAGCAACTGATGCATCCTCCAGCCTAGAGGAATTCCAAATTTGATACATTGGGGGGACCTCAGATTCCTCTTCCGCCAACGTTTTTTTATACCATAGTCCCACTTCCTTCTTCATTGGACTTGGGGATTGGAGGGCGGTAGTATCATATTAAAGAGGTACGTCAGTTTCGGTAAAATTACCATTTTAACCAAATTAACACGCCCATATATTGTTAGCTGGAGGTTCTGCCATCTCAGCAAAAGGTGGTCGATGTCCTTAGCCACCTTCTTTATGTTGGTCTGTGCTATAATATTGAGGTCCAATGTTATTATTATACCTAAATATCTAAACTGACTGCTTCGGGCTCCCTCCCAATTATCTAACCCCCAGCACATTATTTCGTTTTTTTGGTTATTTTTCAAGTACCTGGAGTATTTACCAAAGTCTTTCATTATCTCTTCCACTCTAGGAAAGACCTCGGTCGGATTGCTTGTATAGATTAGCAAGTCATCGACGTATAATGCCACCTTACAACTAAAATCTCCGGCAATAAAGGGTGTAACCTGATCGTCCAAGCGCAACGTTTGTGCCAGAGGCTCAATGTAGAGGTCAAATAGGAGGGGCAAGATGGGACAGCCCTGCCTAGTTCCTCTCCTTACTCTGCAGCGGGATGTCCAAATACAATTTAATAATATTGCGGCGGATGCTCCCTCATAGCATCCCCTTAGCGTCTGAATAAAGGTTTCACCGAAGCCCATCGTGCTCAATACATCCCACATAAAGGCCCAATTGACACGGTCGAAAGCCTTCGCAGCGTCGTAGGCAGCCACTGCCAAGGGTTCCGACTGCGTCTCCGCTAAATCTATACTTCCAATCAACTGAAGGGTTAGATCGTGTATATATCTTCCAGGCTCAAAACCCTTTTGATCAGAATTAATAAGTTGTGGAATTAGCTTTGCCAATCTCCCTGCCAAAATGCTTGTAAACATCTTATAGTCCGCATTTAGCAGGGAGATAGGCCTGAAAGAATCTGCCTTAAGGGGGTCCTTTCCTGGTTTTAATATTAGCACAATTGTAGACTCCTTCCAAGAGGGAGGTATTCTGCCCACCGGGCTATAGACGTAGTTAAACAATTCGCAAAGTTGTGGCACCAGAATATCCTGTAGCGCTTTATACAGCTCTCCGGGGAGGGCATCAGGGCCAACCGCTTTATTGTTCCTTATGTTTTTAATATACATGCCAATTTCTTCCTCAGTAAAGGGGCTATTAAGGATATCTAGGCCTTGATCTGTTAGTCGAGGCAAAGCCTTGCTCTCCAGCCACCGTATGGTGTTGCCTGAGTCTGGCGAGGGCTCATCCTCATCGTATAGTTTAGAGAACAATAATAGTAAATGCTTTTCCATGTCCTCCTGGTAGCATGATATAGTTCCCTGATCATCAATAATTAGACTGTTTATATTATTCTTGACCCGGTCCGCTCTGATTTTACTGGCCAAGATGGCCCCTGCCTTTTCTCCGTATTCATAGTTGTCCATTGCATGTACTGCCCATTGTGCCTTCACTTTTAAATCCAGCAGCCCTCGATATTCCAGCCGCAGGCGTTCTAGATCGTCTAAAACCTGTGGCAAATTGTCGGTGTTAACGGTGTGTCTTTTATTTTCTAACAAAGAGATTTTGCCTTCCAGGTTTTTAAATTTCAACGCCTCCTCCTTACTGTTGGAAGTAGTGAAGCTATGGATCTGACCTCTGACATAGGCCTTATACGCATCCCAGACAAACTTAATAGAGGCAGAGCCAGCATTATCTGAGAAATAGTCATTAGTTGCGTTGATAACTGTGTCAACTATATCGTGATTGTGGAGTACGGCCCTTTTTAAAGTCCATCTGGGGATAGGAATTTGACTTATACTCCCAATCGAAGATGTAAATATGATAGGGGCATGATCTGAGAGAATGGTGGAGAGTATTTTGATATCATGGATGGCCTCTAACCCCAGCCCATCTACCAGGACATAGTCTAATCTTGAGGCGTGCCCATGTTTTTTACTAAAATACGTATAACCAGATCTCGCCCCCCCCCCTTAATTTTCCAGAGGTCGATAAGGCCCACCTCATGCATCATATTAACCATGGCTCGGCTGGAGCGTGGGGTTGTAACATGCTGACTGTAGTTAGATCGATCCTGTCGGGGGTCGAGGAGAACATTAAAGTCCCCCCCTATAATCACAGGGGAGGTAACCCCTGTTATAATGGACTGAACTTTGAGTAACCAGGTAGGGTCATCTATATTTGGGCGGTAATATGAAACGATAGTCTGTTCGCTGCAACTAAAATCGACTTGTGCCAGAACCCACCTCCCTGACTGGTCTGTAGATATTGATTTTATTGACCCTCTAATCCCGGCCTTAATCAAAATTGCCACGCCCCTATTTACCCCAGTCTGCCCAAAACAACTAAATGCACCTATCCATCTTATTTTTCCAAAGATCTCTTTACTTTCAATAGCACTAAGGTGGTTTTCCTGAAGGAGGATGACTTTAGCCAGAGATTGCGCCAGGAAACTCATTATCAATCTCCTTCTCCTAGGACACCGGAGCCCAATTACATTCCATGAAATGATAGATACTTTGTTATGGGTCATTTATAGTGTCCATCCTCTCCCCCTTGGATAGCCGACTGTACCCCCATCTGCTCATCGGGAAGTCTCTAAGAATTGTGATGAAATGTGGACTATTTGTTTTCTTTTCTCCCCTTGCTACCCCACCCGTGCTTCCCTCCTCCCCCTTACCCCCCACCCCTGTCCCCTGTCCCCTCCCTTGGGGAGCCCTCCCTTTCTTCTTGAGCATATGCCCTTCGGCGGATGCCCCCCCTCCCTCTGTGTGTGTTATATTTTAATACATTGTTTACTTCAAACTGAATTTTGCCTGGTGGCAGTAAGCTCTATTTCCTGCCTAGTATACCTTTAAACTAGACTAATAAGTCTATTTTAGAAAAAGGCCAAATGTCAAATATTTCCGATATACTAAATCCTTTACATATGAGCCCTTGCCTCATCCAAGTCTACTGCCGAGTCTATTCTGCGCCCTCTCCACCACCCCCTTTGCTATCTGTCCTGATTTTTTGGATAAGGGAATCTGCTTCTTCAATCTGCCTTATATTGTACATGTGGTTATTCCACATTATGCGGAGTGATGCGGGAAATTTCAACTGGGCGCGGGCTCTTAAAGAGTTAAATGTTGCGAGTCTCTTGCACATCTCCCATTGCTTAGTGGCAGTTGTATGTGAAATGTCCGAACGGATTGTGAAGGAGAATGGTCGAGAGCGTGGTTGATTTTATGGCGCCGGTTTTTAATGCCATAGACAGAATCCTCTCTTTAGTAGAGTATGTCAAAAAGTTCACCCGAATCTTTTTGGGGCGCTCTCTTTCTGGGTTTCGTCTGTATGGGTCTCGATGTGTCCTCTGGATATCAGCTCGAAGGTCCGCATCGCCACCGGTGGAGTCCTTCAGGATTGTAGTTTTTAAGTAATGCCACCACGAATGTCTTAATGTCTCCACCTTCAATATCTTCCGGAACATTCAGAAGTTTTAGATTGTTCTTTCTGGCATGATTTTCGAGCCTCTCGATGTCGTCTTTCATTTCACGATTTTGCTGCGCCAGCTTGTTCATATGGGCTGAAGTAGTACTTAGTGCCTCCTTAATCCTGGGCAACTCCGCTTATAGGACCTCTGTCCGTAGCGAAACCTCCTCCACCTTCTTAGCCAGCACCTCACAGGATGTCTGGATAGCAACCTGATTGGACTCTGAGGTTGTAAATCTTTTTCCCATCTCTTCAAATCTCTTCCTCATATCCTCCTTTATTCCCAACAAAATATCTGCCAAAGAAACAGGGTTAAGCACTGTTAATGGAGTGGTGCTTGTATGTGCACCCTCCCTGATTGTTTGAGGGCCAACATCCTCCTTTGCTTTATTTATATCCTCCTGTGCAGAGTCTTGTATCTCCAGGGTGGAGAAACTATTTGACAGATCTATTGAGGGATGAACCCTATCTTCCACTGGGGACATCGATGGCTGGAGTAGTTGATCTGGCTGGGAGAGACAGAGAGGGAGTGGTTGTTATACTAACACCGATACTCGGCCCTGTATTGGTTGGGGTGCTATTGAGGCCATCTTTCCCACTTTATCTGTGGCAGACAGCGAGAGGACTTTGTAGAATGATTTTAAAGAAGGGGTAACCTTGGATGCAGCCAATACGGTATTTTTTGTCTCTTTTTTTCCCTCTCACTTTTACCAGAGGGCTGTGATTACTTCTGTGGCTCGCCTTCCCAGTCCGAGATGTGGTGTGAATTTGTATTACAGGTGGAGTGACCGAAGGCTTCTGGGACGCAGGCACTATACTAACGGCTCGATTTCGTAAAGTATAGCGACTTACTCCTGCCTTAACAGTGGTTATTTTCAGGGAGGAGCAATCTTTACTCACACTCGGGCTAGCATCGTTAATGCCACTCTCCTCCATACAGGGCTCCCAAACTCGCTCCTGCTTCCTGCTGCAAAGAGCCTGTGTTACACACAGTAGTGCACGCAATGGGACCGGTGTAATATGCCCCCCGTAATCTGGGTATTCCTCAGGAATTACTTGTATCCTTGCTTGCCCCCTGATGTCCGCGTTAATGGTATCCTCCCCACAGCACTTAATGTCCTTATTGCTCGCTCGCGCTGCGCCTAGTAGCTCTCCGCCCCCTCCACTGAAAAAACAATTGCCTGCAACTGTCGTTTTATTGCGAGTCTTACCGGGAGTTGTCCTTACCACCTTTTTGTGGAGCCGTGTCAAATGCGTCTCCCATCCAGTAAGAGACACCCGCCTTGGATCTCTCCGCCACTCCCTGGCTGCCCCGACCCCCGGAACCACGCCGGATTCAAGTTTTCACCAACCATCGGCGTTCCTTCGACGAATTCAAAACACCGTAGACAAGAGTTGCGCAGTGAGGCTGCCTCTACCTCTGAATTGCTGAGTCCTGAAAAGATCAGGAAACGAAGAAAGGGCACTGCCACTCCGGCATACTGCTAACAGAGCTCCGTGCTCAAGCACCACACACAGGGGAGGAGCTCCGTCACGGCCGTTAGTTTCCGGCCGTCATGCTCCCCCTCTCATTCTTAAATTGCCCAAAGGTCCACTAAATGGTGTGCTGACATGTGAATGTGCAGCAGCAGCAGATGTGCACCTATCTTATTCATTATATGAAAATGTGTTTCACCTGTGCTTCTACAGTCTATCTAACTTTTGCATTGGAGTCAAAAAAGAGAAAAACATAAGATGTTTCTAGGATAAGCTATTAGTATGTTGCAAATGTTGGTCCATATATCAACTGTTTTATATAGAGGGGGCACGCTCTCTTTTTCTTTCCTTTGTTCACTCTTATCACTATTTCTGTATGTATGGGTCAGCCAAGTAGACATAGAGGATAGCTAAGGAACTGGCAGCAGTGCTTCTAAATTAAAGTATTTCTGTTAAAAAATATTTCATCACAAGTCCTTTCTTTACGGTGAATACTGTTCATGTATATTGCAGAGAGCGAAAGAGAGAAGTGTATGTGTGTGTGTGTGTGAAAGTTTTTATATATTCAGATACTCATTCTGTCTGTAGAACCTATGTTCCAACTTTCCCTATTTTATGTATTCTTTTGAACCGAAAGAAACAGGTATTTTGAGTGATGTGATAGATCCTGTGCTTTTACTATTAATTCTTTGTATTTAGATTGGCTGCTGTGGAACATTCTAGAATACTTCTTCACCATCTCTGAGGAAGAAAGCTTCCTGATCTCTTACTCGCCCATTCTCCTCTAGGTAAGAGAATTTTTGATCCTATCCCTTATGCTCTTTAATATTGAAATGTATCTGTCTGAGTCCCTTCTGGTCCAACATAACTTTGATATGGCACAATATACAAATGGCACCCATTTGTATGTGATGTTTTCAATGTGTGACTTTAGTGTGGAACTATAGGCATTCCTTGAAATCTTGTAATATTGAATGACACATTTTTTCAAATTGAATCCTTTGATATCTGAGTTCCTTTTTAGTAGTCATCCACTCCAGACCCCCTAATACTCATGCTTGCCTTGGCTCATTTAAGCCTCTTGAAATAATATCCAAAATGTTACCCTCTGGCTGATAGTTACTAAACTAGGAAAATATAAAATACCTTCATGTGCAAAGATGCTTAAGTCTGTTCTTTACCAAAACTCGTCCTATGCAAGGGAAAAACCTTTCTTTCTCCTCAGGACTTTAGACCATTGGTGCATCCTTTAGATATATTCCATATCATGTTGTTGGAGGAGGAGGAAATTAATATCTGCCAAGCTACCAACGTGTTTTCTAGCTCAAATCAAATGTATACTTCATGTGGTAACACATGCAGTTGTCGCAACCAATAAAATTAAATCACATTACTCCAATAGGCATGGATCTTCACAGACTCCCACCCTTCTAGGTAAAAAGAGCATTCACGGTCATATGAATCATATTCAAAGCCCTCCACCTCAAACAACATTCTTATCTTCACAGCAAACTCAACAGAGCAAGTGGATCTTGTCTCACAATAAATAAATCAAGGCTCGATCTCAATGTATCTTTTCTTGAAAAGAAGAAAACTCGTAACATATTTACCTACATTGAACACTAGACTATAGAACTTTCTCCAAAAAGAGATTAGAAATTGATCACAACTAATTATGTTTAATATGTCCCTGCGGAACCTGTATGTGAACCCTTTCATCTCTCAAATATTTGCCCTATTTGGTGGATTTATTTACATGGTTCTACATGTGACCCGGTTGGTTTGCTTGCTTGTTTCAAGGCATTTTGGGGCCTATTAGGATGACGGGCGGACTATGTCCGCCCACCATCCTACCGGGGTTTGGGACTGCCCGTGGGGGGTATTAGGATGTGCCCACCATAGTGGCGGACACATCCTGCATTTTTAGCATTTTTAGCTCTCTGCACCGCCCGCCACAATACTAAAAATTAATTAATTCATTAATGCATTTGCATAGGCAAAGCGGCAGGCACCGCGGGGGCCCCCAGAGTTAAGACCGCATGCCTTTCCGTGGCGGCATCGATGCAGCGGAAAGGCATCTACACAAGCCTATCATAATATTAAACCTTTTCCGCCCCGGTCGCAAGGCAACCCCCTGGACCTCCTGGACCCTCTGGTCAGTTTCTCAATAGTCTTCTGACCCTTATTGCCGAATTAGCACTAATTGCTGCAAATTTTACAGTTCTCGGAGACCTCAATATCCACTTAGACGACCCCCTTGACCATCAGGCATTGGACCTTTTATCTAATCTTTCAGCTCTTCAAATTGTACAGAAGGGCTTTACCCCTACACATATCAAGGGTCACCTTCTTGATGCCGTGCTCAGCAATGATCCGAAGCTCCATGTGGGTACTCCGATTCCTCTCCCGTGGACGGACCACTCACTTGTTCCTTTGGAATGGGAAACCATAGTTTCCCCTTGTGTGCAGAGCTCGGCTCCATTGCTGGAAAGGAAATGGTCTAATCTTTCCGCCAGTCAGTGGTCCACTTCACTGACTGCCACTATTCCCATTTTTGACCCAGATCCTGAAAAGGCCAACAGTAATTTTAATTCTTGAATACATAAATCTTTAGACTCACTTCTCCCAATGAAACTATCATATAAAAAATCAAAACAAAGATCGGCACCATGGTTCACCCCTAAACTAAGGGAACTCAAACAAATGTGTAGGAAACTAGAAAGGAGCTGGAGACAACTCCCAGATGCTGGTTGGAGAAATGCCTACAGAGAAGCTATCAGAAACTATAAGGCCAAAATCAAAACTGCTATATGTATTCTATGAGTGCAGGATTAGTGCGGCCGCTAATTCACCTAAGGAGATTTTCCGGATTGCTAAATCCCTTATCAGTATTCCACAAAAACTCCCCATCCCAATAGATGCCCAAGCTTGCTGTAACAAGCAGGCTGAATATTTCCACCAAAATATTCAGCTTATATCCCACTCCTCCACTCCTCCTCAGGATAAATCTGTTATTGCTTGCACTGAGAGCACCTATTCTTATCCACAGTGTTTCTTAACAGAATTTCCCCTGCTTGATGAGGCATTATTGAACACTCTGATCTCAAGAGTAACATCTGGTTCTCCTACCTATCTTGCCTCTCCGCGCTACCTCACGCTGGTTACGGATGTCATCCGGCCAGTAATCCTGAATGTTCTTAACGCCTCCATCATCTCAGGGAAGGTGCCAGCTCCGTGGAAATGTGCCCTAGTCAGAGAATTACTGAAGAAACCTAACCTGGACACCTCCAACATGGCCAACTATCGCCCCATCTCCCTTCTTCCCTGGGTGGGTAAGCTGCTTAAGAGACATGTCAATACCATCTTGGTTCAACAACCTACTCCATGACTCCCAGGCAGGTTTCCGTCCCAAGCTTGGGACAGAAACAGCCCTCCTGGCGGTGACAGAGGAAGCACGGAGGCTCCTGGATCAAGGCGGCACGGCAGCAATTATTTTGCTTGACATCAGTGCCGCCTTTGACACTGTGGATCATAACATCTTGCTCACTCCACTAAAACATCTAGTTGTGACAGATCTGGCTATCACCTGGCTTCAATCCTTTTTGAAAGATCGTTTTTTTCAGGTCTCGGAGGGTGTCACCTCATCAAACCAATGGCCTCTTAGCTGAGGGGTTCCACAGGGATCTTCCCTGAGCCCCACGCTTTTTAATGCCTATATGGAGCCATTGCCTTGGATAGTGCTTCGTTTCGGTATCGAAATTATCACCTATGCAGATGACACCCAACTGGTGGTGGCACTAAACCATCCTGAGGGGTCATCTAGCACCTTGGGCACTTGCCTAGAAGCGGTAGCCGAATGGATGGCACTATCTCACCTTAAGCTAAATGGGGACAAGACAGAACTGATGTTCCTGGGTAAGTCTCCGTCAGCCAGCTTGGCTCTGGTGTGGCCTACCTGTCTCGGCTCCATGCCGGCCCCTAAAGATCAGATAAAGAGCCTTGGTGTGTGGCTGGATAGTGCCCTTTGTTTTAACTACCAGGCCACTAAACTCTCCGCTACCTGCTTCGGCCTGATGAGGTTGTTGAGGAAAAATTTGCCTTTACTCCCCTTTCAGGCTCGAAGGATTATGGTTCGAGCCCTGATTCTGTCCCGCCTAGATTACGGGAATGCTCTGTATTTGGGCGCACCAGTGGCCACCATTAAAAAACTGCAGGTGACTCTGTGCGGCCCGCTTACACCTGGAGCTTCCTAGGAGGCATTCAGCGTCATCTGCTTTGAAGAAGTTCCATTGGCTGCTAATTCAGTCCTGAATCCAATTCAAGGCTATGTGCGTAGCTCACAGAGCCATGTGGAAATCAGGACCCACCATGATTCGCTCTCTTGTTACCCCCTATCAACCTTCTAGAAGTCTGCGCTCTAGTGCGGCCATCCTTGCTACCACATGGAAAGTTCGCCGAGCCAGATGGGGTGGACGTTCATTTTCCTGGAATGCCTCTACTTTCTGGAACTCTTTGCCGCCCACTCTACGTAGCTAACATAACCTACAGACCTTCCGCAGACTCCTGAAAACCTTTCTCTTCCATTGAACACTCATTGTCTGGCTTTGTTCTCCGCCCGCCCGGTCCAAGCGCTACTAGGCCTTTAGGGTAGAAGTGCGCTATATAAACCCAATTTTAATTTCATTTCATTTAATTAATCCACCACTAGATACTCCATGTCAGTTTATTTCACCCTTGGATGTTCTTTTCTTCTCTGCTTTCTGCCTTTGTCATTGTTTTTCCATCTTTCTCTTCCTCCTTTTTTACCCAGTTTGGGTTTTTCTTTCTTCTACTGGATCAAAGCTTGTTGAGGAAAAATAAGTGCTGGTCCCCAACAAATGAGTGCCAGTGTGCCCCACTTTCAAAAACCGGCTCAAATGAAGCACTGCATGCATCACATCTTCTAGCTGAGCTGTGAAAAATAGGAATGTTGAAGCAGTACAAGGTTTTCTTTAAAACAGGAAGCACACTGATTCTATTCAGGTGTTCTTATATAGCGTGTAGGTATCCGATCGGGGTCCCAGAGCTGAAAACAACATACCTGCTGAGTTACTAAATGCATTTTTTATTCTAGAATAATCCAAGGTTAGAAGAGATGCGTCTTCTGGAGTTTTCAGACGGTAGATTCGGATTGGTCCAGGCTGAGGTGGAGGTTGTTCCATAGCTTGGGGACAAGATATTGAAAGGAGTGGCTGGCACCTCTCGCCTTGTTGATTTTGGGCAGCCTTGTTGATTTTGGGCAGCCTTAAATTCCCACTACGTGAAGGTCTCCTGGGAATGTAAGGGGTAAGAAGCTGCTGAGTGAGGAGTGGACCTTTCCTGTGTATTGCCCGATGGGCCATGCACAGTGGCTTGAATTTAATTATTTCATGCACGGGAAGCCAGTGCAAGGCAGCTAAAGCTGGAGCGGCCGATTGGTATTGTTATTTTAAACCTGCAGAATAGCAGAAAGATGTGTTATAACTGATGTTCTCTATTTAGTTTTCAGTGCACCATATAATATAATATGTATTGCTGCAGAGTGCAATATGATATTTATTACTATTTTTTTAGTGTGGGCAAGGGCCATGATTCATGAAAGGCAGAGACTCAAGTGGGTCATGCTGCCTGCCCCTCTCTTCCCAAGTGACAATAAATGGCATATTATACGCAGCATATCCACATTTACTTTTTATTCAATGTATTTCTTCATTTAAAACGGTTATAAATAAAGATAGTTATCAGAACCAGATGAAACAGCGTTAAACGTGTGCAGTGGGATAAAACTACAACAAATAGACTTGAGAGTATGGTCACAGTTCTTACACGAGCAAAGTGATACTAAAATATTTTCTATAAAGCATTGTTGTCTCAAATCAATTATGCTGCTGTACAACGGTAATAACATGGACTTTCACGGTTGCACTGTAGTAACTAATGTGTTAGTCTGTGTTTCTTAGTACACTTTTCCAAGAAATATGTTATTGGGAAACATTTGTTTTCACCTGTATGCATACACATCTATATTTTGTACTAAAGGTACACCAAAAACGCTCTCCACAAGATAAATCCATTTTTATTTGGCATAACCATAGCCATGACGAAACTGCGTTAGAATGGTTTCTTCATATTACCACTTTTTCTAGTTAAGACTGAAACAGCTATGAGTCCCTTTAAAAAAAAAACCAGCTACGCCAACTCCTTTTTTCAGCATTGGTATGCTAGACACAGACATATACTAAATAATTCTAATCTTGGGTTCTGGAGTAGAGTGCTACTCACCGCAAAGGGCTTCCACACCTTGTCAGGGGTAGTAGGAGCTGTATAAATTCAATTTATAATTACAAATATTGCATCTGAAGGAATATGAAAGTAAAAACTCTATACTTTGGCTATTACAATTTGTGATGGTATGATGGATAATAACACCACCAATCAGGATCATAGGATTACACACTAGAAAATGTTGGCTTTTTTCATGAACATTTTGGACAGTATGCAATTGCAAATCCTCTCTTACTCACTTTTCTTCTTTCGCCGTTAATTCCTCTCCATTGTTCAGCTTTTTTAACCACAAAGCTCAGCTCTTGGTTCGAAATCTCCATGTCTAGTGGGAGGCAGAATGCATTTTCGTTGCCACTGATCCGTTGAAGAGCATCTAGAACCCAACTTTCCTTGTGTAATCTAGCAAAGAAATCCATTGTTACACTCACAATTTAATATTCTACAGTACAATGTGTTCATACTGTGTTCTGCAATAAGTAGGGTTTGTTCAGCATACAGATTTGATGACCAAGTGGATGTATTTAATACCTTCAGAAATACTTTCACAGGTCACAAATGTACTGTACTTGATCAAATCAACGCAGGTCATCATTTATATACTGACATCACATACTTTCAGATTTTTATGGTCTGATTCGATTGTGCAGCTGTCGAAAGACAGTTATGTGAGTAATAGTATCACCAGAAGTAGAGCTTTACCTCTGCCCACATGTTGGAAGCCAGGAGTAAGTTTAAATTGGCAGGTGCGGCCAGCGCAGGTAACAGTAGTGAGATGGTGGGGCGGGGGCGGGGCAGGGCGGGTTCTTGGGAAGTGTACAGATGACAGGATATGGAAAGTAAAATACATTTTAAAAAAAACACTTAGATTGTGCTTGCTGCATTGCTGAGTCAGCGATGCGGCCAGTGCAAGGTAAGTGATTTTATTTATATTTGTATTTTATTTTCCCTATTCCGTCTGTCCACTTTCCTATGTCCCCACCCTAACACCCTTACTGCCCCACCGCCGTTACTTGTGTTGGCCACCCCTGTTGATTGGGAAGAAGTTGTCTTCTTCCATAAAAATAAGTGCTTGTCCTCGACACAGCTCTGATCATCTGTTTTTTTATACACGTGTGGGAGCTTGAACATTTAGGGCCACACATATGTCATTGCAATGCAATTAAAGTGTCTTAGTTGACTAGAACAGTTATGCATTTCTCTTTGGGACAAGCACAGAAGGGAGGAGGGCAATCTTTACCATACATGGATTTTGAGATCTGGCTAGACAGTACCTTCATTAGCCAGACCCTTTGGCATTGCCAATGTCTGTTTACATTTTTAAGTAACCATTTCACATGTTATCGCGTTCTTTCAGTTGTATTTTCAGAATGTTCTACAACGGATTTTCAAGTAATACAATTTAAAAACAAGTTAAGGTTAAAATTTGTTTATTTTTGTTCTTGACATCTCAGCTCAATATTCATTTTGTTTGAAATGAATTGCGATACCAGTGGCGGCTGGCATCTCTGGGGAGCAGGGAGGCGGGCAAGTGGAGGACGTGCGTGAGCAAAATAAAAAATAAAAAAGTAAACTTAACTTACCAGAACGTAATGCAACATCCTCCTCTGGTCCTCTTCTCTCACCCGGAACTCGTAGCAGCAACTACCTTGACCAGTCAGGGCACTGCTCTCATGCAGCATGAGAGGGGCACACTGATTGGAGGGAGCAGCCTCACTCGGTGCTCCATAGTGCTGTTGAGGCTTTGGCTTGCTCTAACCCATCTGTCTTAAGACACCTGGGCTAGAGATGTTTAAAGTATGCATCTGAAAATGGCCGGCCAGAAAGACATGCGCACTTTAAACAGTGCCATACAACCCCACCCTCCTCCCTGCTGACTGACATGCTGGTGTCACTCAGCAATGGCCCCGCCCCCATCCTGATGCTCTGTTCAGGATGACAAAGAAAAAAAATGGTAATAAATTGCCATTTTATTTTTCAGAGGGGGTATTCAGTGGGGCAACGCTCGTGCGCTACATCGGAGGAGCCGCCCCTCTGCAATCCCCTTACCAGAGTTGATGGTCTTGTTTGATATTAAAACATGCCAAGTGTTCACATTGCAGCGACATGCATTTAAATTGTATCGTTTTTCCAAGACCATATAATCTGATGGTTTTAGCACAGCATGCACAATTCAGTAATACACAACATAGAAATAGTGTAACATTCCTTAAGTGAATAAATAAGAAACTCAAATGCGCCACGTGATTATTATGTACATCGCTCAGCCCGCAGCTTTGTCCTTTGTGTATATGCGGTTATAAAATCAAAATGAATTTTTGAGACCCACCACTACAACCTATTCCCTTCTTGGCCAACTGAAATGTTGCATAAATGTTTGTATTTTCTTACAAAGTGTACTTAGATAGTTTGATGAAGTTTGAGCAAAATGTATATGCATTCAAAAATGTTTATTTGTTACTAAATTCCTGCTTTGTGTCGCAGAAAGACAAACAATTGCACTCATTTTCAAATGCGGATTCAGCTGGATATATACTAAGGTTTATACTAGAGCTTGTGTGGCGCATGCACAGTGCTTATAGATTTTTATAATGTATGTTAAATTGACAGTATTTTTTGCCATGAGCTCCACAACAAACCTCGAAGTCTTCATTCAAGGATTTATTTTTCCCTTCAAGTTACATAATTCCAACACCTCAGAGCCATACTTTGCCATACCCTGATATCAGAACATAGATGGCCTTGGATTTGCATAGTGCTGAGACCATCTTGTCCCCTTGTCATGTGATTGATGCTCAAAGTGGTGAAAGGATATTTTTGCAACTACTTACATATCTACCCACCTCATAAATGAGGCAGGAATCAGATTGTGTGTCTATTTGAAAACTCGAAATGGCTGGGAAGGAGGCCTGGTTTGAACTGCAGATTCCTATCCCAGCATTCACATTCACAACGTGACTGAACTGTGAATGTGACAATGGAGTGTGCATGTTGTGGGCTGATTGACCTCTGTCTCCACAATATGAAATCTCCTGCCTGCACAAGGAGAGTGTGAGAGGCCAAGTTTTTTACAGCTTGCACTTTGAGAATAATAACAAACCCCTCCCTCACCCCTCCCCCTTTGGGAGCTGCTATCGCTTCCATGCTGTAAGAGAGCAAAAACAGAAATAAAGAATTTAGGGCCATATGTATCAAGGTGAATTCCGATCGCAAACGCTGAAATTCGAAGAATGTCAGCATTTGCGATCGCAATTTGGCCTAGTGCTATGTATGAAAGCACAACTGTCTCACAAAATAAGGAATCGCAAAATTTGCGATTCCTTATTTTGCGAATGCATTTGCGATTCCTTAAATGGAATGTTGACGCACAAGTTGTGCGAATATGGCATAAGGAATCGCAAATTACCACCAACTACAGGTTGGTGATAATTTGCGATTTCTTTAAAAAATGCACATGTTTGTATTTTTCAACGTGGCATGTGGCGCACACACATGCCCTTAGGGCATCTATGTGCGCCACATGTGCACCCATGCTCATTTGAGGGGTGCAACAGGGTGTCCTTTTGACACCCTGGCACACTTGAAATTGCATTCTCAATTTGCTATTCTCTAATTGGGAATCGCAAATTGAGAATGTCTTTCCATTCACTCCTATGGGACTCTAGGCCCGTAGGAATGAATGGGGAGGTATTCCTTAAATGCGAATCGCAATTTGCGATTGGAAATTGAGGAATATGTAGGATTCGCAACATTTATTCCAAATTCTACATACATAGCGTTTTGCGATTCTCAAATAGCGATTCTCCAAAATATGCCATTTGAGAATCGCAAAACCTAACATTGATACATATGGCCCTTAGATATTCCATTAAGATTCATAAGGGGAGAGGAAGGCACCTTGACTGCCACATTTTCCTTGCAAATCATAATGATTAGCAATGCTTGCATTACAATTCATAAAGCCTATAATGAAGGCTATTATGAATCGAAATGTATTTCTGTGCGGTGCAAACTGAAACTTTGCAGTCAATTTGTTTATGCATCAAACTCAGTATTACTGAAGGAACATCCCTCCGTTTTCCGCATTAGGAAGAAAAGATCAGTAATGAATCCCAAAATCATTGTCAAAATATTTCCAGCAAATCCCACCCAATGCTCGGGCTCAGGTTAGGATTTGAAAGGTGGATTGGTAGCAGCTATTCTCAAGTAATCAGCATACATATCTATATATTCTTTTCTACTTTTTAGGGATTTCTACAGAAAAAGCTGAACAATAGTGTACAATTCCAAACAAAATTTCAGAATGGAATTTTATTTGACTTTTTGTGGTGTGAAACTGCAGTGGTTTTTGCTCTGTTGTTGAGTGAATGTTTGCAACCCACCTACAATTGTATTTCCTTCAACCAATCTTTAACCTTGGTTGGCTAACATGCGTTTTTCTGCATTCCTTGTTGGAAGGTGGCCACATACTGCCAAAGACATACTCTGCCAAAATTGGACATTCTTAGTAGATTGGAGTGAGTGTTGTGCCTGAAGCAGACAATGGTAATATCTCCTTAAGTAAACATTTAGTGCCAGATTACGAGTTTGGCGGTGCGGTGCAGGCTCTGCCCCGCCGCCGCAACCCCAAACATGTGGTTTGGCCGTCCGCCAGAATGCGAGTGTTTCTCTTGTCTGGCAGGCTTTTTTTTTACATACCCTGAAAATGAGCAACGTAATGGTAATGCCAAAAACAGTTCCTGCATGCCATGGACTGTAAAGTCCATGCCGTGCAGGAACTGGGGTGTATGCAGACAGAGAGGAACATGTTGTGTCCCCATGCATGCACCCCATGAAACAGAGGCACAAGAGGGCCCTTTATGGCCCCCTTTTTTTCCTCTCCTCCACTGTTTTCATGGAAGAGGAGCTGCATGAAAACTGCGGTGGAGTAAACTTGTAATTAGCTTGGCGGGACCGCTGTGGTCACGCCTAGCATATTGCGGCCTCCTCACCACCGCAACACTGCCAGGCAATAGCGATTCCCCGGAAGCAGTATGGGGCACTGGAGGTCCAACTGCCCTATTCATAATAGGGCACTCGGAAGACCCCCCACGGACGCATCCATGAGTCTGGGGGTCCGTGGACCGCCATACTCGTAATCAGGGCCTTAGTAAGCAAGTGCCCTATATTATGGAACAATAGGGAGAAAGTGATCCACATAACATCCACTATTTCCGGAGAATTATTATGAGATAGTTATGAAGTTTTAACAGAAGAAAGTCATGTTTTTTTCTTGGAAACAGTTTAAAATGAGACTTCCTGTGTACAGTAGCAACACCCTAAATGTTAACGTTATAACATTAAGCAAGAGATATTTTACCAATGCCAATAATGTTAAAGAATTTGATTAATTATATCACAAGTGAACCATTGTGTCTGCAGAGCTATAAAACTGCACATATTGGACCAGATGTATTAAGCCCTTTTCCCGTTCGCAAACGGGCCGATTCTCAGAATCGGCCCGTTTGCTAATGGGAAATAGCCTTTTGGGATGAATCACCTCAAAAGGCCCTCGCAAAATAGGGAATCGCAAAATTTGCGGTTCCCTATTTTGCAATTGCATTTAAGGAATCGCAAATTGCGATTCTTTTAATGCAGTACAGGCTGCACATAAGTTGTGCGATTTTTCCTTTAGAAATCGCAAATTACAACCAACTCCAGGTTGGTGGTAATTTGCGATTTCTTTGAAAAATTCACTTTTTAGCATTTTCAAAGTGCCATGTGGCGCACATACATACCCTTAGGGCATGTGTGTGCGCCACATGTGCACAGATACATATTTCAGGGTTGCTACAGGGTGTACTTGCACCCTTGAAATTGTATTCGCAATTTGAGGGGACCTAATGGGTGCTCACAAATTGAGAATGTCTTCCCATTCATTCCTATGGGCCTATAGGAATGAATGGGAAGTTATTCCTTAATTGCGAATCTCAATTTGCGATTCGCATTTAAGGAATATTTAGGAATCACAAATAGTATTGCGATTCCTACCTACATAGCATTTAGCTTGTCCTTAATAGCGATTCGCTAAAAATCGCCATTAAGGAACCGCAAACTGCTACAATGATACAAGTGCCCCATTATAGGTAAAAATGTTCAAAAATAATAAATCTGATAACTTGGAATCACAATTATCACAGTCCTACAGAACCTATTACTTTTCGCTGTAGAAATGTGAAAATGAATATCGAAGCTCATTTATAGCCATAAGAAGGGGAACATTTTTTGTTTCTTACTCATAGAACAGTGTTCGTGCCATTGAAACGTATGATTGCTTTCTAATGACCAGCAAAGCCCTGGCTGACAGCCGATTCTTTTACAAATATTTCCTTTTTAACCTGATCTCGGCAATACATCTTCAAATATGAAAGTGAATTAGAAAGGGAAAGTCAGCATAGGTAGCGCTGTAATAAATGCCCATATAGAAGCAGACATATAAAATGCACATGCTGAAAATCCTATTCCTACCTTCATTTCCC
Organism: Lissotriton helveticus; assembly: GCF_964261635.1. Lineage (NCBI taxonomy): Eukaryota > Metazoa > Chordata > Amphibia > Caudata > Salamandridae > Lissotriton > Lissotriton helveticus. The sequence continues at coordinate 1,483,683,416 of NC_136063.1, read as the reverse complement.
TTGCAGCAACATATCAAAGTCATATTATGTGACAAATCGGTTTAAATATATAGAAGGGTCACTGTTACGGTTTATGTTTCAGTATTATTTAACTTAAGGCGGAACATTATGAAACCAATACACTACACTTTTAAAAAGAAAATGAATCTCCAAAAAATGCTCCAAAATGTAATTAAAAGAAACACATTTGAGCGTGCTGATTGCCGCAAGCGCGTGTTTTTTTTTTTAGAAATAGGTCATATGCACTTTGTCATAAGTTCCGATGACAGCCAATGGGAATGTTCAATTCACAAAGCCCTCAGCTCTCTTCACTCATGTGCCCTACATTTCAAGCAACCCACTGCATCATGACTGGCAGAAGCTATTATTCTCAGCTCTGAGACCCTGCCTAGAGATCTGGCATCTGTTTTCTTCTCGTTTTTCTTCCAAACCTAGAAGGTGAAAAGAACAAGTGTGAAAATGAAAGGTTTCTTAATATGTATGGGCACTTTACTGTAGGTGTGGGTCAGGAATATCGAGATGGGAATATCGTTATTTCTTAATATCAAGGCTAAAATATCAAGAACAAAAAAAACGACAGGTAAATAAGTGTAGATTTTCTATATCATATAAGCACATTAACTATATATGTCTTCAAGGTATGTAGATGTGGAATTAAGAATAGTAAATCTATACTTTCCTAGTGCATTTACATTTCAATATTTTTATCCTTGATATTTTGGTTACTATATTAAGGTATAACAATATTCCCTACTCGATATTCAGGACTACACATTCCCTACTCTATATTGCAGACTATAACCTTACTGGAGAACGGCAACAAAATGTGCATTAATAACCTACAATCAGACCCGGACTGGCCGTTGCGGGCACCCGGCAATCCCCCGGTGCGCCGCAAGGGTGGTGGTCGGTTTTGGTCCTCTGGGGCCATTTTTGTTACGGGGCCGTTTTTGCAGCATTGCTGCAAAATCGTCCATGTAACAAAATCGGCCGAAAACCGGCCCCCGCAAAGAGCTCGGCGGCACCCCCAACCCTGGAGAGGGGGGGATGGGAGGGGGGCCGGCCGAGCACTTTGCCAGGGCCGGTTGTGGTTCCCAGTCCGGCCATGCCTACAATACACTTTGTCTTATTTGACGGCATAGCACAAGACTTCCTTCAAAAGCCATGTACTTACATATTTTCATAGAAGCATACTAATGTTGGCAAGCCTTAGCAATAGAGCTTGCTGTGCAATATCGACTGTAACTGCACCTGCAGGATCATTAGAGCAAAACACATTTGATTTTTACATCCCTGTTCTAGGTTGGGCTCCACCTTGAAAGGTAGCAAACAATATGCCTAGGTCTTTTGAAACCACCTCTGACCCCCCTTCTTGAAGCCCTTCCTGGCTCTCAATCCTCACATTGGTGGTCAGACTCCTGAACCTAAGGAGGATTAGAGGGAATGACTTAACAAAGATGAACTGTGACTAGGAAAAGGAGGCAGGAGAAGAAAGGGCTGGGTAAGTGACTGGGTAGGAGGGACAGTGAGAACTGAGTTGCAAGAGAGTAGAGCATTTGAGAGGGAGAGCTACTGTAATGATGGAGTGGAAAATGCAACTAGGGGACAGTATCATTCAGGAGAATTTGATGTTCTTTAGCATATATTTTGAGCAACACACCTTTAGTGCATCAAACATGCAGGAAACAAATACTTAAGGATGGAGCAGAACAAAACATAACATAAAAACAGTGGTTTAGCACAAGGGATTTAGCTAAAATCAGAGTGAAATTACACACTAATATGCAGACTAAAATGTAAATATTATGAGACATAAAAGTCTGAAGGTAAAAATAGTTATATTGATCTACCTCCATTGATCCGTGAAAATAATTCAAGCATAACATTTAGCAAGAAAAGGGTCAAGAGGCTAACTGATTTTTTATAATCCTCCCACCTTTGAACGAAGTGTTTTACAAACAATGAGCAGGAGTCATTTAAAGAACAGGACAATGTATGTTACATTGCAAAATTGGGGCAACCTTGTGATGGGTGCTGAGGCTAGAGCAACATGGGATGTAATTTTGATTTTGGCAGAGAGGTTTTACTCAGTGAGGGTTGGCCAAATTTAGAGACGCCCACCGGCCTAAAGAGCATCTCTTGCATTGTCATGAGCCAGGCAGTTCCTGCCAATGTGAAAAAGCAATAACCCCCTTGCTGTGGGAGTTTTTACTGCCAGGTTCTACCTGGCGGCGATGGTTTGTAAAATTGTGCCATGTGTTCACTCACTCTCAGTAGGGCAGGCACACAAATGGTCAAACCTTCGAAAGCCCTCACTCTGTTGGGCAGTACGAGGTGTGTCTCAATGTTGAAGACACAGTAGTCTCAGCTGTCAACATACTGAAGATCTGGTTGACTCTAAATGAAGGCGACAAAGTACCCTCTCTGCCAAACTATAAAACAGACCCTTATTTTTCAATTGGTCATTTAGGGCCCGATTACGACTTTGGCAGTGCGAGGTCGGGTCTGCTCCATCAGCGCGATGCCAAAGCCATGGTCAGATCGCCTGCCAGATTAGGAGTTTCCTCCTGTCTGGTGGGCTGGTTTTGGTGTTCCCACAGCGATGATTCTAAAATTGGGCACTGCAATGGGAATGCCAAAAACAGTTCCTGCATGGCATGGACTGAAAGGTCCCTGCTGTGCAGGAACTGGGGTGCATGCACACAGGAGGACACATGTTGTACCCCTCAGTGTGCATCCCCATGCAGTGAGGGCACCGGGGGCCATTTCCTCTCCACTGTGGTGTTCATAGAGGAGGAACCTCCATGAGACTGCTGGTGGAGAGGAAACTCGTAATATGCTTGGTGTGACCGCTGCGGTTCCTCTAAGCATATTGCGACCTCCTGACTGCTACACCACTGCCAGGGTACCGCTGGCTGTGGTGGGGCTGTGGTGGTTTGACCACAATAGGCCGGTCAGGAGACCACCACCGCCGTGCCCATGTGAGTCTGGCGGTCCGTTGTCCACCAAACTCGGAATCAAGGCCTTAGTTGTGAGTAACAGGGTAGTGATAATATGTCCCTTGCACACTTTTCTCTTTTGTGGGTCTGTGTCAGCACCATGCTCACATTAATGTTAGACAGGTCATCATCTTAAACCCACAAGGAATATGAAACATTGCTCCTGTCACACATCACACCCCACATTGATGCCTCGATTTTATGCATTTATGTGAGATGCTGAATCTTCCTGAGTCTGTTTTGGGATGGAGCCATTCATTAAAAAAACTTCCAGAGCATCTTTTTGTTTCTTTCATGAAAGTTTGGAGGCCCATCTAATGACAATGTCTTGCTCATCTTGGATTAGCCCTTTCATCCTAGAATTTTCCACATATGGCATTAACGGTTTCGACCTCATCAAGCTTCTGACCAATGAAGAATTCACATTGTTATCCGTTATAACATGTTTCTCAGGCAAGTAATTTCGGTTGCAGGAGAACGTTTTTGAATGCAGTTTTTAGAATATTTTTATATCTTGGTAAAGTAGTTTTTCGTTGATTGATTAACTGATTGACTGAATTAATTAGATTTGTTTTTTTCCTTTTCCTGTTTCTAGGTGTAGATTTCCTGTCTGCTATCTCACCTATATTCCTACATGGTCATGTTTTCATTGACCTGGCCAAATGTAGCAGTTAGAGTTATCTGGGTTTGTTTCTCAAGATAGGCATGCTTTTAATTCCAGTTCTCTAATTTAACCAAGAACAGAAAGTTTCTCACATGCGTACTACAGTTCAGCGTCTCCTTGACACTTAGGGGCCCATTATGATATCGAGCGAATCGCCACCGGCGGTGCACACTGCCGGCCCGGCCGCCTGCCAAATGGCCCTGGTTCACCCCGTCATATTAGTATGGCAGGGGCACCACGGTGGACGGGAAGACCGTCCTCCGCTTTTCCGCCGGTCGGATTGACGGCCGGGCGGAAAAGGGACTCAATATGATGGTGGTGCCTGCATATTAGGATGCATGCCTTTCCATGGCTGAGATTCTGTCATGGAAAGGCATGTGGGAAATCTCCATGGGGGCCCATGCACAAGGTGTCAGGCATCACGTGTTGCCGGTCATGCTGTGTATGCACAACATGGGCATTGAAATTGAGGAGGGTGCTGCTTAAAGCACCGCCCGCCACAATTTTAATGTCTAGAATGCACCCCCCCAATGTGGCGGGTGCATCCTAATTTGCATGGTGGGACCTACGCAACTTCAGCGGTCGGTCCCGTGCTCCGTTGCTGTGGCGGGCGGACAGAGTCTGACCACCATTGTAATAGGCTCCTTAATACACAAGTTTCTTACATCAGGTTTCTTGTTACACACTACTTGACAACTTTCAATGCCATGTGTCTCTTGTTTGTACTAGCAAGATGCTGATGTTTCTCGCTGTATGTCATACGTGCATTAGATAGTTCAGTGGGGTTTTATACCATCAGATTAAAAGAGCAGTTGGTGTTCCTGCTTTGTTTCTAGTATTGCATGAAGACTATGCAAATTAGCATACACCATATTTAGGGTCGGACTGGGATGGAAAATAAGTTCAGGCACCAAAATAAAAGTGGCCCCATTAGTGAATCAGATAGCAAAAAATGTTGCAAGGTTTCGGAAGCTTCATGGATTTGTGCTTTCTGCATGCAATATTGTGGGAATATTAGGGTAAACTGGCCACCCGCACTATAAAACAGACCCACAAATAGCCAAAAACACAGACCACACACCTACCTGTCAGTCCATTCTTCCATCATTTCTGGCACTGCCAGATTGCCCTATAGGCCAGTCCGACCATTATCCTATATACTATTCAGACAGGTGCCTCTCCCTCTAACATCTGGTGATCAATTTCCGTAATGCTGCAGGACAGAGTTCACATCCCTTGTAGTGAGATAAGGTTTGGGAAGGACATGGTACTGAAATAGCAACATTCTCCTGTACAGACAGCAGCAAGAATTAAGTCAGACATTGGATTATGAATTTGGGAGGGGTGTTTCCCCTACCAACTTAATAAACAGAATCAGATTAGGTTGAACCAGAGTTCTTAAAGAACCTCTGCAACCCCTGGTAGCTATGATATGAGTGGCAAGCAATTCCCTGAAAAAGTGCTTGTTAAGTTCAGGCAGTACCAACAGTTATAAAGTAAAGAAACCAAAACTATAAGATTCCTGAATACATTTAGAAAAATATAAAAAGAAAAAAAGATACCAATTCAATTAAAGTTGGAAAAAGAGAACCATTTAAATAAATGATAAAATGTTGAGAACAAAAGCACCCTAATTAAAGTATCAGTTCAAGATTGACCGGGACGTATGTGCAATTTAACCCAACCATGAAGACCAGAGGACAGATACACCAAGTAGAATGCCCTGGTCAATGTTTTGTCTTTGGACTTAGTCTAATTTTAAAGATCAAAGTTGTAAGGGTCTCTTAAAGTTGAATATGCCATTGTTGGACTCCTGCTGAATCCATTTTTTTCACACCAAAAAGTTCTGAGCAGAAAAAAAGCTAGGTTTCACATGCTCTAAGGTCACTTTCCTGCCAAGACAGAGTGTCTGTCATGACTTGGTCCAAGACTTTGCACCTTTTGGTTCTCAAAGGTCATCAGCAGTGCAAGGATGGAAAATATTGCTGGGCAGCATTCCAAATGGCCAAATACCTTTACAATGATGTCCCAATGAACCCCCTTTTAGTGTGTAAGGACTCCAGTAAGACAGACGTGGTTTCTTTGCATGCCGAAGGTGCTTTCTTATTGGAAAGTATATACCGTGTCCCAGTTCTTTGGTGGTGAAAAATTACTAAATCCTTGATTTAGTCTTTGACGGATAAAGTGGTGTCCATCGTTATGGCAGTGGATATTACCAACCTGATGGTACTCTGTCCACCAAATTTCGAGATGACCATTACCCTACCGGTCATCACTGTACATTGAAAAGAATCACCTTTAATTTATCAAAAGTCTGGTGGACTGTCGCCTTTGGTTTTGATGACCATCCACCAAACTTTTACAAGTTTCTGTTATTCACAAACTCAGAAATCGTGAGTTTATTTCTGAAAAACAAAGAACTAATGATCCCCACACTGAAAGTGTTCCTGGTGGTGACAGACAGGGAAAAAAAACATCAAGTTATCTACCCTAAATAGCACTAGTAGTGTAATGTATTTCCTTCGATCGTCCCTACTCTGTAAGGCTATTGGAGGGTTTATTAGCTAATTTTAATGATTTTTATAATGACCTGCAGCCCAAAGCGCTTTTGACCCTTAACTATTTCGTTAGGTAAGGATGTATTATTAAGCGTTAGCTCTTTCATTTACCTGAGGGTCACTTTCAGCTTGTCTGGGACATGGTTTGCACACATCGCACAAAGTAGGACCAAATTCGTCAGGGCTGTTGGCTCTCTGCTAAGTCTTCCTTCACCCAAGGGAGAGAGGGCTCTCACACCTCTCTTGCAAATATATTTAGCACAATGCGTTGCTATAGCAACTTATAGGGCAGGGATATGGGGCATAGGTGACTCGACTACCCTCCATCATTGTCATCCCCCATTTCAACTTCTACCTTTATTTGCCACAATAGCGAGGATTAGACTTTCTGAGCGATTTTATTCGTATCCAGCCAATATTCTTGTGGCTATCTATCTGGAGCTAAGAAGAAGTTAAATTAACTACAGAGATAGTTCTAGACTGTTTGGCATGTGTGAAGGGTCTTTTGATCTCCTGGATAGAATACGTCAAGAAATCTCTGGAAGCTATTGGATTAGCTGATATGTTTTTAGATAGAACGCCGCGGGCAGCCCCAGCCAGAAAGCACGTGTAAGTCTTGTGCTAGAGTGAGCCAAAGAAAAAAGGACGAGGACTGAAAGACAAAAATGAAGTGTTAAGCATTATTTATTCCTTAATCCTGTGGCTATTTCTACCAACTATCTGCAGAATACTAATAAGAGCTGGGAAAGCTTTTTGTGTTCAGCTTTCAGGCCAGTATAGTGAAATATTGTCTTTATTTTCGGGCTGGACACCAATCCCAGCTCGACTCTAGAGAATGTACTAAATTGCACCAACAAACTATGGTAAATTGTCTTTTCTTTTGTGATTATGAAATGTATACCAAAAAACTCCTCATACCATTTGAGAGGCTTAAGAATCTACAGCTTTGTTTGCAAGCATATCATTTTTCTACTGGCACTGCCAAATGACGAAACTTGTGGACATGTGACTCTATTTCTCAAAGCTGCAGTCCACTCCAGGAGGTCGATGTTTTTAGATACCTTTTAGTAGATTGATGAATTAGTACCTGACTCTATCTTAATTTTGGTTATGCTCATCCCAGCCTTTTTCATTTAGGTTGTTGGTCATTAATATCCTAAACCTGATGGCTTTGTATATTTTATCTACATCTTTTAAATACTTTGTCTGTGTTATATTGCTATTTTGCATGGCTTGCATGCTGTTATGGCTGTTTGCAGCTGAATAAAGATAATTCTGATACTGATTCTGAATGGGGGCAGTTCTTACCAGCTCAAAGGTTGCCCATTGTTCAGCAACGGCTCCTGTCCCCCTCCCAGAGGGCTAATCTAGGACAAGTGCCAGTTGCTGACCACGCGCCTTCCTCTTTCTTCTAATAGGCCAAGCGGTTGTCCTCTGGGAGCAGGGTTGTTAAAGCCCAGCAGTTCATGTGCATTTAGCCTCTTTAGACACAAACTTGTTCTGGGACAGTTTTTTCTCATGAAGTATAAAGTTAATTTTTCAAAGTTATTTTTTCAATGAAGTTCACAAAATATAATTTCACCATTGACTTTCATTTAAAAAAATTAATAAATAAGTGAAAAATAAATCTGAATCATTTTGCCATTATTTTCTGAAGTAAAGTTATAAAAAGGATTTTATTTACATCTTGCCTCTTCGTATAAACTGTAGACTTTCTTACACAGTTAAAACAGCTTTTTGGTGACTTCATTATGAGGGCATACTGGTCTCACTAAGTAGTATGCCATATCTGTATATATTAATTACACAATCCTGGTGACTAGCGAGGCATAGTTTGGGGGGGAGGATTTATCTATTATATAAAAATAGGGTTGTTCACATAGCAAAAGCATTTTCCCTTGCAATCTGTCGCCTCAGTGTTTTTATACCGCAGCACATCCGGAGCACAGTGGTGCTCCTGTCAGCCATATATAATCATATATTTGGTTGATTTGAATATACATTATAGCCAACGTATGATATTTACTCTTCATGCTATTGATAGCACTGCAGAAAGCTAGATAAGCCAATTAAGTGAGACCAGTTTTGACAGTACCATTTTAGGGCTAAATAGCTGTGTTACGGAACACAGAGCGCAGCAGAAATGAGGGTTGAAGAAAATTAAAAATCTGGTGTGATCATTAAGAAAAGACAGACCATGGATGATGGGGCGAAGGTCCTCCCTCACTGTGGGTATGCTGCAGTGGCCACATTTTCTATTCCTCCCCCATCAACCAGGAGATGAGTCATAAATGGTTGGTAGGATATGTCAAATAAGGGAAAGGAATATGCCTAGAAAAAAGAGCATGATCGCATTCAGAGTAATTTGCAATGGGGAGATGAAGGTGAAACTGGTATTATGCATATTAGCATCTACCTAACATACACCACTAAGTTTGCTTAAATTCATCTTAGCCTTAACCAAATTCCTGTCTGTAGCATCAAAACTCTTCACATAGTAACCTACTTTATTGCTCAGCTGATGCTTTCGGCAACCTTAATTTGGAATATGTAAATTATATTCAGAATCATTAAGCACAGCAACTTTCAGAATAGGGAAGTTTATAGACAATCTACTTTTGTGAAGCTGAGTGAAACCTTATAATGAACAAGAATCAAGCATGTGATGAAAGGTTGTTGTGTATGGAAGGCGCCTAAAAGTGAAAGAGAACAAGTGAGAAAGTTAGATAGAGAGAGAGGGCGAGAAAGATCAAGAGAGAGAGAGAGAGAGAGAGAGAGAGAGAGACAGTACACGTGTGTGTTTGTACACAAGCAGTCACACCAAGGCAATAAACTAGTTAATAATAATTATTACGCTGATACACCACACTGTCATTAACAGTATTGTTCAAACAACATCTGTGGGTATCTGTGTCTTTTTTTTTTGATTTCCAAAAATCGAATAAAAGTATTTGACTGGCTGTTCAAACAACAGCTTAAACACAGTCAATATAGTGTTTTGTAGGACAGGTGATACATTTCTGACTGGAAATAGCCACAAATTCAAAGATGATTGGCCAGACAAATGGTTCCAAGAACTTCTTGGAGAAAAGAAGTGCCTGGTAGTGGTGAGAGATTATCTAAATTAATATGTTCATAATTTTGACATAAAGAAAGCATTTACAATTACAGCAAATTAAATTAATTTTGAGGAGTAATAAACGTCAGCAGATAACACTTACTAAGCCATTCAGAAGAAAGCACCAGCCATTTAGGCAGACATTAATATCTTTAGTACCAATTATTGAGAGCACAATGACGTTAGAGCTCTACTCATCTACACTGAATGTAGGATAGTTAAGGCAATATATTTTCAAGTGACTTTCACTGACATTCATAATGGAAGTGCATTTACATCATTACCAACTGAGTCCTTCTTTGAGTGAAACAATACAAATTTTAAATGGATATTAGTTGTGTTAATTATTAGGGCAAGACATAAAAGTGAAGCTACCCCCTGAAATGTTACTTTCACACACCTGCCAGGACACAGGATTGCACTTCCATCTCATTTGCAGAGGCTATGTGTTGCTAGGGACCTTACCCGCATTATAGCTACCATCAGGTGGGTCATACAATTACCACAAATTGGTTCTAATGAGAAATATAGGGTTTTGGGGGCACATCAGCTACCAAGGTAGGCTAGGGTTGAGGAGGTGTTGTGAATCCTAGTTTTTACCACAGGTTTGCAGGGGTTGGAGTTGTAACCCATGAGTGCAAGGAGTGATCTCAATGCATCAAGATAAGGAATTAACAGCGGCGGCTTCTCCAAGCTGCATTTTTTCCTCTCTTGGCAGAATTTTGTGGAATCTCAAAGTGTTTTTTTGTAACTCCATGGAATTCTGCAGCATGAAACTCTGCAAGTTCCACCCAACCCTAGTGTTGACCACTGATTCTTATCTTATGTTTTCCGAATGAAATGGGGATTTTACAACACTAGATCTAACTGAGCTAAACTAGTGGGATGTAAAATACATCACCTTGCAAAATTCCCCTAAGCATTTCCTTCATCCTTATCTCATGTTTGGTTTGAGTGTGGAATTCTAAAACCTTAAGATGTTACTATGGAAAGGACATACTAGACTTCGGGCCTGAAGGTGTAACAATTCAGATTAAAGGGTGTTTAGACATGAGTTCCATTTTCACAAGTTCTGAGAAAGTGAACGAAAGTGAAGACAGTCTAGCTAAAATGGAAAGTCTAACTAAAATGGAAGTATCCCACATGTGTTTATAACCTCGAGCTTTCTATCAAAATGCAATTAAAAAAGCCTATAATCAGGTGATTAATATAAATAAAACATAGAATTATGAAGGGAATGGTCATACTGTTTATGCGATCCCTAGAATAATATCTAAATGAATCAATCACTCAATGTGTTTTGGCATAAACGTGATCATCATAACTTCATGACTCATTTAGAGAAAAGTAGAAAATGCTAGAAAAGTGATTTTGATTGACTAAAAGTTCATCACTTGCTTCTTGTTCAATAGCACATGTTTTATACTGAAATGAAAGGGGCCTCTGCTTTGGAAGATAGAGTCTAACAACACCAAGGTAAGGTTTGTGTGGCAGAACTCCTTCCTTGTGGGCATTTGATCCTGATGGGATTGGCAGCCAACAGGCTATAACCAGTCTTAGCCTGGAAGAGATGAGAGATAGTTTTGAGACTTCATTTATGCTCCACTGACCATCTTCACCGTTAAATGAGACTGTGCTATCAGGTACTGGAATGGGAATTAGTTGTTGTTAAAACTTTATTTTGGCCACTCGGGTCATAAAAGTGCATAGGAAAATCTTCAAACATTTACACAGATTATTCAGTAATTACACTCCCATGAATTATGTACAGTTAAAACCACTGACAGCCACATAACAAATTTCAGATTTGTAAAAACGGTCATTACAATGCACTGAAAGAGTTAGCATAGGATTTTTCCAATTGACCCACCCCTGTAATTACTTTAAAAACCCTCTCCTAATGTGCCACATAGCATTTAAAAAACAAGATTCTGCGAATAAAATTGGAGGATCAGTATTATATTTTAAAACTCTGAAAGCCTCTGCACAGTGGAAAACCCCTAAGTTTTTACATATATGGAAATTAAAGTGTTGAGGCAAAGACAAGGTATGGCTACAGCAGTTTTACCAACAATATGTGAAAGCAGGATGCCAATTCTGCATCAATGAATCAGCCGCCTGACAGGACTGGTTACGTGCCAACTACCCACCACCAAAAAAATGAGAGCTATGACATTAGACTAGAATTTAAACCTGCTTTTAGTTGGAGTCTCAGACACCACCCAGTAGCCGCTCCGCGAGAGAGTGCTGCGGGTGGTGGTGTTCGTACACTACCGACAAAATAAGTTAGCCGTATTTCTCATCCTGGTAACTTAAACAACCATGGGGCATATTTACAAGGGCCATATCTCTGCTTTTTTGGCTTTTAAAGCCAAAAAAAGGGAGAAAAAATTATCGCCCTATTTACAAGAGGGTGATAACATGCATTAGCGCATTTTAGCACCCTTTTACCGGGTGCCTCCCTTTGCATCTCTAATGAGATGCAAAGTGGGCGTCACTGGCAGTACAACCTTGTAAATATCGCTAATGTGTACATCACGATATTTACAAGGCTGCCCACGCATTTTAGCAGACGTTAGTTTTTGGAAAAAAACGCAGTTTTTGCCAAAAACTAACGTCTGCTAAAATGCAGAATTAGCTATACTTATAATTGGGGGTGGATTATGCTGATACGACCACAGGGTCGTATCAGCAAGGTCATCGTCGTTTTCCAGGGAACATCGCTGGAAAACCAGCGATGTTCCATGGAAAACATTGCTATCGCTGGGAAATTTTCGCCTTGTGTTATGCATTGTTAATATAGCGCTAGCATGGCGATAATTTTCTGCTATAGCCGGCGATAACTATTTTCTCGCTGAGCGTGGCTAGCGATAATTATCACTGCCGCTTGTTAATATGCCCCCAAATGTATATACACTGGCTAGGAAATCTGGACAAATGCTGGATTTTGCTCCCTCAATTTTTATGACATTGTGGGGAAAAGCTTCAAAAAAGAAATACAAATTCATTATATTTGCAGAGTATTTTGAAATATTTGGAAGGAAAATGTTACGAATATTGCGATACATTATCGCAACTTTTATCGGCAGGAAACTTCGGCTAAAGCGGCGATAATGGGCTTGATAATATGACCTTGTGAATTCCCATAGAATCCCAGGTTCTGGTGTTAACCTGAGCTTCTATGGGAATTCACAAGGGCATATTATCAAGCCCATTATCGCCGCTTTTGCGGCAGTTTCCTGCCGATAAAAGTGGCGATAATGTATTGCCCTTTCTTGATAACAGGCCCCAAGTTCTTGCTCTTTTGGGGAATTTTCTCCAGCAAAAGAGTTTTCACATTTTCACATTTTGTGCTTAAAAAGCCACCCACAAACATACGTTTTTAGAGAATTATGAAAAAAAATGCAATACTTACATTATGAATTTCACCCTTTTTACGCTTCTAATTATAATTTCCCATACCCCTTTCATAAAGCTCTATTAAGGTAATATAAAGCAGGCATTATAGGTACAAAACTAACGTGTTGAGATTATAATATCTTGCATCAATATAGATATAGCGCCTTCCATACCTCTTGCAAAGCTTTAAGATTATTCTGGGTGGTCCACATATTTAAATAGAGCTGCATACCTCTGGTGAGGTCAGGATATGTCGGGAGAAAGTGAACTACTTTGAATCCAAAATCACAATAAAATGTGGGTTTTTCCATCTTTCACCAATCTCCTATAAATGTGTCTACAATTAGAACATTTTAACTTTACTCACTAAATAATGATTTCAAGTATGGTGGAAATCAAACTTATGAAAGTCTCTCTGGGATTCCATCATACAGCAGTCTGACTTCGTTTAATGCCAACATTATGTCTTCATTATGCTTCTGAGGTTCTGATGTATTGATTTGTTGTACCATGGCATAAATATGGCCATCATTGTAATTGGCCGGGAAACTTTAATGAGGTTTAAATAGAAGATATAAAGAATACAACTTGACCGGTAATACTGTAGTTTATCCCTGATTAGATTTCGACATCTAAAACTCTGTGTATTTGGTGTATTTGGTGTGGGGAAAATGCAGCTCATTGTTACTTTTGCATCTCACAAACTTGAAAACACTGGGGGCATATTCACAAGGAGCTATTGCGGAATTAACTGCACTTTATCGCAGCCAAACTCGTGATAACTACCTCACCATTAACAAGCTGGTGCTAACAGCCCACAGCACCACTTTTCCTGCGATAGCAGCCACAATAAATCATCGCCACAGAGAACCCCCGCAACTATCGCTAATGAGACTCAGAGTAGGTGTTCCCATGACAAAATACGCAAAAACACCACACCTCAACATTCACAACAAGCCGACAGATTGGGAATAAGGCGCGTTAGCAGCAGGAATTTTACACCTGCTCTGTGTAAAGTCGGACCACAGCCTGCACCACAATAGGGAGCCCTGCCCAGGGCGTCATCGGAAGGGCAACTGATGCCATGGAGCAACCGACCATGCAGCACGGACACCCAAGAGGGCCACAACACTCACCCGGTGCACCCCCCCACCTGAACCACCACAGATGCAGCGCAGACAATTACAGCGCCCCCCCTCACAGGCACAACATCTGACAATGTCAGTCTACTACAGCCTGAAAGGGAAAACCATCCTACGCATCCTGGCCATCATTGCCTAACAGGCCTATCGCACCAAACACAGCGGACAACCAACATCCCACCCCACACCAAGCTGCTGGCTGTGCACCACCTGTTGACCCCAAACAATACCCGCCAGAGTCGGTGGAGTCTCACAGCCAGCCACATCCAAGACCCCCACGCCTGTCCTGGACATCACCATCATCCTGGCACCCCAGTCCCTATAAGGCCAACACAATGTGCAGGAACTGTTGGAACCCAAGCAAGGACCATATGCCATAGCCAGATGCACGCATGTGTAGGGGACAAACCACTGCACACAACTCCCACCTGCGCCCCTGGTGACACAGCACACAATCAGCGCAACAGGAAGCACACGCCACACATCAATATGCTGGCAACATCCGAACACCGTGGGACCTTCACCAATGTCTGCTCCAAATTCACAGCCAGTGTCTATGATATCTTCACCCTCCAACAGTCCAACAGTAACCAGCCGTCCCAAGATGGCTCAAAGGGAAATGCACAGCCCCTTGACAACTTCTCAATTAATACCCCACTCACCTCAACTCCACAACCATGCAATCTACAACTCTGGCAATGCACACGTCACAACTCACAACCAACATGCCCACCCACCAGACACGACAGAACAACTTAAAATGGTAACCTGGGCAAGCAGTGAACATGAGCCCTCAACATCATGGCACCTCAGGCACACAATAGCCAACTGTGGGAGAGGTGGCAACCAGGCATATGTGAAGGATGCAGTCGAACCATGATTGGGAAAGTACACAACGCCTAGAGTGGCGGCGAAGTACTAAAGAAACTGCAGTATGAAGAACACACCCATATCCATGGTGACATACACCTCTGGTGAATGGAGTGTAGTGAACAGTGGACGCAACCATGTCACCCGAGCCAGTGGGGGATCCTTGCGGAAATGTTGCCTAATACATCCCACCCTTAAGCTTGAGCAGAGTGCGATGGTCCGGCGTACGCCAGGTCAGCGTAGGGGTGTGAATAAAAAGAACATAGCCCTGGGCATTGTCCTCTTCGGGAAAGCCCAACATCTCTGCCAGGGCGGCATCTCCCACCCCACCACAAGGCGACGCCATCCTAGTTAGCGGAGATGCCTGAGATCCTGTGTGCCTGACATACCCCAGCCCGCGTGACCACAAACCCATCAGGCCCAACCCTATGCAGCCAGGACAGACTAATCAGCATCCAGCACCGGTGTGTGTCATGGAGAGTCCACCACGTTGCAGTGTAAGCTCCAAGCCCGAGACTCCCTTCGGTCAGTGAAGCATAGTGCCATATGCGCTTCTTGCGACACATCCTGCCACAAATCCTGTCGAACGCCATCCGGCAAACCGTGCTGCCACAAACCCTGTCTAACGCCATCCGGTGAGCCGTGCTGCCACAAACCCTGTCCAATGCCATCCGGCGAGCCATGGATGAGGGACCAGGACAACCCTGCGGATTGTGTCTCACATCCTGCACCTAGTCGCGAATCACGAATGGCTGAGTCCACACCAGTAGACGCACGGAGAGGAATAAGAGGAAGATGCAGCTCAGTCCCGACAAAAGCCGGGTCACAGTCACGGAGGTGACCGAACATGTGGTGCCACTGAACCTGAACTACGCAGGCTGGTGAGGCCACCAACCTATGCTGGCGACACTCAGTGAATGGCTCGCGCTGTCCGCTGCCTCCGGCTTACACTGCCCTCAGCCTGGGCTGTGCTCGAGTAGGCCACAGATTTGGAACAGAACTTCGAGTATGCAAACACTGATTACACATCATTGCACGCAAGGAGATGCCTAAGAGGATGTCGCCTTGCAACTTGTCGGAGAGAAAAAGACCATCCTTACGGAGGTGTTTGTACACTACCGATAACTGCCCTGGTGTCACTAGCGATGTGCATCGCGAGCCAAAGACACGTGACTGTGGACCACTGCTGACCGCTGCCTACGGCCTACACTGTGGTCCAGTAGGTTACAGTCTCATGATTCAGCAATGGTGGAGTCCATATCAGTATACCGGCATCATCTCAGTCTGTAACCCCACTCAGCCCTGGTGCCACTAAGTCTGTTCCCCGACATTCATGGACACTCTCTAGTCAAACAGTGGTGGCCTCTGAGTCTATGGACTAGGGGGCAGTTTTCAACCCCATATGGCTGATAAGGAATTGGTGGTGGCAACGGGCTGTCGCATTCCACTCCTCCATTTGATGCTTCCTGATAAAATCAAACATTTCGGCATCTTGCCCTGGAGGACACCTTCCACAGTCCCCCGACAGTACAGCGCAAGGACCACCTCCAAACGCCATCTGCCAGAGTTGGAGCGGTGGTCCTGACAGACTTTATGGTTGCTCGGGCCTGTTGTGGTGCTGCCATCATCGGCCTCTTACCCTGCTCAGCACTCCACGTGCCAGTGATGTAGTGCACCACAGGTCATTGTCCGCAGCTGATTGTGTTTTGTGCTGTGGAGTGGTTATGCAGGTATGTCACATCAAACAATGTGGGGGACCTGAGATGTTGATGGTGAAGATGATGCAGGTCTGACACACCACACTGCATCTGCATCAGGAATATATCGTAGGGACACAATCCAAGACTTTTTCTGCACATGAGCGTGCTCATATCTAGTGTCCACAGCCCAGTGCACTGCGACTCACGGACATTTCTTTTTGCATGTTGGCTGTCCTCTGGACTTTATCCGGATCACCCCATGTTGCTCATCAGTTGCCTCTGTATTGCATGTGTTTCTGTTTGCATTGCACAAGTGTCCACTGTCCAAGTGGTTGCCAGCACCAGACATTCCGTGTGGAATGCCTTGCACTCACCCCACACACATCCAGCACAGGGGTCACTGTACATGTGGCCCTGCCAATACAGGGGCCATGCGCATGTATCTGTAGCCAGTTCAACATGATCTCTGCGTGTGTCCCTGTGGTCTTCTAGTAGGCATTTGGTCCCTGGGTCCTACGACTTTACATTGTGCAGTGTACCACAGATGCAGACATGTCACCGGAGGCAGTGGGTTGGGGCTTGGACAGGTAGCTTTGTCGTCACCCACTCCATTCATGAAGGCAGTGGCCAGGGCCATCGTATGCACAGCCAACATGGGTGTGTGACTGCTAATTGCGCCCCCTGTTCTGCGCGCCCTGTTCTGTGCTGTGCATCTGCAGCTGCATGTGTCTCTATGGCAGAGTGGGTCTCCTTTGTGGGGTGTGGGTGGGCCCTGTAGGGTGATAGATTCCTACATATGTGTCCTGGTTTGCATTCCATGGGTTCAGTCCCCTCCCACACCTGTTGGGCCACCTCCTTTTGGCATGCTGACACATGCCATTGGGGGCCATGTGTGGGTGGGTGAAGTGTCTTGAGCCAGCTGTGCCTGGAGGTGCTTCCTGCTGTGTGGTTTTTGCAGGCTCTGTGTTTTCCTCTGGGTATCTTGGCTGTCCGGGTCCTGAGGGGGGTTATGTGGGATATCCATGGTCTGTTGTAGGGCGTTGGTGTCAATGGTGTGGTGGTCCTCTCCGGCATCACTGATGCATTGTATTATATGCTCTGCTGCAGGTGTTGTGTGCCCCTCTGTAATGTGAAGGGGAGGTGCTTGTTGCCTTTGTGTTGGCATATATGTTGGAGCATTGTGCTAGTTTGCATGCAGACTGTATGGCGGTGTACATTGTGACTGTTTGGGGTGCTGGTTTCTTCTGCTTGTGGGTCAGTTGCTGGTAGTGTTCTGTCACCTCTGTGACACTGGTCTTGTTTTGCTGCGGTCTGCACCCCATCTTCCTCTCCCTCTTCTCCTTGGCCTTGCCCAACCTCGTCATTCCTTGCTGGTGGTTTGTGGGGGTTGTGGGATTCGAGTAGGCCTATGCCCTGGGTCAAGGTGCCTCTATGTTGCTACGTACTTTGGCTTTTTTCTGGTGTATTTTTTCTGTGGTTTTTATGGTGCATTGTCCCTCGAGATGCGTGGGATTAGCAGGCCTGTGTCTCGTTTTCGCTACCTTTTTTTCCGCGGTTGACCTCATCCGCATGTTTTTATGCATTTGCGTACTGCATTTTTGCGGTGTGGCAATGATTTTCATGCAGACATTTGCAGCCTTATCTGGTGTCTATCACATGCTACCGCCTTGTTGTGAATTCCACGTTGACACAGGGTTGTTTTCGTGTGAAGGGCTGTGATGTTGAAAGTTGCGATAAGCTACTCTTATGGTAGTTATCATACGTTCTTGTGAATATACCCCAAAGTATTACTGATGTTTCCCGGTATGAACCTCGGAGTGGGGTGGTCACCCCATCCTGGTTTATTGGTCTTTACCAGGCAAGCTCTTTTTCTTCCTTTAAAAATGAACTCCTAAGAAGGCATCATGTGCGATATCTGTTTCATTTAAACTTTTCTTACTGTATTACGGCTGCAAATGTCATTTATAAAATACATTTAAGGTATAAACAGCATAGTAAATTTGCGGAAACTGACATCTGCATTTTCAGAAAATATTAAGAAAACTAAACACTAGGATATGAAGGGGTGGTCTTACCTCAGCAAATAAAAATATAGCACTGCAAACGAAATGATGAATATTAGCGTATAAAGCAGCACTGTGATCACTACACCAGGAAGTCCATTTTGCTCAGTTCTGAAAAATAGCCAATACAGTTTTGCTGCATCTGCAACTGAATTCTCCTCACTGTAGGCAAGCCTCTAAAACATGAAAAGCAAAACATAAGGTATACATCAATATGATAAAGTTCTAATCTTGGCAAATAATGCACATGTGTGAATGCATGCATATTGTATATGTAGTTTGCATATTATGACATTTGGAACTGCAAGCATCCAATAACAAGAGAAAATGGTATTGCAGGAATGAGGGCCGGAGATTTTCAAGGGTAATTCAATAACATCAATGAATCAATACAGTAAAGTCATAAGTATATATTAAATCACCTCCTAACGAGAACCCCAATTTAACTTGTTTTTTAACAATATTTAATTTTAATCATAATTGTTTTGGAAACTGACCCACTTTACTCTTGTACTCACAGGTTTTGATCAATCCAGGTCAAGACCAGCATTGACCAATCAGGAAGACTTGCGTGTTGGGAAAAAATATGGGAACTGCTTTTACAAATGAGAAAATCATAGGAACTCACTTCAACCTCTGAAGTTACAACCATTTCTTGGTGGTTAAGACCATGGCTCAAAGGATATATTTATTTCCTTCTATACTGGGGGATTATTTGCAAAGGCATTATGAAGTACATAAACTGGTACTCCTGAGTACACTTTCATGTCCTTTTATATGCCATTGTTATTTGGCCCGAAAACATATAAAATATGAACAAAATGAAAATGATCCAGTAATATTCATATATTGTTAATCCAAATAGCAAGGAATGTGCCCTCTTTGCACTTTTCAGTAGCAGGAGGTTTGATCAGTTGGAGACTAATAACTTAGGCATGTACCAGTACTTTTAAATGCCTTTTTAAATTAAGGCCTATGTGCTGTTAACACAATTAAGGAAAACAGATAATGGGTACATTCACGGTTGAAGTAGATAACACTCTGGCCTTCAGATCAAGGTGTAGTCATCATCATCAATAAATCTTTATTCGGCTTAACCAGCCATAAAAGAGAACAAAAAAGGGCATCCAGTGCATCAACAACAGCAGCATGGATTTCCAGCCTAGGATAAATGACTATACAATAACGTTACATACTTCTCTAAAATTCATTCGCTGGGTCAAGCGTGATGGCTTCAAATGCCAACATACTTTAATCAAACAGACACTTAAAACATCACAAAGGGAAACTATTAGCCATGTCAGTTCCTATGTTAAGGTGATTTTCTAGTGGTCTTTAGCAAGACTACTGACTCATTGTCAGTGAAATTGCTCTCCCACCCTCGCAGCTCCACCATTAAGTGAGGTGCCCCTGCCCCTGCACTCTTGAGTGTTGGTGATCGAGGCCCTCCTCCACCCGCAGGTTTCCCTGCGCCTCATCCCTGGTGGTCCAGTGGACCTCTGTCTCCTTTCTTTCTTTCTGCTCCTTCACTCGTTTTTCTCCCCTTTCTATCTTTCACCTTTCTGCACCTCTGTTCTTTTGCGCCTTATTTCTGCCCATTTCCCTTTCTCTCCCTCTGCTCCTTCACTCGTTTTCACTCGTTTTTTTCCCTTTTCTATCTTTCACCTTTCTGCACCTCTGCCCTTTGGTGCCTTATTTTTGCCCATTTTCCCTTTCTCTCCCTCTGCTCCTTCTCTCGTTTTCACTCGTTTTTTTACCCTTTCTATCTTTCACCTTTCTGCTCTTTTCTGCATCTCTGCTCTTTTGTGCCTTATTTCTGCCTATTTTCCCTTTTTTCTTTATCCCTTCTTTCCTCCCTTTACCTTTCCCCGCCGCTGATGCCCCCGCGGCCCCTCCCCCCCCCAGCACGACCGGCCCAATCCAGCTCCCCTCCCCGCTCCCGCCTCCCAGCTGTCCAGCCCTCCCCGACCCCTACTTAATGGCGGCCACTGCGGGGACAGGCGAGCAAGACTACTGACTCATTGTCAGTGAAATTGCTCTCCCACCCTCGCAGCTCCACCATTAAGTGAGGTGCCCCTGCCCCTGCACTCTTGAGTGTTGGTGATCGAGGCCCTCCTCCACCCGCAGGTTTCCCTGCGCCTCATCCCTGGTGGTCCAGTGGACCTCTGTCTCCTTTCTTTCTTTCTGCTCCTTCACTCGTTTTTCTCCCCTTTCTATCTTTCACCTTTCTGCACCTCTGTTCTTTTGCGCCTTATTTCTGCCCATTTCCCTTTCTCTGCCTCTGCTCCTTCACTCATTTTCACTCGTTTTTTTCCCCTTTCTATCTTTCACCTTTCTGCACCTCTGCCCTTTCGTGCCTTATTTTTGCCCATTTTCCCTTTCTCTTCCCTCTGCTCCTTCTCTCGTTTTCACTCGTTTTTTTACCCTTTCTATCTTTCACCTTTCTGCTCTTTTCTGCATCTCTGCTCTTTTGTGCCTTATTTCTGCCTATTTTCCCTTTTTTCTTTATCCCTTCTTTCCTCCCTTTACCTTTCCCCGCCGCTGCTGCCCCCGCGGCCCCTCCCCCCCCAGCACGACCGGCCCAATCCAGCTCCCCTCCCCGCTCCCGCCTCCCAGCTGTCCAGCCCTCCCCGACCCCTACTTAATGGCGGCCACTGCGGGGACAGGAGAGCAAGACCACTGACTCATTGTCAGTGAAATTGCTCTCCCACCCTCGCAGCTCCACCATTAAGTGAGGTGCCCCTGCCCCTGCACTCTTGAGTGTTGGTGATCGAGGCCCTCCTCCACCCGCAGGTTTCCCTGCGCCTCATGCCTGGTGGTCCAGTGGACCTCTGTCTCCTTTCTTTCTTTCTGCTCCTTCACTCGTTTTTCTCCCCTTTCTATCTTTCACCTTTCTGCACCTCTGTTCTTTTGCGCCTTATTTCTGCCCATTTCCCTTTCTCTCCCTCTGCTCCTTCACTCGTTTTCACTCGTTTTTTTCCCCTTTCTATCTTTCACCTTTCTGCACCTCTGCCCTTTTGTGCCTTATTTCTGCCCATTTCCCTTTCTCTCCCTCTGCTCCTTCTCTCGTTTTCACTCGTTTTTTTACCCTTTCTATCTTTCACCTTTCTGCTCTTTTCTGCATCTCTGCTCTTTGGTGCCTTATTTCTGCCTATTTTCCCTTTTTTCTTTATCCCTTCTTTCCTCCCTTTACCTTTCCCCGCCGCTGCTGCCCCCGCGGCCCCTCCCCCCCCCCAGCACGACCGGCCCAATCCAGCTCCCCTCCCCGCTCCCGCCTCCCAGCTGTCCAGCCCTCCCCGACCCCTACTTTATGGCGGCCACTGCGGGGACAGGCGAGCAAGACTACTGACTCATTGTCAGTGAAATTGCTCTCCCACCCTCGCAGCTCCACCATTAAGTGAGGTGCCCCTGCCCCTGCACTCTTGAGTGTTGGTGATCGAGGCCCTCCTCCACCCGCAGGTTTCCCTGCGCCTCATCCCTGGTGGTCCAGTGGACCTCTGTCTCCTTTCTTTCTTTCTGCTCCTTCACTCGTTTTTCTCCCCTTTCTATCTTTCACCTTTCTGCACCTCTGTTCTTTTGCGCCTTATTTCTGCCCATTTCCCTTTCTCTCCCTCTGCTCCTTCACTCGTTTTCACTCGTTTTTTTCCCCTTTCTATCTTTCACCTTTCTGCACCTCTGCCCTTTTGTGCCTTATTTTTGCCCATTTTCCCTTTCTCTTCCCTCTGCTCCTTCTCTCGTTTTCACTCGTTTTTTTACCCTTTCTATCTTTCACCTTTCTGCTCTTTTCTGCATCTCTGCTCTTTTGTGCCTTATTTCTGCCTATTTTCCCTTTTTTCTTTATCCCTTCTTTCCTCCCTTTACCTTTCCCTGCCGCTGCTGCCCCCGCGGCCCCTCCCCCCCCCCCCAGCACGACCGGCCCAATCCAGCTCCCCTCCCCGCTCCCGCCTCCCAGCTGTCCAGCCCTCCCCGACCCCTACTTAATGGCGGCCACTGCGGGGACAGGCGAGCAAGACTACTGACTCATTGTCAGTGAAATTGCTCTCCCACCCTCGCAGCTCCACCATTAAGTGAGGTGCCCCTGCCCCTGCACTCTTGAGTGTTGGTGATCGAGGCCCTCCTCCACCCGCAGGTTTCCCTGCGCCTCATCCCTGGTGGTCCAGTGGACCTCTGTCTCCTTTCTTTCTTTCTGCTCCTTCACTCGTTTTTCTCCCCTTTCTATCTTTCACCTTTCTGCACCTCTGTTCTTTTGCGCCTTATTTCTGCCCATTTCCCTTTCTCTCCCTCTGCTCCTTCACTCGTTTTCACTCGTTTTTTTCCCCTTTCTATCTTTCACCTTTCTGCACCTCTGCCCTTTTGTGCCTTATTTTTGCCCATTTTCCCTTTCTCTTCCCTCTGCTCCTTCTCTCGTTTTCACTCGTTTTTTTACCCTTTCTATCTTTCACCTTTCTGCTCTTTTCTGCATCTCTGCTCTTTTGTGCCTTATTTCTGCCTATTTTCCCTTTTTTCTTTATCCCTTCTTTCCTCCCTTTACCTTTCCCCGCCGCTGCTGCCCCCGCGGCCCCTCCCCCCCCCAGTACGACCGGCCCAATCCAGCTCCCCTCCCCGCTCCCGCCTCCCAGCTCTCCAGCCCTCCCCGACCACTACTTAATGGTGGCCACTGCGGGGACAGGAGAGCAAGACCACTGATTCATTGTCAGTGAAATTGCTCTCCCACCCTCGCAGCTCCACCATTAAGTGAGGTGCCCCTGCCCCTGCACTCTTGAGTGTTGGTGATCGAGGCCCTCCTCCACCCGCAGGTTTCCCTGCGCCTCATCCCTGGTGGTCCAGTGGACCTCTGTCTCCTTTCTTTCTTTCTGCTCCTTCACTCGTTTTTCTCCCCTTTCTATCTTTCACCTTTCTGCACCTCTGTTCTTTTGCGCCTTATTTCTGCCCATTTCCCTTTCTCTCCCTCTGCTCCTTCACTCGTTTTCACTCGTTTTTTTCCCCTTTCTATCTTTCACCTTTCTGCACCTCTGCCCTTTTGTGCCTTATTTTTGCCCATTTTCCCTTTCTCTCCCTCTGCTCCTTCTCTCGTTTTCACTCGTTTTTTTACCCTTTCTATCTTTCACCTTTCTGCTCTTTTCTGCATCTCTGCTCTTTTGTGCCTTATTTCTGCCTATTTTCCCTTTTTTATTTATCCCTTCTTTCCTCCCTTTACCTTTCCCCGCCGCTGCTGCCCCCGCGGCCCCTCCCCCCCCAGCACGACCGGCCCAATCCAGCTCCCCTCCCCGCTCCCGCCTCCCAGCTGTCCAGCCCTCCCCGACCCCTACTTAATGGCGGCCACTGCGGGGACAGGAGAGCAAGACCACTGACTCATTGTCAGTGAAATTGCTCTCCCACCCTCGCAGCTCCACCATTAAGTGAGGTGCCCCTGCCCCTGCACTCTTGAGTGTTGGTGATCGAGGCCCTCCTCCACCCGCAGGTTTCCCTGCGCCTCATCCCTGGTGGTCCAGTGGACCTCTGTCTCCTTTCTTTCTTTCTGCTCCTTCACTCGTTTTTCTCCCCTTTCTATCTTTCACCTTTCTGCACCTCTGTTCTTTTGCGCCTTATTTCTGCCCATTTCCCTTTCTCTCCCTCTGCTCCTTCACTCGTTTTCACTCGTTTTTTTCCCCTTTCTATCTTTCACCTTTCTGCACCTCTGCCCTTTTGTGCCTTATTTTTGCTCATTTTCCCTTTCTCTTCCCTCTGCTCCTTCTCTCGTTTTCACTCGTTTTTTTACCCTTTCTATCTTTCACCTTTCTGCTCTTTTCTGCATCTCTGCTCTTTTGTGCCTTATTTCTGCCTATTTTCCCTTTTTTCTTTATCCCTTCTTTCCTCCCTTTACCTTTCCCTGCCGCTGCTGCCCCCGCGGCCCCTCCCCCCCCCCCAGCACGACCGGCCCAATCCAGCTCCCCTCCCCGCTCCCGCCTCCCAGCTGTCCAGCCCTCCCCGACCCCTACTTAATGGCGGCCACTGCGGGGACAGGCGAGCAAGACTACTGACTCATTGTCAGTGAAATTGCTCTCCCACCCTCGCAGCTCCACCATTAAGTGAGGTGCCCCTGCCCCTGCACTCTTGAGTGTTGGTGATCGAGGCCCTCCTCCACCCGCAGGTTTCCCTGCGCCTCATCCCTGGTGGTCCAGTGGACCTCTGTCTCCTTTCTTTCTTTCTGCTCCTTCACTCGTTTTTCTCCCCTTTCTATCTTTCACCTTTCTGCACCTCTGTTCTTTTGCGCCTTATTTCTGCCCATTTCCCTTTCTCTCCCTCTGCTCCTTCACTCGTTTTCACTCGTTTTTTTCCCCTTTCTATCTTTCACCTTTCTGCACCTCTGCCCTTTTGTGCCTTATTTTTGCCCATTTTCCCTTTCTCTTCCCTCTGCTCCTTCTCTCGTTTTCACTCGTTTTTTTACCCTTTCTATCTTTCACCTTTCTGCTCTTTTCTGCATCTCTGCTCTTTTGTGCCTTATTTCTGCCTATTTTCCCTTTTTTCTTTATCCCTTCTTTCCTCCCTTTACCTTTCCCCGCCGCTGCTGCCCCCGCGGCCCCTCCCCCCCCCAGTACGACCGGCCCAATCCAGCTCCCCTCCCCGCTCCCGCCTCCCAGCTCTCCAGCCCTCCCCGACCACTACTTAATGGTGGCCACTGCGGGGACAGGAGAGCAAGACCACTGATTCATTGTCAGTGAAATTGCTCTCCCACCCTCGCAGCTCCACCATTAAGTGAGGTGCCCCTGCCCCTGCACTCTTGAGTGTTGGTGATCGAGGCCCTCCTCCACCCGCAGGTTTCCCTGCGCCTCATCCCTGGTGGTCCAGTGGACCTCTGTCTCCTTTCTTTCTTTCTGCTCCTTCACTCGTTTTTCTCCCCTTTCTATCTTTCACCTTTCTGCACCTCTGTTCTTTTGCGCCTTATTTCTGCCCATTTCCCTTTCTCTCCCTCTGCTCCTTCACTCGTTTTCACTCGTTTTTTTCCCCTTTCTATCTTTCACCTTTCTGCACCTCTGCCCTTTTGTGCCTTATTTTTGCCCATTTTCCCTTTCTCTCCCTCTGCTCCTTCTCTCGTTTTCACTCGTTTTTTTACCCTTTCTATCTTTCACCTTTCTGCTCTTTTCTGCATCTCTGCTCTTTTGTGCCTTATTTCTGCCTATTTTCCCTTTTTTATTTATCCCTTCTTTCCTCCCTTTACCTTTCCCCGCCGCTGCTGCCCCGCGGCCCCTCCCCCCCCCCAGCACGACCGGCCCAATCCAGCTCCCCTCCCCGCTCCCGCCTCCCAGCTGTCCAGCACTCCCCGATCCCTACTTAATGGCGGCCACTGCGGGGACAGGCGAGCAAGACTACTGACTCATTGTCAGTGAAATTGCTCTCCCACCCTCGCAGCTCCACCATTAAGTGAGGTGCCCCTGCCCCTGCACTCTTGAGTGTTGGTGATCAAGGCCCTCCTCCACCCGCAGGTTTCCCTGCGCCTCATCCCTGGTGGTCCAGTGGACCTCTGTCTCCTTTCTTTCTTTCTGCTCCTTCACTCGTTTTTCTCCCCTTTCTATCTTTCACCTTTCTGCACCTCTGTTCTTTTGCGCCTTATTTCTGCCCATTTCCCTTTCTCTCCCTCTGCTCCTTCACTCGTTTTCACTCGTTTTTTCCCCTTTCTATCTTTCACCTTTCTGCACCTCTGCCCTTTTGTGCCTTATTTTTGCCCATTTTCCCTTTCTCTTCCCTCTGCTCCTTCTCTCGTTTTCACTCGTTTTTTTACCCTTTCTATCTTTCACCTTTCTGCTCTTTTCTGCATCTCTGCTCTTTTGTGCCTTATTTCTGCCTATTTTCCCTTTTTTCTTTATCCCTTCTTTCCTCCCTTTACCTTTCCCCGCCGCTGCTGCCCCCGCGCCCCCCCCCCCCAGCACGACCGGCCCAATCCAGCTCCCCTCCCCGCTCCCGCCTCCCAGCTGTCCAGCCCTCCCCGACCCCTACTTAATGGCGGCCACTGCGGGGACAGGCGAGCAAGACTACTGACTCATTGTCAGTGAAATTGCTCTCCCACCCTCGCAGCTCCACCATTAAGTGAGGTGCCCCTGCCCCTGCACTCTTGAGTGTTGTGTTGGTGATCGAGGCCCTCCTCCACCCGCAGGTTTCCCTGCGCCTCATCCCTGGTGGTCCAGTGGACCTCTGTCTCCTTTCTTTCTTTCTGCTCCTTAACTCGTTTTTCTCCCCTTTCTATCTTTCACCTTTCTGCACCTCTGTTCTTTTGCGCCTTATTTCTGCCCATTTCCCTTTCTCTGCCTCTGCTCCTTCACTCGTTTTCACTCGTTTTTTTCCCCTTTCTATCTTTCACCTTTCTGCACCTCTGCCCTTTTGTGCCTTATTTTTGCCCATTTTCCCTTTCTCTTCCCTCTGCTCCTTCTCTCGTTTTCACTCGTTTTTTTACCCTTTCTATCTTTCACCTTTCTGCTCTTTTCTGCATCTCTGCTCTTTTGTGCCTTATTTCTGCCTATTTTCCCTTTTTTCTTTATCCCTTCTTTCCTCCCTTTACCTTTCCCCGCCGCTGCTGCCCCCGCAGCCCCTCCCCCCCCAGCACGACCGGCCCAATCCAGCTCCCCTCCCCGCTCCCGCCTCCCAGCTGTCCAGCCCTCCCCGACCCCTACTTAATGGCGGCCACTGCGGGGACAGGAGAGCAAGACCACTGACTCATTGTCAGTGAAATTGCTCTCCCACCCTCGCAGCTCCACCATTAAGTGAGGTGCCCCTGCCCCTGCACTCTTGAGTGTTGGTGATCGAGGCCCTCCTCCACCCGCAGGTTTCCCTGCGCCTCATCCCTGGTGGTCCAGTGGACCTCTGTCTCCTTTCTTTCTTTCTGCTCCTTCACTCGTTTTTCTCCCCTTTCTATCTTTCACCTTTCTGCACCTCTGTTCTTTTGCGCCTTATTTCTGCCCATTTCCCTTTCTCTCCCTCTGCTCCTTCACTCGTTTTCACTCGTTTTTTTCCCCTTTCTATCTTTCACCTTTCTGCACCTCTGCCCTTTTGTGCCTTATTTTTGCCCATTTTCCCTTTCTCTTCCCTCTGCTCCTTCTCTCGTTTTCACTCGTTTTTTTACCCTTTCTATCTTTCACCTTTCTGCTCTTTTCTGCATCTCTGCTCTTTTGTGCCTTATTTCTGCCTATTTTCCCTTTTTTCTTTATCCCTTCTTTCCTCCCTTTACCTTTCCCCGCCGCTGCTGCCCCCGCGGCCCCTCCCCCCCCCCCAGCACGACCGGCCCAATCCAGCTCCCCTCCCCGCTCCCGCCTCCCAGCTGTCCAGCCCTCCCCGACCCCTACTTAATGGCGGCCACTGCGGGGACAGGCGAGCAAGACTACTGACTCATTGTCAGTGAAATTGCTCTCCCACCCTCGCAGCTCCACCATTAAGTGAGGTGCCCCTGCCCCTGCACTCTTGAGTGTTGGTGATCGAGGCCCTCCTCCACCCGCAGGTTTCCCTGCGCCTCATCCCTGGTGGTCCAGTGGACCTCTGTCTCCTTTCTTTCTTTCTGCTCCTTCACTCGTTTTTCTCCCCTTTCTATCTTTCACCTTTCTGCACCTCTGTTCTTTTGCGCCTTATTTCTGCCCATTTCCCTTTCTCTCCCTCTGCTCCTTCACTCGTTTTCACTCGTTTTTTTCCCCTTTCTATCTTTCACCTTTCTGCACCTCTGCCCTTTTGTGCCTTATTTTTGCCCATTTTCCCTTTCTCTTCCCTCTGCTCCTTCTCTCGTTTTCACTCGTTTTTTTACCCTTTCTATCTTTCACCTTTCTGCTCTTTTCTGCATCTCTGCTCTTTTGTGCCTTATTTCTGCCTATTTTCCCTTTTTTCTTTATCCCTTCTTTCCTCCCTTTACCTTTCCCCGCCGCTGCTGCCCCCGCGGCCCCTCCCCCCCCCAGTACGACCGGCCCAATCCAGCTCCCCTCCCCGCTCCCGCCTCCCAGCTCTCCAGCCCTCCCCGACCCCTACTTAATGGTGGCCACTGCGGGGACAGGAGAGCAAGACCACTGATTCATTGTCAGTGAAATTGCTCTCCCACCCTCGCAGTTCCACCATTAAGTGAGGTGCCCCTGCCCCTGCACTCTTGAGTGTTGGTGATCGAGGCCCTCCTCCACCCGCAGGTTTCCCTGCGCCTCATCCCTGGTGGTCCAGTGGACCTCTGTCTCCTTTCTTTCTTTCTGCTCCTTCACTCGTTTTTCTCCCCTTTCTATCTTTCACCTTTCTGCACCTCTGTTCTTTTGTGCCTTATTTCTGCCCATTTCCCTTTCTCTCCCTCTGCTCCTTCACTCGTTTTCACTCGTTTTTTTCCCCTTTCTATCTTTCAACTTTCTGCACCTCTGCCCTTTTGTGCCTTATTTTTGCCCATTTTCCCTTTCTCTCCCTCTGCTCCTTCTCTCGTTTTCACTCGTTTTTTTACCCTTTCTATCTTTCACCTTTCTGCTCTTTTCTGCATCTCTGCTCTTTTGTGCCTTATTTCTGCCTATTTTCCCTTTTTTATTTATCCCTTCTTTCCTCCCTTTACCTTTCCCCGCCGCTGCTGCCCCGCGGCCCCTCCCCCCCCCCAGCACGACCGGCCCAATCCAGCTCCCCTCCCCGCTCCCGCCTCCCAGCTGTCCAGCACTCCCCGATCCCTACTTAATGGCGGCCACTGCGGGGACAGGCGAGCAAGACTACTGACTCATTGTCAGTGAAATTGCTCTCCCACCCTCGCAGCTCCACCATTAAGTGAGGTGCCCCTGCCCCTGCACTCTTGAGTGTTGGTGATCAAGGCCCTCCTCCACCCGCAGGTTTCCCTGCGCCTCATCCCTGGTGGTCCAGTGGACCTCTGTCTCCTTTCTTTCTTTCTGCTCCTTCACTCGTTTTTCTCCCCTTTCTATCTTTCACCTTTCTGCACCTCTGTTCTTTTGCGCCTTATTTCTGCCCATTTCCCTTTCTCTCCCTCTGCTCCTTCACTCGTTTTCACTCGTTTTTTCCCCTTTCTATCTTTCACCTTTCTGCACCTCTGCCCTTTTGTGCCTTATTTTTGCCCATTTTCCCTTTCTCTTCCCTCTGCTCCTTCTCTCGTTTTCACTCGTTTTTTTACCCTTTCTATCTTTCACCTTTCTGCTCTTTTCTGCATCTCTGCTCTTTTGTGCCTTATTTCTGCCTATTTTCCCTTTTTTCTTTATCCCTTCTTTCCTCCCTTTACCTTTCCCCGCCGCTGCTGCCCCCGCGGCCCCTCGCCCCCCCAGCACGACCGGCCCAATCCAGCTCCCCTCCCCGCTCCCGCCTCCCAGCTGTCCAGCCCTCCCCGACCCCTACTTAATGGCGGCCACTGCGGGGACAGGAGAGCAAGACCACTGACTCATTGTCAGTGAAATTGCTCTCCCACCCTCGCAGCTCCACCATTAAGTGAGGTGCCCCTGCCCCTGCACTCTTGAGTGTTGGTGATCGAGGCCCTCCTCCACCCGCAGGTTTCCCTGCGCCTCATCCCTGGTGGTCCAGTGGACCTCTGTCTCCTTTCTTTCTTTCTGCTCCTTCACTCGTTTTTCTCCCCTTTCTATCTTTCACCTTTCTGCACCTCTGTTCTTTTGCGCCTTATTTCTGCCCATTTCCCTTTCTCTCCCTCTGCTCCTTCACTCGTTTTCACTCGTTTTTTTCCCCTTTCTATCTTTCACCTTTCTGCACCTCTGCCCTTTTGTGCCTTATTTTTGCCCATTTTCCCTTTCTCTCCCTCTGCTCCTTCTCTCGTTTTCACTCGTTTTTTTACCCTTTCTATCTTTCACCTTTCTGCTCTTTTCTGCATCTCTGCTCTTTTGTGCCTTATTTCTGCCTATTTTCCCTTTTTTCTTTATCCCTTCTTTCCTCCCTTTACCTTTCCCCGCCGCTGCTGCCCCCGCGCCCCCCCCCCCAGCACGACCGGCCCAATCCAGCTCCCCTCCCCGCTCCCGCCTCCCAGCTGTCCAGCCCTCCCCGACCCCTACTTAATGGCGGCCACTGCGGGGACAGGCGAGCAAGACTACTGACTCATTGTCAGTGAAATTGCTCTCCCACCCTCGCAGCTCCACCATTAAGTGAGGTGCCCCTGCCCCTGCACTCTTGAGTGTTGTGTTGGTGATCGAGGCCCTCCTCCACCCGCAGGTTTCCCTGCGCCTCATCCCTGGTGGTCCAGTGGACCTCTGTCTCCTTTCTTTCTTTCTGCTCCTTAACTCGTTTTTCTCCCCTTTCTATCTTTCACCTTTCTGCACCTCTGTTCTTTTGCGCCTTATTTCTGCCCATTTCCCTTTCTCTGCCTCTGCTCCTTCACTCGTTTTCACTCGTTTTTTTCCCCTTTCTATCTTTCACCTTTCTGCACCTCTGCCCTTTTGTGCCTTATTTTTGCCCATTTTCCCTTTCTCTTCCCTCTGCTCCTTCTCTCGTTTTCACTCGTTTTTTTACCCTTTCTATCTTTCACCTTTCTGCTCTTTTCTGCATCTCTGCTCTTTTGTGCCTTATTTCTGCCTATTTTCCCTTTTTTCTTTATCCCTTCTTTCCTCCCTTTACCTTTCCCCGCCGCTGCTGCCCCCGCAGCCCCTCCCCCCCCAGCACGACCGGCCCAATCCAGCTCCCCTCCCCGCTCCCGCCTCCCAGCTGTCCAGCCCTCCCCGACCCCTACTTAATGGCGGCCACTGCGGGGACAGGAGAGCAAGACCACTGACTCATTGTCAGTGAAATTGCTCTCCCACCCTCGCAGCTCCACCATTAAGTGAGGTGCCCCTGCCCCTGCACTCTTGAGTGTTGGTGATCGAGGCCCTCCTCCACCCGCAGGTTTCCCTGCGCCTCATCCCTGGTGGTCCAGTGGACCTCTGTCTCCTTTCTTTCTTTCTGCTCCTTCACTCGTTTTTCTCCCCTTTCTATCTTTCACCTTTCTGCACCTCTGTTCTTTTGCGCCTTATTTCTGCCCATTTCCCTTTCTCTGCCTCTGCTCCTTCACTCGTTTTCACTCGTTTTTTTCCCCTTTCTATCTTTCACCTTTCTGCACCTCTGCCCTTTTGTGCCTTATTTTTGCCCATTTTCCCTTTCTCTTCCCTCTGCTCCTTCTCTCGTTTTCACTCGTTTTTTTACCCTTTCTATCTTTCACCTTTCTGCTCTTTTCTGCATCTCTGCTCTTTTGTGCCTTATTTCTGCCTATTGTCCCTTTTTTCTTTATCCCTTCTTTCCTTCCTTTACCTTTCCCCGCTGCTGCTGCTCCCGCAGCCCCTCCCCCCCAGCACGACCGGCCCAATCCAGCTCCCCTCCCCGCTCCCGCCTCCCAGCTGTCCAGCCCTCCCCGACCCCTACTTAATGGCGGCCACTGCGGGGACAGGAGAGCAAGACCACTGACTCATTGTCAGTGAAATTGCTCTCCCACCCTCGCAGCTCCACCATTAAGTGAGGTGCCCCTGCCCCTGCACTCTTGAGTGTTGGTGATCGAGGCCCTCCTCCACCCGCAGGTTTCCCTGCGCCTCATCCCTGGTGGTCCAGTGGACCTCTGTCTCCTTTCTTTCTTTCTGCTCCTTCACTCGTTTTTCTCCCCTTTCTATCTTTCACCTTTCTGCACCTCTGTTCTTTTGCGCCTTATTTCTGCCCATTTCCCTTTCTCTCCCTCTGCTCCTTCACTCGTTTTCACTCGTTTTTTTCCCCTTTCTATCTTTCACCTTTCTGCACCTCTGCCCTTTTGTGCCTTATTTTTGCCCATTTTCCCTTTCTCTCCCTCTGCTCCTTCTCTCGTTTTCACTCGTTTTTTTACCCTTTCTATCTTTCACCTTTCTGCTCTTTTCTGCATCTCTGCTCTTTTGTGCCTTATTTCTGCCTATTTTCCCTTTTTTCTTTATCCCTTCTTTCCTCCCTTTACCTTTCCCCGCCGCTGCTGCCCCCGCGGCCCCTCCCCCCCCCCAGCACGACCGGCTCAATCCAGCTCCCCTCCCCGCTCCCGCCTCCCAGCTGTCCAGCCCTCCCCGACCCCTACTTAATGGCGGCCACTGCGGGGACAGGCGAGCAAGACTACTGACTCATTGTCAGTGAAATTGCTCTCCCACCCTCGCAGCTCCACCATTAAGTGAGGTGCCCCTGCCCCTGCACTCTTGAGTGTTGGTGATCGAGGCCCTCCTCCACCCGCAGGTTTCCCTGCGCCTCATCCCTGGTGGTCCAGTGGACCTCTGTCTCCTTTCTTTCTTTCTGCTCCTTCACTCGTTTTTCTCCCCTTTCTATCTTTCACCTTTCTGCACCTCTGTTCTTTTGCGCCTTATTTCTGCCCATTTCCCTTTCTCTCCCTCTGCTCCTTCACTCGTTTTCACTCGTTTTTTTCCCCTTTCTATCTTTCACCTTTCTGCACCTCTGCCCTTTTGTGCCTTATTTTTGCCCATTTTCCCTTTCTCTTCCCTCTGCTCCTTCTCTCGTTTTCACTCGTTTTTTTACCCTTTCTATCTTTCACCTTTCTGCTCTTTTCTGCATCTCTGCTCTTTTGTGCCTTATTTCTGCCTATTTTCCCTTTTTTCTTTATCCCTTCTTTCCTCCCTTTACCTTTCCCCGCCGCTGCTGCCCCCGCGGCCCCTCCCCCCCCAGCACGACCGGCCCAATCCAGCTCCCCTCCCCGCTCCCGCCTCCCAGCTGTCCAGCCCTCCCCGACCCCTACTTAATGGCGGCCACTGCGGGGACAGGAGAGCAAGACCACTGACTCATTGTCAGTGAAATTGCTCTCCCACCCTCGCAGCTCCACCATTAAGTGAGGTGCCCCTGCCCCTGCACTCTTGAGTGTTGGTGATCGAGGCCCTCCTCCACCCGCAGGTTTCCCTGCGCCTCATCCCTGGTGGTCCAGTGGACCTCTGTCTCCTTTCTTTCTTTCTGCTCCTTCACTCGTTTTTCTCCCCTTTCTATCTTTCACCTTTCTGCACCTCTGTTCTTTTGCGCCTTATTTCTGCCCATTTCCCTTTCTCTCCCTCTGCTCCTTCAATCGTTTTCACTCGTTTTTTTCCCCTTTCTATCTTTCACCTTTCTGCACCTCTGCCCTTTTGTGCCTTATTTTTGCCCATTTTCCCTTTCTCTCCCTCTGCTCCTTCTCTCGTTTTCACTCGTTTTTTTACCCTTTCTATCTTTCACCTTTCTGCTCTTTTCTGCATCTCTGCTCTTTTGTGCCTTATTTCTGCCTATTTTCCCTTTTTTCTTTATCCCTTCTTTCCTCCCTTTACCTTTCCCCGCCGCTGCTGCCCCCGCGGCCCCTCCCCCCCCCAGCACGACCGGCCCAATCCAGCTCCCCTCCCCGCTCCCGCCTCCCAGCTGTCCAGCCCTCCCCGACCCCTACTTAATGGCGGCCACTGCGGGGACAGGCGAGCAAGACTACTGACTCATTGTCAGTGAAATTGCTCTCCCACCCTCGCAGCTCCACCATTAAGTGAGGTGCCCCTGCCCCTGCACTCTTGAGTGTTGGTGATCGAGGCCCTCCTCCACCCGCAGGTTTCCCTGCGCCTCATCCCTGGTGGTCCAGTGGACCTCTGTCTCCTTTCTTTCTTTCTGCTCCTTCACTCGTTTTTCTCCCCTTTCTATCTTTCACCTTTCTGCACCTCTGTTCTTTTGCGCCTTATTTCTGCCCATTTCCCTTTCTCTCCCTCTGCTCCTTCACTCGTTTTCACTCGTTTTTTTCCCCTTTCTATCTTTCACCTTTCTGCACCTCTGCCCTTTTGTGCCTTATTTTTGCCCATTTTCCCTTTCTCTTCCCTCTGCTCCTTCTCTCGTTTTCACTCGTTTTTTTACCCTTTCTATCTTTCACCTTTCTGCTCTTTTCTGCATCTCTGCTCTTTTGTGCCTTATTTCTGCCTATTTTCCCTTTTTTCTTTATCCCTTCTTTCCTCCCTTTACCTTTCCCCGCCGCTGCTGCCCCCGCGGCCCCTCCCCCCCCAGCACGACCGGCCCAATCCAGCTCCCCTCCCCGCTCCCGCCTCCCAGCTGTCCAGCCCTCCCCGACCCCTACTTAATGGCGGCTACTGCGGGGACAGGCGAGCAAGACCACTGACTCATTGTCAGTGAAATTGCTCTCCCACCCTCGCAGCTCCACCATTAAGTGAGGTGCCCCTGCCCCTGCACTCTTGAGTGTTGGTGATCGAGGCCCTCCTCCACCCGCAGGTTTCCCTGCGCCTCATCCCTGGTGGTCCAGTGGACCTCTGTCTCCTTTCTTTCTTTCTGCTCCTTCACTCGTTTTTCTCCCCTTTCTATCTTTCACCTTTCTGCACCTCTGTTCTTTTGCGCCTTATTTCTGCCCATTTCCCTTTCTCTCCCTCTGCTCCTTCACTCGTTTTCACTCGTTTTTTTCCCCTTTCTATCTTTCACCTTTCTGCACCTCTGCCCTTTTGTGCCTTATTTTTGCCCATTTTCCCTTTCTCTTCCCTCTGCTCCTTCTCTCGTTTTCACTCATTTTTTTTACCCTTTCTATCTTTCACCTTTCTGCTCTTTTCTGCATCTCTGCTCTTTTGTGCCTTATTTCTGCCTATTTTCCCTTTTTTCTTTATCCCTTCTTTCCTCCCTTTACCGTTCCCCGCCGCTGCTGCCCCCGCGGCCCCTCCCCCCCCCAGCACGACCGGCCCAATCCAGCTCCCCTCCCCGCTCCCGCCTCCCAGCTGTCCAGCCCTCCCCGACCCCTACTTAATGGCGGCCACTGCGGGGACAGGAGAGCAAGACCACTGACTCATTGTCAGTGAAATTGCTCTCCCACCCTCGCAGCTCCACCATTAAGTGAGGTGCCCCTGCCCTTGCACTCTTGAGTGTTGGTGATCGAGGCCCTCCTCCACCCGCAGGTTTCCCTGCGCCTCATCCCTGGTGGTCCAGTGGACCTCTGTCTCCTTTCTTTCTTTCTGCTCCTTCACTCGTTTTTCTCCCCTTTCTATCTTTCACCTTTCTGCACCTCTGTTCTTTTGCGCCTTATTTCTGCCCATTTCCCTTTCTCTCCCTCTGCTCCTTCACTCGTTTTCACTCGTTTTTTTCCCCTTTCTATCTTTCACCTTTCTGCACCTCTGCCCTTTTGTGCCTTATTTTTGCCCATTTTCCCTTTCTCTCCCTCTGCTCCTTCTCTCGTTTTCACTTGTTTTTTTACCCTTTCTATCTTTCACCTTTCTGCTCTTTTCTGCATCTCTGCTCTTTTGTGCCTTATTTCTGCCTATTTTCCCTTTTTTCTTTATCCCTTCTTTCCTCCCTTTACCTTTCCCCGCCGCTGCTGCCCCCGCGGCCCCTCCCCCCCCCCCAGCACGACCGGCCCAATCCAGCTCCCCTCCCCGCTCCCGCCTCCCAGCTGTCCAGCCCTCCCCGACCCCTACTTAATGGCGGCCACTGCGGGGACAGGCGAGCAAGACTACTGACTCATTGTCAGTGAAATTGCTCTCCCACCCTCGCAGCTCCACCATTAAGTGAGGTGCCCCTGCCCCTGCACTCTTGAGTGTTGGTGATCGAGGCCCTCCTCCACCCGCAGGTTTCCCTGCGCCTCATCCCTGGTGGTCCAGTGGACCTCTGTCTCCTTTCTTTCTTTCTGCTCCTTCACTCGTTTTTCTCCCCTTTCTATCTTTCACCTTTCTGCACCTCTGTTCTTTTGCGCCTTATTTCTGCCCATTTCCCTTTCTCTCCCTCTGCTCCTTCACTCGTTTTCACTCGTTTTTTTCCCCTTTCTATCTTTCACCTTTCTGCACCTCTGCCCTTTTGTGCCTTATTTTTGCCCATTTTCCCTTTCTCTTCCCTCTGCTCCTTCTCTCGTTTTCACTCGTTTTTTTACCCTTTCTATCTTTCACCTTTCTGCTCTTTTCTGCATCTCTGCTCTTTTGTGCCTTATTTCTGCCTATTTTCCCTTTTTTCTTTATCCCTTCTTTCCTCCCTTTACCTTTCCCCGCCGCTGCTGCCCCCGCGGCCCCTCCCCCCCCCAGTACGACCGGCCCAATCCAGCTCCCCTCCCCGCTCCCGCCTCCCAGCTCTCCAGCCCTCCCCGACCCCTACTTAATGGTGGCCACTGCGGGGACAGGAGAGCAAGACCACTGATTCATTGTCAGTGAAATTGCTCTCCCACCCTCGCAGTTCCACCATTAAGTGAGGTGCCCCTGCCCCTGCACTCTTGAGTGTTGGTGATCGAGGCCCTCCTCCACCCGCAGGTTTCCCTGCGCCTCATCCCTGGTGGTCCAGTGGACCTCTGTCTCCTTTCTTTCTTTCTGCTCCTTCACTCGTTTTTCTCCCCTTTCTATCTTTCACCTTTCTGCACCTCTGTTCTTTTGTGCCTTATTTCTGCCCATTTCCCTTTCTCTCCCTCTGCTCCTTCACTCGTTTTCACTCGTTTTTTTCCCCTTTCTATCTTTCAACTTTCTGCACCTCTGCCCTTTTGTGCCTTATTTTTGCCCATTTTCCCTTTCTCTCCCTCTGCTCCTTCTCTCGTTTTCACTCGTTTTTTTACCCTTTCTATCTTTCACCTTTCTGCTCTTTTCTGCATCTCTGCTCTTTTGTGCCTTATTTCTGCCTATTTTCCCTTTTTTATTTATCCCTTCTTTCCTCCCTTTACCTTTCCCCGCCGCTGCTGCCCCGCGGCCCCTCCCCCCCCCCAGCACGACCGGCCCAATCCAGCTCCCCTCCCCGCTCCCGCCTCCCAGCTGTCCAGCACTCCCCGATCCCTACTTAATGGCGGCCACTGCGGGGACAGGCGAGCAAGACTACTGACTCATTGTCAGTGAAATTGCTCTCCCACCCTCGCAGCTCCACCATTAAGTGAGGTGCCCCTGCCCCTGCACTCTTGAGTGTTGGTGATCAAGGCCCTCCTCCACCCGCAGGTTTCCCTGCGCCTCATCCCTGGTGGTCCAGTGGACCTCTGTCTCCTTTCTTTCTTTCTGCTCCTTCACTCGTTTTTCTCCCCTTTCTATCTTTCACCTTTCTGCACCTCTGTTCTTTTGCGCCTTATTTCTGCCCATTTCCCTTTCTCTCCCTCTGCTCCTTCACTCGTTTTCACTCGTTTTTTCCCCTTTCTATCTTTCACCTTTCTGCACCTCTGCCCTTTTGTGCCTTATTTTTGCCCATTTTCCCTTTCTCTTCCCTCTGCTCCTTCTCTCGTTTTCACTCGTTTTTTTACCCTTTCTATCTTTCACCTTTCTGCTCTTTTCTGCATCTCTGCTCTTTTGTGCCTTATTTCTGCCTATTTTCCCTTTTTTCTTTATCCCTTCTTTCCTCCCTTTACCTTTCCCCGCCGCTGCTGCCCCCGCGGCCCCTCGCCCCCCCAGCACGACCGGCCCAATCCAGCTCCCCTCCCCGCTCCCGCCTCCCAGCTGTCCAGCCCTCCCCGACCCCTACTTAATGGCGGCCACTGCGGGGACAGGAGAGCAAGACCACTGACTCATTGTCAGTGAAATTGCTCTCCCACCCTCGCAGCTCCACCATTAAGTGAGGTGCCCCTGCCCCTGCACTCTTGAGTGTTGGTGATCGAGGCCCTCCTCCACCCGCAGGTTTCCCTGCGCCTCATCCCTGGTGGTCCAGTGGACCTCTGTCTCCTTTCTTTCTTTCTGCTCCTTCACTCGTTTTTCTCCCCTTTCTATCTTTCACCTTTCTGCACCTCTGTTCTTTTGCGCCTTATTTCTGCCCATTTCCCTTTCTCTCCCTCTGCTCCTTCACTCGTTTTCACTCGTTTTTTTCCCCTTTCTATCTTTCACCTTTCTGCACCTCTGCCCTTTTGTGCCTTATTTTTGCCCATTTTCCCTTTCTCTCCCTCTGCTCCTTCTCTCGTTTTCACTCGTTTTTTTACCCTTTCTATCTTTCACCTTTCTGCTCTTTTCTGCATCTCTGCTCTTTTGTGCCTTATTTCTGCCTATTTTCCCTTTTTTCTTTATCCCTTCTTTCCTCCCTTTACCTTTCCCCGCCGCTGCTGCCCCCGCGCCCCCCCCCCCAGCACGACCGGCCCAATCCAGCTCCCCTCCCCGCTCCCGCCTCCCAGCTGTCCAGCCCTCCCCGACCCCTACTTAATGGCGGCCACTGCGGGGACAGGCGAGCAAGACTACTGACTCATTGTCAGTGAAATTGCTCTCCCACCCTCGCAGCTCCACCATTAAGTGAGGTGCCCCTGCCCCTGCACTCTTGAGTGTTGTGTTGGTGATCGAGGCCCTCCTCCACCCGCAGGTTTCCCTGCGCCTCATCCCTGGTGGTCCAGTGGACCTCTGTCTCCTTTCTTTCTTTCTGCTCCTTAACTCGTTTTTCTCCCCTTTCTATCTTTCACCTTTCTGCACCTCTGTTCTTTTGCGCCTTATTTCTGCCCATTTCCCTTTCTCTGCCTCTGCTCCTTCACTCGTTTTCACTCGTTTTTTTCCCCTTTCTATCTTTCACCTTTCTGCACCTCTGCCCTTTTGTGCCTTATTTTTGCCCATTTTCCCTTTCTCTTCCCTCTGCTCCTTCTCTCGTTTTCACTCGTTTTTTTACCCTTTCTATCTTTCACCTTTCTGCTCTTTTCTGCATCTCTGCTCTTTTGTGCCTTATTTCTGCCTATTTTCCCTTTTTTCTTTATCCCTTCTTTCCTCCCTTTACCTTTCCCCGCCGCTGCTGCCCCCGCAGCCCCTCCCCCCCCAGCACGACCGGCCCAATCCAGCTCCCCTCCCCGCTCCCGCCTCCCAGCTGTCCAGCCCTCCCCGACCCCTACTTAATGGCGGCCACTGCGGGGACAGGAGAGCAAGACCACTGACTCATTGTCAGTGAAATTGCTCTCCCACCCTCGCAGCTCCACCATTAAGTGAGGTGCCCCTGCCCCTGCACTCTTGAGTGTTGGTGATCGAGGCCCTCCTCCACCCGCAGGTTTCCCTGCGCCTCATCCCTGGTGGTCCAGTGGACCTCTGTCTCCTTTCTTTCTTTCTGCTCCTTCACTCGTTTTTCTCCCCTTTCTATCTTTCACCTTTCTGCACCTCTGTTCTTTTGCGCCTTATTTCTGCCCATTTCCCTTTCTCTGCCTCTGCTCCTTCACTCGTTTTCACTCGTTTTTTTCCCCTTTCTATCTTTCACCTTTCTGCACCTCTGCCCTTTTGTGCCTTATTTTTGCCCATTTTCCCTTTCTCTTCCCTCTGCTCCTTCTCTCGTTTTCACTCGTTTTTTTACCCTTTCTATCTTTCACCTTTCTGCTCTTTTCTGCATCTCTGCTCTTTTGTGCCTTATTTCTGCCTATTGTCCCTTTTTTCTTTATCCCTTCTTTCCTTCCTTTACCTTTCCCCGCTGCTGCTGCTCCCGCAGCCCCTCCCCCCCAGCACGACCGGCCCAATCCAGCTCCCCTCCCCGCTCCCGCCTCCCAGCTGTCCAGCCCTCCCCGACCCCTACTTAATGGCGGCCACTGCGGGGACAGGAGAGCAAGACCACTGACTCATTGTCAGTGAAATTGCTCTCCCACCCTCGCAGCTCCACCATTAAGTGAGGTGCCCCTGCCCCTGCACTCTTGAGTGTTGGTGATCGAGGCCCTCCTCCACCCGCAGGTTTCCCTGCGCCTCATCCCTGGTGGTCCAGTGGACCTCTGTCTCCTTTCTTTCTTTCTGCTCCTTCACTCGTTTTTCTCCCCTTTCTATCTTTCACCTTTCTGCACCTCTGTTCTTTTGCGCCTTATTTCTGCCCATTTCCCTTTCTCTCCCTCTGCTCCTTCACTCGTTTTCACTCGTTTTTTTCCCCTTTCTATCTTTCACCTTTCTGCACCTCTGCCCTTTTGTGCCTTATTTTTGCCCATTTTCCCTTTCTCTCCCTCTGCTCCTTCTCTCGTTTTCACTCGTTTTTTTACCCTTTCTATCTTTCACCTTTCTGCTCTTTTCTGCATCTCTGCTCTTTTGTGCCTTATTTCTGCCTATTTTCCCTTTTTTCTTTATCCCTTCTTTCCTCCCTTTACCTTTCCCCGCCGCTGCTGCCCCCGCGGCCCCTCCCCCCCCCCAGCACGACCGGCTCAATCCAGCTCCCCTCCCCGCTCCCGCCTCCCAGCTGTCCAGCCCTCCCCGACCCCTACTTAATGGCGGCCACTGCGGGGACAGGCGAGCAAGACTACTGACTCATTGTCAGTGAAATTGCTCTCCCACCCTCGCAGCTCCACCATTAAGTGAGGTGCCCCTGCCCCTGCACTCTTGAGTGTTGGTGATCGAGGCCCTCCTCCACCCGCAGGTTTCCCTGCGCCTCATCCCTGGTGGTCCAGTGGACCTCTGTCTCCTTTCTTTCTTTCTGCTCCTTCACTCGTTTTTCTCCCCTTTCTATCTTTCACCTTTCTGCACCTCTGTTCTTTTGCGCCTTATTTCTGCCCATTTCCCTTTCTCTCCCTCTGCTCCTTCACTCGTTTTCACTCGTTTTTTTCCCCTTTCTATCTTTCACCTTTCTGCACCTCTGCCCTTTTGTGCCTTATTTTTGCCCATTTTCCCTTTCTCTTCCCTCTGCTCCTTCTCTCGTTTTCACTCGTTTTTTTACCCTTTCTATCTTTCACCTTTCTGCTCTTTTCTGCATCTCTGCTCTTTTGTGCCTTATTTCTGCCTATTTTCCCTTTTTTCTTTATCCCTTCTTTCCTCCCTTTACCTTTCCCCGCCGCTGCTGCCCCCGCGGCCCCTCCCCCCCCAGCACGACCGGCCCAATCCAGCTCCCCTCCCCGCTCCCGCCTCCCAGCTGTCCAGCCCTCCCCGACCCCTACTTAATGGCGGCCACTGCGGGGACAGGAGAGCAAGACCACTGACTCATTGTCAGTGAAATTGCTCTCCCACCCTCGCAGCTCCACCATTAAGTGAGGTGCCCCTGCCCCTGCACTCTTGAGTGTTGGTGATCGAGGCCCTCCTCCACCCGCAGGTTTCCCTGCGCCTCATCCCTGGTGGTCCAGTGGACCTCTGTCTCCTTTCTTTCTTTCTGCTCCTTCACTCGTTTTTCTCCCCTTTCTATCTTTCACCTTTCTGCACCTCTGTTCTTTTGCGCCTTATTTCTGCCCATTTCCCTTTCTCTCCCTCTGCTCTTTCAATCGTTTTCACTCATTTTTTTCCCCTTTCTATCTTTCACCTTTCTGCACCTCTGCCCTTTTGTGCCTTATTTTTGCCCATTTTCCCTTTCTCTCCCTCTGCTCCTTCTCTCGTTTTCACTCGTTTTTTTACCCTTTCTATCTTTCACCTTTCTGCTCTTTTCTGCATCTCTGCTCTTTTGTGCCTTATTTCTGCCTATTTTCCCTTTTTTCTTTATCCCTTCTTTCCTCCCTTTACCTTTCCCCGCCGCTGCTGCCCCCGCGGCCCCTCCCCCCCCCAGCACGACCGGCCCAATCCAGCTCCCCTCCCCGCTCCCGCCTCCCAGCTGTCCAGCCCTCCCCGACCCCTACTTAATGGCGGCCACTGCGGGGACAGGCGAGCAAGACTACTGACTCATTGTCAGTGAAATTGCTCTCCCACCCTCGCAGCTCCACCATTAAGTGAGGTGCCCCTGCCCCTGCACTCTTGAGTGTTGGTGATCGAGGCCCTCCTCCACCCGCAGGTTTCCCTGCGCCTCATCCCTGGTGGTCCAGTGGACCTCTGTCTCCTTTCTTTCTTTCTGCTCCTTCACTCGTTTTTCTCCCCTTTCTATCTTTCACCTTTCTGCACCTCTGTTCTTTTGCGCCTTATTTCTGCCCATTTCCCTTTCTCTCCCTCTGCTCCTTCACTCGTTTTCACTCGTTTTTTTCCCCTTTCTATCTTTCACCTTTCTGCACCTCTGCCCTTTTGTGCCTTATTTTTGCCCATTTTCCCTTTCTCTTCCCTCTGCTCCTTCTCTCGTTTTCACTCGTTTTTTTACCCTTTCTATCTTTCACCTTTCTGCTCTTTTCTGCATCTCTGCTCTTTTGTGCCTTATTTCTGCCTATTTTCCCTTTTTTCTTTATCCCTTCTTTCCTCCCTTTACCTTTCCCCGCCGCTGCTGCCCCCGCGGCCCCTCCCCCCCCAGCACGACCGGCCCAATCCAGCTCCCCTCCCCGCTCCCGCCTCCCAGCTGTCCAGCCCTCCCCGACCCCTACTTAATGGCGGCTACTGCGGGGACAGGCGAGCAAGACCACTGACTCATTGTCAGTGAAATTGCTCTCCCACCCTCGCAGCTCCACCATTAAGTGAGGTGCCCCTGCCCCTGCACTCTTGAGTGTTGGTGATCGAGGCCCTCCTCCACCCGCAGGTTTCCCTGCGCCTCATCCCTGGTGGTCCAGTGGACCTCTGTCTCCTTTCTTTCTTTCTGCTCCTTCACTCGTTTTTCTCCCCTTTCTATCTTTCACCTTTCTGCACCTCTGTTCTTTTGCGCCTTATTTCTGCCCATTTCCCTTTCTCTCCCTCTGCTCCTTCACTCGTTTTCACTCGTTTTTTTCCCCTTTCTATCTTTCACCTTTCTGCACCTCTGCCCTTTTGTGCCTTATTTTTGCCCATTTTCCCTTTCTCTTCCCTCTGCTCCTTCTCTCGTTTTCACTCATTTTTTTTACCCTTTCTATCTTTCACCTTTCTGCTCTTTTCTGCATCTCTGCTCTTTTGTGCCTTATTTCTGCCTATTTTCCCTTTTTTCTTTATCCCTTCTTTCCTCCCTTTACCGTTCCCCGCCGCTGCTGCCCCCGCGGCCCCTCCCCCCCCCAGCACGACCGGCCCAATCCAGCTCCCCTCCCCGCTCCCGCCTCCCAGCTGTCCAGCCCTCCCCGACCCCTACTTAATGGCGGCCACTGCGGGGACAGGAGAGCAAGACCACTGACTCATTGTCAGTGAAATTGCTCTCCCACCCTCGCAGCTCCACCATTAAGTGAGGTGCCCCTGCCCTTGCACTCTTGAGTGTTGGTGATCGAGGCCCTCCTCCACCCGCAGGTTTCCCTGCGCCTCATCCCTGGTGGTCCAGTGGACCTCTGTCTCCTTTCTTTCTTTCTGCTCCTTCACTCGTTTTTCTCCCCTTTCTATCTTTCACCTTTCTGCACCTCTGTTCTTTTGCGCCTTATTTCTGCCCATTTCCCTTTCTCTCCCTCTGCTCC
The DNA here is from genome assembly GCF_964261635.1 of Lissotriton helveticus. Classification (NCBI taxonomy): domain Eukaryota; kingdom Metazoa; phylum Chordata; class Amphibia; order Caudata; family Salamandridae; genus Lissotriton; species Lissotriton helveticus. The sequence continues at coordinate 1,483,639,948 of NC_136063.1, read as the reverse complement.
TTCACTCGTTTTCACTCGTTTTTTTCCCCTTTCTATCTTTCACCTTTCTGCACCTCTGCCCTTTTGTGCCTTATTTTTGCCCATTTTCCCTTTCTCTCCCTCTGCTCCTTCTCTCGTTTTCACTTGTTTTTTTACCCTTTCTATCTTTCACCTTTCTGCTCTTTTCTGCATCTCTGCTCTTTTGTGCCTTATTTCTGCCTATTTTCCCTTTTTTCTTTATCCCTTCTTTCCTCCCTTTACCTTTCCCCGCCGCTGCTGCCCCCGCGGCCCCTCCCCCCCCAGCACGACCGGCCCAATCCAGCTCCCCTCCCCGCTCCCGCCTCCCAGCTGTCCAGCCCTCCCCGACCCCTACTTAATGGCGGCCACTGCGGGGACAGGAGAGCAAGACCACTGACTCATTGTCAGTGAAATTGCTCTCCCACCCTCGCAGCTCCACCATTAAGTGAGGTGCCCCTGCCCCTGCACTCTTGAGTGTTGGTGATCGAGCCCTCCTCCACCCGCAGGTTTCCCTGCGCCTCATCCCTGGTGGTCCAGTGGACCTCTGTCTCCTTTCTTTCTTTCTGCTCCTTCACTCGTTTTTCTCCCCTTTCTATCTTTCACCTTTCTGCACCTCTGTTCTTTTGCGCCTTATTTCTGCCCATTTCCCTTTCTCTCCCTCTGCTCCTTCACTCGTTTTCACTCGTTTTTTTCCCCTTTCTATCTTTCACCTTTCTGCACCTCTGCCCTTTTGTGCCTTATTTTTGCCCATTTTCCCTTTCTCTCCCTCTGCTCCTTCTCTCGTTTTCACTCGTTTTTTTACCCTTTCTATCTTTCACCTTTCTGCTCTTTTCTGCATCTCTGCTCTTTTGTGCCTTATTTCTGCCTATTTTCCCTTTTTTCTTTATCCCTTCTTTCCTCCCTTTACCTTTCCCCGCCGCTGCTGCCCCCGCGGCCCCTCCCCCCCCAGCACGACCGGCCCAATCCAGCTCCCCTCCCCGCTCCCGCCTCCCAGCTGTCCAGCCCTCCCCGACCCCTACTTAATGGCGGCTACTGCGGGGACAGGCGAGCAAGACCACTGACTCATTGTCAGTGAAATTGCTCTCCCACCCTCGCAGCTCCACCATTAAGTGAGGTGCCCCTGCCCCTGCACTCTTGAGTGTTGGTGATCGAGGCCCTCCTCCACCCGCAGGTTTCCCTGCGCCTCATCCCTGGTGGTCCAGTGGACCTCTGTCTCCTTTCTTTCTTTCTGCTCCTTCACTCGTTTTTCTCCCCTTTCTATCTTTCACCTTTCTGCACCTCTGTTCTTTTGCGCCTTATTTCTGCCCATTTCCCTTTCTCTCCCTCTGCTCCTTCACTCGTTTTCACTCGTTTTTTTCCCCTTTCTATCTTTCACCTTTCTGCACCTCTGCCCTTTTGTGCCTTATTTTTGCCCATTTTCCCTTTCTCTTCCCTCTGCTCCTTCTCTCGTTTTCACTCATTTTTTTTACCCTTTCTATCTTTCACCTTTCTGCTCTTTTCTGCATCTCTGCTCTTTTGTGCCTTATTTCTGCCTATTTTCCCTTTTTTCTTTATCCCTTCTTTCCTCCCTTTACCGTTCCCCGCCGCTGCTGCCCCCGCGGCCCCTCCCCCCCCCAGCACGACCAGCCCAATCCAGCTCCCCTCCCCGCTCCCGCCTCCCAGCTGTCCAGCCCTCCCCGACCCCTACTTAATGGCGGCCACTGCGGGGACAGGAGAGCAAGACCACTGACTCATTGTCAGTGAAATTGCTCTCCCACCCTCGCAGCTCCACCATTAAGTGAGGTGCCCCTGCCCTTGCACTCTTGAGTGTTGGTGATCGAGGCCCTCCTCCACCCGCAGGTTTCCCTGCGCCTCATCCCTGGTGGTCCAGTGGACCTCTGTCTCCTTTCTTTCTTTCTGCTCCTTCACTCGTTTTTCTCCCCTTTCTATCTTTCACCTTTCTGCACCTCTGTTCTTTTGCGCCTTATTTCTGCCCATTTCCCTTTCTCTCCCTCTGCTCCTTCACTCGTTTTCACTCGTTTTTTTCCCCTTTCTATCTTTCACCTTTCTGCACCTCTGCCCTTTTGTGCCTTATTTTTGCCCATTTTCCCTTTCTCTCCCTCTGCTCCTTCTCTCGTTTTCACTTGTTTTTTTACCCTTTCTATCTTTCACCTTTCTGCTCTTTTCTGCATCTCTGCTCTTTTGTGCCTTATTTCTGCCTATTTTCCCTTTTTTCTTTATCCCTTCTTTCCTCCCTTTACCTTTCCCCGCCGCTGCTGCCCCCGCGGCCCCTCCCCCCCCCCAGCACGACCGGCCCAATCCAGCTCCCCTCCCCGCTCCCGCCTCCCAGCTGTCCAGCCCTCCCCGACCCCTACTTAATGGCGGCCACTGCGGGGACAGGCGAGCAAGACTACTGACTCATTGTCAGTGAAATTGCTCTCCCACCCTCGCAGCTCCACCATTAAGTGAGGTGCCCCTGCCCCTGCACTCTTGAGTGTTAGTGATCAAGGCCCTCCTCCACCCGCAGGTTTCCCTGCGCCTCATCCCTGGTGGTCCAGTGGACCTCTGTCTCCTTTCTTTCTTTCTGCTCCTTCACTCGTTTTTCTCCCCTTTCTATCTTTCACCTTTCTGCACCTCTGTTCTTTTGCGCCTTATTTCTGCCCATTTCCCTTTCTCTCCCTCTGCTCCTTCACTCGTTTTCACTCGTTTTTTTCCCCTTTCTATCTTTCACCTTTCTGCACCTCTGCCCTTTTGTGCCTTATTTTTGCCCATTTTCCCTTTCTCTTCCCTCTGCTCCTTCTCTCGTTTTCACTCGTTTTTTTACCCTTTCTATCTTTCACCTTTCTGCTCTTTTCTGCATCTCTGCTCTTTTGTGCCTTATTTCTGCCTATTTTCCCTTTTTTCTTTATCCCTTCTTTCCTCCCTTTACCTTTCCCCGCCGCTGCTGCCCCCGCGGCCCCTCCCCCCCCAGCACGACCGGCCCAATCCAGCTCCCCTCCCCGCTCCCGCCTCCCAGCTGTCCAGCCCTCCCCGACCCCTACTTAATGGCGGCCACTGCGGGGACAGGAGAGCAAGACCACTGACTCATTGTCAGTGAAATTGCTCTCCCACCCTCGCAGCTCCACCATTAAGTGAGGTGCCCCTGCCCCTGCACTCTTGAGTGTTGGTGATCGAGCCCTCCTCCACCCGCAGGTTTCCCTGCGCCTCATCCCTGGTGGTCCAGTGGACCTCTGTCTCCTTTCTTTCTTTCTGCTCCTTCACTCGTTTTTCTCCCCTTTCTATCTTTCACCTTTCTGCACCTCTGTTCTTTTGCGCCTTATTTCTGCCCATTTCCCTTTCTCTCCCTCTGCTCCTTCACTCGTTTTCACTCGTTTTTTTCCCCTTTCTATCTTTCACCTTTCTGCACCTCTGCCCTTTTGTGCCTTATTTTTGCCCATTTTCCCTTTCTCTTCCCTCTGCTCCTTCTCTCGTTTTCACTCATTTTTTTACCCTTTCTATCTTTCACCTTTCTGCTCTTTTCTGCATCTCTGCTCTTTTGTGCCTTATTTCTGCCTATTTTCCCTTTTTTCTTTATCCCTTCTTTCCTCCCTTTACCGTTCCCCGCCGCTGCTGCCCCCGCGGCCCCTCCCCCCCCCAGCACGACCGGCCCAATCCAGCTCCCCTCCCCGCTCCCGCCTCCCAGCTGTCCAGCCCTCCCCGACCCCTACTTAATGGCGGCCACTGCGGGGACAGGAGAGCAAGACCACTGACTCATTGTCAGTGAAATTGCTCTCCCACCCTCGCAGCTCCACCATTAAGTGAGGTGCCCCTGCCCCTGCACTCTTGAGTGTTGGTGATCGAGGCCCTCCTCCACCCGCAGGTTTCCCTGCGCCTCATCCCTGGTGGTCCAGTGGACCTCTGTCTCCTTTCTTTCTTTCTGCTCCTTCACTCGTTTTTCTCCCCTTTCTATCTTTCACCTTTCTGCACCTCTGTTCTTTTGCGCCTTATTTCTGCCCATTTCCCTTTCTCTCCCTCTGCTCCTTCACTCGTTTTCACTCGTTTTTTTCCCCTTTCTATCTTTCACCTTTCTGCACCTCTGCCCTTTTGTGCCTTATTTTTGCCCATTTTCCCTTTCTCTCCCTCTGCTCCTTCTCTCGTTTTCACTCGTTTTTTTACCCTTTCTATCTTTCACCTTTCTGCTCTTTTCTGCATCTCTGCTCTTTTGTGCCTTATTTCTGCCTATTTTCCCTTTTTTCTTTATCCCTTCTTTCCTCCCTTTACCTTTCCCTGCCGCTGCTGCCCCCGTGGCCCGTCCCCCCCCCAGCACGACCGGCCCAATCTAGCTCCCCTCCCCGCTCCCGCCTCCCAGCTGTCCAGCCCTCCCCGACCCCTACTTAATGGCGGCCACTGCGGGGACAGGCGAGCAAGACTACTGACTCATTGTCAGTGAAATTGCTCTCCCACCCTCGCAGCTCCACCATTAAGTGAGGTGCCCCTGCCCCTGCACTCTTGAGTGTTGGTGATCGAGGCCCTCCTCCACCCGCAGGTTTCCCTGCGCCTCATCCCTGGTGGTCCAGTGGACCTCTGTCTCCTTTCTTTCTTTCTGCTCCTTCACTCGTTTTTCTCCCCTTTCTATCTTTCACCTTTCTGCACCTCTGTTCTTTTGCGCCTTATTTCTGCCCATTTCCCTTTCTCTCCCTCTGCTCCTTCACTCGTTTTCACTCGTTTTTTTCCCCTTTCTATCTTTCACCTTTCTGCACCTCTGCCCTTTTGTGCCTTATTTTTGCCCATTTTCCCTTTCTCTTCCCTCTGCTCCTTCTCTTGTTTTCACTCGTTTTTTTACCCTTTCTATCTTTCACCTTTCTGCTCTTTTCTGCATCTCTGCTCTTTTGTGCCTTATTTCTGCCTATTTTCCCTTTTTTCTTTATCCCTTCTTTCCTCCCTTTACCTTTCCCCGCCGCTGCTGCCCCCGCGGCCCCTCCCCCCCCCAGCACGACCGGCCCAATCCAGCTCCCCTCCCCGCTCCCGCCTCCCAGCTGTCCAGCCCTCCCCGACCCCTACTTAATGGCGGCCACTGCGGGGACAGGAGAGCAAGACCACTGACTCATTGTCAGTGAAATTGCTCTCCCACCCTCGCAGCTCCACCATTAAGTGAGGTGCCCCTGCCCCTGCACTCTTGAGTGTTGGTGATCGAGGCCCTCCTCCACCCGCAGGTTTCCCTGCGCCTCATCCCTGGTGGTCCAGTGGACCTCTGTCTCCTTTCTTTCTGCTCCTTCACTCGTTTTTCTCCCCTTTCTATCTTTCACCTTTCTGCACCTCTGCCCTTTTGTGCCTTATTTTTGCCCATTTTCCCTTTCTCTTCCCTCTGCTCCTTCTCTCGTTTTCACTCATTTTTTTTACCCTTTCTATCTTTCACCTTTCTGCTCTTTTCTGCATCTCTGCTCTTTTGTGCCTTATTTCTGCCTATTTTCCCTTTTTTCTTTATCCCTTCTTTCCTCCCTTTACCTTTCCCCGCCGCAGCTGTCCCCGCGGCCCCTCCCCCCCCCAGCACGACCGGCCCAATCCAGCTCCCCTCCCCGCTCCCGCCTCCCAGCTGTCCAGCCCTCCCCGACCCCTACTTAATGGCGGCCACTGCGGGGACAGGAGAGCAAGACCACTGACTCATTGTCAGTGAAATTGCTCTCCCACCCTCGCAGCTCCACCATTAAGTGAGGTGCCCCTGCCCCTGCACTCTTGAGTGTTGGTGATCGAGGCCCTCCTCCACCCGCAGGTTTCCCTGCGCCTCATCCCTGGTGGTCCAGTGGACCTCTGTCTCCTTTCTTTCTTTCTGCTCCTTCACTCGTTTTTCTCCCCTTTCTATCTTTCACCTTTCTGCACCTCTGTTCTTTTGCGCCTTATTTCTGCCCATTTCCCTTTCTCTCCCTCTGCTCCTTCACTCGTTTTCACTCGTTTTTTTCCCCTTTCTATCTTTCACCTTTCTGCACCTCTGCCCTTTTGTGCCTTATTTTTGCCCATTTTCCCTTTCTCTCCCTCTGCTCCTTCTCTCGTTTTCACTCGTTTTTTTACCCTTTCTATCTTTCACCTTTCTGCTCTTTTCTGCATCTCTGCTCTTTTGTGCCTTATTTCTGCCTATTTTCCCTTTTTTCTTTATCCCTTCTTTCCTCCCTTTACCTTTCCCCGCCGCTGCTGCCCCCGCGGCCCCTCCCCCCCCCAGCACGACCGGCCCAATCCAGCTCCCCTCCCCGCTCCCGCCTCCCAGCTGTCCAGCCCTCCCCGACCCCTACTTAATGGCGGCCACTGCGGGGACAGGAGAGCAAGACTACTGACTCATTGTCAGTGAAATTGCTCTCCCACCCTCGCAGCTCCACCATTAAGTGAGGTGCCCCTGCCCCTGCACTCTTGAGTGTTGGTGATCGAGGCCCTCCTCCACCCGCAGGTTTCCCTGCGCCTCATCCCTGGTGGTCCAGTGGACCTCTGTCTCCTTTCTTTCTTTCTGCTCCTTCACTCGTTTTTCTCCCCTTTCTATCTTTCACCTTTCTGCACCTCTGTTCTTTTGCGCCTTATTTCTGCCCATTTCCCTTTCTCTCCCTCTGCTCCTTCACTCGTTTTCACTCGTTTTTTTCCCCTTTCTATCTTTCACCTTTCTGCACCTCTGCCCTTTTGTGCCTTATTTTTGCCCATTTTCCCTTTCTCTCCCTCTGCTCCTTCTCTCGTTTTCACTCGTTTTTTTACCCTTTCTATCTTTCACCTTTCTGCTCTTTTCTGCATCTCTGCTCTTTTGTGCCTTATTTCTGCCTATTTTCCCTTTTTTCTTTATCCCTTCTTTCCTCCCTTTACCTTTCCCCGCCGCTGCTGCCCCCGCGGCCCCTCCCCCCCCCAGCACGACCGGCCCAATCCAGCTCCCCTCCCCGCTCCCGCCTCCCAGCTGTCCAGCCCTCCCCGACCCCTACTTAATGGCGGCCACTGCGGGGACAGGAGAGCAAGACCACTGACTCATTGTCAGTGAAATTGCTCTCCCACCCTCGCAGCTCCACCATTAAGTGAGGTGCCCCTGCCCCTGCACTCTTGAGTGTTGGTGATCGAGGCCCTCCTCCACCCGCAGGTTTCCCTGCGCCTCATCCCTGGTGGTCCAGTGGACCTCTGTCTCCTTTCTTTCTTTCTGCTCCTTCACTCGTTTTTCTCCCCTTTCTATCTTTCACCTTTCTGCACCTCTGTTCTTTTGCGCCTTATTTCTGCCCATTTCCCTTTCTCTCCCTCTGCTCCTTCACTCGTTTTCACTCGTTTTTTTTCCCTTTCTATCTTTCACCTTTCTGCACCTCTGCCCTTTTGTGCCTTATTTTTGCCCATTTTCCCTTTCTCTCCCTCTGCTCCTTCTCTCGTTTTCACTCGTTTTTTTACCCTTTCTATCTTTCACCTTTCTGCTCTTTTCTGCATCTCTGCTCTTTTGTGCCTTATTTCTGCCTATTTTCCCTTTTTTCTTTATCCCTTCTTTCCTCCCTTTACCTTTCCCCGCCGCTGCTGCCCCCGCGGCCCCTCCCCCCCCCAGCACGACCGGCCCAATCCAGCTCCCCTCCCCGCTCCCGCCTCCCAGCTGTCCAGCCCTCCCCGACCCCTACTTAATGGCGGCCACTGCGGGGACAGGAGAGCAAGACTACTGACTCATTGTCAGTGAAATTGCTCTCCCACCCTCGCAGCTCCACCATTAAGTGAGGTGCCCCTGCCCCTGCACTCTTGAGTGTTGGTGATCGAGGCCCTCCTCCACCCGCAGGTTTCCCTTCGCCTCATCCCTGGTGGTCCAGTGGACCTCTGTCTCCTTTCTTTCTTTCTGCTCCTTCACTCGTTTTTCTCCCCTTTCTATCTTTCACCTTTCTGCACCTCTGTTCTTTTGCGCCTTATTTCTGCCCATTTCCCTTTCTCTCCCTCTGCTCCTTCACTCGTTTTCACTCGTTTTTTTCCCCTTTCTATCTTTCACCTTTCTGCACCTCTGCCCTTTTGTGCCTTATTTTTGCCCATTTTCCCTTTCTCTTCCCTCTGCTCCTTCTCTCGTTTTCACTCATTTTTTTACCCTATCTATCTTTCACCTTTCTGCTCTTTTCTGCATCTCTGCTCTTTTGTGCCTTATTTCTGCCTATTTTCCCTTTTTTCTTTATCCCTTCTTTCCTCCCTTTACCTTTCCCCGCCGCTGCTGCCCCCGCGGCCCCTCCCCCCCCCAGCACGACCGGCCCAATCCAGCTCCCCTCCCCGCTCCCGCCTCCCAGCTGTCCAGCCCTCCCCGACCCCTACTTAATGGCGGCCACTGCGGGGACAGGCGAGCAAGACTACTGACTCATTGTCAGTGAAATTGCTCTCCCACCCTCGCAGCTCCACCATTAAGTGAGGTGCCCCTGCCCCTGCACTCTTGAGTGTTGGTGATCGAGGCCCTCCTCCACCCGCAGGTTTCCCTGCGCCTCATCCCTGGTGGTCCAGTGGACCTCTGTCTCCTTTCTTTCTTTCTGCTCCTTCACTCGTTTTTCTCCCCTTTCTATCTTTCACCTTTCTGCACCTCTGTTCTTTTGCGCCTTATTTCTGCCCATTTCCCTTTCTCTCCCTCTGCTCCTTCACTCGTTTTCACTCGTTTTTTTCCCCTTTCTATCTTTCACCTTTCTGCACCTCTGCCCTTTTGTGCCTTATTTTTGCCCATTTTCCCTTTCTCTCCCTCTGCTCCTTCTCTCGTTTTCACTCGTTTTTTTACCCTTTCTATCTTTCACCTTTCTGCTCTTTTCTGCATCTCTGCTCTTTTGTGCCTTATTTCTGCCTATTTTCCCTTTTTTCTTTATCCCTTCTTTCCTCCCTTTACCTTTCCCCGCCGCTGCTGCCCCCGCGCCCCCCCCCCAGCACGACCGGCCCAATCCAGCTCCCCTCCCCGCTCCCGCCTCCCAGCTGTCCAGCCCTCCCCGACCCCTACTTAATGGCGGCCACTGCGGGGACAGGCGAGCAAGACTACTGACTCATTGTCAGTGAAATTGCTCTCCCACCCTCGCAGCTCCACCATTAAGTGAGGTGCCCCTGCCCCTGCACTCTTGAGTGTTGTGTTGGTGATCGAGGCCCTCCTCCACCCGCAGGTTTCCCTGCGCCTCATCCCTGGTGGTCCAGTGGACCTCTGTCTCCTTTCTTTCTTTCTGCTCCTTAACTCGTTTTTCTCCCCTTTCTATCTTTCACCTTTCTGCACCTCTGTTCTTTTGCGCCTTATTTCTGCCCATTTCCCTTTCTCTGCCTCTGCTCCTTCACTCGATTTCACTCGTTTTTTTCCCCTTTCTATCTTTCACCTTTCTGCACCTCTGCCCTTTTGTGCCTTATTTTTGCCCATTTTCCCTTTCTCTTCCCTCTGCTCCTTCTCTCGTTTTCACTCGTTTTTTTACCCTTTCTATCTTTCACCTTTCTGCTCTTTTCTGCATCTCTGCTCTTTTGTGCCTTATTTCTGCCTATTTTCCCTTTTTTCTTTATCCCTTCTTTCCTCCCTTTACCTTTCCCCGCCGCTGCTGCCCCCGCAGCCCCTCCCCCCCCAGCACGACCGGCCCAATCCAGCTCCCCTCCCCGCTCCCGCCTCCCAGCTGTCCAGCCCTCCCCGACCCCTACTTAATGGCGGCCACTGCGGGGACAGGAGAGCAAGACCACTGACTCATTGTCAGTGAAATTGCTCTCCCACCCTCGCAGCTCCACCATTAAGTGAGGTGCCCCTGCCCCTGCACTCTTGAGTGTTGGTGATCGAGGCCCTCCTCCACCCGCAGGTTTCCCTGCGCCTCATCCCTGGTGGTCCAGTGGACCTCTGTCTCCTTTCTTTCTTTCTGCTCCTTCACTCGTTTTTCTCCCCTTTCTATCTTTCACCTTTCTGCACCTCTGTTCTTTTGCGCCTTATTTCTGCCCATTTCCCTTTCTCTGCCTCTGCTCCTTCACTCGTTTTCACTCGTTTTTTTCCCCTTTCTATCTTTCACCTTTCTGCACCTCTGCCCTTTTGTGCCTTATTTTTGCCCATTTTCCCTTTCTCTTCCCTCTGCTCCTTCTCTCGTTTTCACTCGTTTTTTTACCCTTTCTATCTTTCACCTTTCTGCTCTTTTCTGCATCTCTGCTCTTTTGTGCCTTATTTCTGCCTATTGTCCCTTTTTTCTTTATCCCTTCTTTCCTTCCTTTACCTTTCCCCGCTGCTGCTGCTCCCGCAGCCCCTCCCCCCCAGCACGACCGGCCCAATCCAGCTCCCCTCCCCGCTCCCGCCTCCCAGCTGTCCAGCCCTCCCCGACCCCTACTTAATGGCGGCCACTGCGGGGACAGGAGAGCAAGACCACTGACTCATTGTCAGTGAAATTGCTCTCCCACCCTCGCAGCTCCACCATTAAGTGAGGTGCCCCTGCCCCTGCACTCTTGAGTGTTGGTGATCGAGGCCCTCCTCCACCCGCAGGTTTCCCTGCGCCTCATCCCTGGTGGTCCAGTGGACCTCTGTCTCCTTTCTTTCTTTCTGCTCCTTCACTCGTTTTTCTCCCCTTTCTATCTTTCACCTTTCTGCACCTCTGTTCTTTTGCGCCTTATTTCTGCCCATTTCCCTTTCTCTCCCTCTGCTCCTTCACTCGTTTTCACTCGTTTTTTTCCCCTTTCTATCTTTCACCTTTCTGCACCTCTGCCCTTTTGTGCCTTATTTTTGCCCATTTTCCCTTTCTCTCCCTCTGCTCCTTCTCTCGTTTTCACTCGTTTTTTTACCCTTTCTATCTTTCACCTTTCTGCTCTTTTCTGCATCTCTGCTCTTTTGTGCCTTATTTCTGCCTATTTTCCCTTTTTTCTTTATCCCTTCTTTCCTCCCTTTACCTTTCCCCGCCGCTGCTGCCCCCGCGGCCCCTCCCCCCCCCCAGCACGACCGGCTCAATCCAGCTCCCCTCCCCGCTCCCGCCTCCCAGCTGTCCAGCCCTCCCCGACCCCTACTTAATGGCGGCCACTGCGGGGACAGGCGAGCAAGACTACTGACTCATTGTCAGTGAAATTGCTCTCCCACCCTCGCAGCTCCACCATTAAGTGAGGTGCCCCTGCCCCTGCACTCTTGAGTGTTGGTGATCGAGGCCCTCCTCCACCCGCAGGTTTCCCTGCGCCTCATCCCTGGTGGTCCAGTGGACCTCTGTCTCCTTTCTTTCTTTCTGCTCCTTCACTCGTTTTTCTCCCCTTTCTATCTTTCACCTTTCTGCACCTCTGTTCTTTTGCGCCTTATTTCTGCCCATTTCCCTTTCTCTCCCTCTGCTCCTTCACTCGTTTTCACTCGTTTTTTTCCCCTTTCTATCTTTCACCTTTCTGCACCTCTGCCCTTTTGTGCCTTATTTTTGCCCATTTTCCCTTTCTCTTCCCTCTGCTCCTTCTCTCGTTTTCACTCGTTTTTTTACCCTTTCTATCTTTCACCTTTCTGCTCTTTTCTGCATCTCTGCTCTTTTGTGCCTTATTTCTGCCTATTTTCCCTTTTTTCTTTATCCCTTCTTTCCTCCCTTTACCTTTCCCCGCCGCTGCTGCCCCCGCGGCCCCTCCCCCCCCAGCACGACCGGCCCAATCCAGCTCCCCTCCCCGCTCCCGCCTCCCAGCTGTCCAGCCCTCCCCGACCCCTACTTAATGGCGGCCACTGCGGGGACAGGAGAGCAAGACCACTGACTCATTGTCAGTGAAATTGCTCTCCCACCCTCGCAGCTCCACCATTAAGTGAGGTGCCCCTGCCCCTGCACTCTTGAGTGTTGGTGATCGAGGCCCTCCTCCACCCGCAGGTTTCCCTGCGCCTCATCCCTGGTGGTCCAGTGGACCTCTGTCTCCTTTCTTTCTTTCTGCTCCTTCACTCGTTTTTCTCCCCTTTCTATCTTTCACCTTTCTGCACCTCTGTTCTTTTGCGCCTTATTTCTGCCCATTTCCCTTTCTCTCCCTCTGCTCCTTCAATCGTTTTCACTCGTTTTTTTCCCCTTTCTATCTTTCACCTTTCTGCACCTCTGCCCTTTTGTGCCTTATTTTTGCCCATTTTCCCTTTCTCTCCCTCTGCTCCTTCTCTCGTTTTCACTCGTTTTTTTACCCTTTCTATCTTTCACCTTTCTGCTCTTTTCTGCATCTCTGCTCTTTTGTGCCTTATTTCTGCCTATTTTCCCTTTTTTCTTTATCCCTTCTTTCCTCCCTTTACCTTTCCCCGCCGCTGCTGCCCCCGCGGCCCCTCCCCCCCCCAGCACGACCGGCCCAATCCAGCTCCCCTCCCCGCTCCCGCCTCCCAGCTGTCCAGCCCTCCCCGACCCCTACTTAATGGCGGCCACTGCGGGGACAGGCGAGCAAGACTACTGACTCATTGTCAGTGAAATTGCTCTCCCACCCTCGCAGCTCCACCATTAAGTGAGGTGCCCCTGCCCCTGCACTCTTGAGTGTTGGTGATCGAGGCCCTCCTCCACCCGCAGGTTTCCCTGCGCCTCATCCCTGGTGGTCCAGTGGACCTCTGTCTCCTTTCTTTCTTTCTGCTCCTTCACTCGTTTTTCTCCCCTTTCTATCTTTCACCTTTCTGCACCTCTGTTCTTTTGCGCCTTATTTCTGCCCATTTCCCTTTCTCTCCCTCTGCTCCTTCACTCGTTTTCACTCGTTTTTTTCCCCTTTCTATCTTTCACCTTTCTGCACCTCTGCCCTTTTGTGCCTTATTTTTGCCCATTTTCCCTTTCTCTTCCCTCTGCTCCTTCTCTCGTTTTCACTCGTTTTTTTACCCTTTCTATCTTTCACCTTTCTGCTCTTTTCTGCATCTCTGCTCTTTTGTGCCTTATTTCTGCCTATTTTCCCTTTTTTCTTTATCCCTTCTTTCCTCCCTTTACCTTTCCCCGCCGCTGCTGCCCCCGCGGCCCCTCCCCCCCCAGCACGACCGGCCCAATCCAGCTCCCCTCCCCGCTCCCGCCTCCCAGCTGTCCAGCCCTCCCCGACCCCTACTTAATGGCGGCTACTGCGGGGACAGGCGAGCAAGACCACTGACTCATTGTCAGTGAAATTGCTCTCCCACCCTCGCAGCTCCACCATTAAGTGAGGTGCCCCTGCCCCTGCACTCTTGAGTGTTGGTGATCGAGGCCCTCCTCCACCCGCAGGTTTCCCTGCGCCTCATCCCTGGTGGTCCAGTGGACCTCTGTCTCCTTTCTTTCTTTCTGCTCCTTCACTCGTTTTTCTCCCCTTTCTATCTTTCACCTTTCTGCACCTCTGTTCTTTTGCGCCTTATTTCTGCCCATTTCCCTTTCTCTCCCTCTGCTCCTTCACTCGTTTTCACTCGTTTTTTTCCCCTTTCTATCTTTCACCTTTCTGCACCTCTGCCCTTTTGTGCCTTATTTTTGCCCATTTTCCCTTTCTCTTCCCTCTGCTCCTTCTCTCGTTTTCACTCATTTTTTTTACCCTTTCTATCTTTCACCTTTCTGCTCTTTTCTGCATCTCTGCTCTTTTGTGCCTTATTTCTGCCTATTTTCCCTTTTTTCTTTATCCCTTCTTTCCTCCCTTTACCGTTCCCCGCCGCTGCTGCCCCCGCGGCCCCTCCCCCCCCCAGCACGACCGGCCCAATCCAGCTCCCCTCCCCGCTCCCGCCTCCCAGCTGTCCAGCCCTCCCCGACCCCTACTTAATGGCGGCCACTGCGGGGACAGGAGAGCAAGACCACTGACTCATTGTCAGTGAAATTGCTCTCCCACCCTCGCAGCTCCACCATTAAGTGAGGTGCCCCTGCCCTTGCACTCTTGAGTGTTGGTGATCGAGGCCCTCCTCCACCCGCAGGTTTCCCTGCGCCTCATCCCTGGTGGTCCAGTGGACCTCTGTCTCCTTTCTTTCTTTCTGCTCCTTCACTCGTTTTTCTCCCCTTTCTATCTTTCACCTTTCTGCACCTCTGTCCTTTTGCGCCTTATTTCTGCCCATTTCCCTTTCTCTCCCTCTGCTCCTTCACTCGTTTTCACTCGTTTTTTTCCCCTTTCTATCTTTCACCTTTCTGCACCTCTGCCCTTTTGTGCCTTATTTTTGCCCATTTTCCCTTTCTCTCCCTCTGCTCCTTCTCTCGTTTTCACTTGTTTTTTTACCCTTTCTATCTTTCACCTTTCTGCTCTTTTCTGCATCTCTGCTCTTTTGTGCCTTATTTCTGCCTATTTTCCCTTTTTTCTTTATCCCTTCTTTCCTCCCTTTACCTTTCCCCGCCGCTGCTGCCCCCGCGGCCCCTCCCCCCCCCCCAGCACGACCGGCCCAATCCAGCTCCCCTCCCCGCTCCCGCCTCCCAGCTGTCCAGCCCTCCCCGACCCCTACTTAATGGCGGCCACTGCGGGGACAGGCGAGCAAGACTACTGACTCATTGTCAGTGAAATTGCTCTCCCACCCTCGCAGCTCCACCATTAAGTGAGGTGCCCCTGCCCCTGCACTCTTGAGTGTTAGTGATCAAGGCCCTCCTCCACCCGCAGGTTTCCCTGCGCCTCATCCCTGGTGGTCCAGTGGACCTCTGTCTCCTTTCTTTCTTTCTGCTCCTTCACTCGTTTTTCTCCCCTTTCTATCTTTCACCTTTCTGCACCTCTGTTCTTTTGCGCCTTATTTCTGCCCATTTCCCTTTCTCTCCCTCTGCTCCTTCACTCGTTTTCACTCGTTTTTTTCCCCTTTCTATCTTTCACCTTTCTGCACCTCTGCCCTTTTGTGCCTTATTTTTGCCCATTTTCCCTTTCTCTTCCCTCTGCTCCTTCTCTCGTTTTCACTCGTTTTTTTACCCTTTCTATCTTTCACCTTTCTGCTCTTTTCTGCATCTCTGCTCTTTTGTGCCTTATTTCTGCCTATTTTCCCTTTTTTCTTTATCCCTTCTTTCCTCCCTTTACCTTTCCCCGCCGCTGCTGCCCCCGCGGCCCCTCCCCCCCCAGCACGACCGGCCCAATCCAGCTCCCCTCCCCGCTCCCGCCTCCCAGCTGTCCAGCCCTCCCCGACCCCTACTTAATGGCGGCCACTGCGGGGACAGGAGAGCAAGACCACTGACTCATTGTCAGTGAAATTGCTCTCCCACCCTCGCAGCTCCACCATTAAGTGAGGTGCCCCTGCCCCTGCACTCTTGAGTGTTGGTGATCGAGCCCTCCTCCACCCGCAGGTTTCCCTGCGCCTCATCCCTGGTGGTCCAGTGGACCTCTGTCTCCTTTCTTTCTTTCTGCTCCTTCACTCGTTTTTCTCCCCTTTCTATCTTTCACCTTTCTGCACCTCTGTTCTTTTGCGCCTTATTTCTGCCCATTTCCCTTTCTCTCCCTCTGCTCCTTCACTCGTTTTCACTCGTTTTTTTCCCCTTTCTATCTTTCACCTTTCTGCACCTCTGCCCTTTTGTGCCTTATTTTTGCCCATTTTCCCTTTCTCTCCCTCTGCTCCTTCTCTCGTTTTCACTCGTTTTTTTACCCTTTCTATCTTTCACCTTTCTGCTCTTTTCTGCATCTCTGCTCTTTTGTGCCTTATTTCTGCCTATTTTCCCTTTTTTCTTTATCCCTTCTTTCCTCCCTTTACCTTTCCCCGCCGCTGCTGCCCCCGCGGCCCCTCCCCCCCCAGCACGACCGGCCCAATCCAGCTCCCCTCCCCGCTCCCGCCTCCCAGCTGTCCAGCCCTCCCCGACCCCTACTTAATGGCGGCTACTGCGGGGACAGGCGAGCAAGACCACTGACTCATTGTCAGTGAAATTGCTCTCCCACCCTCGCAGCTCCACCATTAAGTGAGGTGCCCCTGCCCCTGCACTCTTGAGTGTTGGTGATCGAGGCCCTCCTCCACCCGCAGGTTTCCCTGCGCCTCATCCCTGGTGGTCCAGTGGACCTCTGTCTCCTTTCTTTCTTTCTGCTCCTTCACTCGTTTTTCTCCCCTTTCTATCTTTCACCTTTCTGCACCTCTGTTCTTTTGCGCCTTATTTCTGCCCATTTCCCTTTCTCTCCCTCTGCTCCTTCACTCGTTTTCACTCGTTTTTTTCCCCTTTCTATCTTTCACCTTTCTGCACCTCTGCCCTTTTGTGCCTTATTTTTGCCCATTTTCCCTTTCTCTTCCCTCTGCTCCTTCTCTCGTTTTCACTCATTTTTTTTACCCTTTCTATCTTTCACCTTTCTGCTCTTTTCTGCATCTCTGCTCTTTTGTGCCTTATTTCTGCCTATTTTCCCTTTTTTCTTTATCCCTTCTTTCCTCCCTTTACCGTTCCCCGCCGCTGCTGCCCCCGCGGCCCCTCCCCCCCCCAGCACGACCGGCCCAATCCAGCTCCCCTCCCCGCTCCCGCCTCCCAGCTGTCCAGCCCTCCCCGACCCCTACTTAATGGCGGCCACTGCGGGGACAGGAGAGCAAGACCACTGACTCATTGTCAGTGAAATTGCTCTCCCACCCTCGCAGCTCCACCATTAAGTGAGGTGCCCCTGCCCTTGCACTCTTGAGTGTTGGTGATCGAGGCCCTCCTCCACCCGCAGGTTTCCCTGCGCCTCATCCCTGGTGGTCCAGTGGACCTCTGTCTCCTTTCTTTCTTTCTGCTCCTTCACTCGTTTTTCTCCCCTTTCTATCTTTCACCTTTCTGCACCTCTGTTCTTTTGCGCCTTATTTCTGCCCATTTCCCTTTCTCTCCCTCTGCTCCTTCACTCGTTTTCACTCGTTTTTTTCCCCTTTCTATCTTTCACCTTTCTGCACCTCTGCCCTTTTGTGCCTTATTTTTGCCCATTTTCCCTTTCTCTCCCTCTGCTCCTTCTCTCGTTTTCACTTGTTTTTTTACCCTTTCTATCTTTCACCTTTCTGCTCTTTTCTGCATCTCTGCTCTTTTGTGCCTTATTTCTGCCTATTTTCCCTTTTTTCTTTATCCCTTCTTTCCTCCCTTTACCTTTCCCCGCCGCTGCTGCCCCCGCGGCCCCTCCCCCCCCCCAGCACGACCGGCCCAATCCAGCTCCCCTCCCCGCTCCCGCCTCCCAGCTGTCCAGCCCTCCCCGACCCCTACTTAATGGCGGCCACTGCGGGGACAGGCGAGCAAGACTACTGACTCATTGTCAGTGAAATTGCTCTCCCACCCTCGCAGCTCCACCATTAAGTGAGGTGCCCCTGCCCCTGCACTCTTGAGTGTTAGTGATCAAGGCCCTCCTCCACCCGCAGGTTTCCCTGCGCCTCATCCCTGGTGGTCCAGTGGACCTTTGTCTCCTTTCTTTCTTTCTGCTCCTTCACTCGTTTTTCTCCCCTTTCTATCTTTCACCTTTCTGCACCTCTGTTCTTTTGCGCCTTATTTCTGCCCATTTCCCTTTCTCTCCCTCTGCTCCTTCACTCGTTTTCACTCGTTTTTTTCCCCTTTCTATCTTTCACCTTTCTGCACCTCTGCCCTTTTGTGCCTTATTTTTGCCCATTTTCCCTTTCTCTTCCCTCTGCTCCTTCTCTCGTTTTCACTCGTTTTTTTACCCTTTCTATCTTTCACCTTTCTGCTCTTTTCTGCATCTCTGCTCTTTTGTGCCTTATTTCTGCCTATTTTCCCTTTTTTCTTTATCCCTTCTTTCCTCCCTTTACCTTTCCCCGCCGCTGCTGCCCCCGCGGCCCCTCCCCCCCCAGCACGACCGGCCCAATCCAGCTCCCCTCCCCGCTCCCGCCTCCCAGCTGTCCAGCCCTCCCCGACCCCTACTTAATGGCGGCCACTGCGGGGACAGGAGAGCAAGACCACTGACTCATTGTCAGTGAAATTGCTCTCCCACCCTCGCAGCTCCACCATTAAGTGAGGTGCCCCTGCCCCTGCACTCTTGAGTGTTGGTGATCGAGCCCTCCTCCACCCGCAGGTTTCCCTGCGCCTCATCCCTGGTGGTCCAGTGGACCTCTGTCTCCTTTCTTTCTTTCTGCTCCTTCACTCGTTTTTCTCCCCTTTCTATCTTTCACCTTTCTGCACCTCTGTTCTTTTGCGCCTTATTTCTGCCCATTTCCCTTTCTCTCCCTCTGCTCCTTCACTCGTTTTCACTCGTTTTTTTCCCCTTTCTATCTTTCACCTTTCTGCACCTCTGCCCTTTTGTGCCTTATTTTTGCCCATTTTCCCTTTCTCTTCCCTCTGCTCCTTCTCTCGTTTTCACTCATTTTTTTACCCTTTCTATCTTTCACCTTTCTGCTCTTTTCTGCATCTCTGCTCTTTTGTGCCTTATTTCTGCCTATTTTCCCTTTTTTCTTTATCCCTTCTTTCCTCCCTTTACCGTTCCCCGCCGCTGCTGCCCCCGCGGCCCCTCCCCCCCCCAGCACGACCGGCCCAATCCAGCTCCCCTCCCCGCTCCCGCCTCCCAGCTGTCCAGCCCTCCCCGACCCCTACTTAATGGCGGCCACTGCGGGGACAGGAGAGCAAGACCACTGACTCATTGTCAGTGAAATTGCTCTCCCACCCTCGCAGCTCCACCATTAAGTGAGGTGCCCCTGCCCCTGCACTCTTGAGTGTTGGTGATCGAGGCCCTCCTCCACCCGCAGGTTTCCCTGCGCCTCATCCCTGGTGGTCCAGTGGACCTCTGTCTCCTTTCTTTCTTTCTGCTCCTTCACTCGTTTTTCTCCCCTTTCTATCTTTCACCTTTCTGCACCTCTGTTCTTTTGCGCCTTATTTCTGCCCATTTCCCTTTCTCTCCCTCTGCTCCTTCACTCGTTTTCACTCGTTTTTTTCCCCTTTCTATCTTTCACCTTTCTGCACCTCTGCCCTTTTGTGCCTTATTTTTGCCCATTTTCCCTTTCTCTCCCTCTGCTCCTTCTCTCGTTTTCACTCGTTTTTTTACCCTTTCTATCTTTCACCTTTCTGCTCTTTTCTGCATCTCTGCTCTTTTGTGCCTTATTTCTGCCTATTTTCCCTTTTTTCTTTATCCCTTCTTTCCTCCCTTTACCTTTCCCTGCCGCTGCTGCCCCCGTGGCCCGTCCCCCCCCCAGCACGACCGGCCCAATCTAGCTCCCCTCCCCGCTCCCGCCTCCCAGCTGTCCAGCCCTCCCCGACCCCTACTTAATGGCGGCCACTGCGGGGACAGGCGAGCAAGACTACTGACTCATTGTCAGTGAAATTGCTCTCCCACCCTCGCAGCTCCACCATTAAGTGAGGTGCCCCTGCCCCTGCACTCTTGAGTGTTGGTGATCGAGGCCCTCCTCCACCCGCAGGTTTCCCTGCGCCTCATCCCTGGTGGTCCAGTGGACCTCTGTCTCCTTTCTTTCTTTCTGCTCCTTCACTCGTTTTTCTCCCCTTTCTATCTTTCACCTTTCTGCACCTCTGTTCTTTTGCGCCTTATTTCTGCCCATTTCCCTTTCTCTCCCTCTGCTCCTTTACTCGTTTTCACTCGTTTTTTTCCCCTTTCTATCTTTCACCTTTCTGCACCTCTGCCCTTTTGTGCCTTATTTTTGCCCATTTTCCCTTTCTCTTCCCTCTGCTCCTTCTCTTGTTTTCACTCGTTTTTTTACCCTTTCTATCTTTCACCTTTCTGCTCTTTTCTGCATCTCTGCTCTTTTGTGCCTTATTTCTGCCTATTTTCCCTTTTTTCTTTATCCCTTCTTTCCTCCCTTTACCTTTCCCCGCCGCTGCTGCCCCCGCGGCCCCTCCCCCCCCCAGCACGACCGGCCCAATCCAGCTCCCCTCCCCGCTCCCGCCTCCCAGCTGTCCAGCCCTCCCCGACCCCTACTTAATGGCGGCCACTGCGGGGACAGGAGAGCAAGACCACTGACTCATTGTCAGTGAAATTGCTCTCCCACCCTCGCAGCTCCACCATTAAGTGAGGTGCCCCTGCCCCTGCACTCTTGAGTGTTGGTGATCGAGGCCCTCCTCCACCCGCAGGTTTCCCTGCGCCTCATCCCTGGTGGTCCAGTGGACCTCTGTCTCCTTTCTTTCTGCTCCTTCACTCGTTTTTCTCCCCTTTCTATCTTTCACCTTTCTGCACCTCTGCCCTTTTGTGCCTTATTTTTGCCCATTTTCCCTTTCTCTTCCCTCTGCTCCTTCTCTCGTTTTCACTCATTTTTTTTACCCTTTCTATCTTTCACCTTTCTGCTCTTTTCTGCATCTCTGCTCTTTTGTGCCTTATTTCTGCCTATTTTCCCTTTTTTCTTTATCCCTTCTTTCCTCCCTTTACCTTTCCCCGCCGCAGCTGTCCCCGCGGCCCCTCCCCCCCCCAGCACGACCGGCCCAATCCAGCTCCCCTCCCCGCTCCCGCCTCCCAGCTGTCCAGCCCTCCCCGACCCCTACTTAATGGCGGCCACTGCGGGGACAGGAGAGCAAGACCACTGACTCATTGTCAGTGAAATTGCTCTCCCACCCTCGCAGCTCCACCATTAAGTGAGGTGCCCCTGCCCCTGCACTCTTGAGTGTTGGTGATCGAGGCCCTCCTCCACCCGCAGGTTTCCCTGCGCCTCATCCCTGGTGGTCCAGTGGACCTCTGTCTCCTTTCTTTCTTTCTGCTCCTTCACTTGTTTTTCTCCCCTTTCTATCTTTCACCTTTCTGCACCTCTGTTCTTTTGCGCCTTATTTCTGCCCATTTCCCTTTCTCTCCCTCTGCTCCTTCACTCGTTTTCACTCGTTTTTTTCCCCTTTCTATCTTTCACCTTTCTGCACCTCTGCCCTTTTGTGCCTTATTTTTGCCCATTTTCCCTTTCTCTCCCTCTGCTCCTTCTCTCGTTTTCACTCGTTTTTTTACCCTTTCTATCTTTCACCTTTCTGCTCTTTTCTGCATCTCTGCTCTTTTGTGCCTTATTTCTGCCTATTTTCCCTTTTTTCTTTATCCCTTCTTTCCTCCCTTTACCTTTCCCCGCCGCTGCTGCCCCCGCGGCCCCTCCCCCCCCAGCACGACCGGCCCAATCCAGCTCCCCTCCCCGCTCCCGCCTCCCAGCTGTCCAGCCCTCCCCGACCCCTACTTAATGGCGGCCACTGCGGGGACAGGAGAGCAAGACTACTGACTCATTGTCAGTGAAATTGCTCTCCCACCCTCGCAGCTCCACCATTAAGTGAGGTGCCCCTGCCCCTGCACTCTTGAGTGTTGGTGATCGAGGCCCTCCTCCACCCGCAGGTTTCCCTGCGCCTCATCCCTGGTGGTCCAGTGGACCTCTGTCTCCTTTCTTTCTTTCTGCTCCTTCACTCGTTTTTCTCCCCTTTCTATCTTTCACCTTTCTGCACCTCTGTTCTTTTGCGCCTTATTTCTGCCCATTTCCCTTTCTCTCCCTCTGCTCCTTCACTCGTTTTCACTCGTTTTTTTCCCCTTTCTATCTTTCACCTTTCTGCACCTCTGCCCTTTTGTGCCTTATTTTTGCCCATTTTCCCTTTCTCTCCCTCTGCTCCTTCTCTCGTTTTCACTCGTTTTTTTACCCTTTCTATCTTTCACCTTTCTGCTCTTTTCTGCATCTCTGCTCTTTTGTGCCTTATTTCTGCCTATTTTCCCTTTTTTCTTTATCCCTTCTTTCCTCCCTTTACCTTTCCCCGCCGCTGCTGCCCCCGCGGCCCCTCCCCCCCCCAGCACGACCGGCCCAATCCAGCTCCCCTCCCCGCTCCCGCCTCCCAGCTGTCCAGCCCTCCCCGACCCCTACTTAATGGCGGCCACTGCGGGGACAGGAGAGCAAGACCACTGACTCATTGTCAGTGAAATTGCTCTCCCACCCTCGCAGCTCCACCATTAAGTGAGGTGCCCCTGCCCCTGCACTCTTGAGTGTTGGTGATCGAGGCCCTCCTCCACCCGCAGGTTTCCCTGCGCCTCATCCCTGGTGGTCCAGTGGACCTCTGTCTCCTTTCTTTCTTTCTGCTCCTTCACTCGTTTTTCTCCCCTTTCTATCTTTCACCTTTCTGCACCTCTGTTCTTTTGCGCCTTATTTCTGCCCATTTCCCTTTCTCTCCCTCTGCTCCTTCACTCGTTTTCACTCGTTTTTTTTCCCTTTCTATCTTTCACCTTTCTGCACCTCTGCCCTTTTGTGCCTTATTTTTGCCCATTTTCCCTTTCTCTCCCTCTGCTCCTTCTCTCGTTTTCACTCGTTTTTTTACCCTTTCTATCTTTCACCTTTCTGCTCTTTTCTGCATCTCTGCTCTTTTGTGCCTTATTTCTGCCTATTTTCCCTTTTTTCTTTATCCCTTCTTTCCTCCCTTTACCTTTCCCCGCCGCTGCTGCCCCCGCGGCCCCTCCCCCCCCCAGCACGACCGGCCCAATCCAGCTCCCCTCCCCGCTCCCGCCTCCCAGCTGTCCAGCCCTCCCCGACCCCTACTTAATGGCGGCCACTGCGGGGACAGGAGAGCAAGACTACTGACTCATTGTCAGTGAAATTGCTCTCCCACCCTCGCAGCTCCACCATTAAGTGAGGTGCCCCTGCCCCTGCACTCTTGAGTGTTGGTGATCGAGGCCCTCCTCCACCCGCAGGTTTCCCTTCGCCTCATCCCTGGTGGTCCAGTGGACCTCTGTCTCCTTTCTTTCTTTCTGCTCCTTCACTCGTTTTTCTCCCCTTTCTATCTTTCACCTTTCTGCACCTCTGTTCTTTTGCGCCTTATTTCTGCCCATTTCCCTTTCTCTCCCTCTGCTCCTTCACTCGTTTTCACTCGTTTTTTTCCCCTTTCTATCTTTCACCTTTCTGCACCTCTGCCCTTTTGTGCCTTATTTTTGCCCATTTTCCCTTTCTCTTCCCTCTGCTCCTTCTCTCGTTTTCACTCATTTTTTTACCCTATCTATCTTTCACCTTTCTGCTCTTTTCTGCATCTCTGCTCTTTTGTGCCTTATTTCTGCCTATTTTCCCTTTTTTCTTTATCCCTTCTTTCCTCCCTTTACCTTTCCCCGCCGCTGCTGCCCCCGCGGCCCCTCCCCCCCCCAGCACGACCGGCCCAATCCAGCTCCCCTCCCCGCTCCCGCCTCCCAGCTGTCCAGCCCTCCCCGACCCCTACTTAATGGCGGCCACTGCGGGGACAGGCGAGCAAGACTACTGACTCATTGTCAGTGAAATTGCTCTCCCACCCTCGCAGCTCCACCATTAAGTGAGGTGCCCCTGCCCCTGCACTCTTGAGTGTTGGTGATCGAGGCCCTCCTCCACCCGCAGGTTTCCCTGCGCCTCATCCCTGGTGGTCCAGTGGACCTCTGTCTCCTTTCTTTCTTTCTGCTCCTTCACTCGTTTTTCTCCCCTTTCTATCTTTCACCTTTCTGCACCTCTGTTCTTTTGCGCCTTATTTCTGCCCATTTCCCTTTCTCTCCCTCTGCTCCTTCACTCGTTTTCACTCGTTTTTTTCCCCTTTCTATCTTTCACCTTTCTGCACCTCTGCCCTTTTGTGCCTTATTTTTGCCCATTTTCCCTTTCTCTTCCCTCTGCTCCTTCTCTCGTTTTCACTCGTTTTTTTACCCTTTCTATCTTTCACCTTTCTGCTCTTTTCTGCATCTCTGCTCTTTTGTGCCTTATTTCTGCCTATTTTCCCTTTTTTCTTTATCCCTTCTTTCCTCCCTTTACCTTTCCCCGCCGCTGCTGCCCCCGCGGCCCCTCCCCCCCAGCACGACCGGCCCAATCCAGCTCCCCTCCCCGCTCCCGCCTCCCAGCTGTCCAGCCCTCCCCGACCCCTACTTAATGGCGGCCACTGCGGGGACAGGAGAGCAAGACCACTGACTCATTGTCAGTGAAATTGCTCTCCCACCCTCGCAGCTCCACCATTAAGTGAGGTGCCCCTGCCCCTGCACTCTTGAGTGTTGGTGATCGAGGCCCTCCTCCACCCGCAGGTTTCCCTGCGCCTCATCCCTGGTGGTCCAGTGGACCTCTGTCTCCTTTCTTTCTTTCTGCTCCTTCACTCGTTTTTCTCCCCTTTCTATCTTTCACCTTTCTGCACCTCTGTTCTTTTGCGCCTTATTTCTGCCCATTTCCCTTTCTCTCCCTCTGCTCCTTCACTCGTTTTCACTCGTTTTTTTCCCCTTTCTATCTTTCACCTTTCTGCACCTCTGCCCTTTTGTGCCTTATTTTTGCCCATTTTCCCTTTCTCTTCCCTCTGCTCCTTCTCTCGTTTTCACTCATTTTTTACCCTTTCTATCTTTCACCTTTCTGCTCTTTTCTGCATCTCTGCTCTTTTGTGCCTTATTTCTGCCTATTCTCCCTTTTTTCTTTATCCCTTCTTTCCTCCCTTTACCTTTCCCCGCCGCTGCTGCCCCCGCGGCCCCTCCCCCCCCCCAGCACGACCGGCCCAATCCAGCTCCCCTCCCCGCTCCTGCCTCCCAGCTGTCCAGCCCTCCCCGACCCCTACTTAATGGCGGCCACTACGCGGCCGCGCAGCGGCCGCAGGCTGCGGGCGCGCCGCTGGTGCACCGAAGGCGCATCAAAGGCAAGCATGTCTGCGCCCGTCTGCGACCCATCCGCGACCAGCACCAGGAACCCTGGACCTCCGCCCTGCCAACGCTACGACCCAGCAGCACTCCACGCACTCAACCCAGGCTGCAACAACAACTGCAAGCTAGCATCACCAGCCGACACCCATGGACCCTTCAGCTGTCACCGCTGCCGGCACACCTGCAGCACCGCCAAGAACACGGATCCAGCACAACCCGCCCACAAGAACACAACCGAACTGAAGACCCTGCAATGCATCCTCCTCAACGTCCGATCCCTCCACAAACACGCCACAGAAATCTGGGACCTCCTCGACAGCACAACCCCAGACGTAGCATTCTTCACCGAAACCTGGACCAACACCACCTCGGGACCGGACATCGCCATCGCCATCCCCCAAGGATACAAGATCTCCAGGAAGGACCGCCCCATCCACCCAGGAGGAGGAATCGCCATCTTCCACAAATCCAGCCTCCGCCTGAGCACACTCCCTGACGAGTCCACAGAACTGATGGAACACCTTCACTTCAAGATACTGGCCAGCCCCACCGCCGCCCTTCGAGGAACCCTCATCTACCGACCCCCTGGACCCCGCGGACCCTTCGCCAACTCCATCACGGACATTATCTCCCCGCAGGCCATCGCATCCACCAACTACACCCTGCTGGGAGACCTCAACTTCCACCTCGACAATCAACTGGACCCCAACACCACATCCCTCCTGGACAACCTCCACAACATTGGACTCCGCCAGATCGTGACCGAGCCCACGCACTCAGCAGGACACACCCTCGACCCCCTCTTCACTACAGGAAACTCCATCACCTTCAGCCACACCACCGAACTCCCATGGACCGACCATCGTTGCGTCCACTTCACCTTCAGAACACCCACCATCCACAGACACCAGCACCTGCTTCCACAAAGAAACTGGACCAAAATCACCGATGACCAGTTCACCTCCTCACTCAACAACTCCACCCCAACCATCGCGGAAAACGACGACCCCAACACCGCAGCCCGAACCCTGCATAGATGGATCTCGGACAGCACCAACACCATAGCCCCCCTCAAGAAAAACAACAATACCCGTGCCAAGAAAGCCAGATGGTTTACCACCGAACTTCGAGAGTCCAGGCGCACATGCCGCCGCCTCGAAAAGGCCTGGAGAAACACCAAATCCACAGAAGCCCACAACAACTTCAGAGCCGCCACCAACGCCCACCATCAACTCATCAGAGAAACGAGGAAAAAAGCGATTGAAGACAGAATCTCCACCCACGCACACAACAGCAAGGAACTCTTCAGCATCATCAAGGAGTTCGCCCAACCCACCAGCGAGTCTACCGACATCCCTCCCTCACAAGACCTCTGCGACAAACTCAGCATCTTTTTCCACCACAAAATCAAGAGCATCTACGACAACTTCGACGAAGACAACCAACACACTGAACCCTCACCAACCACCCCGACACCCGGAAACCAGCGATTGATGACTGGACAGCCCTCACCACCGAAGACACACTGAAGACAATGAAGTCAATCCACTCAGGGGCCCCCACGGACCCCTGCCCCCACCACATCTTCAACAGAGCCGCCAACACCATCGCACCCATGCTCCGCCAAACCATCAACCGCTCCCTGGCGACCGCCTCATTCCCCGACGACTGGAAACACGCCGAGGTCAACCCCCTCCTAAAGAAACCCTCAGCGGACCCCACCGACCTCAAAAACTACAGACCCATCTCCCTGCTCCCGTTCCCAGCGAAAGTCATCGAGAAAGCCATCAACAGCCAACTCACCACATTCATTGAAGAACACAACATCCTCGACTCCTCCCCATCCGGCTTCAGAAAAAACCACAGTACGGAAACCGCCCTCCTCGCCGCAACAGACGACATCCGCACCTTACTGGACAAAGGAGAAACAGTAGCCCTCATCCTCCTCGACCTATCAGCGGCGTTCGACACAGTCTCCCACCGCACCCTAATACGCAGACTCTACGATGCAGGAATCCAGGACAAGGCCCTCGACTGGATCTGCTCCTTCCTCTCCAGCAGGACGCAGCGGGTCAGACTCCCCCCTTTCCTCTCGGACCCCACACCTATCACCTGCGGAGTCCCCCAGGGCTCCTCCCTCAGCCCGACGCTCTTCAACGTCTACATGGCTCCACTTGCCCCCATCGTCAGAACCTACGGACTCAACATCGTGTCATATGCAGACGACACCCAGCTCATCCTCTCCCTATCCAACGAGCCCAACACCGCCAGACGCAACTTTCGAGAAGGCATGGAAGCCGTCGCCAAATGGATAAAAAACAGCTGCCTACAACTAAACACCAACAAAACAGAAGTACTCATCATGGGCCCAAACCCCGACGCCTGGAGTGACACCTGGTGGCCCACCGCCCTCGGAAACCCGCCAACCCCCACAGACCACGCACGCAACCTGGGAATCATCCTGGACTCCGAGCTCAAAATGGACCGCCAGATCAACTCTGTCTCATCTTCCTGCTTCCACACCCTCCGCCTCCTTCGTAAGACCTTCAAATGGATCCCCCTCGAACACCGAAAGACAGTCACTCACGCCCTGGTCACCAGCAGACTCGACTACGGCAACGCACTCTACGCCGGAATAAACAAAAACCTCATCCGCAAGCTACAGAACATCCAGAACGCCGCCGCAAGACTGGTCCTCAACCTGCCAAAACACTGCCACATCTCCCAGCACCTGCGCACACTCCACTGGCTCCCCGTCGAGGCGAGAATCACCTTTAAGATGCTCACCCACGCACACAAGGCCCTCCACGGCACCGGACCAGCATACCTGAACAGCCGACTCAAATTCCACGCACCCCAAAGGACCCTACGATCAGCCCAGCTTTCCTACGCTGTGGTCCCCCGCACCAGAAAGACCAGATCGGGAGGCCGCTCCTTCTCCTTCCTCGCGGCCAAAGCATGGAACGCCCTTCCGCTCCACCTCAGACAGACCACATCGCTCCCCATCTTCGCAAGAAACCTCAAAACCTGGCTCTTCGACAGACCCCCTCCTTGATGGAATGGAACCTGCACCCCCCCAAACCCCCCCCACCCCTAGCGCCTTGAGACCCTTACGGGTGAGTAGTCGCGCTTTAACAAACTCCTGATTGATTGATTGATTGGTCTTTATGGCAGCTAAATAGGCTCCAAAACTTCCAAGTTGATTAAAATCCATAACCTTCAAAAGTGCATATTACTTAAAATTCAATTAAAAAATCCTAGTATCATTTCAGGACACCATTAGGATTTACAAACACATTATCAAAGCATATAAACAGTTCTGAACAATATGTTAAAGACAATTAACCGCATGCATGCGGGCGGAATTCCGCTCGCACGCTGAGATTTGCGGAACCGCATGTTACGTGACGAGCTGGGCTCGTCATGAGCGTGCGAGGAGGCTACCTCATGACGAGCCCAGCTCGTCATGAGCGTGGAAGGGGTAAATAAAATACCAGGGACATGCAACTCTTAGAATACGGTGGTTACGGTGAGACAACTCAGGTAATTCTTACTTATAACATTTCCTAATGGCCAAAGATACTTTATATAACTACAAGGTGTAGTCAAGAAGAGAGGCACAGGACAAACATGTTCCTCCATTGGTGCCCCGAAAATAAAAGGCAAAGGAAAAGCTATCCTGAAATACTATAAGTTAGCAGAAAATCATGTTGTCAAGTGGACTCCTGACATAGCTGAAACAGGGTTCCGACAACTAGATAACATAGAAGTTCTCAGCTAACAGGCATTCAACCCAAGTTACAGAGATCCTGTGGTTTCCGGTGACCGGCACTGGTACTTAACTGTCAACACCGGTGTTTTTGACAGTCTGCCACAAGGTGGCGTTGTCTGGCTAATCTAGAGATGATTACAGCAACAGTTAATTATTAATTCAATATATATTAACAGTGGCTATTTCCTGCTGCTCAAGCCATTCTTATAGCTTTGGGGGCCTGAAATAGTCCAAATTGTCACACTTGTGGGTGTGTGATGGTTAATAGTTGTGTTGTTGCTATCATCGGCTCTCGATGTGGGAGCTCCAGGCAGCCCGTCCAGTCGACCCCAACCGGTAGTATTTGACTCCGACTTGGGAGCTCCGGACGGACTGCCTAGTCGACCCCAGTCGAGTGATCCAGACCTCAGTATGGGAGCTCTGGACGCTCCTTCCAGTCGACCCTTGCTGAGTGGACATGCCCTTGTTTCGGGGGCCTTGGGCGTTGGGGCCGGTCCAACCTGGCAAAGCAGGTCTGCCTTGAGTCAGGCAGCCTGGGTAGCCCAGGATACCCCGCCCAGTTGGCCCCGGCCGAGTGATTTTGTTCCCAGCTTAGGAGCTCCGGAAGCCGCGCCCAGTCGACCCCAACTAAGACACTTTGCTACCCTCCCCTTTGAGGAGTTCTGCAGTCTGGCATGTACGGTGACCTCAGGCTCTCCGCTTGATCCTTTGCCTCCCAAATTCTGGAAGACATTTCAGGCTGAACTCTTCCGGCCTCTCTACTCCATCTGCCTCCAGTCTTTGGAGTCGGCAACGGTCCCTGAATGTTGGAAGCTTGCAGTCGTGTCACCACTGCTCAAGAAACCGACCTTGGACCCCGCCTGTCTTTCCAACTACAGGCCAATCTCCTTGCTCCCTTTTCCTATTAAGATCGTGGAAAAATGGGTGACCCGCTCTCTCTCTGGCTTCTTGGTAGAAACCGGATGGCTCGATGAGTCGCAGTTCGGTTTCCGCCCCGCACATGGTACGGAGTCCGCACTGGTAACCGTTCTGGACAATCTTCGCTCGCGAGTCGACAGTGGTCGGGCAGCCTTTTTGGTGCTGCTCGACATGTCGGCCGCGTTCGATACGGTTTGCCATCGGACCCTCATTAGGAGGCTTGAGGAGTGCGGGGTTACGGAGAGGGCAAGAGACTGGTTGGTATCCTACCTTTACAATCGACAGCAGATGGTCACGCTTCCCCCGTATCAGTCAGAACTGCGGAAAGTAGGGCAGGGGGTTCCACAGGGCTCGGCCATCAGCCCTATACTGTTCAATCTGTGCCTCCGCCCTTTGGTCCAGCTTATAAAATCTTTTGGTATCTCGGCTTTTAATTACGCTGACGATACCCAGCTGGTCTTTTCCCTGGAAGGAAGCAATGCGGTCTCGCTGGAGACATTCCACCGTTGTATGGCAGCTACAGCGGACTGGCTTCGGGCCAACTCCTTACAATTTAATAGCACAAAAACCGAGGTGCTCCACTGTTCCATGGACCGGACTCCGCAGGCACTCCCGGAGAATTTCTGGCCTGCCACGCTTCCCGAGATGGTTTCGGCCGCGGAGTCAGCTCGTAACTTGGGGGTGACTTTCGCTCCAAATTTACAGCTGGACATGCACGTTAACAAGACCATCTCCTCGTGCATGATGCTGCTACGCATGCTGCGCAAAGTACTGCCCCTGCTCCCTGCACAGGCCAGGCCAGAAGTAGTTCGAGGGACTATACTGAGTCGTTTAGACTATTGTTATGGGCTACTTCTGGAGGCACCAAAAAATCTGCTCGGGAAGTTACAACGGGTGCAGAACATGGCTGCTAAGCTGGCCCTCTCCCGCCCTAACTTCAGCTCCTCTACCCTAGCATTAAGGGATCTACACTGGCTTCCGGTGCACTCGCGTGTAATGTATAAAGCGGCTTGCCTAGTATTTAAGGCGGTCCACCGGCAGGGCCCAGTGCCATTGCAAAATATGTTTGCTTGGTATTCTGCCTCGCGGCCCCTTCGCTCCTCTTCGGCTCAACTGTTGGTGGTTCCAAGGTTTCAGAGAGTAAGGATGGGCGGCCGCTCGTTTAGTGTCGCAGCGGCCAAACTCTGGAATTCCTTGCCACTCCCCTTAAGAAGTCTGGGGGACTATCTTCCGTTTAGGAAAGCATTAAAAACCCATCTCTTTCCTAGAGTTGGCTGAACAATGGAAGTGCTAGTGACCGGAATTCAAGCGCCAGGATGCCCTTGGGGCGACAGGACCGCGCTATACAAGTACACAAAATAAATAAATAAATAAATAAATCGGCAGCATGGAAGGGGCAATGTGTGGTGCAAGCTGCGCTGGCCTCCTAACGAAAGCCCTGGCACTTATGTTTTTTACAAATTAAACACTGCAGAGAAGCAATAAGAGACATTGACACCCTACTTCATCGAAAATCTTATATTTTCCCTCACATTGTCATAAGTAGAAATAAAAGTACTGTTTCAATTATCAGACGGCCTATAAAAATTACCAGATATATCAAGGGTGCCATTTGTCAAGTCAATATTATCACATATTGTAGCTATTAATGTGACATGACATCAAGGTTTAGTAGGATAAGCAACAATGACTTTTGGGTTTTCATTCCCTTGGTCCTTTCTCATCTCCGTAAGGGAAATAAGTTCCTTATATTACAATAATTGCTGGATTACTATTAGAGAGTTTGACATTTCAGGGCTAATTCAAAACCGAATTTCTGAGTACATGAAGCCATACTTCTGGAGCACTACTTTGTGTATTCATAAAATGCCCCTATGTCATCAATCCATAATAATGCAACCTTTCCTGGAAGAAGTCCACAGTAAAGATGTTCTTTAGAAATATCTATAAGAATGCAGAGAAAAGAAAGATGTTAAGCTCCTACTGACAGGAAAATGTGAAAGGGTTCCCAAACAAGAAAATAGGTAGATTGCCAATTTCAGGTACTTTATGGTAAGGCTATAGTTGTCAGGAAGCAAATCTTGGACTTCAATTTCTAAGTAAATTTAGCAAAAAAACATTTGTTGAATAGTGACCTTTTGAAGGCACTTTTAATTACTCCTCTGTGAAATTAAAATTAAACTGAAGTAATTCAGGTAATTTGGGGCATTTGTATTTCACTTGTTATGCAAAATTCATGGAATTTTACCCTTACACTCCTTGGCATAATTCTGTGCCACTCACAGTAAATATTTATAGTGAAAGTACCATCCTGGTAAAAATGTGTCACAAATGCCTTGGATCAATGGAAACCGAATGGCTGTTGTAATTGGTGCTTTTAATTTTTGTATGGCCAGATGGTAATAGGAATACATTATCTAATGTAAATGTCAAGGTATTTGTAGAGCGCACTGTCACCAAGCGGTTTCCTGGCGCTGTTACTCATACCGCTGAGGAACCCATCCTGGCTTTCCCTGTGAAGTGTCCACTCCTGGGCATCCCCAGGGTGAAGCCAGCCATACTAGCGCTGTTGGGGCCAGTGTGGAGGTTAAGCAAGCTATTGCCCAGAGTTGCAACGTCGGGCCCATGATCAGAATAGGCACTG
The DNA here is from genome assembly GCF_964261635.1 of Lissotriton helveticus. Taxonomy (NCBI): domain Eukaryota; kingdom Metazoa; phylum Chordata; class Amphibia; order Caudata; family Salamandridae; genus Lissotriton; species Lissotriton helveticus. The sequence goes on along the minus strand of NC_136063.1, from coordinate 1,483,608,413 downwards.
AGGCGAGAATTGAGCCCAAGACTGGCCGAGGCAGGAATTGAACCCTGGTCCCGGGCCAGAGCTCTGCATCAGGGTCTGCCGCTCTTGCCATTGAGCCACACTCCTCCAATCCTCCATCAATCCATTTCACATAAAGTACTGACGTTTGAAGCTTGCTTAAATGTCTGAGCTGCTTATCTGGAATTGTATGTAACATTAGAACACTTACCAGTGTTTCTTTTTCCAAACTGTCATTTATACATCAGATGTATGTTTAAAACCTGATTTATTAAATTCAAAAATATACAGCAATGTTTTTGGGTTCCGTTCACAATCACCCTGGGTACTAATCCCAATCTGCTTCACTTGGATGAAATGGAAACAGTGAAGAATTAAATGAATCTGTCAAAGTGATTCAATGAATTTGTAAGTTCTTCATCCTAAGCCTAGAGAAAAGAGGTTACACGTTCTCACTAACAAGTCCAACTCCACATTCCACACAAAGACGCAGAAAGGACCAAGGTCTTTTGGGGCAGATTTATGTTAACTGGCGCATCCCCAGGTATGCGCCAGTTAATGTGCGCCACAGTGCGCCACAGCTCCGCCACCCATGGTGCGCCGCATTTACAATGCGGCGCACCATGGGGCAAAAACGGCACAGATGCGTGACGCATCTGTGCCGTAAAGGCGGCGCATTGCTGGAGTTGCGTCGCAAGCGCGACGCAGCTCTAGCAAGGCTCGGGGGGTGCCCTATCTAACCAATGCCGCATCAAGACCTACGCCTGCTTCAAGCAGGCGCAGGCTTTTGACGCAGCATTGGCCTGAAAGTGACTGAGTGAAATCTTATAGATTTCACTCAGCCACTTTTGCGAGGCGCACCTGCCCCGGAACGCCCACCCTGCGCCGGGACGCCCACAAGCGGCGCAGGGCTTTACAACGTGACGCATCTGCCTAGATGCGTCACGTTGTAAATCGTTCGTAGGGATGCGCCACGTTTACGCCGCCTTGCGTGACGCAACAGCGGCGTAAACGTGGCGCAAGGGCCTCATAAATCTGCCCCTTTGTCTTTAAAAAAAAAACACGCAGAAAATATACACATACATTTGAAAATATAAATATTATTACAAGTTAGATAACAGGGACAGCACACTTTGGGACACTGTAAACTAGGAGGTGGAAGCTAACGCCTTAACGGAAGGTTTAAAGAAGAGCAAATACAGCTTATCATACAAAACCTCCACAAACACACTGGTAAGGTAAGTCGTGAGGCAACCATTTGTGATTTAGTGGTCCAGGAAATTTCTATATGCTTTTCCTCCCATCTCAATCTTTCTGAGACTTGTCACAGTAGGGAGGAAAGCAAATATGAAACTATTCTGTGGTGTCAACCTGAGAAGGCAGGCTCTAAGGGACAGAATTCTGGACATGTCCTTTCAGAATATAATCAGGATTAAATGACACCCATCCCTCAGAATCAGACCAAGAAAGAGGACAAAGGGTTTCATCACAATGCAGCCTTGCTGAAATTGACAGAGTAGATGTGGAGTTCATAGTCAGGGAGAATGTTCTAAGTAGAAAAGTGGAATCGATTTTGTATTTGACAATTCATTAGCACATTTTCTGATCCCAAAAACTCTTTGCTATAGCCGTTAAGGTAAATGAGACAACTAGGGGAATAGTCATTTTGCTCATATCAAATAAATACAAAAACAGGTCTTGAGAAAGGTATTTAGGATTTATAATTCAGTAAAAAAACTAGCTCCCTCAACATTCAAAATCAATAACCCAAGGTCACCAAACAGGCACCAGTTGCTGGAAGTAAAGACAGTGCATGAAAATGTATGCACACAAACCTTGCATGGGCTTCAGAGGCTTAAGGAAAAATGCTGATATGAAACATCTCCATATCTAGTCATTTTCTAATCATAGAGTGCTGGTAGGGATGAGATGATGCTCACAATCATTAGGTGCATGGCATTTTTTGCTCAAGCCACATGATGAAGCACGTCAAATTCAGGGACCACGCTCATGGAAGAATATAGGTTGAGTTGAGCCAGAGCACAGCAGCTGGCTTCTTTCATGTTTGATGTCTCTGACCGCATCATGGTACAGCACTCATGCTGAACTGAATTTCAGGCTGTACGCAGCAGGCTCTTTCAACACTTCTCAGCATACCACCTTAGTCCATTAGTAGCAGCAGCATTTCTTTTCAGCCTCAAGCATAGTACATATTTGCCCACATGCATCAAAGTCAATTGCATTCGCAAACGGTGCAAATCGCAATTTTCGGCCGTTTGCGAATGCAATTGACTAATTTGGAATGCATCATGCATTTCGCAATTTTAGGAATCGCAACCATTTTGCGATTTCTAAAATTGCGATTGCATTTAAGAAATCGCAATTTCAGATTTCTTAAATGCAATGCATGATCATTTTTTAATTGCCAATTCGCAATTTGGAAGTGGTAAATTAGCATGAAGTTGAACTTCATGCTAATTTACCGAAAACTTTCAAATATGCACAAATTGCATTTTTGAAAGTTTTAATTTACACACACACATGCCCTTGGGGCATGTGTGTGTGTAAATTGCATTTAAAGTTAAATTTCAGGGGTGCAGGGAGGGGTTCTTTGGACCCCCGCTGCACCCTTGCAATTGCATTCACATTTTGCGAATCGCAATTTGAAATTCGCAAAATGTGAATGGCTTCCCATTCATTGCTATGGGCCTTTTGGCCCATAGGAATCAATGGGAAGGGTTTTCCTTAATTGCGATTCACAAATTGTGAATCGCAATTAAGGAAAAATACCGAATCGCAAAAATAAATGCGAATTGTTCATGCATTGCAGTCTGCGATTTCTAAATTGCGATTCCTTAATTTTCGCCATTTAGGAATCGCAAACGGGTGCAATGATGCATGTGGCCGATTGTCCTTGCCTATGGAAAGAAAAAAGTCCAGTATTCTACCATCTCTTCCTTAGCTTCCTGTACAAAGGGGATTATATTGCCTACAAGTAAAAGGTGAACACTGGATATACTGACAAGTCTAGCTTACATTTAGGGCCTGATTCACACATTGCACTTTGTAGTACATTTGTTGTAATACAAGTCATACTACAAAGTGCTATTCACAAAGTGTGTGTGGAGTTCACCCCTTCACATTTCCTATACTTATGTGTGCAGAGTTCTCTGCCCCGACTGTGGAGCCTCCGCACATGTAAATAAACATGTTAGTAACAAATGTGGGAGGGAGTGGGAGGAAAGAAGTACAGACTTGGTACAAACATTGATAGTATTAGGGAGGTGTATATGGGGTTTGGGAAGGGTCAGAAAGGAGATGTCACCCAACCACACAATAGTAAACCAATTGCTTTTCCCAGTGGGTGAGATTTGTAGCTCACACTTGTCTAATAAATTTACACTTGCTATTTGTGAATACCTAAAAGCAGTAAAGTTTTCCTACAGTATAAATTACTCGAAAGTAAAAGTGAAATGCCTTTCTGAATTAGGCCCTTAATTCTGGGGCACTATGTTCAGTTCTGTTTGTTTAATCAAGTTCAAGGTTTGCCTCAAGTCCTGAGTGGAAACAAATCACAGTGAGGCGCATTTTCATTTTACTTGAAAGCTGCTCCATGGTAATCCTTTGCATGTGAAATTGGCACCTTCATTTTGTGGAATCCAGGTAGACAGTGTCTTCTCTATACACAAAGCACAATACATAATGATGGGCAAGAAACCCACGACTAACTATGAGCAGAGTGCCCCTGGCCATCCATTCATGGCACAGTTAAAGCCGTTTTGATCTTTGGCGAGGTCATATGTCATCCTCTTGGATCTGAACCAATTCATTCACATGCCACAAAAACTCCTTCCTCTTGAAGAATGGTTCAAGCTGGATAGTGCCCTTGACCTCTTGGTTTTGTAACAAATTCCAAAGGGAGAAGGGAATCAAATGAGCAACACAAGGGAACATGTATGGAAAGACGAGATAGCAAACGCAGGCTAAACTAAGCCTTATAAATTTAGGGGGTTCATACACAGACGAGGTCCTCAATATGAATACCTCACCTCATATGTTCACCACATGCCGGAATACTTCACATGAACTCAGGATGAATGAAGGTACCCAGTCATTGCATGATACATGGAATTAGAAGATAGAAGGCCACCCCATGAGGTTAAGGTACAAAGAGATGTGCCTTGCCGCTATAATCACCTGCCACTAAACTTTAGTAGTGTAATGGCCTGGGAATCTGGACAGACATTATCCATGTAAAACAAACGAGCACCATATTGGAAGGACCACAGCACCCCATCAGAGTCTAGCACTCTTCAGCAATATAACACAATCGGTGAGCAGTCAAAATATCGATTTTTTAATATCGTAGGGACAGAATATCGAAGTCAAAAATATTGTTGACCAGAATATCGACTGCAAGGTAAGTAATATCGATTTATATAATATCAAATAAAGTACTATTGAAGTAAATAATATCATTAGCAAAAATATTATTGTAAATATTATCGAAATTTTTGTGTTATGTATTTTAGTATGTATTTTATATGTATGTTTAACATTTATATTTTATGTTTTTTGATTAATTTTAAATATATGTATTAAATGTTTAGAAAATAGTAAAAAAAATTGTTTTGCATTTTAGTATCAGAGCGAGTTGTGGGTTTATAGGAGAATAGGGTGGAAAGTAATTTAATTATAATTAATTAATTAATACGTTTTAATTTGTTGTTATTGATTGTTAATGTATGGTTAATTAATTTTTAATTGATAATTAGTGTTTATTCATTGGTTAATGTATAGTTATAGTAATTATAATTAATTTATATTCATTTTTATTTATTGTTATTTTTAATTAATTTATTGTAAATTGATTATTAATTGGCCATTATTTATTATTAATTGATCAATTGATAATTAAATTATTGATGTTATGTTTAATGTGTAGGGGGTTGTGGGTTCATAGAGGAATAGGGTGGGCAGTGATTTAAATATAATTAATTACCTAATATGTTTTTATTTATTGTTATTGATTCATTTTTTATTGTTAATGAATTATTAATTGGTAATTACTTTTTATTACTTGGTTATTTTACAATTATATTAATTAGAACTATTTAAAAATAATGTTTATTTATTGTTCTTGTTAATCAAATTATTGTTAGGGAATTATTAATTAGTCATTAATTTTCATTAATTGATTAACCGATAATTACATTAATTGTGTTATTTCTTATGTGTAGTGTGTTGGGTGTTTATAGGGGAATAGGATGGGAAGTAATTTAATGTTATTTAAGTAAATATTAATTTATTTTAATAGGTATTTACTAATAATTTTTAGTTAAATGATTATTATGTTATTTATTTTATAAAAAATATTTAATTGATAAGCATGTTAATTTAACTATTTCGCTATCCTACACTTTCCCTCCTGTTGCACTCACTTTAGTGGGAGTAGGAATTTTTACCCTCCCCTATCCAATACTTTCCCTATTGTTGCACTCACTGGAGTGGTACCCATCCGCTATCCAAAACTTTCCCTACTGTTGCACTGACTGGAGTGGGAATAGTAATTTTTACCCCCTACGCTAATCAACACTTTCCCTACTGTTGCACTCGCTGGAGTGGGAATAGTAATGTTAACCCCTACGCTATCCAACACTTTCTCTACTGTTGTACCCACTGGAGTGGGCATAGTAATTTTTACCCCTAGGCTATCCAACACTTTCCCTACTGTTGCACTCACTGGAGTGGGAATAGTAATTTTTACCCCACACTATCCAACACTTTCCTACTGTTGCAGTCACTGGAGTTGGAATAGTAATTTTATTTCCTCCACTATCTATTTTTTTTAAATTATTTTAGGTAATGTAGTGTATAATTCATTTTTAAAATTATTTACATTTTTAATTTGTTACATATATTTATTTAATTTTGATTTATATTATTGTTTTATGTGTATAGATGTATTTATAATTCTTAAAATAACTAAACAATTTATCAGTTAATAAAATACTTATTAAAACGTATTAATACGTATGTATATATATTATATTACATGTATGTTTCATGTATTTTTTAATATATATATTACTTATAATTTTGATTTTTTTAAAAATATGTTTAACTATGTTTATTTTAAGTATATGTATTGTTTACTTTATTTTACAATATTTTTGTAACTTAAATAAAAAATGATATTTTTAACAACAATAATTTTGACATCGATATTTTTTTTCTGATATTTTTGTACTTACAATAATATTGATGGGATGTCGATATTCTTGATTTTGATATTTTTGCAGCGATATTTTTGTAGGTCGATATTGTGACCTTCGATATTTGGTCAGTGATTCAATATAATCATGTAGAGCACTGGTTAGGATGCCAGTGACACATTTTTTATGCACCAAAATTACTAATGGGTCCGTTGCATTCAATAAAAGTGCAAATGAAATTCCTAATGTAAATTGGGCAATATTATAGTTAACTGTCTGCTTAAGTGTTAAGCTTTTAGGATTGTGTTTATTTTATTTAAAACATGTTCCAAATCAGCATGCTCTTCGAAATGAATGTGTTAGAAATATGGCCTCTTGTTGGAAAAGGTATGCACACTCTAAATAGGCACTACCACTCTAGTCAGGGTAATCTAGATACACACTAAAATGTAACCTGTGCTCACCCTCTGGCAGCTTGGCAATATGCAGTCAGGCTTATATTAAAAATCAATTTCTGCAACAGACACACACACACAGTAACACACTGAAAATACCACAAAAAGATGCCACATAGGTTTAGAAAAATAGATAATAATGTCTTTAAGAAATCAAAACCTTAACGGCAAAAATCCAATAAGGCAAAGTTGAAATATGAATTTTTAAAGAATGAACATGTTTTCTAATGCTTAGAAGCAATAAGCGCCCTGGGGGTTCTCTGGTCAAACTGGACCAGAGAAAAGTCAAAAGTTCAGGCTGGCTGGCTACAGGACGCAAGCAGGCTCGGTGAACAAAGTACCTTGAACCTTTGTAGCAGTAGCGAGAAACGCGGTGCAGATGAGCGCTGCGTTGACGTCCAATCCGCAGCTCAGGTGCTATGCTAATTTTCTTCATACACTGGCGGCGATGCATTGAGACTAGTGAGCGATGCATGAGTTCCAAGTGCAACTGTTCCAAAGATGAGACGCCAGATTAATCCACACTGGAAAGGCGATGTGTCTATCTCCACACATTGGTGGTGATGCGTTGGTTATAAAATAGTGGTTCTGGATGCAATGCAATGTTTCTGAGTGTAATGCACTGATTCTACTCCCTTAACAGAGTCTGCGGTGGCTCAAAGTGCAATGCACTGATTCTACTCCCTTAACAGGGTTGATGTGCATGTTGTGCTACATGCAGACAGGAGATGTATTTATTTCTCTGGTGCCAGTTCTTCCATTTAATCAGGCACAGTAGCAGGTGTAATACATTTATAGCTCTGAGTCTCAAGCAATAGGAGGCAAGCCAACAAGCTCTTGAAGATCACTTTGCTTGAAAGACAGGGCCCAGCTCTCCTCGGCAGGGTCAGAGACCAGCAGGCAGTAGGGCAGCACAGCAGAAAAGCAGGTCTTCCAGATCATCTGTCCATCAGAATATCAGTCCTTGATGCAGCACAGCAGTTCTTCTGACACAGTTCAGTTATAGGTCCAAAAGTGCCTGATTGATGTGGTCAGAGCCCCAGTACATATACACAGTTGTGCCTTCGAAGTTGGGGTGGCTTCAAAGAAGGGTCTTTCAAGTGCATAGAGATGCTTAAACGTCTCAGCCCTGGCTCCAGACTATCAGTAGGGGTTATTCAGCCCTTTATGTGGGGACCATGCGCTGCCTATTAAGATCTAGGGGGCCCTTTAATATGGCGGGCCGATTGCCCCCGCCAGGCTGGCGGTACCCACTGCTGGCCTGGCGGGAGCAATCCGCCCGCCATCCTCACTGAAATGACCCCCCGCCACATTAGGAAGGCGACCGGGAAAGATTTAATATGGTGGCGGTGTCTGTTTGACACTGCCAGCCATATTAGTATTATGGGCCCAATCTGATGCCGCCACCATGGAAAGGCATACGGTCTTCACTTCGGGGGCCCCCTGTGGGCCCCCGGAGTGAAGGTGAGGTGGGGGGTGCACACTGGGGGGGGTACCTGTGGTACCCCCCAGCATTTGCATACACAAAGTGGCAGGCACCGCGCGGTGCCTGCCGCTTTGTGTATGCAAATGCATACATGCATTTTTAGCATTGTGTCGGGCGGTGCTGAGAGCACCGCCCACCACAATGTTAAAAATGAAGGATGCGCCCGTCACTGTGGCAGGCGCATCCTAATACCCCCCACGGGACCCCTGCCCTTATGGCGGGCGGTCCCAATCCCCGGGAAGATGGCGGGCGCGCAAAGTCCGCCTGCCATCCTAATGGGCCCCGTAGTGTCAGCCCCTCATTCCCTTCCTGCCCAGGAAGAGCCATCGGAATGCAGATGAGTAATTAGACACACCTATCCATCCTGTGGTTGTGGCTGCCTGGAGGGAATGCAAAAAGTGGAGCTATCACTCACCCCAGATATGTATTGGAGACAGGCTGCAGGCACACAGAGCTCTTAGAGTAGAGAAATGTCTACTTTCCACAAGTGGCAGTTCTAAAATAGTAATGTTAAATCAAACTTTACCAGTAAAGAGGATTTAGCATTACCATTCCAAAGATATAAAACATGACATAGCTACTCCTTTCCAATCAGGAATTACAGCTTAAAGGAGTATTAAGGGGAAAACATTGTTAACCCCACAGTCTTTACAACAACCAGCCTTTACAATGAAGCCAGTAACCCGCAAGTGACATTATCATGTGTTACTTTACCACACAAGTCGTTACAACGACTTGCTTTAGGGGATGTGTTGTTGGACTGGTGTTGGATTTTTAAGTCCAACTCCTTCCCTATTGTTGTTTAGACTGTAGTTGGAATAGTAATTTATACTATTCAAAGTCCAGCGCCCCCCAAAGCAAGTTGTTGTAACGACTTGAGTAACGCGTGGCAAAATCACACCTGGGGTACTGACTGCCTTTTAAAGGCATGCAGGGTAAATGCCTGTGGGGTTCCATCATACAACTGTATTAAGAAATTCCCAATGTCTACCTATAGGAGGAGTAGGCCTCGCAGTAGTGAAAAATTAATTTAGGTGTTTTCACTACCAGGCCATGCAAAGAGTTTTAACTGCCATGTAGATGTGGCAGTAAAACTTCACACACAGGCTCAGCAGTGGCAGGCATGAGGCATGAAGTTTAAAGGGCTACTTGTGTGGGTGGCACAATCAGTGCTGTAGGCCCACTAGTAGCATTCAATTTACAGGCCCCGGATATATGGTATACCACTTTAGAAAGTACTTAAAGTAAACTAAATATGCCAGTTGTGAGTACAACAATGTTACCATGTTTAGGGCAGAAGCACATGCACGTTAGCACTGGTCAGCAGTGGTGAAGTGATCTAAGTCCTAAGGCCACCAAAAAGAATTAGCAAAATGAACAGGCATGCAGGCAAAACGTTTGGGGGAAGCCCACCCCAAGGTTGACACGTCTAACATGATGTACATGTAACATTTCTCTATATGCTTGAAAAGATGCATAAAGGCAAATATGCCACTATTAAACAACACCATCAGCTGAAGTGTTATGTTGAGAAACATGAGAACAAAGTACCATTAGTCATCCATTTGCCAGAAGAAAAGCTATTAACAACACTTGAGCCCTGATTACGGGTGGATCAGTGTTAACTGACCCCTATGTGAGCCCCTGTTTCTGCAGGGGTTAGAATTACAAATTTGGTGGTATTTAAAGCATCTGGCATTTACATGATGTATTACATATCTTATCTTTTGTTAAGGTTTGGCCGGTCAAACCTGCTGGAATGGTGTGTATCATTTACAACGCAACTTTTACGTCGTAATGCTGTTACAACGCAGCTACTACAACGCAGGATCCATTACATCGGATGCCATTACAACGCATGGCATTACATCGCAGATGGTATTACAACGCATACCATTACATCGTAAGTATTGGTAAGTATATAATTTTTTTTTATTTTATTTAATATTATATAATTGATTTAATTATTATTAATTATAAATAAAAATAAATAAAAATATTTATTTATGTTTTTAAATATTATAAATTAAATTTATTAATTTAAGTAATTTTTTAAATAAGTATGAGTATAGGAGTATATGTTTTGGGGTACTGAGGTATATTTTTTGGGGTGTTTGGGTATTTTTAGGTTTTAGGGCAGGGTTTGGGTTTTGGGGTACAGGGGTGTTTTTAGGTTTTAGGGCAGGGTTTGGGTTTTGGGGTACAGGGGTGTTTTTAGGTTTTAGGGCAGGGTTTGGGTTTTGGGGTACAGGGGTGTTTTTAGGTTTTAGGGCAGGGTTTGGGTTTTGGGGTACAGGGATGTTTTTAGGTTTTAGGGCAGGGTTTGGGTTTTGGGGTACAGGGGTGTTTTTAGGTTTTAGGGCAGGGTTTGGGTTTTGGGGTACAGGGATGTTTTTAGGGTTTAGGGCAGGGTTTGGGTTTTGGGGTACAGGGGTGTTTTTAGGTTTTAGGGCAGGGTTTGGGTTTTGGGGTACAGGGGTGTTTTTAGGTTTTAGGGCAACGTTTGGGTTTTGGGGTACAGGGGTGTTTTTAGGTTTTAGGGCAGGGTTTGGGTTTTGGGGTACAGGGGTGTTTTTAGGTTTTAGGGCAGGGTTTGGGTTTTGGGGTACAGGGGTGTTTTTAGGTTTTAGGGCAGGGTTTGGGTTTTGGGGTACAGGGGTGTTTTTATGTTTTAGGGCAGGGTTTGGGTTTTGGGGTTCAGGGGTGTTTTTAGGTTTTAGGGCAGGGTTTGGGTTTTGGGGTACAGGGATGTTTTTAGGTTTTAGGGCAGGGTTTGGGTTTTGGGATACAGGGGTGTTTTTAGGTTTTAGGGCAGGGTTTGGGTTTTGGGGTACAGGGGTGTTTTTATGTTTTAGGACAGGGTTTGGGTTTTGGGGTACAGGGGTTTGTGTTTTGAGTTAATTAAATTATATTTACCATTTTTAAATTAATTAAAATATATTTAATAAATTAAATTAATTTTATTTCATTAATTACATTTTTAAATTAAATTAATTAAATTAAATAAATTATTTCAATTAATTTAATTTAATATCAATTATAAAAATATGTACATTAAGTTAATTTTATTATTTTAAATAAATTAAATTATTCCCATTTTTTATTAAAATAACATTTATTAAATAGATATTATTTTATTAAATTAAATTAATGGCTTTTTTAAAATGTATTTTATTTAAATTAATTAAATTAAATTAAATTAATTAAATTAAATTAATAAAATTAAATTAATAACATTAAAAAAATATATATATACTTACCTATACTTACGATGTAATGCCATGCGTTGTAATACCATCTGCTATGTAATGCCATGCGTTGTAATGGCATCCGATGTAATGGATCCTGCGTTGTAAAAATTCCGTTGTAACAGAATGCGATGTAAAAATCCGCGTTGTACTGACACCAATCCGCTGGAATTTAAGGGGTGAAAAGTGCATAGTATATACCATACCATCCAGATGGTGCTGTAAGCACCAAAATCCTTCTATTATTCCACAGAAACCTATTGTAGATGCTATCTATCACACCACATACATAACATAGCACAGGACATCGTAATTTATCTGGTGTGATGAAAAAGGCAACTGGAGTCTTAATCTGGGCCATACTGCTCTTTTTGTGTACCATCCCCTGATCTTCATGTATGATCATAGTGATTTTTCCCAGATCAGATTTCATGGCTAGACACATGAGGAATTTGGGTCTACATGGGTTTGATTTACATAAGGTATTCCCTGGTTCTTGTCATTCTTTAGGCCAAGAAAGACCTTTACAATACTGTTTTAAACCAACATGAACAATCGGAAGACCCTTCTATTTCAGGCTTAAGCCAGGACAAAATATATTGTAAAGTAAGTGATTCTTACATGGTTAAAGGCTTCACGCCGGTGATTATTTATTACACCCAACCCAATGAACTTAGTCACAGTAATGAATTGTGCTACATAGAGGACTTGCAAATTGTAGCTGCTTAATCCTAACTGAACCTAGAAGGCATGAAAATCATACATTTGCTCTGAATGCATAACTTCTCCTTTTATCACTTGTTTTAATTCTACAAAAGTAATCTACAGACATAGCAAGAAGGTGACTTGTCTAAAATCCTCGAATTATTCTACTTATTATGAATATTCCTTATCATTAATACATACATAAGATTGTGCCTAGTCCACCATATAAATAATTGTGTAAGTCTAGTGTGAGAAGCAATTATCACCTGAATGCCCATGCTAATGCAATTCTTTTGTTTAATGTGTTCATATAATCTGTACTTATAACGAAAGGAACCAGTATCAAGTAGATTTTTGTGCTTTGCTCTGGATTATTTTATCAGCATTCAGTGTCGGTGTCATATATAGGAATTGTATAGTATGTCCGGCCATTTATCTATTGATATCATTGCACCACACTAGTGTTCAATCACATTTATTTCAGTCCAATAGTTTCATTACTTCGCTCAATAACATTTTCAGAGATCATCTTTCACAAATCTTGCCGTTACTCTTATCAGCTATCCTTCAAAGAATTGAGACATTTTCTACGAAGCAGAATGGGGAGGTTTTATAGCTGACCTTATCAGAGATGCTGCTAAATGATACTACTAAAACAATGTACATGTACTAAGTTTGAATATGCAGCTGTTTCGAAGAACACTGTTCTGTATTGAATATTAGTTACTGTTAGCAATTGTCCACTCTATTGGTGCACGAGCTGCATAGATGTTCCCAGTAACTATGTTTGCTTTACTTTTGACTTCTCGTTCACAATCCTCCCATGACAACTAGTCACTTAGTTCAAATTGCTCCATTCCTTCAAAATCCAGGCAAGCCACCTATTAAGTGGAAATCCTGGAAATGTCCCTTTGAGAACTATTTGGTTGCCATCTATGCTGTGGAATTGGAACCTAAACGCAAAGCAGCACAGCTTTTCAGTCCCCTTGGGTAGGAAGACATCAAATAATCAACAACTTACTTGAGGTACATGCACCTCTTAATCAGGCTGGTGACTGAGACGAGTATGCTGATGTGGTACTAGGCTTAGGAACACATTTGCAGAAGAATCTAGTGTCCTCTTATAACAATTCCATTTCTTCAAAAGGGAACCAAGCACTGATGAGAGTGTAGAGGAATTTCTTTCAGCTTTGACACTTTTTGCTTCTCCTTGCAACTTTTGAATTTCAGGTGACATGTACATTGGTGATCAATTTGTTTAGAAGTGTTACTCAGGGAAAATACAAGAACGTCTCCTGAGCAGCAGAGATTTCTCATTGATGGAGGTTGTTGATATTGACACACTCACTTGTGTCAACTCAGCTAATTTCACAAAAATATTCTAGTAGTGCTTACAAATCTCTAATTAATGTTATTAATGATTTTGACAATGTCATGCCATTTCTTTTAAAGATGGGAACTACAGGAAATCTTAAAATAAAACTAAAGCTTCTAATGCTTTGTATTTCAGGTGTTGGTCTAAGTCACAAGTGAGTAAGTATCCAAATTGTCCTGAACATGGAAAGCGCTGCACCAAGTGAAAAAAATGTGAGGCATTTCCACAGTGTTTGTGAAAGTGGTAGACCTTCACTCAAAGATTTGGGTCAGATTGACTGTGACATAGACCTTTCCAATATAGTGTAGACCGTAGAGTTGGCTTCTGGTACAGTAAAGAGGCCACTGTGTGAGGTTACCGTAAGTTCCTTCAGAACCCTTACCATAATGGCTGATTCTGCTGCTCACATTAATTTCTTAAGCATTTGGGTCCGAATGCCGAACTTCGGGCCATATTATCAAGAAAGGGCTAGACAGTTTCCGGCCGATAAAAGCGGCGATAATGTATCACCCTTTCTTGATAATATGGCCCTTCATGCCCCTGATGTGCAATCCAAAGTATGTGGTCACCAAAATATTAATATGCTTTAATACTTTGTGGAGAAATTAACTTGTCTTGGTAGGCATACTATGACCAAAATGTATAGTGCAGTTATTAAGGGCAAGAGTAGCGTAGGCTGGCTGGATTTGGCCAAGTTGGGCCTCATGTTAGTACCCGGTTCAGATCCCCTAGTTAGAATTGCTGAGCTACCAGTATCCTTTGTTGATATCAAGGACACAGATTCTGTCACTCACATCATTGACAAATTCCTGAGACGTTTCAGTGGCAAAATTAGTTTAATTAATTCACAAAATTCAAACTTAGGAAAAATGCTATACCAGTTGTTCACAAAGTTAGATCTTCAGATCAATTTATATTCCTCCACCTCAAACTGTTTGGTGGGAGCATGAACATAATTCTTAAAAAAGGTGTTCAGCCAGCACTAGCCATGGATGTTGATATGGAAACTTTTCCTTAAAAACGGTGTGGTCTTATATTATAACATGTTGTGATAGACAAGGGAACACAAAGGTGTGTCAGGGACCATGTGTGTAGTTATTTATAGAGGAACAAAAGGTCCCTTCTGATGGAATATTTACAACAATGTACATAGAAATCAAATAATTTCTATAGCAACTTTAAATAGAATCAAGTAATGCATAAATGTAATAAATATTGAAAGAGTGGGAAACAAACAGGAAATCAATTAGATTAACAGAACTCAAACATTTACAGAGTAGCTCAAACATACTAAACAGTTAGTGGCACTTATTTTTGATAAGGTAGCAATGCTTTTCTCATCAAAATAAAGAACGTTTGCAATAGTCATGGTACTCTGTGTGGATGACGTTTCAATCCCTCATTAGAATATGGGGCCCATCATCAGGGCTTAGAATATATGCCTGAGGGAAGAAATACCTGTTCATAAAAAAAAATTACGAGAAAGTAAAGAAGAAAACAAGAGGAGTAACAAAAGAGGGTGGGCAGGAATGAGAAAATATCAAAATAAGAATCAATAGTAAAATACCTAATTAATTAAGATGAAAAATGGCGGCCTCTCATGCTGTGCTCGTACGTTGAAGAATGATGTGCATCCAAAGACTATGAAAGTGAGAAAACTGCTCTTGCAACCATGGAACATGCTCAATCGTGATTAACATGCCCCGCTGTATGCGTGAAGTGGGTGGGTCGCTATAACAGGACTGCGAGAATAGAGCGCTGACCTGTGAAAGGAGAGCAATCCAATTGTGATAGGGGGCAGAGTAAGCAAAATTGCAATTCCCAAGGTAAGTGCTGCTACGAGGGTGTCGGTTCTGGCATCCAGCGGAACCGGTCAATTAAACTTGGGAAGAATAAATGGAAATTTATGAGCCAACATTTAATGTACGTGAGTTCTATTGTTACTAGGATGGGGCATATAGCTCGTCATTACCGACCAGTGATGTGTGTTCACGAAGTGAGCAGATCGAGGTTTGGGAGGATACTTGGTTCAAATGTGGATGGTGGGATTAACAGAGTCATCAATTAAATATGAAGGTGAAGAAAATAACAGGGTCGCTAGGCTAGGGTAGCCGCATGCGGCAATTAGTCTTACCTAGTTGAGCTGAAGGTAGGCAACAATAGGTGTGAGCAGCTCCCTCCTGCAGCGCCGGTAAGCAAAGTCGCAAAATCACGAGACGAAAGAAGAAACGTGGGTCACGAGCAGTTGCTGTGTGCTGCTCTCAGCTGAAGCGGCAGTACTTCCAAGCAGTGTGTGCCCGAGAGCGCTATTAAAAGCCTGTAGTGGGCATGGCGGTGCATATATAATTAGGGAAAACAACTTGTGTCCCAGAGTGAGAAAGGGGGTGGACATCTTAAAGAGGGACAAGGATAAATCCATCATGAGGGAGATGGGGACAAATAATCAGTAGGGAGAGAGAGACAAAGTAGGGAAAGAAACAGAACCAGTAGAAATATATATGTGATATAATATATCAACAATTGTAAATTAAACAATTATAATATTGAGAGAGTATCCACAAAGTGTGTCATTTACATATAATTACAATGTTTGGTTCCGTAGTGTGTAGATCCATATTGAGGCAGTTATTTCCAAGAGTTGTCAGGAGTTGGTAAGTTAGTGTTTAAAGGTAACAACTCAAGTACCTGGCCTAAAAATACAAAAAGAGTCACCATATTCAGAGAGAAAGTTACATTGTTCATAGGAGATTGTATTGTCCAAAGAAGAAATAGATGGTTATAGCAGAGTTGTCCAGTCCTCTGATCTGTTTAGCCCGTTATGTAAGAGGTTCGTACGTAGAATCCATTTCAGCTCTTCTTTGTTCAGAAGCAAATTAATGTCAGCACCTCTCGGTTGGAGTTTGATCTCCGCGATCACCAGCCAGCGTAAATCATCCTCTGTGTGGCCTGTGAGTTGAAAGTGAGCCACCAATGGAGTGCCGCTCACTTTGCATTGAATGCGTGTTCTCTGTTGATAGACTTGTATGCATACTTTTTGAGTGTCTGTTCGCTATAAATCAATTGACAGGGGCATGCGAAAGCCATTTGGCTACCACACATCGATGCTGCAGAATTCCGCCCGACTACGTAAGGCTAATTGCTGCATGCCGTTACCCTAGCCTAGTGACCCCGTTTTCTCCTTCACCTTCATAATTAATTCATGACCCTCTCAATCCCACCAGCCACATGTGAACCGACCATCCTTTCAGACCATGATCTGCACACGTTGTGATCGCACATCACTGGTCGGTAAGGACGATCTATATGCCCAATCCATGTGACAATAGAGCTCATGTAAATGTTTGCTCATAACTTTCCATTAATTCCTCCCCTAGTTTGATTAGATCTGCTGGATGCCAGAACCAATGCCCTCATGGCAGCACCTATCTTGGGCATTGCAATTTTGCTAAACTTGCCCAATCCCAATTCAATTATTCTCCTTTCACAGGTCAGTGCCCTATTCTTGCAGTTCTGACATAGCGACCCACCCACTTCATGCACACCGCAGGGCATGTTTATCATGATTGAGAATATTCTATTGGTTGCTAGAGCAGTTTTTTTAACCTTCATAGTTTTGGATGCACGTCATTCTTCCAGGTATGTGTATGACATGAAAGGCCACCCATTTTCATCTTAATTTATTATTTAATTATTGATTCTCCTTTTGATTTTTTTCTTTTTCCTCCCCACCCTCTTTTCTGCTCCTCTTGTTTTCGTCTTTTCTTCCTCATGAATTTTTTTACAAACAGGCATTTCTTCCCTCAGGTAAATACTATACGCCCCGATGATGCTCCCCATATTCTAATGAGGGATTGAAACATTAACCACACAGAGTGCCATGCCTATTGCAAAAGTTAGCATTGCTACCTTATAAAAAATAAATGCCACTAACTGTTTAGTAGGTGTGGAACTCCTCTGTAAATGTCTGAGTTCTGTTAATCTAATTTTTTGTTGTCATGTTTATTTATGTTTTTTTTCAAATATTTATTAAGTTCATGTATTAATTGATTCTATTTAAAGTTGTTATAGAAATTATTTGAATTGTAATGTACATTGTTGTAAAAATCCACTTGGAAGGGACCTTTGGTTCCTCTATAAAATAGTTATATTATAACATGACACAGTATCACTGGGGTTTGACCCTATAAACACCTGTGCAAAAGGCTATCTAGATCCACTTAGTAACCGTCATAAAATTATGAACATAAACAAGCAGGCCACTTCCTCCGATTTTTCTAAGAATGAGATTGCCACAAGTGTTGGGAAAGAACAAAACCATAATAAAGACAACTGAAACATCATGTGCTTAGGTAGTCAGACTTTATAAAGTCGGGGTGGGCAGAACTCGCAAATTTCATTCCACTGAAATCTGCAGAGTTACATGAAAAACTCTGTGAGATTCCACTGAGTTATGGGATCTGGCACAATAGGCACGTCACACTGGTTTGTAGCGCCAGGAGCTTGTCCCACATTGTAAAATCAGAAAATCAAAGCCAGCGGCAACAAGCGGCTTGCCAGAGGGCACTGCTTCTTTCTGCTGCTTGAGTACATTTTCTACTCAAGTGGCAGCTTTCTCAACGCGAATGGTTGAGACCTGCCGTGACTGCCTACGTTGAGAAAATCTTGCTAGGTGGTGTTCTAGCACCCGATAATTGCACTAGAGTTGCAATTCATCGTTCGCCAACTTAATGTTTGCGAGCTGTGCAGGAAAAAAAAACTCCACCAAGTGGTGGTTGGCAAGGTTTTGTCGGAACTCCGCGTTACGCTTTTAACACGGAGTGGGCAAAACTCTGCAAACTCCACCGACAGAGTGGAGTTTATCACCCACCCCTACCCTAAAGTAGCTGCACTAATCTTGGGGAGAGCTTGGTGGGGCAGAAGGAGATTGATTAAAGTTTCTCCTGAACGAGCAATGATACTTTTGTCAGTCAAAGCATGTCAGGGTAATGCAGTCAATCGTAATGCCTCCCTTAATGCTTCTTGGTAGTCAAATTCTCAGTTACCTTCACAAAGGTCATCTTTTTCTATGTTTCATCACAATGAATACATTTGTATAATCATATCCTTTCTAATTAAAAATATATTTTCGTCTGATTTAAAAAATGGCACTCATGTTTCTGCTTGTAATTCATCACTTTTATCTTATACTAACTTTACTTCTTCTTCCAACAGGTCTTCTTTTAATGTGGCAATGCCTTCTCATTACAAGGATTTTAATTTTCATTAGCTTCTTAAAGCAGGTTGATTTTGTTTGTTGAGGTAGTATTATGTACTCTATTGGATATTAATTATTGTTAGATATTGTCTACTGTTATGACGCACAAGCTGCCTAGCTGTTCCCAGTCATGACACTCGTGGTTTGTGTATTCTTGTGTTGTGTTTATTTTACTTTGATTCCATGGCCCAGTGGTGTTCTCGTGGAGGCGGTTCTTTTCAATCTCACAGTTGGAAGGACACTGGCACCAAGAGTGGACTGGTCACGGGCTCCTACGTTTCCTGCTTAATAAATTACTTTAAACGTTTTGCATTACACTTGCCCTTTATACACCCTAAAATAAGGCTCACATCCTGCTACAATGAGGGCCAGGCTTAGAGTAATAAGCAAAATGTCCACAAGCACTGAGTTCTATTTCCTCACCAGCATGTCACATTATCTTGGTGACTTTGTGGCACAGCTTACTCAATAATACATAGAAACTCAAGTAAACTGGGCATAAGTACTGATGCACTTGAAGTTTACTTGAGTGTGTAGATAGACAGATAGATAGATAGATAGACAGGCAGACAGTTTACTGGTTGAAGGGGTGAACCCCTACTCAAGCAGAAACCACACTCCTCTTCAGGGTGCAATCACAAGCAAACCCCAAATTAACCTGTGTTCAACCCTCTGGTAGCTTGACACAGAGCAGTCAGGCTCAACTTACAGGCAATGTGTAAAATATGTATGTAGCCCTTCAACCAGTACTTAAGTGGAAACACAACACAAGATTTTTTTTTAGAAGAATAGAGTAAAATGTAATAAATTAATAAATAATTTGACACCACAACAGACATCGAATTAGTAGAACCAAAGATATGCAACGTAAAACATTAAGGTAAAAATAGTACCAAAAGAACAAAGCTCCACTTGTGGCAATCTGGTGGTTTGAAACCAGATGAAAGTCTCAAGTTCATTCCGACCACAATGAAGAGTGGGCAGTATAGAAGAACCAGGCAGCTTAAGAGCTGCCTTCAAAGTCCAGTGCAATGAGTTCTGTTCGCAGTGGAAGGGACCACGAGGAGCAGGATTCAACAGCAGGTACAGTCCTCTTCTATTTTCCACAGGTCTATTGGTGTCTTGAAGAGGGTGCACAGGAATGCCTTGTTTATGTCTGACTCGAGCTTTTGCTGGGACGGTGACACCTGGCCCCTTCTCTAAACAATTGGGAAAATGTTTCCAGGTCAAGCCCTATTTTCTTTTTGCAGCAGTTACTGTATGCCCAGCTTCTAGGAATCCCACAGTGCCCCTTCTGCATATATCCAACATGACAGAACCTTCTCCTATGCAGAGCTCTTGTGTTCACCCTAGAGGTATGACCAGGGAAATGACTTTATGTGGTCACTCAAACCCGTTTCTGAGGGCAGCTCCTTTACCAATGGGATTAGTGGATTACTGGCTAGAAGGGGGAAAAGGAGAGGACAGGCCCAGTTGTTAGCTACATCTACCTGTGATAAGGAAGGTATCTTCCATGCTAATAAAGTACCTGGACACTGCCAAGATGGTAATCTTGTCAGAGGAACAGATCAGCTACCCATACCCAAGGCCTCTGTCACACCTCATCAGAGGGTCTTTTCAGCTCCTGTGTGATATGTCAGAAGCTCAAGCAAATCGGCTTCTCTGGGCTTAAGGCATTTAAAATGTGACTTTTTAAATGTATGATTGTAAACGATTTAGTACAATCCCGACTTTAGCAGTGAGGTGGGTTAATAATACATATTGTTATAAATTCCAAGAAAGAATTTTGTAGCTGGTTCCTAGAGAACTAGAGATAACATTATTCATTTTAGCATTGTTTCCCTATACGGTCCTATGTTATAACTAACTGTGTTACAGTAAATATAGCTTTAAGGGCCCTGCTACTGTAAGGACATGTTTAACATTAACCTTTTACATGTCCTTCTTTTATATACCATGGACTCTGCCTTATGGGCATTGAAGGCCTACCTAGATGTGATTTTATCATATTTGAAAGGAGTGTTTAGGGCCAACAAAAGGGGTTATTTCAATAGGTTGACACTGCCAGAAATAGACGCAGTCTGTTTCAATATGGATGCCTTAGTTGAGGACAGCTTTGCCAGGAGGCAAAGTAAGGCCCAAGACCTCTGGCCAAGTAGAGAGATTCTATTATCTATAGAACATTTAGTAATGAGATGCCCTGTCTTTGAGACATTCAATTTAAAAAACGTAGAGGCAATCTCATAGACTTGGTTGTTAGCAATTCTGTGAGTATAATTTGAACCAGAGATAAATGGGAATAGGTTAACTTGTATATAAGAAGCATGAACATTAGCTGTATTTCACCTGCATATATGTAAAGTTTTACTCTCTCAGAATATAGAAGTTATAGCAGAAGGGGCAGCATGTAGGTGTTAATTATTAGAGGGGACAGTACGGACCGATGATAAAAACAACCTAATTCATATATCTCCCCTCCGAACTGAATGGTGGAAGAAAGGCGGTCACAAGCCAATCTGTCTGAAATTATTCTTGCCATATGAGTGTAGTCCTGGGCAGTAGTCTATTTACGCTGGACTACTAGGAGTACATTTGGTAATTTGGCATTACACTTTTGACACAAAATTATCAAAAATTATTCAATCATGCCAGTTGGCCACATTATAAGTAATATTGCAGACAAATCCTACCATAGGAGCACTGGAATGACAAACTTAGCGAACAGCTGCTAACTGCTGCTGATCCTGTTCTGTTGCATTTAGAAATATTTTCTTAGCGCACAATGCATCCTCTGGACCTTGCATAGTTCCATGTAATTTCACAAAGTTTTGCTGCAGTTTCACATACTTATGCTACTGCAAATCGCATGAGGTATGCCTACCCCAATAGCTCACCGTCTTCAATACTACTGTCTATCAGCTTTGATAGGGGTAAAGCATGATCAATAGTCTCAAATGCAGTGGACAGGTCTAGAAGGATCAGAGCTCCAACACCATTGCTACCAATAAGATATGGTCATCTAATAGCAAGATGACAACTAGTTCCTGCTATTGCCTGCTCTAAAACCTGACTGGATACGGCATAGGATATTATTGTTTTCAGCAAATGTTTGCATTATGATGTGGGATTGGGTGAAAATATTTGAAATCCTCTGGAGACACGTGGACTTTTTAACAATGGTTTAAACCTAGCTGGTTTCGATTTCGTGTGCATCTCACCTTGGTTTAGGGTTTGACCAAATAGAGAGGCATGCTCCTGAACCTGAAGAGGCCAGAAATGTACAATTATTTTGGTTGTTCAGATGTTGGAAGAAGGTCCTGAAGGCCTGCCAATGTAAATTATCTTAATTGCCTCTGTTATGGTAATCCCTGAAGCAAATTAGATTACAATGTGCTCTGTTGGGTCACTTAAATGTGGTTGAGATCCTGGTGTCTTGATTGATTTGCTCCATGGTCATGCTAATCTTATGTGTAAAGAACATAGAAAATGAATGTCTTGTGTACAATCGGACAGGTGATGAAAAGATAAAGAATCTGAAGGGTTCTTGAGGACTTGGGAGAGTTTTTGTTCCAAACTGGATGATTGAGCAATAGGTTTTGATTCACTCTTTTGATTTGCTACCTGTATTCTCTGTTTGTATGGTGGTTGCAGAGTACTGCAGTTACTTTTTACTTGCTTCTGTAACTGTGTACCCATCTCCTTTCCGAACTGTGTGTTTCAATCTTCAGAGGATCAATCTCCTTAGAAAACTATGGATTACATCTAGAATCAGGCATTTTATGTAGAAATATCTATAAAGGGCTTTTACGATGAAGTGGGTTGAAAGATCATTGTAGATGGCTTGTAAATATCAAATGCATACCTAGTGTCATGTGTACTGCTTCATTTGATTAGCGCTGTGAGATTGTTGAGGGTGCTGATTCTAGAGTTGTGGAGGGCTTGTGAGTGAATGATACATATGATGATAACATTTAAATGTTGGCAATGATTTTAAGAACTCTCTGTGATGGCAGGTCACTTTTGAGGTGTTTTCGACCCACTTTGATTTACTGTTTGTGTCCTTATTCAGTTGCCTCTGTCACTGAATTTGAAGCTCCTCTTTACTTTTGTACATCTTCCAAATTTTATTGCCTTTAATTCTCTTGAAACGGAATGGCGTTTGCTTTAGTTTACTTGCTGGGTAGCATTCAAAGACAGCAGATATCCGGTCGTAGAATTGCTGCACAGTTGTAACAAGGGTATTTGTCAGTCAATGGCTGAAAAAGAGGCTGGTCAGTGTCAAGGCTGACATTCATCCATGTTCATCAATGGTCATGGTCCAGACCACAAATCAGGTCCAAATGATAGATGTTATATGGTGGTAACTCCAGGTGAGGGTGTTGTTTTCTTTATGGTCAATGATATTGGGAGAGCCAACATTGCATCAACAGTGTGGCCGCAGTGTGTCCATGGACCAGGTGGGGGATTGCCAACTAGATTTTGAGGTCACCTTGGCTCATAAACTGGAATAGGTAAGGATGAAATCAGTGATAGAAATGAGGAGTACTTCACGAAGGCAGGATTATTGTGAGGAGGATCTAAAGATTAAAAGAAATGATGGGGAGAATGTAGGCAAGATGCGTATGATCCAACTAGACTGTGCATCATGGAGTGTGTAAGGAGCGCTTAATGGTGCGTTCTCTTCTTTCACATGTTTTCCTTGATGTACTGTTTCTCGTCAGGTTTTGATTCCTTGGGGGATTTAACACATGGTGTATAGGGGCTTCTTCCTCTCCTGACCATCTTTCCATTGCAGTAGATCCGATATAGGTCATACATGTTCATTTAGTTATGGTTCATAGCATTAGAACTGAGGAACAATGCAGGACAGATTGCTTTTAGGTGGCAGAGATTAGGAACACTTGTTGCCAGACTGCTGAAAGTTGAGGAGAGATTTGACAGAATCAGAGATAATGATGGAGGAGCAGGAAGGAGGTTGGTAGGAGGTGTAAGAGAGAAGGCTTGAGGAGGGATGAAGAATGACATAGAATTGGAAGGACATTGAGAGGAAAAGGAAAGGATGTTCCCCGGGCTTTCATTGTGAGGATAGATGAGAAGGTGAAGAACAAGGACTCCATCTCCACTGTTTGCAGTTCCACAAAACAACATGACTATGGGGAGTAATAAGGTAAGTTATGGTTTTCCAGTGGAGAGATTTGATGGCAAAGCTGGATGATAGAGGTAATAGCAGGAGGAAGATTGTCATTATATGTGTGTGTTTGTGTGTGTGTGCAGGTGTGTGCGTGCGTGTGTGTGTGTTATTATACCAGTTGAACGCTTCAGATTAGAAGAACAGTGATGGAGAAGATTATTAGTGGAGTGAGATGGGAGTAGGGCTCATGGAGGGGAGGTATCCAGAAAATGGAGATGGGGTGAGAAGGTGGGAAGAATTAACAGAAGGGGGTATAAGAAGGATGATGAAGCGATGAGAAGACAGAGTGATGTTGAGACAGTATTGGGAATGTGGGTAAACTCACAGAAGAGTCAGCCCATAAAGAATGATAAATGGAGTTTCTTCTGCTTGCTAAGTGACATTGATATATGAGATGACAGTGATGATTATACAGCATTTTACCAATGTTTCTTCCAAGGCCAACTACATAAGAATCTAGTATGTGAGGAAGTCCCGGGAAAAATCCTTTCATTAATGAAAAGCTGTAAGCTTCGATTCCTTTTCTACCAATAGATACCAAGTTTCCAGCATTTTTTTTAATAATATAACATTGAACAAGGTATGGCCTTTCAAATAATACATTTGAGGGCCCAATAGGCCATAATAATACTGACCTATCCATGTGTGCTCAGTTGCAAGCCACTGACTACTAATGTCCTAGGCACATGAGCAGTACAATGTATTTTTATAGCTACATAAATATAAATAAAGACTCTCAGGGTTTTTGTCTGACAAAGTAAACCTAATGAGTCTAAGCTGAAATTACTTTATGACATGTTGCAAAATGTGTATTTAAAAGGCTAAACCGCATATACACAGTCCTTTGGGTTTCACCACATCTTCAAAAACCTTTTGTAGGAGTTTACAGGTGTTTCCCTATACATTTACCTGCTTTTCTTGATCATTTGGATTTATAAAAATAATTATTTTCCATTTTTACAAAGTAATTAATGTCATGTTTTGAGAAAGTGACAAACTTTGCTTATTTGTGAATTTGTAAAGTTTGACTCCTTCCCAAAATGCCATCAGTAAAATTATGATTATATACACCCCTAACTTGGAAACTTAATTTTTAAACTGCCTTTTCTCCCCATCTAAATGTAGTTATTTCCTCTAACTCACACTTTACTTTTTTACTTTATATGAAATTAAGAATCTTTTATTTCCTCTCTATTTAAAAAAATTATAATTATTGGATTTTTAACAGCGCAACAAGTATGAAATCATACAGTAGTGTTCGGCATGTATATCTGACATGTACAGATCACCAATTCACCCCCACATTCCCACACCCCACGGCATAGAAGTTCCTCATACGGTACCCTCACAAAGTTCTGTACAGAAACAGTAGCAAAGTGCAACCGTACATTTAAAGTGGTCTGACATTGTCCTTTGCTTCTAATGTCCCAACACATACATACCACATTAGCCCTACGTGCGCGAAGCCTACCTTCAGTGTGATCATTGTTATTATGTCAGCATCTGCCTTTACCCAGTTCAGCAAGTCTTTTGCCCACAGTCAGACCTCCAAGGCTGCGTTTATTTTCCAAGTCATTGATTTATGTCTCCTAAATCGAACCTGTGCCATGTCTACTAATCTACAATCCAGTTTATTGTTTTTAGTAGGTGCCATGAGCAAAAACAGGTGAAGTTCAGGTATATATGGCTGCACTATTTCAGATAAAGGTGTCTTTAACAATGCCCATGTGAAGCTGTGAAGCGCAGCACCGGGCTGTAGCACACGAGGTGGTGAAACCCCACATCTTTCTGTCGGCACTGAGGGCAGTCTTTGGGTGCCCCCCCAAGTATGAAATGCATGTGGTGCAGGGTAAAGTGTGTTTGATATACATAGTTAGATAATGTGTAGCAGAATTAAGAGTTCCTGACCTGTGCCACAATCTTGCCCCATTGCTTGAGTGAGAACTCTTTGTCCTTGTCAGTCACCCATTTATTTTATTGCTAGGGTTTGGGTTATGTGGTTGGGCCAGCAGTAAAATATACAATGTTGTCACTGCTTTCCTGTCTGTGCCATGTGTAACACTGGGCATAGTTCGCGTAGTAGCGCTACGCATAGCTACGCAAAGTGCACTTCCCACTGCGCGAGCTACGCGTATCCACGTGAACTGCATAGTGCACTGTGCAAAATGCTGTTCGCACTGATTGCACAGTGCCGGATCCTTGTCCGCACTATGTAATCAGTGCAAACCGCATCTTGCACAGTGCAAGCGGTTGTTTTCTGCAACTCAAGTAGATTTCTACTTGAGCAGCAGCTTTCTCAACGTGGACTGGTAGTTTCTCATCGCGAGCAGTCGCAAGCATATACAACCACTCGCTATGAGAAACCTGACCACCCCGCGTTGAGAACGTCGCCGGGAGGTTTATTTTCCACTCGGCAACTTGATGTTGCTGATGGCGAATGAGGAAAAAGTCTCGCCGGGATGTCATTTTGCTCACTTGCGGTCGCCCACTTGACGTTGAGGACTGCGAGCAAGCAAAAAATTACAGCTACGGTACGCGTGTTTGCACTGTGCTACGTGCAATTAGCATAGTGTGAAGTTGCGCAAACTTCGCAAACTATGCGAGCGTAGCGTAGTACTTTGCCTAGGGTTAGCCATGTGCCAGAAGATCGATCAGTAGCGGTGATGTTGATAGTTCAGCCTGGCCAGATCCCCAGTGCATGTGAATAGCATGTTTTATTAAATTGTATGTTAAAACCTGGCAATGAGGTGTCCCATGTGTATCAACAAACAGATCACCCACCGGCTTCACTCCCTCCTCTCTCCATATTTAGACCCTGTGTTGTCTCGCTATTTCTTGTGTCTGAAGCAACGCCCACCGATCTAATTGAGGGGTGTATGGATATTGGCTTCTGCCGGCATCTATGATTCTACGGCAACAGGACCTGGCTGTTCTCATCAATTCAGTGTGGTCAACCACTCTCCAGCAGGGTCCAGATAGGCGTATCCCCCAAAAGTCACGCTACCTCCTTTCTTTCAGCATTTGGGCCCTCTCCTAACCAATTCATTGGGGATTGTAGTTGTGCTGCCGCATAGTGTAGCTCATAGTTGAGGGCCCCAAGGCCGCCCTCAATCATTGTGCGCTATACCTTTTGTAGTAGTGTTCCCATATGAGGTCAGAAAGAAGGACAGTCAGTAAAGAAGTAGAGTAATCTAGGTAATATTAACATTTTTGTCATCACCACTTGTCCTACCAGTGGGAGGGGGAGGGAGATCAAAAATGGCATGGAAACACACATCGATCGTAAGGCTTTGCCCAGGTTGCTCTTGAAGATATCTGGTGTTTTGTGATAGATCTGTATGCCTTAATACTTGAAAGTGTCACACCTTCAGGGATCTCCAGCCCGGGAGGTCCGGACACCAATATACTGGTATGAAACTTAGAGTGAAAAGGCAGGACCCAATTAATTTTAAATCCCAAGAACCTCTCAAAGGTATATAAATCCTCTGCACAAGTTTAAAAGTAAATACATAAAGTTTCATAAAATATCACAATGATGCTTGTCTTTGTATTTTCAGATGTCTTTAATTCAAGATCTTAAGCCTTCTTAGCCAACACATGTTTCATTGCTGTTACAGGGGATTACCCTGCGACTTCTTCAGGACTGAGGTCAGTTTCAAGTAGTCTGTTAGTTCCGGTGATAATTCCAACTCGGAAGGGGTTCCTATAATTTCTGCGCTTGGAGAGGTAGACAATTTAGTTTCGAGGTCTGAATATCTTAAAGTACTTCAGATTGTAGGGGAGTTTCTTTTAGAAGAACTGCCCCACCCAGCAGTATTAGGTAGAACCCCTTGGATCTTCAGGCCATGGCGTGTTCACCGTGTAAATAAGCATTGTGATATTTTATGAAACTTTATGTATTTACTTTTAACCACTTGGATGCTGTGGTACCTGATATTCTCCAATGTAATTTCCATTGAAATCAATGGAAACTCCATGACGAGTTACCCTTGTCATTAGCAGCCAAGTGGTTAAACGTGTGCAGAGGATTTGTATATATAGAAGAGTGGTCTGCTGGCCACACACCTGGGGATTTGGTGGTTTTGCCCTGCCTTATGCACCATGCCAGATTACCTGCCATAACTGATTTGGACTTGTGATAGACCTTAGAGCGCCATTTTGCCTTTTGCTGACCACCGACTGTCTACCTAACCTCTCAAAGGTATCCAGCATTTCCTCAAGTTGTTGCAGTGTCTCACGGGCATTATGTAAATAAATCAGGGCATTGTCCTGTATAAAGAGAAAATTTGCCTGTGCCCTGTCGCACATATCCCCCACCAGGGTGCTTTACAAGCATGCCAACAGTTCCACAGCAGGTGCAAATAGCAATAGGGAGAGCGGACATCCCTGGTGGGTGCCCCTGCCCATTACAAGGCAATCTGATATGGTCCTACCTGTCTTAACTCTGGCCGATAGTTGAGTAAAGAGTCCGAATCTAACCAAGCAACATGGGATCCATGCCCATTTTCTTGAGTACTGTGTGGAGATAAAGTCATCCCAGCATATAAAATGCCTTTTCTATGTAACGAGACACTGCCAGGTAATCCATATTATTAACTGTACTGTCGCCCATGAGGCTAAGTAAATGCCTTATGTTTAAGACCGTGTTCCTAAATTCATTTTTGTCTTGCTGGACAAGAAGCCCCACAAGTGGAAGCAGTCTGTTTGCAAGCATTTTCCCCAGTATTTTATAGTCTAAATATAGTAAGGATAAAGGTCTATGTCTGAGGGGTACCAGCCAGCGTTCAGAAGTACCACGATTAATGCTTCGCTCAGGGACTCTGGCAATATTTCCTTTCAGCGTGCTTCATTGCACAGCTGAAGCAATTACAGGGATAAGTAAGTGCTACAGATAGAATAATATTAAATTGGGAGACCATCGGTCCCTGGCATTTTGTTGCATACCATCTATTCTATAGCCTTCCACTGCATCTCAGCAGATCTATGCCGGGTGTCGGTATGTCATGGATGTATGCCAGTAGCTTGTTGTTAGTCATGGTATGTGCTAGAAATGGGGTGTCTAGTTGGCAGTCGTTTTCACCATGTCCAAGTAGTGACCCACACTCTAGTCAGGGTATGTATCGTGCACACTACGTTTACCTGTGCTCACCCTCTGGTAGCTTTGCTCAGAGTAGTGAGGTCCATTACTCACAGTTCTCTCTCCACAGCTATGTAGTAATTAGGGTGCTGTTGTACTTCTGACTTGTAATCCGGATAGGCTGTAATGGCTACACCCCGCGAACCACAGACCTTTACTTCTAAAGATCTGCAGGATGAGGTCCAAGTTCCTATAACTTAGTAGTTTGGCAATTACTGGTCAGGGATTCGCTCCAGGGCGTGGTGGATGTCCCGGGATTGGACGTGCCCTTTCAAAGGAAAAGAACGTAGAAAGGTGACCCTCAAGCACCATCTCTAACAGCCATTTTTCAAAGAACAACTCCATGCTTGCACACTCACATCGTTCAGGTGCACCCAAGTGGCAAATATCATTATGCTGCGAATGGTCTTCCATATCTTCTGCTCATGAATGTAACTGAGTCACTTCTGTTTAGAAGAGTCAGAGTTGAGATTGAACTTCTTGTAGTGTGGGCCAAATTGACGTGATTTGCGATTTTATCTTGTCTACTCATTCAACAAATTATTTATAATCTTTATAGGGTGGGTTCACCTCTATGTTGACCTCAACTATCCTAGATTCCAGTGAAGTCCTTGTATCCAGAACAGCCTGCAGTATCCTTTTAAATCAACATGGATGTTCTACTAGAGTGGATTCTAGGTTGCTCAGCGGGCCACCTACTGCTGGAGTCAGTGTCGCAAGAAGTTCCATGATATCTTTGTTTGTAGTGTTGGGCTGCTTTCCCTGTTTTAGTTTCACCATTTTGGCATGTGTAAAACATAGCACATAAACAAACAGTGACGTGTTACTCACAACCTGTCCTTTCTTAAAACAGGGCTGCAACTGTCGTGATGATATGTTCCAGGGACATGCCACTCGTGGTGGCAATGTAACAGTGTGTGAACGTGGTGGCCTGAGATGTCAACCCTCTGTGTTCATGAGGGGCAAGTAGCCGCCTAGCCACTTTTATAGTCACCTCCACCCAGTCAGGAGGGGAAGAGCCAGTGGTTGTCCTGCTGAGTGACCTCTGCAGCATGAGGCATTGGCTACCATGCAGCCCCTACATCCAGGGGGTCGGATTCGGCCACATGCAGGCTCCGGTTTCGGACTAGTGCAGAGTCACCAAGTGGTATTTGCGGTCCCCCATATGTCACAATCAGTTGCTACGCTCAGTGCCCAGGCACACATGGAACAGGTTGTACAACGTTTACCAGTGGTGCAGTGAGCAGGCTGTTCCTTGCTGTTGAGTCAGCGCCACTGCTCACTACCCTCGATGAGGCAGGTTGCCCTTGTCTCCCAGGCACACAATGTGTCAAAGATCTCATCAACTGCAGTGTGGCTGCCACCTCACTGCATGCTTCAAAGGTACAGGCTATGGCAGTCCCCTCCTGGCCTTTTGTGTGGGCAATGCTAGGCCCGGGTAGTCAAGTCTGTATTGAATTTCAGCCATGGTATCCGCTGCAGTCATGCGGCCCCCGGTGCTGGACGATAAATCAGCGCAGGTCTCACATCCCACTTAGCTCCCTCCTGCTCGGATTCTGGTCACAGTATTCTGACCTGAGAAGCTCTGGAACTCCCCATTTCATCAGTCTCTACATGGCACTCTGATTTCCCAAAGACGTGTCCCCATCTGTCAGGCCACCGCCTCTTCCAGGCCAAACACTGCAGCAGGCATCCGCCCGGGGCACCGGTCACACAGTGATCGAAGCGCGGTGCTCAGGCTCATCTGTGCCTGCTCATTACACAAACACCCATAGCAGCTGTGGATATAAGGAAGGCATGGCTGTTTGAGGGCCCCTGGAGGATTATACAGGATATTTTAGTGGGCTTTACAGAGAGCTCTGAGAGGCAAACCTGCTCCGGCGTGATCTTGGCGAGGACCCCTTTTATTTCCCCTCTAAATCTTGAATCATGCTAAAATAGTATATGTATCCCACCAAGGTAGGTTGACATCATGGGGTCCTATTGCTAGAACATGATATCATCAGCAAAAATAAATTGTTTGTGTTTCCATCCTTATAGCACTAAAAAACACTGTCTTCATTTTAATAAAACCTTATGGCTTGTGTTGAAAAACGGCCCTCTCTGAAGGGCCACCCCAAAATGTTTGCCTTCCCCCTCTTCTTTTTCCTACCTACTTTTTGTTGGCCCTAGGAATCTGAGCACTTTACCACTGCTGACCAGTTCTAAAGTGCATGTGCTTCTGCCCTACTCATGGTAACACTGGTGTATACACAACTGGCATATTTAGTTTACTAGTAAGTCCCTTGTAAAGTGGTATACCATATACTCAGGGCCAGTAACCTAATTGCTACTAGTGGGTCTGTAACACTGATTGTGCCACCCACACAAGTAGCCTTTCAAACCTGTCTCAGGTCTGCTATTGGACGACCTGTGTGTGTAGTTTACTGCCACTTTTGCTTGGCATTCCCTCTAGATAGAAACAAACACCGGACGGGTAGAGCTCATATACATTCATCTGAATTCTGATAGCTCTTCCTCAGCAGAAAAAGTGGGGGAGTTGACACTTACACCTGGATAGACAGTGTCCTGTTTCCCACACAAAGGGCTGCTTAACCTCTACTTATAGTCCAGAGCTAGAGCTGGGAAGAAAGGGGAACCTGTACACTTCAAGGGCCTGCTTTGAAGTCATCCCTTCTTCAAAGGCACAACTGGTTATAAGTAATGGGGCTCTGACCATACCAAGATAATACACTACTGGACCTGTGAAGAATTTTGCCAAGAGTAAAGACTGCTGTGCTATGAGGATTGCCACTCTGCTTGACTGCTGCTCTGGAAGAACGGCTTTTCTGCTTTGTTTGCTGCCTTACTGTCTGCTAAACTCTGCCCTGCTGAAGACAAGGACTGGACTCATCTCACTTGAACCCAGAGTGACCCCAAGGGCTTGCTGGCTTGCCCCCTGTTCCAAAGTTTCAGGGACATGAAAGACTTCCTTCAACCCTGCAACAGCACCTGGACTCTGCCATCTGTGAGTCCTGGCCTGCCAAGTGGTGCCAATCTAGTCCTGGGCTCTTGAAAGTGAGCCTCTGATTTCCGGAAACCCGCAAAATAGGAGCATTGCCAAATTTGCGCTGATCAGTAGCAATGAATTACCCTTTGACCTGAACTTTGAATTTTCCAGACATGACATGTGCAGGTAAGAGCAGTGGGTCCGGGTATGGTGGGATTTCGACAGACAACGAGGGAAGATTAATTATTTATTTAATGTTCCCTCATGGTCATCTGTCATGGTCATCTGTCGTGCCTACCACTCTTACCAGCACGGGCCACGGCTAGGATTTACCCCGGTCCAGCATGACCTCAAGAAACCCCTATGCTGTATTTGCTTCTAAGTACTATATTTTGATTTTCTCTTTAATAATTCATAACTCAGGTTCTACTTATTGGATTTCTGTTGTGTTTTTGTTTTATTCCCAAACATATAATCTATTTGTGTAACACTGTGAGGAGTATTTTATGATGTTTTCATTGTGTTAATGTGTGTGTGTTGCACAAATAATTTACACATTGCCTCTTTAGATAAAACTGACTGCTCTGTTCCAAACTAACAGAGGGTGGGCACAGGTTATCTTTTAGTTTGTACCTAGCTTACCCTGACAAGAGTGGTGGTACCTGCTTCTATAGGGTGCAACCAGAAACCCTATTTCTCACAACTTGTGATTCAATACTAAATGTAATCGTTCAAGGGCCACTCCTGCCCCGCTTCCATCATATGTCATTTCTTTAGATTTGTATTAATTAGATCAAATCCTTCTGGAAAGTGCATCAAAGCTTGTTATTTACAATTTTACATACCTGTGTTACATGCCCATTTTGAGTAACAGTTTTATTTATAAAGGAACAGATCATTTGGTTTAAAGTTTTCTTTGGTCAAGAAAATTAGCCCTTTGGGGGCTTCTTGCTTTTCCTACTAGTTAAACAAGGTGAGTTACCTTTAAATTTTTTCAAACCCATATCTTCCTTTTATAATGCCTGATGGATCTGATCTTTTTAGGGAAGAGCGAGTCCCTTGTAGCTGGTTTACCAGTATTTTCGCAAAGATGTTGCATCATTATGAAGGTCATTGGTGTATATAAATGGTGCCTCATTGTAATCTTACTATTGCATTTGACCCTTTAATTGTATCTGCCATGATTCCTTTGTTTATAAAAGAGTGAAAGACGTTTCTTAGAGGCTTGATTGAGGTAGTATCGAAAGTTTCATAAACGATCCCATTAAATCCATCTAGTTTTACTGTAATATCGATTAAAGGGCTTCATAAGTTCTAAAAGGTGAATGGATTTACATAGCAATCCGTTATTGTTGCTTTGTCTCTGCAGGTATGTTTATGCTGTCTAAATGTGTGTTTGTCTTCTGGTTTCCCATCGGCTGTACACTTTGATAAAAGAACTGAACTTTTCTAACTTCAATTGATTATCTTCAACATGTTAGATTGTGGAATCTGTCCAATATGGGTCCTGTCTTCCAAATGTTCTTTTTCATGACATTTTTAAGTCACACATGTGTTATTTTTTGGTATGTGGTCAGTGTTCCTAATTGTTTCTTAATTTAATGTATTTCCTTTCTGTAAAATAGTCTGTCATTATTAAGACGAGGTTCTATCCCTTCCATTGTCAATGCTAAATATATTTTTTGTCATTTGATACATTTGGGGATGAACTGTCACTCGCTCTGTTCATGACCAAGATCCTCTCCAAAAATGATTGCTCCTCCTTCAACATCCACCAGTGTGTAGAGAACATTTTTCATCAGTTCTTACCTTATATTGGGTCCATAAATGGACACCACTTAGAAGGAGTGCTGAAGAGTATTAAGTAGCTAAATGTTTTAACTTTAAAGTGTTTTCCAACTATTAGTGGGGTGGGCAATGTCTATGTACAAATATAGGGGCAGATTTACAAGCCCCTTGCGCCCCTTTTACGCCGCCGTTGCGTCACTTTTGTGACGCAGCGGCGGCGCAAAACATGCGCCATGGTGCGGGGTACTTACAACGTGAAGCATCTGGGAGATGTGTCACGTTGTAAAGCCCTGTGCCAGAAGGAGGCATTCCTGGGCAGGGTTGGGCTTTCCGGCGCAGGAACGGCTCCTAAAAGTGGCTGAGTGAAATCTACAAGATTTCACTCAGTCACTGTTGGGCAAATGCTGCGTCAAAACCCTGCGCCTGCTTGAAGCAGGCGTAAGAATTGACGCAGCATTGTAAGAATAGTGTCACCCAGAGCATTGCTGGAGCTGCGTCGTGCTTGTGACGCAACTCCAGCAATGCGCCGTTTTTAGGGCACAGATACGTCATGCATCTGTGCCGTTTTTGACCCATGGTGCACCGCATTCTAAATGCGGCGCATCCATGGTGGCGGAGGCATGGCGCACAATAACTGGCGCATACCTGCTGATATGCAGGGATGCGCCAGTTATTGTAAATCTGCCCCATACTCTTTAGAGACTTTTTAGTTTCGCTTTCAGGAGCAATATGCTTCATGCTTCTGTATTCCATTCCTAATCCTCTTCTTGCAGACACACTATTTCTGCTCCCACTTCCTTCAGAAGAGCGTTGATACTGCGGGGCTTATTTACGAGAATCTTGTTCTGCCAGAGCATCAATTTTTTTTACACTCAGGCGGCGCAAACCTCTTAACCATATCTATGTTGCGACGCAAACCCACTTTGCAAGGCTTTGCATGGTCCCATAGATAATGAGCATGACAAAGCAGCACAAGTTGTTGCGTTGCCTTACACTGCGCAAGGGAGGCGTTCCAAGGGCATTGTGGTGGGTTTTCTTAAGCAACACCCATGGGTTTTGATGCTGCCCCAGGTATACTTACGATTCAGAAAAGGGGGTGGTGATGAACAGAGTGTCTGAATTAAGCAGACCACTCTTACCCAGTCCAAAGATCAGGGCTTGATCCATCACCGTTATTTATCTCACTGCCCCATCCCAGCTCAGAACCTGGCTATATGCAAATTAGTCTGTCCCTGGCCCAGTGCATCATGGGAACAGGGCAGACCAAACTACCAAGCCAATTCTTCACCAGAAAGGAGACAAGCTACCGGGGACCGGTTTCTGGCATTTCAGCCTCTTCGGCCCGGCTTGCTTGAATCCTGATGGAGCAGTGAGAGAGGGACTCATGTCTGAGTATACCCTGCCACACCTATAGTGGCCAAAAACGATTCAGGTATACTTAATCACTTAAACATGGGACAGTGCCAAAACCTTACTCTTCCCCAGAGCAGACGTGACGAGGAAAAGTATTATTATTTCTCCTTATTTGTTCAATTTTCCATGCGTGCTGCATTCACATAGAAAGAGGAAAATGCCTCAGTGGATTGTTTTTGTGCAGGAAAACACTCACAAAAATAAAATAATAAAAATAAAAATATTCCTGCATGCAACACCGACACC
The DNA here is from genome assembly GCF_964261635.1 of Lissotriton helveticus. Taxonomy (NCBI): domain Eukaryota; kingdom Metazoa; phylum Chordata; class Amphibia; order Caudata; family Salamandridae; genus Lissotriton; species Lissotriton helveticus. The sequence goes on along the minus strand of NC_136063.1, from coordinate 1,483,572,914 downwards.
CTTGCACCATTGTGCAAGGGTGCCTTTGTTGGCACTAGGCAGCAAAGTGTGCGCCAGCGCAGGGGGAAAGGACAGGATTGCACTATCTTTCGTATATATGGTGCATTCCTGCCCTTTCTCAGTGGTGTAGGGCAGGTCAGCAAAAAGACTTGCGGCGCAGCCCTACGCCAACTCCTCATAAATGAGGCCCTAAGTCTTTTTATATGGAATTTTAATTGTGTTTATTCATTAAAAAATCTGTACCCATTTTTTACTCAGAAAAGGTTTCTTCACAGCTTGACAAATTCAAATCACTTATACTCTTCCTAAAAACTACCTATCCCCGATGCAATCCTATATTAAGCTTTTACTCTTTCCACTCTCCTTTACAACCCGGTCTACCTATGAGGATGACCTGTACTTTCGAATAACAAGTAGAATCAATCTAGCAGAAGTGTACCTATGTACTAGATTCTCCCACAAACTGTCTGCCTACAGTAGATTAGCTTTTTCTGAACAGGGGCAATGCTGATCTTTTCCCCAATGTTAAAGGGCGTGCGCGCATGCGCAGTTTTCTCAAGGACTACCGATCCTGCAAGGAAGAGGAGGAGGGCAGCACAGTGACGCTGCATGCCAGGTAAGTGGTTTAAATTTACTAGTACATAATGTAAATTTAATTGATAATATGGGGAGGTGGAGGCGGGTGGCGTAGAGTTGCAGAGTTCCACTGAATTTGTTTGCAACTCTGTGGACCACCGAGTAGCCCCGCTACGCCCACTATGCCCGGGATTGATTTTTATCTGAGAGGCAAAATGTAATTAGGAGCCAAGCAGCAGCAATGTGTACAATCAGTGTGCTTATTAACCAACTTCACATTTAAGATCTCAGAATATACATTTCCATTTAGCCATTTATGTCATTCTGTGCTTCAAAGATTTATGAAATCATTCATTCCTATTGCCAAGTTTAAGCGTGTCACACTTTTTTACCTCCAACGTGGAGTTCAGTTCACCAAATTGCCATAGTAGCACAAGTGGCATTACAGACCTTTTGAATCCCGAAGACATTACAGCGTTAACCTCTTCCTTTTCCCACAGTTAGTGCCTCTGTTGCATCTTGCCCCTGCTGAGGGATAATGGGACGGGGCAAGGAGTGTAAACTAAAGAAAGGAAGCTAGGCTTAAGACCCAGATTCTTTTCGGTTCCTTCCACTCCTGTGATCACCCTAAGACCAGGGGTAGAAAGGTAGTGCCAGCTAGACCAAAGGGCACACCAGAAGTAGCAGCTCCTAACCAAGGCAACCTTTGTTTGATGTCCAGAACCATGATTAAATGTGGCCGGAATGATTGCCCATTGTCTCTTCTGTTGGCACTAGAGCAATCTGGTATCTCCAACCGTCCACAAAGATTGCACTAAGGTATTCTTGGAGGCCCATAGGTGTAAAAGTATGGAGAGCTACATGCCTTTATTCATCTCCCCCATGCTTTGAATCCTTATTAGCTGACGCCTCTGGATTGAAGGGATTACTAATAATGTACTGGCTGCCTCTTTTCTCTGGACTTAATTATTCACCACTTCTCAGATAAACCCGGCCCCTAAGCTTACTTCAGGCCCCCCTTGCATTACCATTCTTGTGTCAGTGTTGTACATTATCGCTATTTCCTTACCTTCTTCTCCGCCCATCACACCCACCAAATCTGTCTCTCCTGTTAAATAAAAATCACTATCTCAGCCTATTCGAAGTCTGAAACATGAAGTCTGGAATATATTACCCAGTACGAAGCATTGAGGATTCTGGCGGAATGGTCTGCCCACAGGGTGTATCGGATCGGGGTCCTTTACAGAGATGGGGGACTATAAACTTTGAATAATATTTCCATCAACTTTTTTATATCCAGAGGGGTCAGTTCCTACTACATTGGACAGTAGTTGCCAAGGTGCATTCTCTTAGGGGTACAGGCACAGAGGAGCCCCCACAACATGGGGTTTGCCATGTGTTGTGTACCACGTCGGCCCGCTTTAGGGACATGTTGTATTTCTACCAAGCACTAGAACATGACATTGTCACACCCTTAGGGAGGCTTGAGAAAAATGGGAAGACTTAGGGGCAGATTTATGAAGGCCTTGCGCCGCCGGTGCGTCATTTTTAACATGGGAAAAAGTGACGCACCCGCGGCGCAAGGCCTTCATAAATCTGCCCCTTAGTACTTCCAATTACAGAAGCAGATTGGGCCTACATACTTGCATGCATGCATGTACCTACATGGTATCTAAAAATACCAGATTGAAGCTGATTAACTTTCTGATTATCTGAAACGCCTATTAAATTGACTATGCCTCAGCTTAGCAAGCCTTTCCAAAACTCTGGCATGTTGTGTCATCTTTCAGTGTTCGATAGAAAATCAATGTACAGGAGGCAGTGTTAATGAATGGTTGCATTTCTCAATCATAACTCCAAAAAGTATTTTAAACAATATAAAAAAGTTTGATCTCATCAAAAAAATCCTATTTCGTAAATTTCAATGAAAGAATTGATTTGACTGGCTGCTTCCTCTTACAATGCTTTATGCAGCAGGGTTGAGTAAAGTATGCAACAAGAAAAAGAACATTTGCAATATTGAAAGTACAATCAATGGTCAGCTCAGGTACTTTGATACACATTTAGCAACCACTCTCATTGCACACGCATATGAACATAATTGTTTCTTGAAGTACTTCTCAAAGCAGTGCTATAATGTGCCTATTAGTGTCAAAGCTTCCATGTTAAAGAACAGTAGGTGTTGCAGCTCCCAGGATAATATGCTGCATGGCCAAATACAGATAAGGTCCCAAAGGCAAGACCGATTGCATTGCAAATGCTTGTTTAATATTATGAGCACACATTTGCTGAAAGCCTTCAGGGATATTTTTTCCTCCCCAGATATTTGCCCAGAGGGTTTCTACTGTTCTTCCCTTACAATGTAAGAGCAAAGATAAATATTTTTGAGCCGAAAGAACTGCTAATCTGTCACACAACTTCTCAGATTCTTGTTCTCACCACATCCTCCAACATGCTCTTTTGTGAACAATGCTTGTGAATCATGTAGTTTTCATTTATATTTATCTGTTTAATTGTGTTCTCATGGACAGTTTTAATATGTTTGATTTCACGATTTAATATTTGTGTCTTTATCGATCTATATCATTTTGTGGCTCGTCTTAAATTTATATGAATTATATAGAGTTCCAATATGCTTCTGAAAACCGATCATATTCTTACAAAACTATAAGAACTGCTATATAAAGAAAGGAAATATATTCAATGATTGCAAAACTTATTTATACCCAGAATGAGAGAAACATTATTGTCAGCATATTTAAATACATTTTCTTGTTGGCTGGGAGCAGATACAATTCACGTGTATGCTAGAGGACGGATGGTGTGAACTTAAAAGTGCCAATCTTTGTGATTTCTTTTTAAATATTGGAAACATTTCAAAATCGTATGAATATCTCCTTTGAAAAGCAAAGTAAATACGTATATTAACATGCAGAACATGACCTCCTTTTCATTTTGAAAATATTTATAGCATTTAGTGGAATTATTTTATCAACATTTTAAACCGTTATTCCCACATTGAAAAAATGTTTAAGAACCACCTTATACCAAAATACATTCTAAAATGGTTTTGTTGGAAAAAACGTCATTTTAGTTGATGATCTGACCATAATTGTGCATCTTTCACACTGCATTTAATCAGAAAACGAAATTCGAAAAAGCTCTATGTTGACATGAAAAAGCCTCGATATCAAGGGCTCGTGTCCCTGTTATTTTAGGTGACTTACCCCAAGGAGAATATCCACTAAAAACACTGCCAGAGGGTCGAGCACTGCCCAGACTCCCATGGCGATAATCATCTTTGACAAGAAGGACGGAGATGAAACATACAGCAGCTGACAGCACCATCTGATCAGGACAAGAAGAAGCATGGCTGTGTTCAGGCTTAATGGTCCCACCACCACCATGCCCAACTCTTCCCGAGTGTGCAGAAGGGAGGCCTGGTAGCGCAGCTCAACGGTATGAGCATAAAGCTGGAATCTGCAACGAAAACAATAGCCACTGACTCAGGTTATGTATTTTCATAAACACCTATAAAAATAAAAGTCTATGTGTTGCATTCACTTAGCATTTTAGTGGTTCATTTATTTAAAAAAAAACAATGACATGTATAAGTTTTATGTAGATGCCAACAGTTGCCTAGTTTCATAGTTTTACAATTCGCGAAAAGGGTAAACGTAGAGGTCATGAGCTTGCATTGCTAGCTTTCATTTGCTCAGTTTATGGCATTGACAAAACCCAAGCAGCACGCTATGGAAATCTACTGATGTCCAGTGTATACATAAACCTCAAACTGGCACATTTTACAGCTATGCTGTACTTGGTGTTAAAGTGAAGGGCTTAATATATAAATATTCCTTTATTTTCTTTCCCTTTTTTCTCCTTTCCCTGTATCCCTGAAATAATATGGATTTGTGAAGACCTTTCTTTTTTCATATATTTATATTTTATGGAGAAAAATGTACATAACATATCAATTCATTACAGCACGTAGAGCAGTGAATTTGGTGGTGCAGGTGACAATTAATTACTTCGTTAGACACATAAATGATTATAGAATCGCCCAAAAAGGAAATGCAATTTAAAGTTTCATAGGATAAGGAGTATTATGTTGCAAATGCCTGTATAAAGTAAATTATAGGGCACCACATTGCCCTCAAATGTGACCTGATCATTACTGTTTTGTATGACTGACATCTGTAGTACACATAAGTCTATAAATTCATTCCACCAGAACCTACTTGTTGGTGGCTTTTGCTCCAGCTTAAGCTGAGAAACCTGTAGTCAATTTAAGGTGATTGCTGCAATTATAATTTCGATGTATTTCTGCAGGACATCTTTAGATAAACCTAAGAGGATACATTTGGATGAAGGGTGGGATATTAATTCCCAGAAGACTCAGTTCTTAGTTCTTGGAAGAATTGCTGCCAGTAACTCTATATTAAAATGCAATGAAAAAAGATATGTGTAGTGTCGGCATCGCTTTGAGGCAACAAAAGCAATTAGACTCTTTCCAACACCCCCATGAGTGCAACCAGGGCTGGACTGGCCGTCGCGGGCACGTGGCATTTCCCCAGTGGGCGAGAGGAGTGGGGGCCAGTTTTGTGCCCGTTGGGGCCAGTTTTGTCTCCGGGGTCCTGTTTTGAAGCAGGAGTATTGCTAGAACTCTCTCTCCCTGCTCCGCGATCCTAGACCGGGTTGAGCAGCAATCTGCTAGGGCTGGTTGCTGTTCCCAGTCTGGCCCTGAGTGTAACTCATTAATTAATTTGTAATGACGAATTTCGAAAGGAGATACATTCAATCTTTTGTGAGTCCTAAAAATATTTGCTCTATTTCAGAAATTGTTGAAGGTTCTTTGATTGTTTAAGACGATCTGTCCGTTTTGACTTGTAAGTTATTGGGCTCTTGCTCTAGAAATGAATAATAATCTATTATCCATTGTGTATTGCAGAAGATAATTCTATGTATTTTATTTGATTGAATTGTAAATAGGAAATTTGAATCTTCATAACAAAATTATATATGTGTTAATAATACAAAACCATTGATTCAAGCATATCAAAAGAAGAGGAAAGTGCAGTCGACTGGATCGTTATCTTTTTTTGAAAAATACAATAATATATGGTACTCTCCATGATGAGGGTGTTTTGCAGTTATTATCAAAACAGTTTAAAAAGAGTAAATAAGAGTGGAGATAGCATATCAAGAAATAGCGGACAGGTCTTTTTCTAAGGAAAGATTCTTAATTGATGTTTGTACCTTCGTTTTCAGGTTGTTTATAACCTTGAAGATTGTATGGTTGTAACTCAAAATAGGTCAAGTTTTTGTATTTAGTTATGGATCAGGGCTTGAGCCTGTGTCTGTTCTTTCCGATAGAAATGTATGTAGTATTACAGGAATGCAGATATTATATTATCTTGTTCCTGGACTATACTGACCATCTATATCAGCTGGTGTATAGTTATGGGTAGTTTGTTTCTTTATTGTCAGGGTTAAGATGCTTTCCTCATTTTCATTGTTCTCAAAGTGTTTTAGTCAATTGCATCAGATTCCACAATCTGCCTTGTCCAACGATTGTTCTGTTGTAAGCATTATATTAGTGACAGAAAGTTTTATTATTTTTTCAGGGTTTCATATTTTCTCTGAGATAACCGAAGCCTGTACATTTGGAAGGAAGAGTTCATATTCAGCTTTTAGTTTTTGTAAGGAAACTTTCAATTCATATGTCTCACTTTTTATGTCCCTGTCTCTAGACATATTGTATGTAACTGTTCCACCCCTAATAACTGCATACGTACAGTCCCAGATAATATGAGGAGGGCAGATATTTATATTTCCAGCTCCATATTATTTTAATATATTAGACATTGTTGAACTTTGCCCTCTGTGCAGGGCCACCCCTAAACATTTTGCCTTCACTCCTCCTGTTTTCTGAATTCTTCTTGTAGACATTAGGATTCTGTGCACTTTATCATTGCTAACCAGTGCTAAGGTGCTTGTTCTGTCTCTCTAAAACATGGTAAAATTGGCCTATACCTGATTCTCACATCTAATTGACATGCAAGTCCCTAGTATATAGTAGTACATGTTCCCAGATCCTGTAAATTAAATGCTACTAGTGGGCCTGCAACACTCATTGTGCCACCCACTAAAGTAGCACTTTAAAAAAGATCCCGGTCTGCCATTGCAGCCAGTAGTGCAGTTTAAAACTGCCAGGCCTGAATCTTCCTTTTTAATACATATGTCACCCCTAAGATAGGTCCTAAACATCCCACTGGGTAGAGTGCATTGTACTTAAATAGAAAACATGTTTTTAAGTTCTACATGTCCTGGTACCTCTCCTTTATAATTACATTGGGTTACCGTATTATATTTAATAAGTGCTAATTTTTGATAGGCAACAGATAGAAATGTCAAGTTTTGGCTCAAATAAATTGCAATCTAAAATCTTCTTTAATGGTAAAGTTGGATTTTAGATTACAATTTTGAAAACTCCTTTGCCACTTTTAGAAAGCTGTCATTTTCCTACCCTAGAGCATCTAAGGCCTTCTAGGGGTTTCCGGCTGCCTGGACCTGTAAATGGCTCCTCACATAAGAATGCATATTGGGCCCAGACAGTGAACAGTAGGAGATGGGTGTGGAAAGGATGGGCTCTTCTGCCAGGAAGGTTGAGGGCAGAGCTGTTCCCTGCCCCACTTACATTTCTAAGGGGAGTGCCTCCAGCACACACAATAGAACTTTCCACAAGTCTTTTGTCACCCCAGACTTCTTAGAGCTTTGGTAGTGGAAGGGTAGAGCTTTTGAGAACCAGATTTGGGGGTAGCCTCGAAAATTGCCCCCCTTCAAAGGATGGCTCCAGGTATAAATATTAGACCTTTACAAACAATAAGAGAGAGAGGGAGAGTCGTGAACACTCTTAGTCCCCAAATTATAATATGTAACAACAACAAAAGAGTGTTCCTGTTCTGGTTCAGGTGGAAAAAGGCACAGAGCACAAGGAAACAACAAAGCCCAATAGGTTTGTTAGGAAAGCCCTCACTCACCGACCTGGTCGGTGACTTGCTTCATCATCGGGCCCCACCGGGTGTGACCGAATGTCACCCCGGTGTGCTTCGACGCCAGAGTTACTGCGGAGCTGGTTTTCGTGATGGGAGGGCTATGTGGAAAATTACGTGAATAGTGTCAAGTGGTGAGATTAAAATTGCCTTGTATGTGTCAAAAATTTAATTTTAATCAAAGACCATCAAGGGCAAGGTTAAAAAATGTGTAGGTGAGTAGAGCCAACTAATTGGATGGTCTTACTCCCTCTAGCATTAAGTGAATATGTGAATGGTCGACATGGACATGTTTCAGCCGGTGTGGTATCATTAACCTGGCATTCGTCAGGACCTATGGTGTTAAACCTCGGCGGTATGGGCACTCTAAGGCCCACCCTACCAGAGGGCTTGAAAGTTAAAAGATCTGTGAAGTGCACAAAAACACAGAGGCGGGCTTCACCACCCGAAGGTAGGACGCACACACCTCCAGCCTCTAAAATTTAGAGACTAAAAATAAAAAGGCACCTGTGAAGGTAAGAAAACACAGACAACACAAGACAAAAAGAAACATAATTAGAATATTTTGTCAATTGATTTAGCCAGATTCAGTCTATTTCTAGTGCTCATAGTGCCAGGGTGCACCACTCATGCAGAATAGCAGAGGTGCGTGGCTCTGCCGTTGGCTGAGGCTACACGATAAGTCATATTGTTAATATGGTGGCACTGTCAAAGTAGATTGCCAATTTTGCAAAATCTAACTGTGTAAGTGCACAGGGGAGGGTATTGATACGTGAAATGAGGGCGAAATGGCAGTGAAAATAAACACGCAACATTCTGTCACTCATCGATCAATGGGCCAAATGGCCAGTGGCCAGTCAGCAATGAAGCAGTCAAGAAGTGGCGAGAAAGAGGGAGGGTCTCACTTCACCAGGGATGAAAATCCACCCCATAGACCGCGGGAGGGAGGGGACGGCGCATTTGGCACATCCTGCAAAGCAAAACAGAGGGAAGAAAAAGGGACACCAAAGCCTGGTCAAGCAGCAGTTAACACTACTTAGCTCTGAATGGTTTCTCAGCCGGACTCGTACTCACGCCCACGGCGTCCGTCTCCTGCAGATAAGCCTACACGCCCTCAGGACCGGGTCTCGTCGATCCGGTTGGGAAGGGTGAAGGCGGTTATATGCGTTGCCGGTGAGGAAAAAGGCGCGACACCACTTCCGGGAGTTTCAGCCTTCCTACCACGCATGCGTTGAGGATGTACTCCAGGGCTAGACTGCTAGCCTGGTCCGGGCAGGGTACTCACTTCCGGGAATTACGCGCGGATTGAGGCGCATGCGCAGACATGATTTCCTTCGGAATTCGGGATAGTGACACTACTCGTAATGCGCATGCGCAGACGAGGTGAGACTTGAACACGGATGGAAACACAAGAGCGCAATTTGGTGTGCGCGTGAGGGGTATAATCAGAGTCAGTGAAAAGTATAACTGGCTCATGAGTTCAGGATGGGTGTTATCAAGACCAGTGGAGTGGTAAAAACTGATCTAGGAAAGTTAAGAAAGTTAAAGTAACACCGTAGCAGACAAAGGGAGTTGGTGGGAACAGATACAGATCTTGGGATAACAGATATTCATTTCAGTCATTTATTTGAGAACAGAACCCCAAGGAATGTCATCATTAAGGCCATTAGTATGGGTGCCAAGGCGATACACCCAACGCTGTTCCTTTTCAAACAGTCTCTCAGATATATTGGGGCCCCCAACGATTTGTTCAATCACAGTCCATTTCAGGTCGTTGGTGGTGTGATTGGTCTGGAGGAAATGGTCACTCATTCTTGTCGTGGCTTTTTTGCACCTGATATTACTTCTGTGCTCACATATCCGTAGCCTTATTTTACGGGTTGTCATACCCACGTAACGGAGTGAGCATGGGCAGGTGACGAGGTACACGACATTGACAGAGTTACAGTTAGTGTGGGCTTTCTGCCACCAGGTTTTACCGGGTTCCAGAGTCAAGGATTTTGTCGGGGTAGTTAGGTGACAGACAGAGCAGTTTGAACAAGGGAAGTGGCCCGTCACTTTAGGAAGGTTCCAAGTGTCAGTTATACTCCTCATCGGGGTTGCAGGTAGTATTTTAGGTCTGGTGTGGACCAGAGCATCCTTGAGACTGTGCCCTTTCTTAAAGGAAAACAGTGGTTTTTGCCAGTCCTTCTTGATGCTGGTGACGATTTTCCAGTTCTTGTTTATTGATTTTTTCAACTGGTTGGATAGTGCACCGTACGTGGTGACACACGTGAGGGGGACTTCTGTTGTTGTTATTTTCGAAGTCGGTTCCAGAAGTGCTTCCCGTGGTTGATTCCGTGCACGTTTGAAGCCTTTGTTTAGTAGGTGGTTGGGGTAGCCTCTTTGTGCCAGTTTAGCTGTTAGATCAGTTGATTGGGTTTTGAAATCAACTAAGTTGCTGCAGTTCCGGCGAATCCGTAAATATTGACCATACGGGAGATTCTCCCTTAACGGGCGAGGATGAAAGCTAGAGAACTGCAACAGGTTATTCTTAGCTGTAGCTTTGTAATGAGTCTTGGTAGTTAAGGTTGTTCCACTCTTAGTGATAACCACATCAAGAAACACCACCTCCGTAGTGCTCACGGTGTGGGTGAATTTCAGGTATCTGTTAAGAGTATTAAGCCAGTTCAGGAACTCCGTTAGCCTTTCCATGCTGCCCTTCCAGATGAGCAGCACGTCATCAATATACCTTTTCCAGTATGTGATATTTCTGCTAAACGGGTTGTTAATAGACAGTATGTTTTTAGCCTCGAAGTCTGCGACATACAACCCCGCTATGCTGGGGGCAAATGTACTGCCCATCGAGGTCCCCGAGCATTGTAGGAAGAGACGCCCTTGGTATGCGAAGAAATTTTCTTTCAGTGCGATGGTGGCACATTCAGTTATGAAGTCTCTGGGGGTGTTATATTCCCAAGTGGTAGAGTGCAGGGCGGCCTTTAGTACCGTTATAGTCTCATCTTGCGGGATACTGGTATATAGGCTCTCAATGTCTAAGGTGGCCAAGATGATGGTATCTGGCTCAAAAGAGATTGATTGCAGTTGGTGTAGCAGGCTTTTCGTGTCCTTGAGGTATGTCGGTGTGTTTTGCACAATTGGTTTCAAGAACTGGTCACAGAAGGTTGACAGGGGTTCTAAAATGGACCCGATTCCCGACACAATTGGGCGTCCAGGTGGGGGCAATTGATTTTTATGAGTCTTCGGGAGTGTGTAGAAGTATGGAATAATTTTATTACTCCTCGAAAGAAAGTCTGCTTCATTTTTAGATATATGACCCCTGGATTCGGCCTCCTGGACCAGATCGGTGATACGATTCTGGAGTTCAGGGGAGGGATCTGTGGTAAGTGGTAGGTAATTGTTGGTGTCACTCAGTAATTCTTCACATACCCTCTCATAATCCCTAATATTTTGGATTACGATGCCGCCACCTTTATCGGCTGGTTTGATGGTAATAGCGTTGTTGTTTTTTAGTTTATCAAGTGCCCGGTACTCCTCGGCGCTGAAGTTGCCAAAGTGGTGCGGTTCAGGGCATGCTTCCAAATCCAAGAACACTGCTTGTTCGAAAGCTGTAATAGCAGCTGGTACAGTGTGCGGAGGGGGTACAAACGTCGATTTTGGTCTCAGGCCAGTATCTCCCTTACGCATTTCTGCATCAGGATCCTCTTTACCTTCAAAAAAGGCCTTCAGTTTTAGTTTGCGGAAAAAATCCGTGAGTTCACAATGTAATTTAAATTTATCAGGACGAGCCGTAGGCACAAACCCCAGTCCTTTCTCTAATACTCGTTGTTCCGTGGGTGTGAGTTCCAAATCCGACAAGTTGGTGATTAGACTTGTTGGTTGCTGGCCCCTGGTTGTGGTGTCTGGCTCCTCGTGCGGTTCCCGACAGCTTCGTCTGTTTGCCAGGAGACTTGGTTGGGGGTTCTCTTGTTCCTCCCTCTGCCTCTGCGGCCCCGTTCTAAAAAAGGCTGCTGGTATTGGTTTTGGGGGGGAGGAGGAGGAGGGTGATGCCATCCTGGGTTCCAACCCATCATAGGGAATTGTGGGTGTGGAAAGGGGAATGGTGGCGGCCCGTATCCGGCATGTGGTGCCATTGCCCAACTTGGTGCTTGGTTGTGGTTCTGGAATCTTTGATTGCCTCTGTGGCCTCTATTGCCTCGTCTCCCTCCTCGTTTGTATGAGCCTGTGCTTGACCCACTACTATTGGAGGAATTATCATCTGTTGCATCTGATTCATTCAAGCCCTTTGTAGGTGCTGTATAATCAGGGTCAGCGTAAGGGTAAGTTTTGTTGAATTCAAATTTCTTAAGGTCTTTCTGAAATTTGGTTAGTTTAGACTGCAATAGGTTTTCTTTATATTCATTCATTTCACGATTGATCTCATCTAGTTTCTTTTTGTAGCCGGTCACAGTTGTTTTAAATTGTGATTCCGTCTCCTGTATTTCTATCAATAGGATGTCAGAGAGACGCAGGGCAGTCTTAATGATCAGGACGAGCCAATCACGCGTGCAATGCCACGCGATCATGGCCCAATCTTTCCTAAATTGTGCATCATCTAGAAAGATGCGGGGGGCATTGGTCACCAAAAGGCCTTTTGGTGCTGAGTTGGAAGTCAGGTATTGCTTCATTATCGTCCCATGTAAGATGGTGCGTATACGATCACGTTTCTGTTCCGTTAATTTCTCCCAGTCTGAGGTGTGTGCTATGGCTTGTGAAATTGCCGGGTCTGCAAAGAGATTGGCATCTGCCATTATCGCATCTATTTCTGCTTCCGAGAAGGTTAGACCCAGATTCGACATTATGGGATCTGCTTGGTGGGTGGTACTCAATCAGAGTTGGCGGTAAACCAATTGAGGGTCCCTTGGTTTCAGGAGAGGGAAAAAAGGAAGAAAAGAGAAATAATCTCTCACAGCTGTGCGCTGCTTAAATATTTACAAACAATAAGAGAGAGAGGGAGAGTCGTGAACACTCTTAGTCCCCAAATTATAATATGTAACAACAACAAAAGAGTGTTCCTGTTCTGGTTCAGGTGGAAAAAGGCACAGAGCACAAGGAAACAACAAAGCCCAATAGGTTTGTTAGGAAAGCCCTCACTCACCGACCTGGTCGGTGACTTGCTTCATCATCGGGCCCCACCGGGTGTGACCGAATGTCACCCCGGTGTGCTTCGACGCCAGAGTTACTGCGGAGCTGGTTTTCGTGATGGGAGGGCTATGTGGAAAATTACGTGAATAGTGTCAAGTGGTGAGATTAAAATTGCCTTGTATGTGTCAAAAATTTAATTTAATTCACACCAGACCTAAAATACTACCTGCAACCCCGATGAGGAGTATAACTGACACTTGGAACCTTCCTAAAGTGACGGGCCACTTCCCTTGTTCAAACTGCTCTGTCTGTCACCTAACTACCCCGACAAAATCCTTGACTCTGGAACCCGGTAAAACCTGGTGGCAGAAAGCCCACACTAACTGTAACTCTGTCAATGTCGTGTACCTCGTCACCTGCCCATGCTCACTCCGTTACGTGGGTATGACAACCCGTAAAATAAGGCTACGGATATGTGAGCACAGAAGTAATATCAGGTGCAAAAAAGCCACGACAAGAATGAGTGACCATTTCCTCCAGACCAATCACACCACCAACGACCTGAAATGGACTGTGATTGAACAAATCGTTGGGGGCCCCAATATATCTGAGAGACTGTTTGAAAAGGAACAGCGTTGGGTGTATCGCCTTGGCACCCATACTAATGGCCTTAATGATGACATTCCTTGGGGTTCTGTTCTCAAATAAATGACTGAAATGAATATCTGTTATCCCAAGATCTGTATCTGTTCCCACCAACTCCCTTTGTCTGCTACGGTGTTACTTTAACTTTCTTAACTTTCCTAGATCAGTTTTTACCACTCCACTGGTCTTGATAACACCCATCCTGAACTCATGAGCCAGTTATACTTTTCACTGACTCTGATTATACCCCTCACGCGCACACCAAATTGCGCTCTTGTGTTTCCATCCGTGTTCAAGTCTCACCTCGTCTGCGCATGCGCATTACGAGTAGTGTCACTATCCCGAATTCCGAAGGAAATCATGTCTGCGCATGCGCCTCAATCCGCGCGTAATTCCCGGAAGTGAGTACCCTGCCCGGACCAGGCTAGCAGTCTAGCCCTGGAGTACATCCTCAACGCATGCGTGGTAGGAAGGCTGAAACTCCCGGAAGTGGTGTCGCGCCTTTTTCCTCACCGGCAACGCATATAACCGCCTTCACCCTTCCCAACCGGATCGACGAGACCCGGTCCTGAGGGCGTGTAGGCTTATCTGCAGGAGACGGACGCCGTGGGCGTGAGTACGAGTCCGGCTGAGAAACCATTCAGAGCTAAGTAGTGTTAACTGCTGCTTGACCAGGCTTTGGTGTCCCTTTTTCTTCCCTCTGTTTTGCTTTGCAGGATGTGCCAAATGCGCCGTCCCCTCCCTCCCGCGGTCTATGGGGTGGATTTTCATCCCTGGTGAAGTGAGACCCTCCCTCTTTCTCGCCACTTCTTGACTGCTTCATTGCTGACTGGCCACTGGCCATTTGGCCCATTGATCGATGAGTGACAGAATGTTGCGTGTTTATTTTCACTGCCATTTCGCCCTCATTTCACGTATCAATACCCTCCCCTGTGCACTTACACAGTTAGATTTTGCAAAATTGGCAATCTACTTTGACAGTGCCACCATATTAACAATATGACTTATCGTGTAGCCTCAGCCAACGGCAGAGCCACGCACCTCTGCTATTCTGCATGAGTGGTGCACCCTGGCACTATGAGCACTAGAAATAGACTGAATCTGGCTAAATCAATTGACAAAATATTCTAATTATGTTTCTTTTTGTCTTGTGTTGTCTGTGTTTTCTTACCTTCACAGGTGCCTTTTTATTTTTAGTCTCTAAATTTTAGAGGCTGGAGGTGTGTGCGTCCTACCTTCGGGTGGTGAAGCCCGCCTCTGTGTTTTTGTGCACTTCACAGATCTTTTAACTTTCAAGCCCTCTGGTAGGGTGGGCCTTAGAGTGCCCATACCGCCGAGGTTTAACACCATAGGTCCTGACGAATGCCAGGTTAATGATACCACACCGGCTGAAACATGTCCATGTCGACCATTCACATATTCACTTAATGCTAGAGGGAGTAAGACCATCCAATTAGTTGGCTCTACTCACCTACACATTTTTTAACCTTGCCCTTGATGGTCTTTGATTAAAATTAAATTTTTGACACATACAAGGCAATTTTAATCTCACCACTTGACACTATTCACGTAATTTTCCACATAGCCCTCCCATCACGAAAACCAGCTCCGCAGTAACTCTGGCGTCGAAGCACACCGGGGTGACATTCGGTCACACCCGGTGGGGCCCGATGATGAAGCAAGTCACCGACCAGGTCGGTGAGTGAGGGCTTTCCTAACAAACCTATTGGGCTTTGTTGTTTCCTTGTGCTCTGTGCCTTTTTCCACCTGAACCAGAACAGGAACACTCTTTTGTTGTTGTTACATATTATAATTTGGGGACTAAGAGTGTTCACGACTCTCCCTCTCTCTCTTATTGTTTGTAAATATTTAAGCAGCGCACAGCTGTGAGAGATTATTTCTCTTTTCTTCCTTTTTTCCCTCTCCTGAAACCAAGGGACCCTCAATTGGTTTACCGCCAACTCTGATTGAGTACCACCCACCAAGCAGATCCCATAATGTCGAATCTGGGTCTAACCTTCTCGGAAGCAGAAATAGATGCGATAATGGCAGATGCCAATCTCTTTGCAGACCCGGCAATTTCACAAGCCATAGCACACACCTCAGACTGGGAGAAATTAACGGAACAGAAACGTGATCGTATACGCACCATCTTACATGGGACGATAATGAAGCAATACCTGACTTCCAACTCAGCACCAAAAGGCCTTTTGGTGACCAATGCCCCCCGCATCTTTCTAGATGATGCACAATTTAGGAAAGATTGGGCCATGATCGCGTGGCATTGCACGCGTGATTGGCTCGTCCTGATCATTAAGACTGCCCTGCGTCTCTCTGACATCCTATTGATAGAAATACAGGAGACGGAATCACAATTTAAAACAACTGTGACCGGCTACAAAAAGAAACTAGATGAGATCAATCGTGAAATGAATGAATATAAAGAAAACCTATTGCAGTCTAAACTAACCAAATTTCAGAAAGACCTTAAGAAATTTGAATTCAACAAAACTTACCCTTACGCTGACCCTGATTATACAGCACCTACAAAGGGCTTGAATGAATCAGATGCAACAGATGATAATTCCTCCAATAGTAGTGGGTCAAGCACAGGCTCATACAAACGAGGAGGGAGACGAGGCAATAGAGGCCACAGAGGCAATCAAAGATTCCAGAACCACAACCAAGCACCAAGTTGGGCAATGGCACCACATGCCGGATACGGGCCGCCACCATTCCCCTTTCCACACCCACAATTCCCTATGATGGGTTGGAACCCAGGATGGCATCACCCTCCTCCTCCTCCCCCCCAAAACCAATACCAGCAGCCTTTTTTAGAACGGGGCCGCAGAGGCAGAGGGAGGAACAAGAGAACCCCCAACCAAGTCTCCTGGCAAACAGACGAAGCTGTCGGGAACCGCACGAGGAGCCAGACACCACAACCAGGGGCCAGCAACCAACAAGTCTAATCACCAACTTGTCGGATTTGGAACTCACACCCACGGAACAACGAGTATTAGAGAAAGGACTGGGGTTTGTGCCTACGGCTCGTCCTGATAAATTTAAATTACATTGTGAACTCACGGATTTTTTCCGCAAACTAAAACTGAAGGCCTTTTTTGAAGGTAAAGAGGATCCTGATGCAGAAATGCGTAAGGGAGATACTGGCCTGAGACCAAAATCGACGTTTGTACCCCCTCCGCACACTGTACCAGCTGCTATTACAGCTTTCGAACAAGCAGTGTTCTTGGATTTGGAAGCATGCCCTGAACCGCACCACTTTGGCAACTTCAGCGCCGAGGAGTACCGGGCACTTGATAAACTAAAAAACAACAACGCTATTACCATCAAACCAGCCGATAAAGGTGGCGGCATCGTAATCCAAAATATTAGGGATTATGAGAGGGTATGTGAAGAATTACTGAGTGACACCAACAATTACCTACCACTTACCACAGATCCCTCCCCTGAACTCCAGAATCGTATCACCGATCTGGTCCAGGAGGCCGAATCCAGGGGTCATATATCTAAAAATGAAGCAGACTTTCTTTCGAGGAGTAATAAAATTATTCCATACTTCTACACACTCCCGAAGACTCATAAAAATCAATTGCCCCCACCTGGACGCCCAATTGTGTCGGGAATCGGGTCCATTTTAGAACCCCTGTCAACCTTCTGTGACCAGTTCTTGAAACCAATTGTGCAAAACACACCGACATACCTCAAGGACACGAAAAGCCTGCTACACCAACTGCAATCAATCTCTTTTGAGCCAGATACCATCATCTTGGCCACCTTAGACATTGAGAGCCTATATACCAGTATCCCGCAAGATGAGACTATAACGGTACTAAAGGCCGCCCTGCACTCTACCACTTGGGAATATAACACCCCCAGAGACTTCATAACTGAATGTGCCACCATCGCACTGAAAGAAAATTTCTTCGCATACCAAGGGCGTCTCTTCCTACAATGCTCGGGGACCTCGATGGGCAGTACATTTGCCCCCAGCATAGCGGGGTTGTATGTCGCAGACTTCGAGGCTAAAAACATACTGTCTATTAACAACCCGTTTAGCAGAAATATCACATACTGGAAAAGGTATATTGATGACGTGCTGCTCATCTGGAAGGGCAGCATGGAAAGGCTAACGGAGTTCCTGAACTGGCTTAATACTCTTAACAGATACCTGAAATTCACCCACACCGTGAGCACTACGGAGGTGGTGTTTCTTGATGTGGTTATCACTAAGAGTGGAACAACCTTAACTACCAAGACTCATTACAAAGCTACAGCTAAGAATAACCTGTTGCAGTTCTCTAGCTTTCATCCTCGCCCGTTAAGGGAGAATCTCCCGTATGGTCAATATTTACGGATTCGCCGGAACTGCAGCAACTTAGTTGATTTCAAAACCCAATCAACTGATCTAACAGCTAAACTGGCACAAAGAGGCTACCCCAACCACCTACTAAACAAAGGCTTCAAACGTGCACGGAATCAACCACGGGAAGCACTTCTGGAACCGACTTCGAAAATAACAACAACAGAAGTCCCCCTCACGTGTGTCACCACGTACGGTGCACTATCCAACCAGTTGAAAAAATCAATAAACAAGAACTGGAAAATCGTCACCAGCATCAAGAAGGACTGGCAAAAACCACTGTTTTCCTTTAAGAAAGGGCACAGTCTCAAGGATGCTCTGGTCCACACCAGACCTAAAATACTACCTGCAACCCCGATGAGGAGTATAACTGACACTTGGAACCTTCCTAAAGTGACGGGCCACTTCCCTTGTTCAAACTGCTCTGTCTGTCACCTAACTACCCCGACAAAATCCTTGACTCTGGAACCCGGTAAAACCTGGTGGCAGAAAGCCCACACTAACTGTAACTCTGTCAATGTCGTGTACCTCGTCACCTGCCCATGCTCACTCCGTTACGTGGGTATGACAACCCGTAAAATAAGGCTACGGATATGTGAGCACAGAAGTAATATCAGGTGCAAAAAAGCCACGACAAGAATGAGTGACCATTTCCTCCAGACCAATCACACCACCAACGACCTGAAATGGACTGTGATTGAACAAATCGTTGGGGGCCCCAATATATCTGAGAGACTGTTTGAAAAGGAACAGCGTTGGGTGTATCGCCTTGGCACCCATACTAATGGCCTTAATGATGACATTCCTTGGGGTTCTGTTCTCAAATAAATGACTGAAATGAATATCTGTTATCCCAAGATCTGTATCTGTTCCCACCAACTCCCTTTGTCTGCTACGGTGTTACTTTAACTTTCTTAACTTTCCTAGATCAGTTTTTACCACTCCACTGGTCTTGATAACACCCATCCTGAACTCATGAGCCAGTTATACTTTTCACTGACTCTGATTATACCCCTCACGCGCACACCAAATTGCGCTCTTGTGTTTCCATCCGTGTTCAAGTCTCACCTCGTCTGCGCATGCGCATTACGAGTAGTGTCACTATCCCGAATTCCGAAGGAAATCATGTCTGCGCATGCGCCTCAATCCGCGCGTAATTCCCGGAAGTGAGTACCCTGCCCGGACCAGGCTAGCAGTCTAGCCCTGGAGTACATCCTCAACGCATGCGTGGTAGGAAGGCTGAAACTCCCGGAAGTGGTGTCGCGCCTTTTTCCTCACCGGCAACGCATATAACCGCCTTCACCCTTCCCAACCGGATCGACGAGACCCGGTCCTGAGGGCGTGTAGGCTTATCTGCAGGAGACGGACGCCGTGGGCGTGAGTACGAGTCCGGCTGAGAAACCATTCAGAGCTAAGTAGTGTTAACTGCTGCTTGACCAGGCTTTGGTGTCCCTTTTTCTTCCCTCTGTTTTGCTTTGCAGGATGTGCCAAATGCGCCGTCCCCTCCCTCCCGCGGTCTATGGGGTGGATTTTCATCCCTGGTGAAGTGAGACCCTCCCTCTTTCTCGCCACTTCTTGACTGCTTCATTGCTGACTGGCCACTGGCCATTTGGCCCATTGATCGATGAGTGACAGAATGTTGCGTGTTTATTTTCACTGCCATTTCGCCCTCATTTCACGTATCAATACCCTCCCCTGTGCACTTACACAGTTAGATTTTGCAAAATTGGCAATCTACTTTGACAGTGCCACCATATTAACAATATGACTTATCGTGTAGCCTCAGCCAACGGCAGAGCCACGCACCTCTGCTATTCTGCATGAGTGGTGCACCCTGGCACTATGAGCACTAGAAATAGACTGAATCTGGCTAAATCAATTGACAAAATATTCTAATTATGTTTCTTTTTGTCTTGTGTTGTCTGTGTTTTCTTACCTTCACAGGTGCCTTTTTATTTTTAGTCTCTAAATTTTAGAGGCTGGAGGTGTGTGCGTCCTACCTTCGGGTGGTGAAGCCCGCCTCTGTGTTTTTGTGCACTTCACAGATCTTTTAACTTTCAAGCCCTCTGGTAGGGTGGGCCTTAGAGTGCCCATACCGCCGAGGTTTAACACCATAGGTCCTGACGAATGCCAGGTTAATGATACCACACCGGCTGAAACATGTCCATGTCGACCATTCACATATTCACTTAATGCTAGAGGGAGTAAGACCATCCAATTAGTTGGCTCTACTCACCTACACATTTTTTAACCTTGCCCTTGATGGTCTTTGATTAAAATTAAATTTTTGACACATACAAGGCAATTTTAATCTCACCACTTGACACTATTCACGTAATTTTCCACATAGCCCTCCCATCACGAAAACCAGCTCCGCAGTAACTCTGGCGTCGAAGCACACCGGGGTGACATTCGGTCACACCCGGTGGGGCCCGATGATGAAGCAAGTCACCGACCAGGTCGGTGAGTGAGGGCTTTCCTAACAAACCTATTGGGCTTTGTTGTTTCCTTGTGCTCTGTGCCTTTTTCCACCTGAACCAGAACAGGAACACTCTTTTGTTGTTGTTACATAAATATTAGACCACCTGAGTGGCAGGGGATCATCTGAGAACCAGATGCGGGAGTAGTCTAGAAAATTCCCCCACTTCAAAAGATGACATCAGGTATAAGTATTAGACCTCCTGAGTCACTCTTCAGTAAACTCCTGGTCCTGTGGACATTACAGAGGAAAGACTACATTGTTCCCCAGAGGACTACCCTGATGCTTGAGGCCTGCCATGTTCCTCGGAGAACTGCTATGCTGGTACCAGAGGACTACTGTGCTGCTTGAGGCCTGCTTTGCTCTTTAGGGGACTGCCCTCCTGCTTGAGGCTTGTCCTGTTCCTTGAGAAGGACGTCTAGCCCTGCTCCTTTCATCCTAGGCTTCCGGAGTGACTCCAAGGGTCAGTTCGAACTTCTCCTCTCAAGCTACAGGGATAAAAAAAGCTTCAAAGGCCTCCCTGCAACTGACCAGCTGACCTTCAGCAACTGGACCTCCGTGACTTGGAACTGGACTTGCCTGAGCCCTGCCGGCCCCTTGTTGGAGTGAGACCCTGATCCGCACGAGGTGTATCCACTGATCCTGGCCCCTTGTCTGGCACCAGATTTCACTCATCTGCAAAAAACGTGAAACACTGAAAATTTGGGCTTTTTGTTACCAGAAAGAGGCCTGTTCACAACAAGACTTTGTCACTCGTTGCAATCACCAATGGAAATTCCACTAAGGAGAATCGGACTGTTTGAGCTCCAGTGATCTCAAGCCACAACCCGCAAGGCAAGTTCTGCACTTCGTGCTACAGCAACAACAGCCCGGGGTGACCACCAATGCAAGGTTGCAGAAATGACCACCCATGATGCCTGAACAGATCTTCGCACTACAGGGAGGACCATCTGCAATGGCAGGCCTGGACTTTGCGCTACATCAACGACCATCCACGATGCTCTCCCTACTCACCGCTGCCTTCTCCAACACAAACGTAGCCCCTCTTGACAGACTTGGAGACGGTAACTTTTTAGCTGGACTATCCTAGTCCCTGTATCTGGTCCATGCTCAATCATGGCTGGCCTGAACTCATAACTTTACCCTAGTCTAGCATGACTAGATGACAGCGAGTAGAGCTTTGTGGTTTTAGGCACTATCCTTACTGAAAACTTTGAAAGGGCCATATCTCTGGTTCTACTGATTGGATTTAATTCATTGGACTGTCATTTTATTGATTAAAATGCACTCTTTTTTCTAAATTAATATGGGATTTTACTTGTGATGTGTTTTCACATTATTACTGTTTGTGAGCTGCATAAATACTTAACACAGTGCCTCTAAGTTAAGCCTGACTGCTTTTGTGCCAAGTTACTAGAGGTTTAAGCACTGGCTAATTTGGTGACTTTTGTGGTTCACCCTGACAAGGATTGTGGTTATTGCTTGAGTAGGGTTTCCACTCCCCCCAACCGATAACCCAATTTCTTACGGACATGTAGATCTGATAAGCCACATCACTATGGAGATTCCTGTCAAAAGTCCATCATGAGGCACATCAGATTTTTTGATCCATCTCCTTTTGATATTCAACATAAGTAGAATATGATCGGAAACTATGGGTGGGTATATCTTGAAATTTGTTTAAGGGATCACATTTTCAGATAACAAGAACATATCTATTCTAGAACATGTCTTATGAGGAGCAGAATTAAGAGTAAAACCAGACTGTGAAAAACATGGGCTCTCCATGCAGCAACAATTAATAAAAGGTAATCATATGTAATATGGTAGTCCTCGAGAGCTGCATATGCTGGACTCTAGTTGCATCTACTGTAGGGTAAAGGATGAGATGAGTATCCCCACATACATCAGTGGGCATGGCCAGCTGGATATTTCAAACAAAAACTGCCAAAATGTTGCTGGGTGGTCAATTTTTAGCACATAGACAGCACAAATGGTTACATCTTTAGAGCATTTAGAATGTTGTGCAATCAGCAAGTGACAGCATGGATCACTTCTCAACCTATGTAATTCCCATGTGTGTTTTGTAGCTAGCATAGTGGTCCCACATGTTGGTGTGCAGATTTGTAGTCACCAAAACTTTAAGTCCCAATTGACTTGGCATCACCAATTCTTGCCCCAATAGTTGTACCACTTGTAAACATAGATCCTCAGGAATGAGAAAAGCGAGCTCCTCCCTGACGGTACAATGCTTAGCAGCAGATTGGGCCTCATGAACATTCCAAGTGAAACACTGTATGCCCTTCTGTGGGCTTTCTTTATTTTTACATATTTGTGCCATGTTTAATTATTTCTTAAGCCTTGCAATGTACAACATTCTGCCTAATTATGTTTTCTTTCATGCAACCCCACTGCCTAACCACCCTTGCCACCCTATCTATCTAGTCCACCTCCTCCCCGTAGTGACCCAAACAACCTTCCTTCCAAAGAGGCAGAATACTGTGTAAGTTTTATGTCAAGCTGCTACCTCTGATGTAGGCTCAAAATAGTCTCTTTTAACACCTTCCCATGTGCCATAATAATGGCCACACATCATGCTGGTTGCAGAGATAAAGAGATAGAGTGCCTAAAGAATATAAGAAACAAGGGTTCAAGGCTATGGTGGAACACTTTTGTAGAAAGTTATTATAAAATCCCTTCAGCCTTCATGTGCTGTCAACTTCTAAATATCACAACATGTGTTTGAAAGTAAATGCTAAAAATAAAGAAAATGAAGTTTAGATTGGGTTTGGTTGCGGCTAGCCAAATAAATCAGCTTGCCCTATGCATTTTAAACTGTTTGTGAGCCAGACCATCCACTTTTAACGATTTCATATAGTCTACCATGAGGTCTGATCAACCGGGGCTCCCATCAAGCGTATTCCAATTACACGGTTATAATTGTAAGATAATATGAAGCTACCAGCGTCATTAACATCAATCATTGTAAAATAGCCCTCCCTTTGTCTGCTTTATCCAAGACTCCAATAAGTTATTAGCCTGTTCCTCAGAGAGGCACATGTAAGTATGTGATTCATATGTGATATTGAAGATATACTTGCAGACCTAGTGACTGTAATCTTAGTAAATTTGTCATAACTGCCAATGTTGAGCAACTATACAAGGGTTGAAATTTGAGTACACAACAATTGTATGAGCACCATCTTTGGCTGGAATATTTGGGTTGGGCAGCTTGATAAAGTAATTGCAGAAAGATAAAGTTTCCTACGTGAATAGGAATTGCCATGAGGTATGCATTCTCTTGCTCTTTCCTGTAGGTTTCGTGAGAGGAAAACAATGTGGCCACTGTGTCTAACAGTCTGTATCCCATTCTTGTAAATCTGTGAGAACATGATGAAATAGCTGCAGATAAATCTGCTTTGAGTTTCCCACCCCATCCATTCTTCAGTGCCCAGTAATCAAATGTTATTTAGTCATATTTATTGTTCCATGACCTCAAGCTTATCCAATATGTCATGAGACTTCTTTTCCTGGTCTGTCGTGTGTAACTGTAAAGATGTCCTGACACATTTATTTTGAGTAGTATTTTCCTCTACATATTTCCTTCCTGGCCCATGGTAGTAATTTTTTTCAACATTTTCCATACTGCAGCTCATGTTTTTAGATTTCATACTTGTAGGGCAGCAGTATCCTTCTTATATTCCTGGCAGCGGGTGCTGGGAAGATCATACATTTCTTTCAGGGCTCCAAGAATTTAGCTGACAAGACTTATGGAGGGAGGCTTAGATCTTACTTGGATTAGGTCCTTTTCAGAGCCTGATCTTTTAAGATTCTAGCTATCAGCGCTTGCAGTTAAATGATGGGCAGTTCTGTCCCGCAAAAGGGACTCCTCATTGCTATTTCTACTATCACCATCACTTTCTGCAGTGTCATCCTTTGGCCCGCCCTTTCCTAATGACAGTTTCTCCACGCAGCCACCCCATCGCAATGCTGAGTCCATGGACATAGCTGTGGGAGCAATAATTTTAGTTTATGCTCAGAGTCTGCTTCCAACCACAAGTCGAAGATTTCAGACAAGGAAAAAAAGCCTCTTGAGGATCTGTATTTTGACCCTGTGCTGCATTTGTACTTTTGTAGTGTAGTTCCTATCTTCCCAATAGGCTCTGCGCATTGGAATAGTACCTACAGCAGTAAAGGCCTAGGCCAGACGTTAACTAGGTCTACTACTGTCGATACTAGACTTAATTTTTGGGTTTGCCAGCTAAGCTCAGAGTTCGCTAGAAACTTTCTCGAATGTTCAGGAAAGAATTGCCTCCCCTGATTAGACAAGAAGGGATTTAGTTTCTGACAACCATAGAACATGACAACTTTGCTCTCCCCTAATCAAGAGTCAATCTCAAGAGTCGTGTGAGCACAAGGCAATTATTTTACTCAGTCAGTACGTGCATTCTTAGTCTCATCAGAATGTAGAGAAAAGGAAGAGACGGGCGTGTTCAATAAAAAGGTGTTATTTATTGATCAGTCTCTTTTCTCATACATGAGAAATGGATCGATATTATTGCAATACTTATAGTTAAGTAAAGTGCATACATTAAAAGCAATAGTATAAAATAATACTGTAAAAACATTGATATGGTTTCTGAGCCATATGATGTTTAAGATGATTAAAATATATTTACATACACATATACATTTGACTAAACGTACTCAACTGGTGTTTCTAAATACGCCTACCCCGTGTACCTGACCTAAGTCTAATGCGTGGGCGGGAATAGAAAGTTACAGTTTAAGTTAAGTTTGTTTTTGCCAAGTGAATAACTAAAGAATTCTCTGTGAGGGGTTATTCAGTTCTGTACCTGGAAGTTAGGATGAATGAGGAATGGTATCTCTTTCTCTGCTCTCGATATTCCAGGCTGCCTGCGAGGGCTACCCGGAAGCGCCGGTGCTGGGTCTCTCGGCTTGAGATAGCAGCGCGTCTCTCAGCGCGTCAGGAAGGCGGGGCTGCAGCCAGCGGGGTCTGCTTCTGCTCTCTGCTTCGGCAAGGGTGGCTGCTCCGTCTTGTCACCACACGTGTGTTTGCATAGGGCAAGGTCGGCAATATTTATACCTTAAAGGTGCCGAGATTGACGTAAGGATGGACATAGGTACGTCAATAAAGATGTCATACGACTTGCTCGTTAGCACATTCTTTTGCAAAAGTTCTCTGTGAAATCAAAACAATGGCCGCACGGATTATCCAGGTTGTCATAGGTTTGATTTGTTATGAGAACGTCGTATGCCTTATCAGGGGCTGGAGGAATGTCGCTTGTCTAATTAGATCTCAAGCGTTATGACCTAATCAGATAACACGTTCCTGTGCCGTAGTGTGACTGCGTCAGATAACGGTATCTGCATCATGGGGGCTTTCTTGCCTCATGGGCTGACTGTTAGTTAACTTGATAGTTAGTTTAACCAGAATAGGGTCAGGAATAGGGGGATCGATTCAGAACCTATAGAAATACACGACACCCACTCCACGCTAACTATGGTCATATCTACTAATCTATGCATAGTATAACATAGTACAACATACTATAGAGTATAGTGTATACCCTACCACCCCAAAATACATAAATGCATTTTGAAATTTTCAAATATACTGAAAAATTGCAGTCATATATATTGTATGCACTTAAGCTATGAATTAAATGCAAAAGTAAACACGCATTTTTATGCATTATTGCTTATAGGTATATGAGAAATACACATGAAATGGCTCTTAATATGGCTATACAGAAAGGAAGTTCGAGACCATTTCATCACATAATAAAAATATTTGTGAACACACCAGCGGGCAGCTAAAGTCTATATAAAGTATCTAAAAATAGAAATCTTAGTTCTCTAGGAATAGTTTCTTACTTTAAGCAGAAGATCAGTGTCCCTAAAAAAAATATATAGAAAGAAAAATATATTAGGGGCTTGCTGAAAAAATTGCTGTCCGTGAACTGGATTGTAATTGTTCATGTGACTTTATTTTTAAAGTTGAAGGCCGAATTCAGGGAACGCCGTGTGCGAGTTTACTCAAAAGTCTCTATTTCTGTTCTGGAGAGAACATCATATCATTCAGGCTTTCGAAAAAACTGTCAACAGCTTCATGGGAAAGTTCCACTAAGTCGGAAATAGGGGTAACCATGCATTCATGCGCATGATTGTCTCCATTGACATTCTGATTTGCATTGCTGACAGAAGGTCGTACCTGTTCGATGCTGCTTTCATCTTGAACTTCACTACCCTTCAATCGTAGTGGTGAAGATTCCAGGAATGCCGTCATCAGGATTGGCAGCCTTTGAGGGCAGCACAAAGCGTGAACCTTGGTAGGAACCAACAGTGTATCTGCATCCACCGGCGCATCCGATTGTAGCGTCAGACAGGTGTCTAACACGCATTCTTCTCCGCATAGCAGACACCTTAGTACAGGTAAAACACACCTTTGCCACATTGGTCGAAATGATAGAAACCAAGTCATATTTAGGTCTCTAAGCCGGGAGAGTCCCAGGATTTTTGATATCCGGTCCCGGTATCCAATGGCTAGGATCGTATCTTCCATTGTCGCGAGAGTTTGATCTGTGACATGGGTTGCCATAACGAAAAATAAGGACTAGGAATAGGATTCCTGCAATTAGTCCCAGGATCAGTGGTAGTCCGCCAAAAATCGAATGGACGAAATCTGGAAAAATACCCAGTATGGCTTTGAATGGTGTTAATGCCATCGAAAATACTGTCTTAAATACCTTTGAGACCCCTGTGGTATCAGAAATATTTAAGATTTCGCTCAGGATTTCCGCGAAATGTACGGGGGAATTGGTTGATAATAATGTATGTATCTCTGCAGTCGTCCTTGCGACTTGTAGATCATACGTTTCTTTAGATGACGTGAGCCTTGTAGGCGTCTGAAGAAGCACTGTTTTCATTCTGCTTAAAGTGTCTATTCGAATAGAAGTAATTTTCAAACCGGGCCATGCCCTTGCCTCCCTGTCTGGAAAGGAGCTGGGGAACAAAGAACGTCCACAGCACTTGACCTTGGCCGTCGTAGTGACTAGATAAGGAGTCCCGGGCATAAGACTACAACATCTGCGGTCTACAATAAGAATGTAACTCCCATTATAGAGTCTTTGAAAGAATGGTTCTATTTCAGTTGCAGGTGCGCCTTGCTGGTGACATGAAAGGTTGTATGAATTCCCTTCACAGGCTCCGTGCAAACTAATACCGTTACACAGAAGCGTGCCGCTTAGTGACATAGCACAATTGTTGCCACTAAGAAACACTTTCTGTCCTTTATTGCTGACACATGCATGTGAATAGGGCAGGTTCCAAGTTGTTTTAAGGTACCCCTTTCCCAATTTCTCGTACATGCCAGCCTGTATATATTTTTGGCAGTATTGAAACCTGAAGGTTGAGATAGGAATATTTATGATTCCGTGGATTATCCATTCACTGACAGGTCGTTCTGACATTGTCATTGGTAATCTTTCTAGTTTTTCAATGCTCAAGATTGTATAATCAGCACCCTTTTGCACCTTACCGATTTGTCTATCAGTAAGGTTAAAGATTTGGAATAGTGACGTTGTGTTGATTAAACGCCAAGGCACATAGCCTGAACGCAGATTTTGTAACGTCCAGCCAAGCTGTACAATGGAACGCAATTGTGACTGACCATGTTGTAATAACAGTAAGTCTTGCGATAATATATCGATTGCTGAAGACACAATGCTGTCCAATGAAAATATTCTGGAGGACAGAGTCATTAACCCATTGTCCACTACAGAAAGTGATTTTTCCAAATTAATACGGTCAATTTCCCGTATTCTCTCTGCTGTTTCAATTTGAGTAACCTTCCAGGCCTCATTGTATGCTGCATATACAGAGGCTGCTATGAAACGCTTTTGACGCTGTTTGCGTGGTCCCATTATGAAATCACGCAAGTCAGCACCATCAGTAAGTAAAGTTAGGTGTTGCTTAATTTCAGGCAGTGTGGAAGTTTGTAGCCATTGAAGGCATAATGTACCCACACTGTAGGTTGTTATTATCCCTGGGTGATGTCTTTGGGGATATCTAGGGTCTGGCCTGTTCATTTTGAAACCCTGTGTTTTATTCAGGAATCTATCTTGACAGTGATTTGTATCTGTGGGCCAGATCAACCATTGTTTCCAATCAGGATGTGTTCTGTTTTGGTTAAGTATATGGTTTATGTCTATTTCTTCATCTGTATCAGAGTTTTTGCTAAACATTGTTGGCTTTGGAATAGACGGGTTATTTAAATCTTTGATTTTGGCTAAGCCAAGACAGGTGGTTTGTTGAACAGTGTCATTTAAAAATATCATTTGTTCTGGGATCATGCAGGCTCTAAACAAAGCTTCTAAACCCTGTACTTGCCATTCTTTTGTACCCCAAACACTTTTCAAATCAACATTTTTGTCCCAATAATCAAATCCAAAAGTATTCATTTTTTCAAAGAATGAATCTGAATATATCAATTTTGTGTTGGTTATCATGGTTTTCATCCCTGTCTTGTTTGACAATTTGTAATAAAATGTTTCAGCATTGCTTGTGTTAAAACCTGAAAAATATGAATATTTGTCATACACGGTTCTTGAGCTCCCTTTTGGAGGTGTAGCACAATGTTCCCATTGATTATAATTTAAAACATTTCTAGGTTGTGCAGATTTATGCAAGACATGGTTACCATAATGGTTATAGCAATACATACTATCATAATTTGTAGAACCTTGCAAATAATCATGTTTTGTAAATTTAGCAGACATTACTAAGTCAGACATCATGTTGTTAATACTTTCAAAGTCCCAATCATCAGCAAATGAGTTCGGTTTTGCAAAGTCACTCAAGGAGATCTTGATTTGGTGTGGATATTTCAGGATCTCGACCGGACCATAAATTTCATAGTCAGTGTTGTCCCAGGCTACCCCACCAGGTATTGGAATTGCTGTGAAGTTGGCTGAAGAAAGTTCTGAAGAAAGTTCTCTTTTCTCGACGTGCGAAGATGTGTGTGGTTTGTGGACCAAGTTGATGTTCTGACTTGCTGTGTCCATTTTAGCATATTTTCCCTCAATGAAGCGTCCCAAAGTAAATACCATGATGAGCCAAAGTATGAGGATAAATGCACCAAAACCCACCCAAAATTCAATCCATGGAGAAATCAGATATGTTTCTTTCAGTTGTTTCAAAAGTTCCTTCGCTTTGTCTTTAAAGGATTTGGATGATGTCTGTGTCTTTGGTTCACTGAAGCCTTCAGAGGAATCATCGAAGTTGATGAAGTAACCAGATGCAGTTCTGTCAATTGTTCCAATTGGTTCAGGATTTTTGTTTTTTGCATTTTCACTTGGTACTTCAGTATAGATTGGTGTGTCTCTGCTAAATGTCTTTATTTGGGTTTTCAGAGGTCTGAGTTCTATTGCATTGTTGCATAGTCCTTGTTGTTCTTCTGTAGGCGTTTCGAATGTGATGAGCCTCTTTGTTAGGACCTCTGTACTGGTAGCAAACCTTGGTGTTCTGCTACTTATTGGGAGTCCACTTGGCCTGCTGTTTGTTATCGGCCACATGTTGTGGTTTTACCAGGTCGATGGATACAACTCGGTTCTCCTTTTTTCCAGCAAGTGGCGGTAGTACAACTGATCTTGTCCCGTTGACAGACAAGACAGGAACTGCTTTTCTGTAAGAAGGCCCAAATTCCTTCTTTACCGCGATCTTCTCCCTGACTAGATCCCCGACTTTTGGAATCCAGACAGGTCTTGCTGGGACAGGTGGTGATTCTTCAGTGGTTGTTGGCTGTTGTTTCAACTGTATGTTGCTCAGGTCTTTTCTTGTTTTGTTTAAGTCCTGCAAAATAGCCAAACGGTCTTTGACATCAAAGGTTCTTTCTATTACCACTGAAGTCTGACTATCAAGGTCAGAGATCAACATCCTAGTTCCGAATAATAATTCGTACGGACTGAATCCCTTCAGAGAATTTCTTGGCAAGTTATTTAGACTACGTTGGACACTTATTAAATGTTTGACCCACCCAGCTCCCGAACCTAATATCCTTTCTATTATAGATTGCTTTCTGCCTTGGTTTTTTCTTTACACCATCCCGTACCCTCAGGAAGGAAGTGAGAAGATTCCCGCTGGACTGTGCTCATTTGGCCATGTTTCCCCCCAGGCTGGTGTGCCTGAGTGAAAACAATGGTCAAACGTAGCATGCTCTTAGCGTATATGCCATTTAGACTCGCAAATCTTGTATAATAGTCCGGACGTCAGCCGAGTGCTGAGGATCTACATTATAAGTGGAAACTAGCCTGTATATGTTAATCGCAAGCCATTCTTTTTGCTGGTAATATTATCTGCCTTGATACGACGAGGTATTAAACTGCTTCTCTCCCCACTGCGATCTCTGTTGCAGTTTGGGCAGTTTTTTACAAACATGGTGTAGTGCAGGCTCATGCCTGGCCACCAGTACCGTGATTGTAATTCTTCCAGAGAATCTTTTAATTTATGGTGTCTGAGACCCTCGCCCATGTGTGCGTCTGCGATTAACAAGTTTCTCCTGTCCATGTTTGGAATCACTCTATCCCCCACTCCAGGGATTCGAGCAAAAGGGACGGAGTTTGCATCGATTATGTATGTATAATTGAGTGGATAGTTGATCGGTAGTGCTGAGCAGTCGCCTTTTGATGACGTTTTCACCGCCAGCAATGTTTCACCGTCAATGTATTTTAATGTACGCTTTTTTCGATCTACGGGAGCCGGTTTAGTGGCTGCCGCTGCGGCTGTTTCAGCCAATGAATTCCCTACAACGTGAACGCCATCACGCTGATGACTCAGTGAGTGAGTCACGTGAGTCTTTGGTAGTTCTTTTTTCAAAAGAGCTATTTGTTCCCAGAGCTGTCTCTGCTTTATTGGTGCATCTGTGTCATCTTTGTAACCGTTCTGAATCCATGTCTGCAAATCGCTGTTATATGATTTGACGCAGTAATATGAATCTGACACTACAAGTGTCGGGAATTCGCGATCCGCATTATCTAGCGCCATTTTCAAAGCTATTATTTCAGTTTGTTTTTCTGAATTAGTTTCTACTGAGTGTGATTTTGTTAATAGAGGTCTTAGTTTACCTCCGCGCCACACTTCTTTTGTAATCTCGCATGTGGGGTTGTATGCTTGTTCTCCCCAAACGGACGGTTGAGCATGTCCGTCTGTATAGATTACACAGGCGTAATGTCGTAGAGGCAGAATGTCGATTGGCAGAGGATATGTTTTTTTATATTCTAGATTTTCCATTTCTTCTAGTTCTGGATCAAAGAAGTAGTATACTTTGTCCGTTGTGATTGAATTCACCCATTTTATCCATTCCGGATTCAATGTTGTTGTTGGTAAATTACACGGTGTTGTTAGTGCCTCAAAAGCTGATTCTGCTGTTCTGACTGTGATATGTCTACCGTCAGCCATGTCTTTTTCTCTAGCTATTGCGGTTTGAACTGCACGAATGATTTTTTCTGTATTACTGAATTTCTGTTCAGCTTCTGTGTACATGTGTGATTTGAATGCAATTGGTACCTTATGTGAATCCGCATCTCCCTGGGATGACTCGGATCACAAGGTTGCGTGTATTATCACGGGTTTCTAATTTTGTTTTAATTAGCATGTCTGTTTGTAAGATCTCAAAATTTCTGTGTGTGTTTGAGTCCAACTGGATCTTTTAAAGTCTGGTTTAATTAGCTCATAAAGGGGTTTGACCCTTTCTGCGTAATTTGCAATGTATGTTCTTCCGAAATTTAGGAAGCCTAGAATTGACTGTAGGTTTTTTAGTGTTTTAGGAGCTTGGATTACGGCACATTTCTCTAGGAAATTGTCTGCCAGGCTTTTGCCTTCACTTGATAACTCATATCCTAAGAATAGGACTGTCAGATGGGCAATTCTGGATTTTTTTGAAGTTGAATTTGTAACCCTCTGCAGCGAAACCAAGTATTATGGTGTTCACTCTTTTCAAGTGAGTCTCCAAGTCATCATCTGTTAAGTAAATGTCATCGACATAAGATAATGCTTCATCATCATATAGTTGTAGTAATTCTGTTACTCTCGCTGAGAATACCCCCGGGCTGTTCTTGTACCCCTGGGCTAACCGACAGAATTGTTTTTGAGTGCCATTTACTGAGAATGCAGTTACATATCTGCTCTCTGGTGCTATGTTTTGACAAAAGAATCCATTGGAGATGTCCAAGGTTGTTTTGTATTTTTTGCGCACTATGTTATTCATTAGTGCAGCACTGTGTGAGTTTTGCACTGCAAAAGTTTTGCAACATGTGTTAAGGTGTCGGTAATCCAAAACTAGACGATATGAGTTGTCTGGTTTGGCGACCGGAAACAAAGGATTGTTCATTTGTGAGGTGCAAGTTTCAATCACCCCCTGGTATTCTAGCTGGTCTAGTATTTCATTTACTTGTTTTTTAGCTTCTTGCTTAATTGGGTACTGCCTTTGTGCAGTTGGTTGTGATTTTAACTGGATTTTGTGAGGAGGAGAATCCTCATCCCATCCTACATGATTTTTATATAAAGCAGGTGCTAAGGCCACTGCCCACTTTCTAGCAAGTGTATATTTTTTATGAATCGGGATTTGATTCGAGAAGGCAGGCATAATTACTTCTTCGCCATGAGGGCACTCCCTGACAAACTCTGGTGGCCAGTCTTTTTCAGCTAGAAGGATATCATAGCCCTTGGAGAGATTATCCCAAAATAGTCCCCTTATTTTCCTAGTCTTATCTCCCTCTATACGTAATGTTATCTCGTATATCTTGTGGGGCTTGCTAACTCTGGTATCTGCAGTCTCCACTTGAAGATATTCATTTGTGTCCACTGTCTCCAGATGATTCATAAGGACTTTGCGAGCTATGCTCACCTCTGCTGCGCTGTCTAGCATTGTCTGAGCCCATTCTCCGTTTTTCAGTTGTGTCCTCAGTATTCTCGGCATTGTTAACTACCTTGATACTGGCTACCTTCTTTTTTGGAAATTGTAATTTCTTTTTTAGTTGAGCAGGTTCCTTGTCTTTGGACTTGGCGTGCTCTTCTGATCGTCCTCTTCTTTCCGATTTCTGCGAGGAATTCTGAAAAGATTGAGAGGGACGTGTATCAATGTCTTGATATCTATCAGGTTTTTTAATATTATCCCTATTTCTAAGGTTATATCTATTCCCAGAGGGGTCACCCTGCGGTGACCTCTGTCTTTGGTTTGGAGATTTCTCTCTTCGCCTAGGAGACCTCCCTCGGGACTGGAATTTCTTTTCTTTAGGATTGGATTGTTTGTTTCCATCCCAGTTCTTTTTTGGTGAATTATTATTATTAAAAAATATTTTTTCTGGACTTGTAGTCAGTTGCGGTTTTACTGGTATTCCACCTAAACTATCTCTGCCTAGTTCTTCATAGGATTTTTCTATGATTCTGGCAATTTCAGCTGGTTGGTCTGCTATATCTGTTTCTTTTAACCTCTGGCGGATCGCCACGTTTGCTGCTTCACCTTTTATGTTGGCTAATAATATAGCCGAGACCTGCTTGAAGTCTTTTAGTAATTTCATACCAAGAGTTAAAGCAGGTTCTGGACCGTATTCATCTTGAATTTGTTTTAGCACATCTGGTATTACCGAAATGGATGGAACACCGTGCGTTTTTGTGTAGATGGAAGCAAAGACTGTACCCCAAGTGTCACAGTCCTCAATGTGTGGTGCGATTCCCATTGGGAGACATATAGTCAGAATCCTGTGTTTTTCTAATGGGGTGGTGTCAGGAAACACCGCCTCTATTTGGGTAATTTTCTGTGCCAACCAGAATGGTATTTGTTCCCGTTTAGCTGGAACTTTACCTAGGCAGGATTGGATGTTCTGTGGTGTAATTTTATTTGTGTTCCCCTGGTGAGGGGTCAGCTGTGGTAGTTTAATCGCTGGCTGAATTGTTGAAGTCCGCATTACATACTGAACTAATTGTCTGTGAATTTTTAGTAATTGTTTTAGCTGTATTAATAGTTCAGCTGCAGGCATCCTATCGATGTCTGGATGTGGTGTGTATCCGGCTAGGACCGGCCACGTTGCTCCTGGTCTTCCTAAAGGACCGAGCCTTGTAATGTGATTGTTATGTTTTAGGGCGCCATCAAATAAGAGCAAATGCTCTTGGAATTTGAGTGGTACTTCCACCTCCTCGAAAGGAGTGTAAATGTCAGGTGGTACCTCAATTTTGTAATAGTGGAAGTACTTTGTTACAGCATTAGCTGCTGGAAAATGTATCCATGTATAGTATACCTCTGTCTGCCGATATTCGTGTGCCTCGATTACGAATATGACTGTGCCACCTCTAGGTGTCAGTCCATTTTCTATAAGTTTTAAGGTTATAGATCTCCTTTTGGCGACCTGGATGAGTATTATATTCGGGTCTGCTGCGAGTGCTGTAGTATCAGCTGCTGCTATTTCAGCTGCTAATCTAACTGCTTCTCTTTCTTCATCACTGTCTCCCATTTTACTGACAGGATGGTATTATGTTTATTTGCAGATCAGGTTTCTTTATGGAAACAGAGATTAGATGCACAATATTTTGGAACACTGTTTATCCTTCAACGTTGACTAGACCAAGAACCATACATAGGAGTTCCCTCCTGCGAGGTTTTGGAGGATATAACCTTTCACCCACTCCAGACGTCTTTGGAGTATTTGGGAAAAGGGGTCTGAGTGAGAAAGCACGACTGAGTTACTCTAAATGTCTTACGTTAGTTTTATCGCCCTTTCCAAACGCGTTGGGCGCCATGTAGTGTAGTTCCTATCTTCCCAATAGGCTCTGCGCATTGGAATAGTACCTACAGCAGTAAAGGCCTAGGCCAGACGTTAACTAGGTCTACTACTGTCGATACTAGACTTAATTTTGGGGTTTGCCAGCTAAGCTCAGAGTTCGCTAGAAACTTTCTCGAATGTTCAGGAAAGAATTGCCTCCCCTGATTAGACAAGAAGGGATTTAGTTTCTGACAACCATAGAACATGACAACTTTGCTCTCCCCTAATCAAGAGTCAATCTCAAGAGTCGTGTGAGCACAAGGCAATTATTTTACTCAGTCAGTACGTGCATTCTTAGTCTCATCAGAATGTAGAGAAAAGGAAGAGACGGGCGTGTTCAATAAAAAGGTGTTATTTATTGATCAGTCTCTTTTCTCATACATGAGAAATGGATCGATATTATTGCAATACTTATAGTTAAGTAAAGTGCATACATTAAAAGCAATAGTATAAAATAATACTGTAAAAACATTGATATGGTTTCTGAGCCATATGATGTTTAAGATGATTAAAATATATTTACATACACATATACATTTGACTAAACGTACTCAACTGGTGTTTCTAAATACGCCTACCCCGTGTACCTGACCTAAGTCTAATGCGTGGGTGGGAATAGAAAGTTACAGTTTAAGTTAAGTTTGTTTTTGCCAAGTGAATAACTAAAGAATTCTCTGTGAGGGGTTATTCAGTTCTGTACCTGGAAGTTAGGATGAATGAGGAATGGTATCTCTTTCTCTGCTCTCGATATTCCAGGCTGCCTGCGAGGGCTACCCGGAAGCGCCGGTGCTGGGTCTCTCGGCTTGAGATAGCAGCGCGTCTCTCAGCGCGTCAGGAAGGCGGGGCTGCTGCCAGCGGGGTCTGCTTCTGCTCTCTGCTTCGGCAAGGGTGGCTGCTCCGTCTTGTCACCACGCGTGTGTTTGCATAGGGCAAGGTCGGCAATATTTATACCTTAAAGGTGCCGAGATTGACGTAAGGATGGACATAGGTACGTCAATAAAGATGTCATACGACTTGCTCGTTAGCACATTCTTTTGCAAAAGTTCTCTGTGAAATCAAAACAATGGCCGCACGGATTATCCAGGTTGTCATAGGTTTGATTTGTTATGAGAACGTCGTATGCCTTATCAGGGGCTGGAGGAATGTCGCTTGTCTAATTAGATCTCAAGCGTTATGACCTAATCAGATAACACGTTCCTGTGCCGTAGTGTGACTGCGTCAGATAACGGTATCTGCATCATGGGGGCTTTCTTGCCTCATGGGCTGACTGTTAGTTAACTTGATAGTTAGTTTAACCAGAATAGGGTCAGGAATAGGGGGATCGATTCAGAACCTATAGAAATACACGACACTTTTGTGCTGACTACCATCCTCCACAAGAACGACCTTTGGTTTATTATTCGGAGGGTGCCAGTCACTGCATTCAACCTGAGGGATAAAAGAGATAGTTTGTCCTGAGGGCAAACCGCTGTTGTCTCTGCTAACTGGTTAATGCACGCTTGGGCCAGTTTCTAGTATAGGAGAACGTACTGCCAACAGTTGGTATTGCTGATCCCCAAAGAAGATGGAGTGGAAGTGGTACTCAGGTAATTGCAAAAGAGAGGCTTACAAGGGGAAATAATTTGAAATGATATGTCCAAAGTGCTGAGAGAAGAATGGTCAAGTTTGGGAGAGCCCTGAGTGTTCACTTTATATGTGATTACCATGTCTTCCCTCACCGCCTTGTCATTATTCTCATGAATACATTGAAGATTTCTGAATGCCTGTCTTGGGAGTAAGTTGATGCTTTTAACTGTCTGTGAATTCCTGCAGAGCCCTCTACTGTGGACGGTTGACTGTGTGTGATTGGGCACTAGTCCCTCCCCCAGCATCAGACACCTTAGTTGAGCTTTGCTTGCCTTGACATGAAAATCGGTGCTGTTTGGCTTCTGCATCCGAGTGTCTCTCTGCTGACATACTTTGGGGTCTTAACTTGCTACAGTGGGCTTGGGGCAGGAAAACAGATAGAACAATGAGGTGAGCACAACACAGGGTCATGATAACATGATCACAGATTCAGCTTCCAGACTGCGTCCTCCGCTGCTGCAAGGGAAAGTGCAAATACACAACGTCAACAAGTGCACTGGCACCTCCTTGTCTCGTTGGATGACCACCAGGGAGACACTCCTTTAGACAGCATTTGGTGCTTGATGCCCAAGTAGAGATAAGATGTGGAAACATTCTTTAATCTTCCCCTCGCAACCAGCACTGCCCTCGTAACCAGCACTGCATTTCTCGCTCTACATCACAACACTCTACAACACTCCACTCTATGTCACATGTCACTCCAATGTACTCTATAATGCTCCACTTGATGACCATGCACTCTACGATTTGAACACATTTAAATCCCAAGGCTGAGGATAAGTTACAGTTAGGGAATGCTTATTAATAATTTGTATACAAAACCAACTTAAACTACACAAAATTCAAAATTTTAAAAATACAGTTAAAACTTAGCTATAACTTGTGCCCCACCCACAACTTACTATGACTCATGCACCTCTGTACACAGTGTTGTGAATGCACTAGCCAGACTACATGAACTATAACTCATGCCTTCCTCTTGCACTGCTTACACCCTTTCATATTACATCACTTGTAGCATATTTAATCATAGCGTTCATAAGGACACTTATGGCATCTGAAAATACATAATTTATGTGAAGACTGTGCATGGCAGAGGGGGGAGTTATAGTTCATGTAGTCTGGCTCACGAGTTCACACGTACACATGTATTTACATGTAACCAGAGCAGTACCTCTTTTACCAGTTGCCTAGCAGCGGACCTTATTAGGGCACCAGCAGCTACACCTCCAAACTATTTTAACGGAAGCTTGCAGTGAGTGAGATTACATCAGGGATGCTCACTCACAGAAGAGTTCCAAAAAACAGGAAGTCCAAAATAAAATAACTGAGGGTGGGAGGTGATGGTTTATGGGCCAGAACTAACACTCTCACACAGTCACGTCAATATATTAGAAGCAATAGGTAGAATACTAGCATTTTATGGGAACGTATGAGAACATGAAACCAAGAACTCTCTACAATACTATCTTTTCCACTTTTTGCAAACAGATAAACTTCTTTACCATTTTTGTAAAGCTTAATAAATTGAACACATAGTAAACACAGGTGCATGTGTGCTAGATCCTACTTGGAGAAAATGTAGTAATAAACACATATCTATAAATTTATTATTGAAGAATGCAGGTATGTATATGGTATTTATATATCACAAACCTATCAAAAAGGCAGCAGAGCACTGTGCCTTTTGGATAAGCATAAAGTCAACGAGTAAGAGGAGAGAACGGTGGGTTTCGGACGATAAATACATTGGGAGTGTAAACTAAAGGTCAGATCTTATGTTGTTACCAGAGGAAAGTGGCATCTTCTAGATCACCATGCCTTTGGATATTCACTACTCACAAAAAGGAAGTATGCAATTAAAGTGTGCTATACCCCTAGATTCATCAAAGTCCCGTTTTGCGAGTCCTTAATTGCGATTATTAAGGAATCGCTATTAAGGACTTGCAAAACGGGATTCATGTAGAAATTGCATGAAGAAATGCGATTCCTACATCTTCCTTATTTGCGATTAGCAAATTGCTAATCGCAAATAAGGAATAACTCCCCATTCATTCCTATGGGCCTAAAGCCCCATAGGAATGAATGGGGAGTTATTCCTTAATTGCGATTAGCAATTTGCTAATCGCAAATAAGGATGCGATTTCAAGGGTGCCAGGGGTGTCCAAAGGACACCATGTAGCACCCCTGAAAAGCAAATGTAGCCAGATGTTGCGCACACACATGTCCAAAGGACATGTGTGTGTGTAACATGCCACTCAGAAAAATGCACTAAAGTGCATTTTTCTGAGTTTTCGCTATTTACCACGAAGTCTGACTTCGTGGTAAATAGCGGCCAGAAATAGCGAATTCGCTATTAGAAAATGGTTAATGAATTGCATTTAAGGAATCTCAAATAGAGATTCCTTAAATGCAATTCCTCGCAAATATGCGATTTCGCAATTAGCGATTTTTGCATTTGGGATGATGAATCCCAAATGCAAACATTGCACTCGCAAAGGGCCAGATTCTCAGAATCTGGCCCTTTGCGAGACGATTTCGGCTTGATGAATCTAGCTGATAGTTCTGTGCAAATCACCACATTTATAAACAAAGCAAAAACATTTTTTGTCTAAGATATAATGACAAGGTGTATATTTATGTGGACCATGCTATGTAACATAAGCAACAGTAACAAATCAAATTCTCCTAAAATCAAAAAGCTTGATAAAGGAGACTGATGGAAGGGGAGGTATTCATTTGTAGAACAAAATAAAAGTTGTGAGGAAGCATGGCAGTTTTTTTCTTTGAAAACAAGACCTTTAATGTTGAAGCACAGGTTGCAGAGAGAGAAAAAGTCTACATAATATACATTGCAAGTCTTGATATTGGCATGTTCATCATAAAGGACAATAATAAAAGAGCTAGGTTCCCAAGCAGATGCCTGTTGTAGTTCCAGAGGTCCAAATGAAGAACCCATCTGGCAATTCCTAGCAAGAAAGCTTGAGCACTGCTTCTCTAGGAACCAATGTCCATCGTTCCTCTGTCACTGCCTATAGATAAAGACTGACTTTTGGTCCCATGGACAAAGTGATGGTGTCTCCATCCATTTCCATATCTGCTTTCTCTCCATGGCCTCAAAATGGATCACCATCAAAAAAACTGCTTATGCTTTTCTCTCAACTTGCATCACGTGAGGATGAAAAACTACACAGAGTTAGTGAAAACTAGTGCATCTATGTTAGACCTGTCAGCTTTGGGGAGGCCGTCCTCCAACTTTTTTTCTTCCTTCTACATTTTGTCTGACCTCATTTTTGCTGGCCTTAGGACTCAGCACACTTTCCCACTGCTACCCAGTGCCAACGTGCATGCATGCTCTCCTCTAAACATGGTAATATTGGCTCATACCAAATTGGCATATTTGCAAGTAAACTGGTACTATAAATGCCCAGGGTCTGTAAATCAAATGCTACTAGTAGCCCTGCAACACTGATTGCACCATCCACTCAAGTAGCTCTTTAAACATGTCTCAGGCCTGCCACTGTAGAGACTGTGTGTGCAGTTTGAGCTGCTATTTCGAGCTGACAAAATAAGCCTTTTGCCAGGCCTAAACCATCATTTTTAATAAATATAAGTAATTCCTAGGATAGGCTCTTGACAGCCCAGATGGCAGGGTGTAGTGTATGTAAAAAGCAGGACATGGACATTTAGGTTTTACATGTCCCGGTAGTGAAAAACTCTTACATATGTTTTTCACTACTGAAAGACTCATATCACCCACAGGATACGATTGGAATTTTATTATTACATTTTATACATGTAATTTCCAAATGGGAATATATAACTGATTCACATTTGGCATCTCTGGAACCCTAATTTAAAATCCTAACTGATGGTGAATTTGTATTTTAAATTACAATTGTGAAAATGCCACTTTTTGATAGTTTGCTTATTCTTGCAATAGACATTTGGTCCCTGCAGCCTGTCTCTGGTCACATGCCGCAGTGTAGTTGGCGGTTATGCTTTGTGTATTCCTCCTAGATAGCCAACACAATGGGAGCTTAGGTGCGACTGAGTGGGCCATCACTGGCTGGATGGGAATGAGGAAGTGGGCTCAGCCTCACTTACACCTGAATAGGCTGTATCCTGTCTTCACACAAAGGGCTGCATGTCACCTGAAGTTAGTCTGGAGAAGGGCACATGTACACTTCAAAAGCATGCCTCTAGAAGCTACCCATCTCGAAGGCACACCTGTATGTAAAAGAAAGACATCAGACACAACCACTCCAGTACACTTCTGGACCTGTGGATACTCTGCCAGTAAGAAGGGCTGTTGTGCTGCCAAAGGACTGCTACTCTGCTGGTCCACACTCTGTGGACTCCTGCTTTTCAATGCTGAACTGTTGTCTGCTGCCCTCCTCGTTGGGTGAGGAGGATTGGACCTCCCTCTCTTGAAACCAGATCCTAGAGTGACTCCAAGGGCTAGTTGGCTGGCCTCCTGATCTAAAGCCTCAGAGACATAGCAGGCTTCAAATAACTTTGCACTTGCACCTAGACTCTGCCATCTATGAGTCGACCCTGCCAGGTGGTGCCACTCCAGTCCTGTACCTTTAAAAGTGGGCATTAGGTGCTTGCCAGCAGAACAAATGCATCTTCTCTCCTGAGTGATGCATCCTCAAGCAGAACCAATGTATCTCATTGGCTGACCAGCGCATCCCTGAGCAGAAATGACGCATTGCTGCTGCTGCATCGATTGGACCCATCACAAAGATTTGTATCACCTCTGCAGATCTTGGTACCAAAGCATCGCCCGACAGTGCAGCGCCTTCACAGCTTAGGTCCTTACATATCTCATCAACAGCAGGCTTGACGACGACAGACTCTACATCACAGCCTCGCGGCTCCTCAGAACTGAGGCTTCACTAGCATCCACAATGCTACATTTCGCTTCACAAGCCCTGTTGATGGGATCCTCGATGATGATGCAATAAGACCCCGTACCGCAGCCTCACCACATCTCTGAACCGACGCATCGCTTTAGCCGCAGAATGCATATTTAACATGGATCCATGCAACGCGCCGCAACCAGGATTTAAGGTACTCTGTTCAGTGGGCCTAACTGGGCCCCTGTAGCCTCCTTCGTTCCCTCGTGGTCGGTCTGAGCTTGTGACTTTCTCCCAGTCTGGTGCGACCAGATGTTCCCAATTGGCCCTTTGTGCTTCTTGCCGCTATTTTCACTTAAAACTTTAAAATTCAATGTCTCTGGTTCTACTAATTGGATTCTTGTCGTTTTGGTCAAGTTTTATTTATTTATTAAAAATTACTCTTTTTTTCTAAATCTGTTGGGCGCTCTTTTTGTTGTGTTTTTTCACTATTTTAGTGTTTGAAGTGTTGCACAAATGCTTTACATATTGCCTTTATATTAGGCTTGACTGCTTTGTGCCAAGGAACCAAAGGGGTGAGCACAGGTTAATTTTAAGTTTACTTTTGCCCGTTTAAAGTACAAGTGGGTCAAGGAAGAGATACACTCCAAGTGATTCGATATCATCTAATAGGAGTAACTACATCATAAGCAAAATGTACACTAACAACACAGATACAAGCAAAATGTTGTGGAAAAAATAACCCTTCCCAATGGATCAGAAGAAGCTACTGAATATTATGCAATGACTTTCTCTGTCTGAAACTGCCACCAAGCACACCAGTGGAAAAACTTTACTGATGAGTCTCCAGAGACAAAACATCATCAAAGTCCATTCCTTCCTTGACATTATACTGGAGACGTGCACGCAAATTCAAAAAGCTTCCCCTAAACCTTTCATAGGCTAAGATAACAAATTCTGCATCCCTAACTGATAGTTCCCAAACTGGGTTTACTAAGCAGATTACGAGCAAGTGGATTTACTCCAAGTTTTTTCTAGTAAAAACAGGAATCCAAATAAGGATATAAATCAATTTTAGGCTTCAAGATCACAAACAAGTAGGTAAAAATATAAGTAAAAAATACTGGGACTGCATCAAATCTATTCACATTTAAGTCAATGGAACTTAGAAGCCGAAAAAATCTATGGTTTCATTGTGGAAAAGTAACCCTACTAATTAAGAAGCCCTAATATTTAGATGGAAATCATCCACTTTGTTTGCTATGAGTCCACTATATAGGTACAGGGCCCGTTTTAGGAAAATTTATATTTTGCCTACCTATAATTTGCCCTTTATCTCCTGAAAGGTCATTGAAACATCAGCACGATTTGTTGTTATTTCAGAAGTACTAATCTGGAGTTCCCCAAAAAATATAACAAATCAACATTTAACTCAGAATGTAGGGACCAGTTTTGGAAGCTGTGGTGCAAATAAGGATCACAATTATGTTGCTTACGGAGGAAAGTATAATT
Organism: Lissotriton helveticus; assembly: GCF_964261635.1. NCBI lineage: Eukaryota > Metazoa > Chordata > Amphibia > Caudata > Salamandridae > Lissotriton > Lissotriton helveticus. The sequence continues at coordinate 1,483,529,820 of NC_136063.1, read as the reverse complement.
TACTATCATAAATCTTTCCCCGCTCTACTCAGCCTTGAGCCAGGGAATTCTTGAGTCTTTTATGGTTGAAGTTGTTCTTCTTTTATTTGTGCATCATTTGTGATTGAACATGACATGGAACTCAGAGGTAAAACCAATCAAGGTGATTTGCTAATGTTTCCAGGCCTCTAATGAATGTTCTAGTTGGTTGATTTGCTAAACTTTGCAACAATTTCTTGCTTTCCAAAGCTGTCACAATTTCCTTCCTCAATCATACATTTTTTCCGGAAATTGAGAAAGATTTAGTTTTCATTCCATAAAAAAACCAATAAAACCTGTTGTTGGACTTGTAACCCTTAGTGTGGCCTTTCCCTAAATCTTTTTCCTTACTCCTCCTGTTTTTGATGAATTCGTATTTATTGGCCTTATGACTCTGCCCACTTTACCACTGGTAACCAGTGCTGCAATGGTTGTGCTCTCCCCTTTAAACATGGTGAAATTGGCTTGCACCCAATTGACATATTTAATTTATGTGTAAGTCCCTAGTAAAGCGGTATTACATGTACCCAGGGCCTATAAGTTAAATGCTGTGAGAGCGCCTGCAGCACTGATTGTGCCACCCACTTGTGCAGCCAGTGCGTGCAATTTGAAACCGGTATTTCGGCATGGCAGAATAAGTCTTTTTCCAAGCTCACACCTGCCTTTTTAATACGAATAGGTCACCCCTAGGGGAGGCCCTAAGCAGTCCACAGGGCAGGACAAGTAAGACATGCAATTTTCTTTCACATGTTCAGATAGGGAAAAACTCTTAAATGTGTTTTTCACTGTTGCAAGGCCTACCTTTCCCTTAGGAAAACATTGGAGTTACCTCATTACATTTAATAAACTGCAACTTCCAAATGGGAACAGGTAAACAGCTCATGTTTGTTGTTTTGGGAATTGTAATGAAAATTCCTCTTTTATGGTGAAGTCAGATCTTTGAGAAAGTTAACATTGTCTTGCCCTGGCCATTTAGTTCCTGCAGCCTGTGTCTGGGTCACATGACTTGGTGTAGTTGGCAGGTGGATGTTGGGTATTTCTTCTAGACAGCCACTCACAAAAGAGAGCTTAGGTGTGCCTGGATGGGCCATCACTGGCAAGATAGGAGGGTGGGTTTAGGCACAGCTCTACTTACACTTGAATAAGCTGGTTCCTGCCATCACACAAGGTGTTGCGTACAACTTGTAGTTGGTCTGGGGGCAGGGCAGGGTAGGCAGGCAACTTGTGCACTTCAAATGGAAACCTTCTATAGCTTTCCCCACTTCAAAGGAAACACCAGGTATAACTATTGGACTTCAGACATTATCTCTTCAGTACACTTCTGGAACCGTGGAAGACCCTGCCAGGAAGAAAGACTGCTATAATGCTGAAAGGATTTTCACTTGGCTGGACTGCTGCCCTGAAAGACTGCTGCATGTTGTGCTCACCTGCTGCCATTTTGCCTGGCTGGGAAGGACAACCTGCAACCTGCACCAAGGCCCCCTGAGAGTTACTGCAAAGGTTAGTCTCTTGTAACAATCACCTGGACTCTACACCTGTGAGTCCTACCATTATCGGTGGTGTCACCTTAGTCCTGGACCCTTGAAAGTGGCCCAAACGTGCTCGCCCAGCCCTTCTGTGGATCCTGTAGAGCCAATGTTTCTCCTCTGCTGCATAGAGCAACTCCGAGCAGAACCGACACACCACCTCTGCTGCATGGACATTCCCAGCACCAGGATTACACATTGCAGTTTGTTGAAATCCACACATTGCCTCACTTGGGTGGCGCATCCCCGATGCTGGACTTTGCATTGTAAGTCCTTGTTGACAAGATCCTCAACAAAGAAGCAGGACATCTTATCAAAGCCTCATAGCTCCTCAGAATCGGCACATCACCTCAGCTGTTCGACGCGTCCTCAATACCAGACCCTGCATTGCAAGCCTTCATCAAAGGGATCCTTAATAATGATAATAGTGAAACTATAAGCCTCTAGTTTCATCCCTTTAGTGCCCTAAAGGGATGAAACTAGAGGCTTCTAGTTTCACTATTATCAGTGTTCTAAGACGCCGTTGGACCCTCGACGTCACCTTTAGGAGCACCATAAAATTGGAGTAAAACTTTCCTTTCCAGCAATAAGACTAACGCTAGCTGTGCATCTATCCTACACAACATTATATCCTTAATAATGAGTCAGGACCTCGCATTGCAGCCTCGCAGCTCCTCGGAACTAAAGCATTGCTTCACTTTAGCTGTGTGATGTGTCTTTAACGCGGGACCTCACAATCCTCCACAAACAAGATTTATGGTACTCTTGGTTAGCAGGCCTAACTGGGTCCCTGTGGACAGCCCATGCTAAAACATGGTCACCCTGAACTTGTGACTTGTTCCCTCTCTACCGCGACCAGATATTCGTAGTTGGCGCTTTGTGCTTTTTAGTGCTATTTTCAGTTAAATCTTTAAAATTGCATAGCTCCGGATCTACTGATTGGATTTTGGCGTTTTGGTCTTGTATTATTTATAAAAATGTACTCTATTCTTCTAGCCTGGTTTAGGATCCCTTTTGTGGTGTATGTTCACTTTGTTACTGTATGAAATGTTGCACAAATACTTTATACATTGTTTCCTGAGTTTAGCCCGACTACTCCATGCCAAGATACTTGAGGGTGAGCACAGTTCAATTTAGTAATTGCTTGTGACTTCACTCTGACAAGGATTGTGGATCCTGCTTGAGTAGGGTTTCACCCCCTCAAGCAGTAACCCAATTTGTTTCAGCCACTTCCAATTTCGGGTGATGCTCTTTGGCTTAAAGAATTCCGCAGCCACCTTTCAGAGGTTGGTGATTCGGTCCTGGCTGGGATGGAGGCATTCTGTGATGCTTACGTCGATGACATTGCTGTCTTCAGCTCCAGCTGGGAGGAACACCTGTACCACCTCCAGGAGGTGCTTCAGGCCCTGCAGCAGGTAGGCTTGGCTATCAAGGCCAGTAAATTCAAGATAGGGCAGGGATTGTGGAATGACTGGGCCGCATGTTGGTCAAAACAAGGTGCAGCCCCTCTAAGCCAATATTGAAACTATTCTGGCCTGGCAACCCCTCAAAACCCAGACTGAGGCGAGGGCCTTCCTGGGTCTCACTAAATACTACACGAGGTTTGTTAAGGGACATAGTACTTTTGCTGGCGCCTTAACTGAGCTAACTTCTAGCCAGCAGCCCAAAAAGGTGGGCTGGTCAGAAAGCCTTTGACACCCTCAAGGATGCCATGTGCACAGCACCTGTACTTCTCCAGGGTATTTATTGTGCAGGCATAAGCTTCAGAGCATGACATAGGGGCTACCTTTGCCCAATTAAAAGAGGACAGTCTGGAGCAACTTGTATCCTTCATCAGTAGTACCTCCCCGGGAACAAAGTTGGCGTGCTATTGAGAGGTAGGTCTTTACTGTGGTCTGGGTGCTGAAGAATCTGAGACCATGCGTGTTTGAGACTCACTTCCAGGTTCAGACAGACCACAGGGGCGGACATTTTGTCCTGCAAAAATAAACCCGCACCGAGGGTGAGTTAGTCATTTGCGCTCCCAACAAAAATACGGGGACGACGCTGAACAGCAGAATTCTTCAATTGATGCATCAACCTAATTGGTTGGTTGTATCCTTTTTCCCACTGCCACACTCGGTATGGTGATAAGATTCACACACTCACACTGTCTCACATCTCACCTGGACCCCCCCTGCACCCCTGAAATGTATTTTCAAGTGCATGTTTCACACACACATGTCCTAAGGACATGTGTGTCTGTAACATGCAAGTTTAAAAAATGCATTTTTTTGCTTCTTTTAAAATTTTCGCAAATTAACACGAGGGTAAACCTCGTGTTAATTTGCACTTCCAAATTCAAAATTCACTATTTTTAAAAAAATTATGCATTGCATTTAAGGAATCGCACACATGCGATTCCTTAAATGCAAACGCATTTTTTAGAAGTGCAAAAAATTCCTAAAAGTTTCATGCATAGCAAAAAGTGATTTTGGAATCGCAAACGGCCGAATTTTCCGATTCGCACCGTTTGCGATTCCAAAAACCTTTGATGCATGTGGGGGCTAGATACAAGCATCAAAGCATGGTATGCAGTCGATAGAGCATAATAACATCTGCAGTAAGATAGCAAATATAGAATTTAGTGGGTAACTGTCATTTATGGGGACATTTTTATCTGAAGGGTTCTTAGTGACATCAATTAGACAGTGAAAATGAAGCACGAGTTGCCTATAATTTCACGCAGAACCGCAAGGTGAAAAAACATTCCTTAACTCTCAGTTACCCTTCTATAACTTTATGTTATGTAATGCCCCCGACATCATCTGTCCCTGTTCACAACTGCTAGGCTGCTAGGCTGAGGCAAAGGAGTGAATGGGGGAGCAATACATAATATGACCTATTCTCCCTGTTCCAAATGTGAAAAATTACCTTATCTGCCATCCATACCCAACACCCACCACCTTACCTGACTTCCATCCCCTTCCGGCAACTGTGCTTTCTGCTTTCAGTCAAAGCGGAAAAGCTACACTGAGCTGACGGTCTCTCAGAGAGCCATGTAAGCCTTGCCTGAAAGGCCTTTATGATGTAGCAACAGATTGAAATGAGCTTTGTTACCTACTGTTGCTACATCAAAGCAGTTAATTCCCAGATTTAGAATGTGGGGTAAACAATAGAGGTTTCCTATTAAAGCCATGCATAACAAACTGTTTATTCATTTGTGTTAGATGTCTGTATGCACTCAACATATCAATATTAGGTTGACTGCAAACCTTTCCACTTTCACAGATGTTTGAGAAATTAATTTTGAAAATTCAACAAGTTCTGAATCATGGCCTGTTGAAGTTCAAAAAGTGGGTAGAACATGTCATCAAAACATGCGTAGGTTTCTCTGGAGAAAACCCCAGCAAATACTAAAGGTTGTGGGTGTATTCCCTAAGAAAGGTTTTTTGCCAGAAAAATCTCATGTGATCCATTATATGCAAGTCGTTTCGCAAAAAGCTGTGAACAATTTTGCCAGCCGATGTTTTATTTTGCCACCCTGGTCACTGATTCGAATTAAGGAGTGGACCAGTTAGAATATCCTTATTTGAAGTCAAATAAATTAGCATTAAGTAGGTACTTGTACAAATTCATGACTGAATTCCAGGCCACATATCAAGCTTGAATGATGCAGCAAATAGTTCTTGTTAGGATTCTAAAATAGGTACTATTGAAGTGTAATAATAGTGGAAAGTTCAGGTCACACTAACTTCACTTGAAGACATACCAGAGCCATGTCATATATGACATATTGACTGTTCCTGGCATTTATCCTATAGCACATTTAATGCTATGAGTAATAAGCTCAAATTATTAGCGAAAACGTCCATGTTCGAGAATAAAATGTACTATAATCTTAAATGTCAGAACTGTATGAAGGGCTCACAAATCACCTGGGGCCACTTGGCAGCTGTTAATGGCCTGAACACATAGATCTATGGCGTGGATACTGTGTCTGAAGGATAGATTGTTTCCCGGAAGAAAGCAAATAGTTCATTTGTTTTCCTGCAGCTGAAACAGTAAACCAAATAAGTGCAATATTTTTCCAGTGAATAGTGAAATGCAAGAAATGACCTGACATTTTAACCCTGCTGTTAACTCAAACATCAGACAGACTGCAACTGTTACACACTGCTGTACCCTTTCCCCTCTAAAGATTTAGGACCTGATTTAAAGTTTGCAGGTAGCTTGTCATCTGTTATGGTGACAGAGGATGTGACGTCTGCCGCCCTAACAGGCTACCTCCCCCTATATTTAAAGAGCCATGCCGGATCAGTGGCGAAATCTGAATACACTGCGAGATTGGTGTGCAGCTGTAGACCTTCATGTAGGCTGCTATTGAGATCCACACATGTGTGTGAGAATGTAGGAGAGATGATTTTTACTAGGAACCACAGGATACTGACTGTCTCCCTGTCTATAATTCACTTTACAAAAATGAATTCTACCACCCATCCTTCAGTGCCTTACTAAACCTTCATCGACCATCCCCTGAGTGAAGTTGTATATTTATATTATTAACTCTCACACACTCCGGGCACCCACACTACAGGTCAGGCCCCAGGGGATGGGGTCCCCGGGGACTAAATCAGCCAGGGAGGGGACTTCATGGTCAAGAGCAGTGCATTGGGGCGGCTGAATTTCACTGGTTTTGTAAGAGTGAAATCTGAGCCTAACTATAACGTCCCTGTAATCTTTGTATTTTTCAGTGAATTTCGAAGGTTTTTTAAATTCTAATTCCTAAATGTAACGTTCTTGTAACCTTTGTTTTTAGTGAATTTCTAAGGTTTTTTAAATGCTACTTCCTAGCTATAACATCCATGTAACCTTTGGTGTTTTCAGTGAATATAGAATTATGAATAAAGTTGTTTTCAACGAAGTAATTCTAAGAGAAATCATGCACAAGCAGGGAGAGGCTCTCGTTGTCAATGTCACTTGGATGCTTGAGGTTGAAAGCTGCCAATTATTGACAGCGAACAACCTACAATTGTGAGCTTATGGGGCCACTAGTGACCACCTTTGGAAAGGTGATCCAATTGATTATATGTACAGGGCATGATATTAATTTGGCAGCAAAGCACAGCATGTACATCTTTATACTCTTCCACATCATTCCACCCCAATCCCATATTTGATAAAAATATACTTGGTGCCCTGTCACTCTCCCTTTCTTCCCTCTGGTCACCAACTCCACCTACAGTCAAAACATACCTAACATTCGTCTAAAGATTGCGGGGCATATTATCAAGGGATTTATCTCCGCTTTTTTGGCTTTAAAAGCCAAGACAGCGGAGATAAAATTATCTCCCTATTACCTAGCTGTCGCTAACACCAGTTAGTGACAGCTAGTAGGAAATAGCGACCATCTTGGGCCCCGCTTTACATGTCAAAGAAATGTATCACTAATGACATGCAAAGTGGGCGTGCCAAGATGTTAGCGACTGGAAACAGTCGCTAACATCGCTATCTCCTATTACCGACTTTTGGAGATATTCGCGCTAAGCGTGAATATCTCCAAAAGCTAACACCTGCCCTGAGCAGTTCTTAGCCATGTTATCCAATGGGAGGTGGATAACATGGCTAAGAGCATTTGCTCGGTAATGCATGAATATCGCTGACTTTTCAGCGATATGCATGCATTTCGGCCGATTTTTATCGCTTAGGAGATAAACCTTGATAATATCAAGGCTCCTAAGCGATAAAAATCGACGCTACACGGCGATAAAATTATAGCCGCTAAGCCAACATAGTGATAATTATCGCTAGTTGTTGGTAATATGCCCCTGCATTTTTTAGAAAGTCCCTTTGTGATAAAGTGACAATAAAAACAGGATAATTGTGAAAAATACACATTAGTGAGAAAGGCCTGTGAAAGAACACCTGTGATGAAAGGGTCCTTTATGATAGAATGTGTCCTGCCTAGCCTGCCAATTTGGTAGTTTTTGACACAGTGCTTGCTGTGTGAGTTAATATCAGTGAGGAAGCGTAATATCAGAAAGTATTGTCATCAAACAATCTATGAGGAAATGCTTATGAATGAAAGTGCGTCATGAGAGGCTGCCCGTGCGCACGAGTGCATTCAGCAAAATCGGAATAAGAATTGCATGACAAATAATGTCTGTTAGTAACTACCAATGTGTAAGAATGCATGTAAAAGACATTGTGAGATTGTCTGTTTGAGTGCATGTCTATCGCTGAAAATATGTGAGCCATTTAGAATAAGAAAGTGTATCTGATTATTGGGGGATGGGCTTGCCATTTTACGTTTAAAAATCTGTGGCCACTCTCCCTCTCAGTCAAGCAGAAGGTTTTCTAGCATGTAACTTCTCCGCCAAATTTAATGGAATCATAATCTGCAAAAACAACTGTTGTATTTAGAAGTAATCCAGGGACAATAGTATCTTAACAGTAGGTAAATTCAGGATCAACATTCATGCCTATTCTCCTCAGCCAGTTCCAATCAATTGTCATTAACTGTCATTCAAGGCCCTCAACATTCCACTGGTTGCAACAAGGATCACAAAGGAGGGAGAAGGCAGGATGCAAAGGGTAAATATGATATATATACTATATGAATGGAATGAGAAGATACAACAACACCAGAATATATTATAATGTAATGTGGTTTTATAGAGTGCAAACTTACCAACCGTGAGTGGATCCAGGCTTTGAATGTCTGTGAGAGCATGCTTGTGAAAAATGGGCAGTCTTTTAGAGTGTCCCTAATGTCTAAAGACTTTCATAGTATAGAGTCCCTTCAGTTGTATGGAGCAATTTATACCCCGAAGTGACAACACAGCAAAACACCCTCTTTCACATGACATTAGTGCTGACTTTTGAGCGTGGTTTGCACCCTATTAAGACTGTTAGTGAGAAATGAAAAAAAACTTTGAGCAAACTAGTTTGCATCCATTCTGCCCATTTTATTATGTCTTGGTGATGGTCACTCCTTGCGCAAGTGCTACAACAGGTCCATCCATCCATCTTACCTCTAACACAGAAGTCTAAATTGCACTCCTGGTCTTGCTTAGGTTTCAGAGGCTCTGGCATGCATTTATTCACATGCATTCTGGCTTTCCTTGTGTGGTAAAGAAGCTTGAGACAGTTGTCAACTGAAAACTATCCACAGACTTGTAGAGAAGTAGCTTCTTGAGAGATTTTCGGTTAGTCATACTCCAGATCTCACTGATGCACCTCCAACTAAACATCAGGGAAGAATTACTGAACTTCCAGAACCTCAGCCACCCCTGTGAAGTAATCTACAGACCTCTGGGAATCTTCTGAAACCGTTAACCATCAGGTAATAATCGAAGATCTCTTTAGGACAGCTGACATCACAGGACCAACTCCACCTTGATTGGCCTTATTCCTGCATCACCATCAGGCCTAATTGGATGCATTTCCAGATGCATTCCTCTCAGGTGCAGAAGACATTTAGGGGCATATCAGCAAGGCGGCGCTATGAAATTATCACCGCTTTTGCATCCGTTTTCGGGCGAAAAGTGGCAATAATTTAATCGCCTTATCAGCAAAGACACGCTATTGTGTGTTTTGCTGATTTAGTACCAGTGACAACAACGCCTAGCTTTGCATCTCTAATGAGATGCAAAGTTGGCGTTCCTCCTCGAAATAACGGGAGAAATGTCGCTAAGCGACATTTCTCCAATTATCAAGCTGCATGCAAACAGGCAGCAATAAGAAAAGTAGCGCTAACCACGGTTATCGCTACTTTTCTTACCCCTGCTTGTAATCTGATTTAGCCATGTAATCTAATGGGAGGTGGATTACATGGCTAAAAACACCTTGCCCTATCAGCAAGGTATTGCTGGTCGCAGTGCGATTATCGCTGGATTTCCAGTGATAATCACACTATTTTCCAGCTAACACTTGGATTCCTATCGCATTGGAGCTATGCGTTGCTGATAGCCCGCTATCTCCACGATAGGAACCAGCGTTAGCCGGTGATAATTATCCTAGCGCTAAGCGCGCTTAGCAATAATTATCGCCTGGCCTTGCTGATATGCCCCATAATGCGGTTTACATGACAGCTTGTTCCTTTCACCGATAATATTTAAACCATACATGGCCTCATTGATTGAAATCCTTGACACCTACAACATTGAATATCATATTTAGATGGAAAACATTCGGCTTCATCTTAAAGAAAATGTTCTCAACCAGCCCATATGCCGCTGACATGTTCATCTCTGGATGCTGGACAACTGACCCAGACTAAAAGGCAAAAACTCTGCTCCTGAGCCCTGTGCTCCTTCGCTTCACCCCACTACAATAGCCAGAAGAACAGTGTATTCACCCGGGAAACATCCTTTACTACGCAACTTTTACAACGCAGTGCTTTTACAAGGCAGGTTTCACAACGAAAACCATTACAACGCATTGCACTGGGGGGCGCTCTAGGATAAGTAATAGTTTAATTTACTATCCAACACCTTCCCTACTATCCACGGGGACTGGAGTTGGAATAGTAAATTAAACTATTCACTATCCAGCACCCCCCAAAGCAATGCGTTGTAATGGCTTGCATAGTAAAACTTGCGTTGTAACGGAATGCGTGGTAAAAGCATGCGTTGTAACAACGTACATCCATTCACCCAACCTTGGTGCAAACAGCACATAAGTGCTCTTGACTCTTCTATCACTCACATCTTCGAAGAGGGGCTCTGATAATTACGGTGCTCTCGAAAAGTGTCTGTAATGGTGGATGTGGTCAGGTCCCGGCCTTTCCGACATACCTCTCTCTCTGCTCATCTGCTGACAGGGCTGAAATGACACGATCACATCACACTTGCCCTGTAATCCCCCCCACCCGCTTCCAGTAAAAGAAGAGCAAACTTAAAAATAGGCTACCTTTCAAATCTGTTTGTGTCTAGTCATTCTACCAAAAGCCTGATGTCAGCCAAGCAAGACGTTTAATGATCTTATCATTTAGATACAACAAATATGGGGCTTGTTCCTTTGCTGCTCAAAGCTCCTCCCTGTGAAATTCTGCATCACTATAATTGAGGTTAGAAAATGGCGTTCTAAAAATCTGAAGCTTCTTAAAGACACAACACTTAACACTATCCTTTGAGTAATAATGTGTGGTATAGACCTCGCATGTTCGATCCCTTGTTCTTCTCAGTCACATGTCTAAAACCTGATGCTCCCTACAAGGCTTTATCTTCTCGTTGGTATCTTTTTTTACAGGAATCTACTTCCAACACCCTTCTTTTCAATTTGGTTTGTAATCTTTTTCCTACAAGGTTCCTGTAAGCTGGCCTACCCTCACACTGGAAATCCTATATGAACCCATATTGAAAAGTGCTTTGAGGCCACTGTAAGGTGTTTTTCAGCACTTTACGAATAAAAAACAAATAGACATATATAATGCCTCCTGCCTGTGAGTGTTCCTCGTAGTTGTTAATGCCTTTATCCCACATTTACTTGCCTCTTAAATGAAGGTCAGTGCTACTGCGGCACAAATAATTTTGCATCCATTTTAACACGATGGTTGATTATGAGTCGAGCGCGACTTTCATACATTCAAGTAGGTTTCATTGTCAGTTTTACTCCAGCTATGCCTTATAGCATAACTGAGTGTCAGAATGCGTAAATACCTGGTGCAAAAACGTGTCCTAAATATGGATTATGGCCTACAACTTGGCAAAGTAGTACATCCGTTGCAAAAATTCAGCACACAGACAATGAGAATTGTGCCTGGGACTTTTTAGGCATCATAGATTGTCACGTTGGATTTCACCATCTTAAAGTTGGTTATTAATAACTTTGCAAACCTCATCAAATAAGTAAAGAAGGTAAAGAAGGGCAGTTTTCAAAACTGAGGGTGACACCTTCAAGCGAATGTTATGCTTTCCAGGAGACGAAAAACAGATGAGCTGGGGCATCATGTAAAGCACTGCAAAGGGGGGAAACCACCAATGTAAGAACCGCCAAACGTACAGTGTCCGCCCTATTTCGATCCCAGGGAAGCACCAGGTTTCCACTGCTGTTGCCCTTGCTGACTTTGCCGGTGTAAACCTTTGACCTAGTGGCCCATCTGCCAAGGGGCAAACAGATACTAGTAAAGACCATCGTTTCCTTTCGAGGGTGGGCAAATAATAGTCATTTGTGTTGCCCATTGTATGGTGGACACAGGCAGGGAAAATGCAGGTTGGCCCCCCATACTCATCAGTGGCAGTTCCTCTGCTAAGGCGGAGGAGAGTTGGTCGACTGCGCTGAAAGAAAATTGTCATTTAATTTTTCCGATTATATGCAGTCAGTGCCTGTGTGAGGTGGTGGGGGGCTGCCAGAGCAGGGGGAGGGTGGTTTACACTCCCAAAGTGCGCATAGACTGTTTGGCCGGCCCAGGGCCGACCAAACAGTTCATGCGCACTTTGCTGTTACTACCAGGCTGCATTACACAGCCTGGTCAGCAACATGCACAGCCTCGCTGTTCGAGGATGAGCGCCGATCCACAGCACTCAGACCAATAACAACGCTGCATTGCAGCATTGTGATTGGCTATGGGGAGCCTGTGTTCCAGGTGCTTCCTGCAGCTGCTGCCAGCCAAGACTGGAGACCGAAAGATGAAGAGGAAGCAGGGTAAGCGACGTCGGACAGCCGTCCTCAGGTACATTTTTTTGTTGTTAATTAAACCATCGCCCCTCCCCCTCCATTGGTAGCAGGCGCAACTGATCCTCATCTACAAAACTCTCTGCGTATTGGGTCATTTATTTCTTGTTCACAGAGTTTCGGAGTCTGTTTTCTCTGAACACACAGGGGCATATTACCAAGGCAGCCGAAATGAAATTATCGCCGCTTTTACGACAGTTAGCGACAGCGTTTAGGTGATAGTGAGTGGTTTGGCGCCTGCTTTGCATTTCAGCGATTTTTATCGCTAATGACATGCAAAGTGGGCGTACCCAACCTGTTAGCGACTGAAAGCAGTTGCTAACTTCGCTATCGCCTACTATCAACGCAGGCGTAGCGACAAACAAAATTTGCACTAAGCTCGAATCTCACTGAAAACTAACGTCTGCTAAGACCAGTTCTTACCCTTTATATCCATTGGGAGGTGGATATTCAGGCTAAGTCCCTATTAGTGATAATGCCTGAATATCGCTGGATTTCCAGCGATAGTCACGCATTTCGCTGTTATCGCCGGATATTTTATCACTTTGGAGATAAACGTTGCTAATAGCACATTATCTCTGCGATAAAATCCTGCGATGCGATAAAAAAAATGTCGCTAAGCTTATTTAGCGATAAATATCGCTCGTTGTTGATAATATGCCCTATAGTTTGACGGGTGGGCAGTTTATACATGGTGCCCATTCATTAAACGTCTGCGGCGGCTGCTTTACATCACAAATACCGCCGTCATGCTGGCCAGGATCTCTACATAAGGTAGACAGTCCTCTGGCAGGGTAGTGGATGTCATGATCCCAGCAAAGCAGAGGATCAACAGACCTTTCAGCTGTGTCTAAATGGATTCCCTACTTCTTGAAGAGAATTTGGCCAATAACAAAAATGGTGATGAACTTCATGATCTTGTGATTTTTCACTTTCACAAAACTTCACTGACAGAATTATAATTTTCACATCCCTGTGAGTTTTTATGGCCGAATTTGTACAATCATATAAAATATACTTTTGTTTTACCAACATATATGTTGATAACGTGCTCAGACGTCTAGTGACAAATAGGGGAATTTTAATCCCTGCAGTTACATCAAAGGTAAATGTGCAGAGCTAACAACTACGCTCTATGAAAGTGTCTTGTTGTTTTAGGTTAACCAAACCGGAGGAGAAATTGTGCAATCAACAAGAAAGCAAAACATGTGGTTAAACCAACAGAGCATTACAACTCTCTACAAGAAGGCTAATTGAAGCCAAGGTCTTTACTCCTGTTGATCTTAGCCTCAAAGGAGGGAAAGGAAATACGTCATATTTTTGCTTCAGCTTGTACAAATACATTTGGTGAAGGTTAGGTGAACCTACTTTGTGACGGGCACCGAGATGCTCTGCAGGAAGAGCCACTGGCTGCAGTAGTGCAAGTAAAGCCTCACAAACCACATTATGGCCAGCAACAGCATGATCAGCCAGAAATCCTTGGAGAGCCATTCTGCCAATCCCAGCTCGGAAAACACTGTCCAAGTGACAAACTGGGTATGTTTGATGATTCTTCTGTATGTTTTCATTTCAGTTTTCGATTGGCGGCTGAAAGAAAATGCAATACATTAAACATATGTGGAAAGATTTAAGATATGTTCTGGTATAGTGAAAATGGGTCTGACTTTCATAATGCAAAACAGGTGCAGTGCTGATTTTACCCTAGCAATCATGATGAAGAATTGCACGAAAGGAACCATTTTTGCACAGGTCAGTTGTTGCTATTGTTGTTTTTGCCCCAATTGGTAATTGAATTTGTTGGCGGGAAATTGCACTAGACCAGCTTTGCACTATATAATTTGGTACTTGATGTGCAGTGAAAAGCACCATAAATAATTACCAGTAATATTTCCACTAATATTCGTTTCTCCAAGTCCTTCTTTACCTCTTCACAGGCATTGCTTAATAAGGTGTGTCGGTATACTGGAGAAAACCAACATATACATGGTGATGATAGGGGTATGTAGGATAGGAGAAACAAGAACCAACAAACCTGCAGCAGGAAACAGTAAAGGAGTAAGTAGGATAAAGAGCGACAAGAGAAAGAACCCGCAAACCTGCAGCAGGAAAGAGTAAAGGAGTATGTAGGATAAAGAGCTACAAGAGAAAGAACCCGCAAACCTACAGCAGGAAAGTGTAAAGGAGTATGTAGGATAAAGAGCGACAAAAGAAAGAACATGCAATCCTGCATCAGGAAAGATTAAAAATTAAAGTACATTTCCTTTAAAAAAACATAAGGGAATCGCTCTCCTGTTCCTATTATTCATCTAAGCCGCCCCTTAGTGAAGATATACCAAAGCACCTCAAACCAGTGTTCACCAGGATCCACCCGGTAAAGGAATGCCAGTATTGCCTGAGACGAACCTAGTTTTGATGCCCAACAGCTGAACTCTGTTCTAAGGAAGCAAATAATAATCACCTTTTCACCAGTGAGCTCAACAGTGCCTGAGGAAGTTAGGGTGATCTAAGCTACAGAATGTGACAGAAGCTAAAATTTAAAGGACCTGACCCAAATCAATTGCATGGGCATTGGTCGTGATAGATGTCTCAGACAATTTGTGCTCTCAGGAAACAATACATACCGCCCTTGGTGAAGGTTAGGCTTCCATGCAGGTGTATGTCCTGCCGAAGAGGATCTTAACCTCAGGCTGGAGCTGCTGACAGACCAGTGGGAGGAGTTTTCCACACTACAACTCAGGGCTGCCTTTAGCCCAGCATTGTACCTCGAAATTGCTGCAATAGCAACGCACCATCCATTGCAGGGCCACTGACGTACTGCTCTATAGGCGGGGACTTTCAATAGGTGGAGAATGAACAATACGTGCCAGTAGAAGGCTGCAGAGCGGTGGTGGCCATCTCGCTGCCCTGTGCAGCAACAGGAATATTTTGCCTCTGTCGTGCAGAGCTCATTTTATCTCCTTTTAAAAAACGTTGTCAGCTTTACACTTAAAAGCTGGCGAAGTTAAGAAAGTCAGACGAAGTTGTGAAACCTTTCAGTTTGCTGTTTCACACACCCCTATTTTTCAATATGCTAATAATATATTTAAATAACCTACTAATATAGCTATTGCAGAAGCGGCAGGTACTTTGGCTTGATTTCTTGCTTTATTGGTTTGATTTACTTTAAATACCAGGTGCCTTTAATTTACCTTTGTGTAAACAACGTCATAATTAATTTGAAAGTTTTTTGGGAAAGATTATCACTTTCACTGACCAATTATGAACGTTTTTTGGGTCTGATAACTGTGCCCTTCTGTGATTGGGACCCGGACCTATGCTATCTCTCTGAGGAAGCTGTTCCCCCAAGCTAACATAGGAGAGCCAAGAGTAGAATGGGGATATTTAATAACATTTTCCAGAATGAGGGTATCCTTGTACCAGTAAAGGATTATGCCCCATAATCACTTTCGGTACCATCTTAGCACATACTGCATTGAACCTACCAACATTACTTCTTTTCACCAAGAATCTAATTTCTACGTCTTGTAGTTCAGTGGAGATAAGTCCCTGTCCCATCTCTCCTGCACTCGGTCAGCATCCAGCATGTGTCCGGGATCTGACCCTTGCAGGCAACGTTCCTGAGACCTACCAGACTCAATGGACTACTGAAAGGACTGCACCAGACGAAGGACCACAGAAGCTACCATGTGCCTGATATGACCTTGAAGCAACATCTCAGCGAACACTCTCCACTTATGTGGAGAACCTAACATTTGAATTCTTGAGACCAGCGTCCTTGCTTTACCATGCCTGAGTAAATACCAAAGACAGAAGTCACCAATACCATGCACCTGGCTTCGAATTATGTTAGTCTTTTACTCTGTTGACAGTCGAGCTGGGAGAAAACAGGTTCTGTACTTTCCAGACACTGACAAGTATCTGCACAACTAAATCCAGAATACCGAAAAAGAAAAGGAAAATAAATAGGCACATTAACCTTAGCCAAGACTCCAGAAGGAAATCAGAAGTCAAAACCTTGCCTCTGCCAATGTGGACTGGACAGGGTTAAAGATCACAAGTGAACGTATGAGAGGCAGACACAATACACGTTATATTTGGAAATTCACCTTCCAATCGTGCAGCCTAGAGAGGGAGCATCTGTATCAAATAAAAGGCACTTTAGTACTAGGCAGCAGGTTTCCTGACAACAGGGCCTGATGGCATCTCATTAACAAAGTACTGTGACAAGACGAAGGACATGGAGGTGATATTTTACTTTTTATCAATGTAGGTACCATCAGACCATGTAAATGATCGACTGTTTCTATATGCAGTAGTGTGCATGCAAACAAATCTAATCAAACATAGGTTCATGGAACACAATGGCATCAAATAAGGTATCACTGATATCCTATTGCTATAATATAGACTAAATCTAATAATCCATTTACAAAGTATATGATACCATATAAACATACACTTGTTAGCCATCTCAAGGTCTTACCAATACCAACCAATTGGTGCGTGACATGGTCCAATGTGGGTAGTGGTTTAACCACATACCATAACGGAACATAACTTAACATAACGTAACATAACATAACATAAAATAACATAACATACCATAGCTTAGCAGAACATAGCAAAGCATAAGATAACATGACGTAACATAACAAAACATAACAAGTTAAATAAATCACCATACTGAACAATACACAGATTCAGCATAACATTTTTCGCAAATGTTAACTACTGACCGAATTTAGACTTTAACCCCTTTGCAGCGGGGGTAATTCCCCTTCGCCGTGGGGGGGAGGAAGGGGGCCATAGCGCTGCAGTGCTCGTGACGAGCCCAGCTCGTCATGAGGCACAGTGGAGCTGTGCTCGTCACGACACTGTCCACTCATTGATTCTCCCGCACAGGCGCACGCAGGGGGTTAACTAACAGGCCACCAAAATACAAAGTAGCAGAGGCCCTTCCTCTGTCAACCCTGTAGTTAACCACCTGCCACCATCTGAGTTCCTACCTGCTGTGGTGGGAGCATATTCAATAAAAATAGAAGGCCAGCCAGGCACCTTACCATGGTGGCTTAGTCAACATTTTTAGGTTTTTTAGGAACAAAGTATCAGGGGCATCTCCTCCGTTCAGTGGTGGAGCATCACCCCACTCAAATCTCCCCAAAGCCCCAGATATTAAAAATAAAATGGTAATTTATTCTCATTTTATTTTTCATAGTCCTGTCCTGAATTGAGTGTCAAGATTGGGTGGGGCCTGCTGAGTGGCAACAGGAAGGCGTGATGGGCAGAGGGCTGCCTGTGCACTATTTAAAGTGTGCATGTCTCTTTGGCTGGCCGTCTTGCGACAGCCAGCCAGACATGCACCCTTTAAATGTCTCAACCCAACTGTCTTAAGACAGCTGGATTGAGAGCAAGAGCAGGTCTCCAGTGCACTGGGGAGTGCTGAGAGAGGTCATGCCCTCCAATCAGGATGCTAATCTCATGCTGGTTAGCAGCAGTTAACTTTTTCTGGGCGTGGACGCCTTTGCCCGCACCGCAGATCTTCGTGTTCCAGCTGATTCCGCCCTTAATGACAATTTAGAAGTCCACTCCAAAGTGGAGGAGACAAGTAAAGCGGGGTTGTTTTTCAGTCTTTTTGCCGATCTTCCCTCCGACGTAACAACTGCGATGGTGCCAGACCGGCACAATCTTAAGTATTAATAAGAGAGGCCACCGGCACCAGCCATTGCATTTCCAGGTTCCAGTGAGCTGAGAAATTCTGAAGTCATGCTTACTTTTCTGCATTACGTAACACTGTGCTTTTTCTATCTTTTGTTGCCCATGTCCTGATGAGGCCCGAATTAGTGGGCCGAACGAGTCAACCAGAAGAAGAGGAGGAGTCCAACAAATCGAAAACTATATGTAGTATTGAAAAAACACACAACACATAGACTAAGAGGAGGTGGAAGAATCTCTCCTTTTTGTGTGTAATGGACTATCTCTTCTCGGATTGCCTACATATTTGTATTGTTTTGCAACCGGGAATAGAATGGATAGGTAGAAAGGGACCAGGAACGCTTTGTGCTGTTTGAACATCAAGTTCTGATTTTTTATGTGTAACATTTCTGGCTGTGTGAAAATATATAAAAAAAGACATAAAAATTGGTTTGAAAAGATTGTGAAAAGTTCAGTGAGTGGTGGAATCATTTAAAGTAATTACCTGTGGACTAGGGCCCAAGTGGAGGAACTAATATAACTTTTTCCTACCTTGTACTTTTCCTGATTAACCCCCACACATCTTCTTGTGTTTTTGCATCTTTTGCTTTTTGCATAGATGTGCTGGCATGATTAGGACAAAACCCCTTCGTCTTATAAATAGGTTAACAGCATGTGAGCAGCACCAGGTTTGGTCAAGGGCCTTTTCTCAGTCGACGAAGGAAGAGGTCCGAGGTGCAGAACAAGAAGGACATGTTAGCTAAGTATTTATTCATTTTTTCATTTTTTTGGAGCGCATGCCTGGACCCCCCCTCGTAGATGCCAGCTGCCACTGCAAAGCACGTGTTCGTTCCTATAAAAGATAAAAATAATGGCCATGTTGTGCTTCTCATGGAGAGCTTGGGAACCATTTATGGTACTTTTCTCATCGAAACTGCTGTGCCTGACTCGGTGGTCATTAACAGGCATAAAACAATTGGAAGGCCTGCAACCCTGTCAAATACAGCCATGTCACAGAACTCACAAGGACTGATCACTCCATCCTCCACTACAGCATCTCCAGCCCCCGCAATGCTATCCCCAAGATGACAACCGCCCTCCACCAGAGGTGGAATAAAATCTCAGGGGCCAGCTGGGCGAATGCCCTCAACACCTCTAACCCTCAAATAGGTAATGAAAAACTTCAATGCCTGGATCACTAATTGCTGAGACAGCATTGTCCCCATCAAGGGCAACATTCAGAGAAAATCCTCTAAAAAGGCCAGCAGGTACACACAAGAACACAGAATAGCAAAATGAGACAGCAGACAGTTGGAGAGGAGATGGTGCACCAGCAAGGACACCTCCAACAGGGCAGCCTTCAAGACCTCCCTCGACCTCTACCACAGCCTGCTGAGGGCAACAAAGAAGACAGCCATTGCCAAATGCATCAAAAGCAGCAGCAACAACACCAAAGAACTTTTCAATATCATTAAGGAATGCACCAACCTGACTGCCAACGAAAACATAACCACACCCTCACAGGAGCTGTGCGACAACCTCGCCCACTTCTTCCATGACAAGAAAGTAACCACATACAAAAAATGTGAATTCCAACCCACACCTGCAGACTTCCTCGACAGATACACCACCACTGTAACTGACACGAACCACACACTGACCACCTGGAACATTCTCTCCAACCAGAACACCACCTCCACCATGAAATCCATCTACTCGAAAGCTCCCACAGACCCATGCCCACACCAGATT
The DNA here is from genome assembly GCF_964261635.1 of Lissotriton helveticus. Taxonomy (NCBI): domain Eukaryota; kingdom Metazoa; phylum Chordata; class Amphibia; order Caudata; family Salamandridae; genus Lissotriton; species Lissotriton helveticus. Next base: position 1,483,510,177 of record NC_136063.1, on the reverse strand, counting down.
TTTAACCTTGGAAAACAAAGGCCTGGCCAGTAACACACCACCCTACTCAACACCTCTATCACCACTGCAAGATTTCTTGATGCCTGGAAACTTGCCAAAGTCAGACCACTACTGAAAAAACCCTTCGCCAACTCCAGCAAACTCAAAAACTACCGGCCAAACAGCTGCCCCCATTCCCAGTGAAGATACTGGAAAAGATCATCAACAATGAATTCATGACACACCTGGAGCAGAAGCAGCTACTCGACACCTCCCAATCCGGCTTCCGCAGCAATCACAGCACCAAAACTGCCCTGATCGCAATCACCAATGACATCTGAACCCTCCACTACTGAGGAAAAACAAAAGATTTTATCCTCCTCTACCTCTTGGCAGCCTTCAACACTGTATCTCACCAGACATTGATTGAAAGACTCCACCAAATCGGCCTCCAAGGAGATGCACTCAGATGGATCACCCCCTTCCTCACCAGAAGAACCCAGAAAAATCACCTCCCAGCTACCACCTTTAACCTCTGAACCTAAAGAGATGATATGCGGTGTCCCCCATGGCTCATCCATCAGCCCTAAGCTTTCCAAAGCCTATATGACTCGGCTGAGCAACATCGGCAGATCCCACAGTCTCAACAAAATATCCTACGGAGACAGCCTCCAACTCATCCCCTCACTCACCGACAACCTCACCACTGCCAGAACCAACTTTTACAGCTGCATGGCAAACATCACGGACTGGATGAAGAACAACTGCCTGCAACTGAACACAGGCAAGATGGAAACACTGATATTAGGTGACAGCAGCAACACAAAGAACGACGTCTGGTGGCCACCAGACCTAGTACCCACACCCACTCCCTCCAACCTCGCCAGAATACTCAAAATCATCATTGACAACAAGCTGACCATGAAATCACAGATCAACACCGTCTCCTCCACCTGCTTTCTCACTTGGTGCAAGCTATATTAGATCATCAAGTGGCTACCCCTACACAGAAGACGCACCGTGACCCAGGCCCTCATCACCAGCTGACTGGAGTACAACAATGCCCTCTTCGTGGGAATCACTGCACGCATTCTACAGAGACTTCAGACCATACAGAACACCGCAGCCAGATATCCTCGGCCTTTCCCAACAAACTCACATCACACCCCACCTCAGTAAACTCCACTGGCTCCCCATACAGAAGAGATGCCAATTCAAGCTGCTGGACAACGCTCAGCCTCCCTTTCACTTGTCCATACTCCCTGCATCTAATGAAGCAGAAGTGGAGGAAGCTCCTTCTCCCACATCACAGCAAAGTCCTAGAACAGGCTCCTCATGCACCTCCGGACTGTCACCTCACATTCAAATTCCAAATGGCCCTCAAGACCTGGCTGTTCAAATAAGCCAAAAGAAAAGGATCTCTTGGGATCATCAATCATCACACTCATTCATTCACACTACACTATATGGTCACTCATTCATATTCCACTCTATGGTACTCACTGGTGCCATACAAGAATACAATGGTTATCAATACAAACACCCCTCAGTTTATAAAGAGACCTGAAATTTCTAATATCACATTGTGTAAATTTATTTAAATCAAGTATCAATTAAAAAGCATTAATAACAATTCAATTTTTACATTAACACATGGAAAAAATATACACAATCTTAAAAACGGGAGAGAGACTGAAAGCCCGTGATGTTAAACCTAACACATCGGGATGTTAATTCCTAGGAATCTTGACATGAAAGCCAGAGTCACATAAATCCGTTCTGGCAAATTGTTCCATGAATGTAACTTGAGAAAGTTGCGTCAACGCATTTAGGTGTGTTGCTTTATACGCACCACCTTTATCAAGAATAGAGTTTCTTTGTGTCTCTTTCTGAACCCACAATTTGATTAAAATTGGTCTAAACAAATACAAGAAATAAAAACAATATTACACACTAGTTATTACGCAATTTTCAGGCTATATCCCTCATTGTATTACATTACATTTACATTGCTAAAAACCTTCAGACTATATCCTGCATTGTATTTCATTGCATTGCACTCCATCTTTATTGATGCATTATTAACCCCCCAGATTAAACACTGACAATTTTAAAACTTGGGTGTAATATAACAGATTTACAACTCATTCAATCTTACTGCATATAACACTATATGCAGTAAGATTGAATGAGTTGTAAATCTGTTTTATTACACCCAAGGTTTTTTTATTGCCTAATAACTAATGTGTAATATTGTTTTTATTTCTCGCATTTGTTTGGATCAATTTTAACCAAATTGTGGGTTAAGAAAGAGACACAAAGAAACTCTAGTCTTGATAAGGGTGGTGCGTATAAAGCAACACACCGAAACGCATAGACGCAACTTTCTCAAGTTAAATTCACAACAATTTGCCATAACGGATTTATGTGACTCTGGCTTTCATGTCAAGATTCCTAGGAATTAGCATCCCGATGTGTTAGGTTTAACATTACCGGCTTTCAGTCTCTCTCCCGTTTTTAAGATTGTGTATATTTTTTCCATGTGTTAATGTAAAAATTGAATTGTTTTTAATGCTTTTTAATTGATACTTGATTTAAATAAATTTACACACTGTGATATTAGAAATTTCAGGTCTCTTTATAAACTGAGGGGTGTTTGTATTGATAACCATTGTATTCTTGTATGGCACCAGTGAGGACCATAGAGTGGAATATGAATGAGTGACCATATAGTGTAGTGTGAATGAATGAGTGTGATGATTGATGAACCCAAGGGATAATTTTCTTTTGATATTTGTTGGTACCATGTCCCTTGGATAGTTGGTCCATTCCCTTTTTTTCTTATATGTTCAAATAAGCCTCCATGCCCTACAAGCACCTGGATATCCTATCGGGTGATTAGCCGCGGTATGTAAATCCTGATTGATTGATTGAAGCTGTAAAGCTAGCAGCAATGTCATAGATAGGCCAACTGAAAGGATTTTCAATTGGCGAGCCGACTAAGGTTCTGCCTTCAGAAGCTCAGTGCTTTCCCCACTACTAAATGAAGTGAAGGAAAGAAGAGGTGAGAGAAATGGGACATCTATTAATTCATGGTGGATGTCCTTTTACCATCCACCTGAAGAAAATCCTCTGCTTATTCTTTAACTGTGGAAATATGACAACCAAGAACTCTGTCACTAAGTGATCCAACGAAAACTGATGAGCTTCTCAAAGACTCTGCAATAAAGGGGGAGTCTATCTGGCACATTTATAAAATTAATGTACGCTCTAATTGGTCCCAGTGAAAGTAACAAACTTTGCCATCCATGCAAAAAACAAAAATAATCTTCTTGCAGCCCTCCAATATGCAACAGCTGTTAATGGAATTAGGAAAAACATCCATTGAACTTAAGAAGAATTTGATATTTATTGTTTCATTGCACGGCTTTGCAGGAGCGAATTTTTATTTGCAAACAAAATTGTATTTTCATAAAAAATGTGCAAAAGGCAACAATTAAATGGCACATATAATAAAGGTAAAAATGTAGTGGGCAACCATACTTAAACGTTATGAGCCTATAAGTAAACTCACATAAGTATCGCCTTAAGATAGCCTACCTCCTGATATCATATTAATGGAAGCTTCACGTTAACATTGATTTTGGATTGTTTCGAGTGCTGCTGGCCTCACCAAGGCTAAAGAACAGGCAAGTGTCTGACAGACTTTAATTTCCGGGATCAGAAAGGGACGATGAGCCCCGTAACGACTTATGAAAAACCAATGCAGGCCAGATCATAAAATAGAGCAGTAAGGACACAAGCAGCTCTCTTTTACATTGATTTTGACATTCATGACACTCTGTCTTCCTCCCCAGATCCACTAGACAGGAACAGATTTGATTTAGATCGTCTCCAGTGCCATTGGACCTAATTAAGGTATGCCAAGGCTTGCAATTTTGCAGTTAATAAAACTGAGTGCTTTTTCAGTTACATAGTACTCATTAAAAAAAATAAGTTTTTTTTAAAAACCTGCAGTTTTCTACGTCTATTAAGAAGCATGCTTCTCTGATTAAATGAGTGCTGATTTTCCGGTGCAGAAGCAGGTATGACATTTTTCAAACACCTTGAGAGTGGCTAAGATGCAGAACAGGTTCACAACATTAAAACACATATTTGTTATTTATTCATTCTACTTTTTAATACCAAGTCCTAGTCCTGACGAGAACCCCCTAGCAAGATGGGGTTTCGAAACACGTTGACTCCAGCGATTGGGCCATTTAACATAGGGCGTGTCTCGAGGGGAATAACTCTTCAATTGTGCTTCCCCACTTGACAACACTCCTTGAAAGTGGTAACCCATAGCTCAGGACAAGGGCAGGATATAGGCAGCATCCTTTTGTTTAGTAAATGTGTTATGTCCGCCCAGTTTATTTTATAACCAAGGACTGGTCGTTTGTGTATATTCCGTTTGGAAGACTGTGTACGTTCACATTTATTTGGTAATGTTCTTCGCTGTGTTGCATTGCATCACATGTTTTCTTTGTTTTTTCAAAGTCTTTTTGTAATGCAAGTATACTTCATTTGACAATGTTGACAAAATGTAATGTTGTCTGAGATATAACATGATATAAATGGCATAACTCTGTGTTTCAAACAAAAAAAGTAAAGTGAAATAAATCACACAGACTTTAGAAGTACAGTCTCAGGTTTCGTCAATTAATCATATGCTGTGAATTGTCTACCTGGTCACCTAGATGGTTATGCAATGGAATATTTTCCAGCTTTATATTTCCTTCAATTCATATGTGAAGACCTCATTCCTATGCATTCTTTTCCTCTTCAGAACTCTTTATTGGGTATCTGAACTGACACCTTATTTCATTCCAATCCAACTTAACCTGAGATTAGGGAATTTCCGTTACGGAACATGCCTGTTGTATTCTTACAATATTGATTATTCAATTAAATATCTTTGTATTTTCCTTATATTGAACTATTGATTATTGTATTATATTCATTCCCAATACTGATACTAAAATACAATGTTTATTGAACAAATAGCAAATTTAACTTTGATTAATAAAACCCTGTAACTCACAAATTCTCTTTAATGATTATACAAAAGTACATTCATAATTTAATATTCTAAATGTTTGATGTGAATGATTGCTTCTTTTTACTTCTCCTTGTTGACTAATAAAGGTCCATACTACCAGTGGTGAAGGTTATTTAATGATTACCCTCGGAGATTGAGATGTGGAAAAACCTTCTCGGCCAGCCTGTTTGAGAATAATGCAGTTATCTTTCAGGAGGAAAAAGTTGAAGTAACTGGCTGGTGTATTTTAGCTTTTATGAAGTGCAATGCTATCTAGAATCGCAATATAGGAGAGACAGATGACTAACCCTAGCGGTATTCCCCACTAGAAGAATTATCTCTTTTAACTAAACTAAATCTGTACTGATGAAGCATGGTTACAAAGTGTGACGTAACAAGGTATACGTTTAACCCTGCAAACTAGTCTGCAAACACCCTTTTACATTATTAAATCGAAAATGCTGTTCACTGGCAGAAGTGCAGAAAGTATACTCTGCGGACTGCTGGAGCGAGCACTGGCCTGTGCTTCCAGAGTTTGTGATTGATTGGCACTTCCATTAGAAATCCTATTGTTGCTTGGCCATAACTCAGTCAAGCGGCCATCAGTAGGCATGGAATTTTACACGTCTTGTGCTACTGTCAGTCTTTAAAATTGTGATATGTTTAAGGAACAGTGTGTGTGTCACTTTTTTAGAAATGTTGAACATGACGACAAAGCATCCCTATAGAACGGTTACGAAATGTCAAACCATTCCGAGGAAAATAATGCTCATTACGTAAGTATATTTTTTCATAGAAAATAATGAATGGTGTTCGAGATAAAATCTATACTGAAAAAAACATATTTTCATCTTAGAATTTACAGGTCTATTTTACCAAGAAGAGCAAATGGATTCTATGTAACGGCAATGTTGGCTGTATGTCAAGATAACGATGATATTAAAATAGTTCTGCACGTAGGTAACCTATACTGGGAAGTATCCCTTTACTATTAAAGATCAAATACTGTGGTAAAATAGCGCAAGAACCATGTGGCATATTATCAAGGGCTAGCGATAACATTATTGCCGCTTTAATGACCGTTTTACTAACAAGGACACGCTAGCGCGTGTATCCTTGCCTTAGCGCCCGCTTTCCTATCGCCTCGCCTCGCATCGCATCGCTAATGAGATGCAAGGTAGATGTGCCCCTTACAACTACATTATAAAATATAGCTAACGGTGCTTCGCAGTATTTACAAAGAAGCGCCGTCCGGTTTAGCGCTGATTTTTTTCGTGCTAACTGGGCCTTAACGCTGAAATTTTACATCTGTTAAATTCCAGACTAAGGCATACCTAACATAGGGGGTGGACTGTGTGGCTAAGACCACAGGCCCTATCATCAAGGATATCGCTGTTTTCCATGGAATATCGCTGGAAAATCAGCCTTGTTCTATGGAAAATGATGATATCCCAACTATCACTGGAAATTTTTATCGCCACATTGATACGCGTTGTTAATAACGTGCTAACCAGGCGATAAATTCCAGCAATAGACGGCGATAAATAAAAAAGCGTTCAGCGCGCTTTGCGATATTTATCGCCGCCTATTGACAATATTTCCCCATATTCTTCCAAACCCAGCTTTTCAACTTTGAACCAGAGACCTGAAACATGTTACATGAGTAATTAGCATCAATGTGTTTACACTTTAAATTAGGTAGTTACCTAAACCTATAGGTGAGTTACCCCTGCATATGCTGCTCCCAAACACAATGAATGAAATGGAGACAGGGTGATAGTTCTGTGAATTCAATCACTTCATCACCTAAAGGAGATCTATAGAATACTGTTGCTTAAAAGGAGCCAAGGATTGTCCACATATACAGACTAAAAGAGTACAAGCGGTGGAGAGAGGATATGGCCTTACAGCTAGAGCTGTCCACCTAAACACTGGATAAATGTGTTTGAGTCTTGGCAGGGTGGCTCAACATCCTGTGATAGTAGGCAAATCACTTAATCGCCCGTTGCCTTACAAAAATGGAAGTGTCTGTCTGTAACGCAACTGGTGCTCACGTAAAGTGCTTTGATACCTTCGGATCAAGTACACGCTATATAAAACTCCAGGGGAAAAAAATAGAGTAATGTGGTATGACCTCTCACCAATTACATGTCTTCCTCTGTTTCCATAATTGGGGTATACTGAGTGAAGTATGGTTGTCAGACCTTTGGAGATCTCTCCCTTTAAAAAAATGAATATTTTCATGGGATCCTTGATTAAATTATGCAAATCACTTTAAAATTATTCCCACAGAAACTGGTTATTTTATAGAATATCTTGAAGCAGACAGTAAGCACGCTAATCAAAAGGTTGCATCATATTTGCATAGTGATTTTTTGCACAGACACAGACTTGGCAGCACCACTATCTCACGTTTGTTCTCTCCCATCCTTCTTCCAGCATCCTCTCTATTTGGACCCATCCATCTCTCCTCTGTGGCTTTCATTCAGCTATGGCTCAAATTACAGCATAAACAAGCATTGGCAATGCCAATATATCGTCCTTTTAGGTAATGCATTATAATGTGAAGCATTACAAGTATATAGCATGGAAATAGCATGGGAATAGCAATGTAATTATGGAAAACCAAAGAACTATAGAATAATATTGGTGTAGGTTCAAAGGTCAAGTGACAGTTGCCATGTCAAGCCAGACCTAAAATCCATGGAAGTTGATGACTGACCTCCTCCTATCTGTGCTGCTGAAGGAGAAAGATAACATAAACTATCTAGTTATCTAATACACTTTGATCGGATCCCAATGCCTTTGTTGTGCCCCTGAACGTTCAAGCTTAGGCAGCAGGATAAATAAACAAAATGATCACAGCTGTGGATGGAATTCTTTTTTTGGGTGGCAGCACACCACTACTGCCCAATCAAACCATGTATCCCTGGCTCCCAGCATGTGGGAGGAGCCAAAGCCACTCTCCTAGTGATGCTCATATAATTGTCTGACTACAGCTGAGCTGTCAAACCAGACCATAAAGAGTTACAGAGTGGCACCCCGTGTATTCTAAAGTAATCAACTGAAAACCTGGTAATAATTAATCGAATGTATTACCCCTTTATATTTTACACTATGTTATGTTATGTTAAATCAATTTATAGAGCATTTAAAAATATCTGAAGGTGTCAAGGTGCTGACCCTAAAAAGGAGAGAGGGTCACTTGTATAGTGATTTATTTAGAAAACAATCACGTTTTTAGATTCTTTCTGATAAGAGAGAGATTTGGAATTGTTCTAATGGAAAGGGGGAGTACATTCCATTCCTTGGCCATGTCATTCACAAATCCTCTTCCACCCCAATTTGTTCATTTGAACCTTTTGACAATTAGTTTGAAGGAGCCAGTAGACCTTAAGCATCTTCCTGGAACATATCATTGGTATCTTGACTATTCTCACATTATTATGATGTGCACTACCTTCAGTGTCCTCCGCTCTCTCATGCAAGGCCCTAAGTTGCTGCTGAAGCTCGGCAATGGGTGTGGAATGGGTGGCCTGTTGGGGGAGCAGCTCCAAGAACATAGTTTCCACTGTTAGTATTTTATCCAACAGTTTACGAAGGTCTTCACGTAGTATGCCAAGGTCTGCCGATAGGGATTCAATACGTTATTCAAGGGCAGAGCTGGAATCACATATTTTGCGGAGTATCATATCGAGTTTATTCAGTGGAGGAGCCCACTTGGTAAGTGGAATACAGTCAACCAGGGTGTGTGTTGAAGAACCATCAGATTGGCCCTGCGGTTTAGGAACATGGGCCTGCCAGGAGACAAACAAGCAGACTGAATGTGCCCCATTGTGCTGTCCTAACGGATGGCGTGGATATCACCTTGTTATGGGCAGTGGAATGTCGGGTTCAACAGAAGGTGTTCAGAGCAGATGAGAACTGCATTCAGCGCCTCCTGAATTAGCTCATTGGGGAAGGGATGTTGATCGCATCGCAAGAGCAGGGACATACCCCCCTAACAAGGATTGATGTAGGCCGGTCATGCTGGCACCAGATATCACTCTGGGCCACAGACATGTGAGGCACAGGCCCAGCAACCAGTTGAAGCGGGCTCAGCAAGCCAGGGCTATAGACTGTAGAGTCTGAGGTGGCACAGTTCAACCAGTAGCACCCGTCAGTGGGAGGGTGTGTATCACAGAGTCCAGCAATCCTGGGCAGCCCAGAGGAACAAGCATTTGTCGGACATGATATGATGATAAGGAATGGGCCCATTTCAGAGTACATTGTGTGGCTCTTTGATGCACAAGCCCAGCAGCATTGCAGTGGTGCAGGCGAGATCTGGTGCTGCATAGGACTGATAGAGCTGCTCGCCGGTGGACTCAGTAGATAAGGGCCAACATGCCCCATACCCCTCTCAATGTGACAGGGGGCAGAAATGGTGATAGAAACAATAGAAGATTTTCAGGAGGGCAGGTTGTGTCTCCCCTATGCCACCCAATCATCTGCAGCCTGTTTGAGGTGTCCAATTTCAGGCCATCCGTGCAGTTTATTGTAGTCCCCTTAGGGCCCAGGGGGGAGGCACATCAGATAGCATGAGCCCCTGCCAGACACTGGCACTCACACTGCAGGCAACCAGGTCTCCTCTGCTCAGCAAAGCATGCAGCCTTCTGTGATACAGGCAAGCCGCAGAGCCCCCTAGTCAGCACTCGCTTTCCCTTGCAGTTCAGGTCAGCCACACAGGGCCACAGTTAGTGTCCGCACCTCTTCCCCTTCCAAAAATGCAGGGATTAATGGAATCACCTACGCTTCATTCAGTCTCACCACAGCAGGCGGGGGATCTGTGTCTCAGCTACAAACCCCAGATTAGGCCACGCCTCCACGGGAGAGCAGGTTCCTCGGCACAATTCACCCAGAAGTCACTAATGTGCCTCCTCCAGGATAGTCCCAGGCATCCGATCGGGTTGGCTCCTCTGCACCTGACCCCCTGCAAATAATAGTAGGCTCAAGTGATTTACCCTCTCTTCTTCTGGTCTCACTGCAGTGGGATCATTATCTCCCAACTACAGGCCCCTGATTAAGGCACGCAGAGGCTGGCTCAACTGGGCCACCAGAGAAGTGCAGGTGTCTCAGCACAATTTCCTCAATTGTTACTGGCAGCCACCACAAGAATAGCCCTCGTCCCAGTCCAGGCAATCACTCCATGCAAGGAGACAGAGCGGATAAAAGGTACAGGCTAGTCATGGTAGTTCATTACACTGAGCCTGCTCCCCATGCTGGAACACCCCAGAGGTGACGACTGCGCTCCTTCACCATTAGGCCAAGCAGAAAACACCTCAATGGCAGCGGCCAGGACACAACGATTGCATAGGGCAGTGTGCTGGATTGGAGTTCTAGGATTGACGTTTGACAATGGAGGATTCCCTGACGCCTAGCAGGAGCCTTAGAGAAACACATCCGCCATCTTCTGCGGTTGGTCATGCCCCCCAAAATTGACATTGATGTTTAAGAGAGAAAAGAGGCAAGTTCAAATGTTGCCTTATGTTTTGTGCATTTGGAGAACACAGCTAATTATCCCTGAGGGTATCCAGGCATTATGTAGGGCAGGCCTGGGGTGGGAGGATGATATCATGCCTGTTTCATCTGTCTTGAGGTTCCTTCAGAAGTTGATGAGGTAGGGGGGAGCTTCTGAGATGTTTCGGAGGCCATTCCAGATATTGGCTGCGAGGTGTGAGAAGGTTTATCTTCCGCTTCTGGTGTTCTTGATGCAACTGAGGTGTGCTCTTGCCTGGAAACACTTCAAAGGTGTCTGGTGGGGTAGTAAAAGTTGAGGCGGTGGTTGAGGTAAGCTGAACCATTGTTGTGGAGAGCTTTGTAAGCATGGGTGAGTAGATCAAACTTACATCTTGGCTGGACTGAGAGCCAGTGTAGATTGCTGAGTTGTGCAGTGATGTGGGTATTTCACAGGATGTTCAGGATGAGTCTAGTGGCAGGGTTCTGGGTGTGGAATTACTGGAGGACATGGGCTGGGTTTCAATGAAGAGGTTGTTTCTGTAATCAAGCTTGCTTGTGATCAGAGCCAGGTTGACTGTTTTGTCTGGTGTTGAGTAGGATCCATTTGAAAATCTTGCGGAGCGTTCGCAGGATGTGGAAGCATGACAAAGAGAGATGGCATTGATCTGTCTGCTGATGGAGAGGTTGGTGTCCAGGATGATCCAAAGGTTCTTGGAATGGTCCGCAGGGGTGGGTGGGGGGCCAAGTTCAGAGGGCCACCAATAGGCATCCGAGGGTGAGTGGTTGTTGCCGAATATAAGAACTTCGATTTGGGCTATGTTGATCTTGAGGCAGCTGTTTTCATGCTGTCAGCGAAGTTGCTCATGCAGTTGGCGAAGTTTGCTTTGGCGGTGTTGTTTGAGTCAGTACAGGAGAAGATGACCTATGTGTCATGGGATTAGGACACTATGTTTATGCGTGTGCTCTGATGATGGCAGCGATGTACATCATGTAGACATTGAAGAGTGTTGCGCTGAGGGACTCCGCAGATGAGTTTCTTGGTTTCTGAGGTGTAGGGAGAAATTCATTCATTGAGGTTTGTACATGAGGATGGAGGAAATCGACTTTAGAGCCGGTCCACAGATACCCATGTGCTGAAGCTTTCTGATGAGTGACTTGTGGGAGACCATATCGAAAGCTGCGGATGGGTCGAGAAGGATGAGTGTGTCCCTTTCTCCTCGGTCGAGCATGCTTCAGATGTCATCGGTGGCTGCAAAGAGGCTGTCTCTGTGCTGTGGTTGCTGAAAAAGCCAGATTGAAATCTGTCTAGGAGTTGATGGAGTCCTAGGTTGTCTGCGACTTGGATATTGATGATGTTCTCAATTACTTTATCTGGGAAAGGCAGAATTGAGATGGAGGTCTCTATTTGGCTGTGCTATGCACCCTGTTGAAGTAGGGACCCATCCTTCTAATGAGAGTAAGGGAGTTGCACACCCAAGATAACCCCTGCTCACCCCATTGGTAGCTTGGCACAAGCAGTCAGGCCTATCTCAGAGGCAATGTGTTAAGTATTTGTACATAACACACACAGTAGAACAGTGAAAAAACTAAAAATGGACGCCACACCAGTTTATAAAAATAACCAATCTTTATCTAAACAAAACAAGACCAAAACTAAAAGAATCCCACATGCATAACTAAAAACACCATTTATAAAACATGTAAGCAATTCTGTCCATAGAACTCTATGAATGCAGTGGTTTTACACAAAGTACCTTGGATACTTCAGAACACAAAGGGAAAACAGCTGCAGAGGAGGGAAACAGCGGAAAACACAGTGGACCGTCGGTTCTTGAGTACATGGGGAACTGAGGCACCAGTTCTGCTGCACACAGGAGAAGAGATGTGTTGGTTCCGGACTGTAAGGAGAAGTGATGTGTCAAAATCTGAAGAGGATTCTGGTCTGTGGGTGGTGCGGTGGAAAACTTGGTGCTCAGGTGCAATGCGTGGAAATCCGAATGCGCTGGAGGTCGAGTCAGTGGCGGCAAACAGTCACTACATCGATTTGTTCAGCCGCACAGCAAGGCTTGATTTGGAGTCAGTGTGGTGGTCTCAGACATCAGAGACACTGTGCGCTGGACTCGGGCTGTGGAGGTTCTTTGGGCTGCAAACAGGTGCTGCATCAAATTCTTCGACCGCTTGGCAGTGGTGCATGGAAACATCTCCAGCACAGCTGTGCTGCATTGGACAAACAGGTGCTGGAAGAGCATGGGGTTGATTTTGCAGTCTTTTGCAACAGGAACAACTTCCAAGAGCCCAGAACTGGAATTGGCACAACTTGGCAGGTCAGAACTCCCAGCAGTGGAGTTCAGGGATTCTGCAGGTGACGTCTTTGATGGCCCTGAGACTTCCAACAGGAGACAAGTACATAAAAGCCCTTTGAGAACCTTGGAAAAGCAGGATTCAATACAACAAAGTCCAGTTCTTTCACTGCCCACAGACAGAAGCAGCAACTGCAGGCCAAACCAGCAAAGCAACACACAGTAAAGGGGCAGTACTCCTCCTGACAGCTCTTCAGCTCTTCCTCTTGACAGAGTCCTCAGTCCAGAAGTGTTCTCAAATTGTGGGGTTACAGGACAAATACTTATACCCCTTTTGGCCTTTGAAGTAAGCATACTTCAAAGGAAAGTCTGTGTTGTGCACAAGGCCCTTCCCTGCCCACCCTTGGCTCCAGACACACTACAGGAGGCGGAGACAGCATTGTGATAGGCCAGGCACATCACTATTCAGGTGGCTGTGACAACTCCTCCTACCACTCTAGCTCAAGAAGGCCCAGCAGCCTGGTGATGGGCCAACAGTATATGCAGGACACTCCTCAGCTCCCTTTTTTTCTGACTACCTGGAGTGAATGCAGAAACAACCCAACTGTCAGTCTAAACAACACATGATTCCACAGGCAAGCAGAGGCACAAGATGTCAAAGCATGAAAATGCAGTGTTTCTAAAAGGAAAAGACACACAGTTGATGGACGGAATGCAGAACAAATCAAAACATTCACCCCCAGTCAAGAGATATGGGTTAAATCCATCATTATTTTGCTCACCATGCCATCCCAGTTTAGACCTGGCCATATGCAAATCAGTCTTGACCCTGTGCCTCATGGGAACAGTCCAGCCCGAACTGCTAAGCCAGATCCTCCCTGGATCGGAAACAGGCATCCTAGGACCGGTTTCGGGGTTTCACCCCTCTTCAGCCAGGATAGCTTGAATCCAGTGGCACAGTGAGCCCGGGACCCACGTCTAGGCATACCCGGTGCACTTAGGGCGAGAAAGCAAAAGACACACAATTGATGGGCAGAATGCAGAACTAATCAAAACATCCACCCCCATTCAAGAGATCTGGGTTAAATCCATCATTCTTTTGCTCAACATGCCACCCGTTTAGACCTGGCCATATGCAAATCACTCTTGACCCTGTGCCTCATGGGGCCAGTCCAGCCGGAACTGCTAAGCCAGATCCTCCCTGGACCGGAAACAAGCATCCTAGGACCGGTTTCGGGGTTTCACCCCTCTTCAGCCAGGATAGCTTGAATCCGGTGGCACAGTGAGCCCGGGACCCACGTCTAGGCATACCCGGTGCACTTAGGGCAAGGAAGCAAAGACACACAATTGATGCACGGAATGCAGAACAAATCAAAACATTCACCCCCAGTCAAGAGATCTGGGTTAAATCCATCATCTTTTGCACACCATGCCATCCAAGTTTAGACCTGGCCATATGCAAATCAGTCTTGACCCTGTGCCTCATGGGAACAGTCCAGCCTGAACTGCCAAGCCAGGTCCTCCCTGGACCGGAAACTAGCATTCCTAGGACCGGTTTCAGGGTTTCACCCCTCTTCAGCCAGGATAGCTTGAACCCAGTGGCACAGTGAGTCCGGGCATAACCAGCGCACTTAGGGCGGGGAAGCAAAAGATAAACAATTAATGGACTGAATGCAGAACAAATCAAAACATTCATCCCCAGTCAAGAGATGTGGATTGGATTAAATCCATCATTCTTTTGCTCACCATGCAACCCCAGTTTAGACTTGGCCATATGCAAATCAGTACTTGACCCTGTGCCTCATGGGAACAGTCCAGCCCAACTGCTAAGCCAGGTCCTCCCTGGACCAGAAACAAGCATCCTAGGACTGGTTTCGGGGTTTCACCCCTCTCCAGCCAGGATAGCTTGAATCCAGTGGCACAGTATGCCCGGGACCCATGTCTGGGCATACCTGGCGCACTTAGGACGAGGAAGCAAAAGACACACAATTGATGGATGGAAAGTAGAACAAATCCAACCTTTCACCACCAGTCAAGAGATCTGGGTTAAATCCATGCCACTGGAATCAAGCTATCCTGGTTGATGAGGGCTGAAAGCCCGAAACCGATTCTAGGATTCTTGTTTCCAGTCCAGGGAAGACCTGGCCTGACAGTTCGGGCTGGACTGTTCCCATTGGGCGCAGGGTGAAGACTGATTTGCATATGCCTGGGTCCAAACTCGAATGGCATGGTGAGCAAAAAAACGATGGATTTAGGCCCATATCTCTGTACTGGGTGAATCTATGACATTGTTCTGCATTCTGTCCATCAATTGTTCTTTTTGCATTTGTCCCCCCGAGTGGGACGTGTATGCCCAGACGTGGGTCCCATGCTCTCCATGCCACTGGAATCAAGCTATCCTGGCTGATGAGGGCTGAAAGCCCGAAACCGGTCCTAGGATGCTTGTTTCCAGTCCAAGGAGGACCTGGCCTGGCAATTCGGGCTGGACTATTCCTATTCCCAATGGGCGCAGCATCAAGACTGATTTGCATATGACTGGGTCCAAACTGGAATGGCATGGTGAGAAAAGAAACGATGGATTTAGGCCCATATCTCTGTACTGGGGTTAATGTATGACTTTGTTCTGCATTCTGTCCATCAATTGTTCTTTTTGCATTTGTCACCCCAAGTGGAACGGGTATGCCCAGACGTGGGTCTCGTGCTCTCCATGCCACTGTAATCAAGCTATCCTGGCTGATGAGGGCTGAAAGCCTGAAACCGGTCCTTGGATGCTTGTTTCCAGTCCAGGGAAGACCTGGCCTGGCAGTTCGGGCTTGCCCGCTCCCATTGGGCGCAGGGTCAAGACTGATTTGCATATGACTGGGTCCAAACTGGAATGGCATGGTGAGAAAAAACGATGGATTTAGGCCCAGATCTATGTACTGGGGTGAATGTATGACATTGTTCTGCATTCTGTCCATCAATTGTTTTCTTTGCATTTGTCCCCCCGAGTGGGGCGGGCATGCCCAGACGTGGGTCCTGTGTGCTCCATGCCACTGGAATTAAGCTATCCTGGCTGATGAGGGCTGACAGCCTGAAACCGGTCCTAGGATGCTTGTTTCCAGTCCAGGAAGGACCTCGTCTGGCAGGTCGGGCTGGACTGTTCCCATTGGGCGCAGGGTCAAGACTGATTTGCATATGGCTGGGTCCAAACTGGAATGGTATGGTGTGCAAAAAAACTATGGAGTTAGGCACAGCTCTCTATACTGGGGTGAATGTATCAAGATATCCTGGCAGATGAGGGATGAAAGCCCGACACCGGTCCTAAGATGCTTGTTTCCAGTCCAGGGAGAACCTGATTTGGCAGTTCGGGCTGCACTGTTACCATTGGGCGCAGGGTCAAGACTAATTTGCACATGACTGGGTCCAAACTGGAATGGCGAGCAAAAAAACAATGGATTTAGGCCCAGATCTTTGTACTGGGGTGAATGTATGACATTGTTCTGCATTCTGTCAATCAATTGTTCTTTTTGCGTCTATAAAAGTGGCATTCTCAAACACACAATTTAAAAACCAACTTCACTAAAAAATGTATTTTTAATTCTGAGCTCTAGGAGCCTAAACTCCAATTTCCTATCCCTTGCCAACTGAAAGGTACCCTTGTAGGATGTTACAAGGCAGCTCCAATGATAACCTAACTGAGAGATAGACCTTTCATATACACTGCACCCTGCCCGTGGGATATACCATGGGCCTACCCTAGGGATGTTCTACATGCAATAACAGGGAAGGGTTGGGTCTGGAAAGTAGTTGCACTTGACAGGTCAACATGGCAGTTTAAAACTACACTCGCAGACACTGCAATGGCAGGTCAAAGACAAGTTTACAGGGCTACTCATGTGGGTGGCACAACCAGTATTGCAGGCTCACTGGTAGCATTTGATTTGCAGTCCCTGGGCACACCCAGTACACTTTACTAGGGCCTTATCAGCAAATCAAATATGTCAATAAAAGATAACCAATCATAATCACAATGTACACAGATAGCAAGCACTTGCACTTTAACACTGATCAGCAGTGGTGAAGTGCCCAGAGTAAACAAACCAGCATTAACGAAGTCAAGCACACAATCAAAAATGCAGGAGGTAAAGACAAAAAGACAGGGGAAACCACACCGAGGATGCCAGGTCTAACATGTATCCTCTCCAGCTGAAAGTAGCGAGAACTTCTGGGATTTATCATCACTAAAGCTGAAGAATCTGGACAGACCATCAGCATTGTGGTGTTCTGTACCAGGGCAGTGTTCCACGGTAAAGTCCATTTCCTGTAGGGAGATGGGCAGTCTCACCAATTTTGAGTTCACACCTCTCATATGCATAAACCATCTGAGGGGCCCATGCTATGTCTGAATCTGGAAGTGAGTCCCAAACAAGTGGGGGCATAGCTTTTTCAGTGCCCAGACCACAGCAAAAGCTTTTCTCTCAATTGCGCTCTACCTCTGTTCCCGGGCAAATAACCGCCTGCTAATAAAGACTACAGGTTGGTCTAGGCCCTCTTCATTTAGCTGTGCTAGAACTGCCCCCACTTCATGCTCTGAAGAGTCTGTCTGCATAATGAATTCCCTGGAGAAGTCAGGCCCATTAAGCATGGGCGCCGTGCCATCAGGACATCAAAAGTGGTTAAACAAGCCTCAATCAAGATCACTGTCCTGGGCTGCTTCCTGGAAGTTAGCTCAGTTAAAAGGACAACAATGGTACCATTCTCCTTGACAATTCTCCTGTAGTAACCGGTGAGGTCTAAAAAGGCTCTCATCTCAGTCTGGGCCTCGGGGACCTCCCATCCTTGAAAAGTTGTCAATTTTGGGTTATAGGGGCACCACCTGGCCGCTTTTTACCTGGTGTCCCTAGTACACCACAGACCCCTGACTTATCTGTCACTTACTGCCCTTTATAGTGAGGCCTGCCTTCTGAAGGGCCTATAACATTTCCTAGAGGCGGTAATGTCATCTAGGTGCATGGCCCTGAAATCCTCAAGCCCAGCCAAAACCTGGTTGACAAACCGCTGAAAAGTGGCAGAGGCGTTCTTCAACCCAAAGGGCATTACATGGATTGGGGGTGCCCCTGCGATGTTGATAACGCTGACCTCTCTATGGCCCCATCGGTCCAGGGAATTTGCCAGTACCCAGATGTTAAGTCAAATGCACTGAAGAACCTTGCAGCTCCCAGCTTATCTATGAGCTCATCAGCTCTGGGGATGGGGTGCATGTCAGTCTTAGTGATGTCGCTGAGTCCACGGTAATCCACACAGAATCAAATGTCAGGTGTGGCACCATGTGCATCAAACTTTGGGACCAAGACCATTGGCCTGTCCCAAGGGCTGTTGGAGGGCTCTGTCACCCCTAATACTAGCATCTTGGAAACCTTTTCCTTGATTCTGGCTTTGACTGTGCCAATCAACCTGTACATTTTGTACTTTACAAGTGGACTATCCCCAGTATCAACATCATGGGTACATCAGTGGGTGACTCCTGGGGTTAAGGATAACAGAGAGGCAAACTGCTGCACCAGCCGGCGACAGTCATTCTGCTGTTCCAGGGTCAGTGGTGGAGGAGAGGGTCACACTAGTCCATTGTTAACAGGAAGTCAGGAAGAGGCTTATTCTCCTCCTCCATCCCATCATCTGTATCCAAGAGCATAGGCAAGTCAGGCCTCTCAAATTGTGGCTTGAGGCGGGTCACATGTAGGGTCCTCAAAGGGTATGTTGGAGTGTGCAAGTTCACCAAGTAGGTGACATCACTCTTGCGCTCTACCACCTCGAAAGGCCCATTCCACTTGTCCTGCAGAGCGCGCAGCTCCACCGGGGCCGTTACCTTCACTTTCTGCCCAGGCTAAAACTCAGCCAGAGGTATTATGCTCATACCAGTGTTTCATCTTGTCCTGGCTTGCCTGAAGGTTTGCCTGAGCAAGTTTCTTCAAGTGTGCAGTCTGGGTTCTGAAGGCCGATGGTGAAAAGTTATTTGCCGTTGTTGGAGGTGGCTTTGAGTCTGAGAGTTAAGGCATTTTTCGTTGCATCTCATACTTGTTGGTTGTGAGCGACTTTCTACGAGGATCTTGCGATTGTGCTTTTGACAAGGCCTAGTTTCTCTCAAGTTGTTTGCAGTGGTGCTTGGATACTCTCTGAGGTCATTCGTATACCAGCTGGGTCATTTTTTGTTTTGTAGGCCTTGTTTCTGGTGTGAGCAGTGCGGTTGGTGCAATCAGCGAGGTATTTATTGAAGGGTTTTGTGTTGATGTCTAGGTTCCCGGTTTGGTTGGGTGGACATTCCTCTAGGGCCTTGCTCCAGTTTTTTTCGGATATTTTGCCCCAGTGACTTGATTGTGCTTTAGGTTTTTCTGATGGGGTGGCTTGGTGGGTGGATATTTTGAAATGTATGATGTAGTGGTCAGCTATGTCGTATAGGTAGTGGTGATCTTGTTGCTGTTGGAGAAAATGGGGTTGAGGATGTGGTCTGCTGTGTGGATTGGTCCTTGGGCGAGCTGAGTAGGAGGTAGCTGAGGCTGTCAAGGAGGGTGGTGGAGTTAGGGTCTGTAATGTATTCCAGGTGGAAATTGAGGTCCCCAGAGAGGATATAGTTGGTTGATATGATGGAGTGGGGAGTGATGAAGTCTGCAATGTGGTTGCAGAATTCTGCTCCGGGAGACGGTGGGCGAGGTTTCCCTTAAGGGTGGTGATGTAGTCTGTTCGTATTTTGAAGAGGAGTTATTCTATGGGGTTGGTATCTGAATCTGTTGAGGTGGAGCAGTCAATCATGTTATTGTATATTATCTGGAGTTCTCTGCCTGGTTTGTAGTTTCGATCCTGGTGTATGATTTTGCATGCCGGTGGGATGGCTGCAACGATATCTGAGTTGAGCCATGTTTCAATCTGTAAGAGAAGGTTGGGTTTGTTACTATTGAAGAGGTCCCAGATTTTGGTGGAGTATTTCCAGAGGGATCAGAGGTTGAGGGGCATGGCGGACACTTGGTACTGGGTTGTAGGGTGCATCAGTTGTTTGGAGGTGGTGGTGTCATTTGAGGTGTCTTAGATGAAATCACAATGGGTGCAGGAGAAAGGTCCTACCATGGTGATGGGGGATGTGTGGCAGCATCGTGTTTGCCAGTGTGTGTTGTTGAGGTCGCAGAGGATGGCTATTGTTGGCTTGGAAGGATACAAACAAGTTCAGGATTGCCCAAGAGATGTCCTGAGTACAGCAGAGCTAAGGAAGTTGAATACTATGGTCTACGGCACAGATTTCCAAACTTTTCATGTTGGTGACACACTTTTTGGAGATGCATCATTTGGTGACACAGTAAGGCAGTGTAGAGAGCGAGCAAGCCCGAACCACCTAAGGGGAGTTCGGGGGGGGGGGGGGGGGGTAGGGTTTCTCACCCCAGAAGAACATTTTGAAATACAAGTGGGCAAATGGTCTCCCTCTGTCTGTCTCGTCTGTCTCCATCCCTCTGTTGCCCTCCTACCTTTGTCTGTCTCCCTCTGTCTGTCGCCCTCTGTCTGTCACCCTCTGTCTCCCTCTCTCTGTCGCCCTCTGTCTCCCTCTCTCTGTCTCCCTCCCTCTCCCTCCCTCCCTCTCTGTCTCCCTCTCTCTCTGTCTCCCTCTCTCCCTGTCTCCCTCTCTCTCTGTCTCCCTCTCTCTGTCTCCCTCGCTCTCTGTCTCCCTCGCTCTCTGTCTCCCTCTCTCTCTGTCTCCCTCGCTCTCTGTCTCCCTCTCTCTCTGTCTCCCTCTCCCTCTGTCTCCCTACCTCTGCCTCCCTCCCTCTATCTTCCTCCCTCTGTCTGTCTCCCTCCCTCTGTCGCCTTCCTCCCTCTGTCGCCCTCCTCCCTCCGTCTCCCTCCTTCTGCCTCCCTCCCTCTGTCTTCCTCTCTCTGTCTTCCTCCCTCCGTCTGTCACCTCACCCCAGCTTGTGCACAAACACAGCCGCACCGAGCACTTCACAGGTCTTTAAAAAACCAGAGAGCAGAGTGTCTAAGGATGCCTCTTAATTAGCTGCAGTTATGTGCTAAGTGCCTGCGACACACCCACCATTTGCAGGCGACACAGTGCTGTGTCGGGACACAGAGTTTGGAAAGCTCTGGTCTACGGTGTCAAAAACAGTGGGATGTAGAGCAAGATCAGAGTAGATGGATGCCTTGATCTGTGAAGATGAGTCAGTATTTGATGCTGTTAAGAGTTGTTCCCATTGCACACCATGAGTGGAATTTGCCCTGGTAAGTCTTGACAAGGCCAAGGACCTAAGGATTGGAGGAGAGGTGTGTGTCAAGCTCTGATTCAAGATCCTTGAGTATGCACAGAACCGTCAGCAACTTTTTGGTATTTGGTGTAATTTAAAGATTGGCAGCATTTTGTTTCCAATTGAGAGTAAGGATAGCATGCCTTAGGTTCTTCGTGCTAGCTCAGTCTCTAAATAAGATTCCTTACTTTCCTTATGATGGTACAATGACGCAGAGTCCAAATTTAGCTATGGTAAAATTGTAGATGTCCAAAAGAAGGGTCGAAGCCATTATAGAATTCAGACTTTGAGATTGAAGTGAACTAGCATGAGATCTTAGACAGGTTTAAAAAATGAAAATAAGAAAGCAGCAATAAACAATAGGGCAAATTGATACCAATCACAACCCACCAGCTAATCAATTACACATCTCGCAGGGCACTGTTCAATACCCACTGATTAATACATAAAACAAGATTTTTTAACTTGGGTGCTGAATACTGATTGGGTTGCCCAATATCCAGATGCTTGAATAATCTATTCAAGAATTAATGTAAACAGTCCTGCAGAACACACTCAAGAGCTACACTAAATGCCCTTACGTGTCACCAAGATTTACAATTGTTTTCTTGACAAAAGGATCACAGCTTCTTTCTCCATGTTTCTTCCGATTTCAAAATTGTATTCCATTGAAAAATGTTCATACAAAAAACTTTAAAAACACTTCTTGCAAAAATGTGTTTAGTTCCTGCAATATCTTTCAAAGGAATTTCATCAAGACATTAGTATGATAATCTACTGCCACCTCAATTTAAAAGAGCTGACAGTCTGAAAAAAGAGTCCTGATCCTTTTTATCTGTATTATATCTAATGAGTAATCATAAAGTAACTCATATCATGATTAAATATTTCAAAATGGGTGGCTTATGTATACAGCCAGTAGAGTTCCCCAGCCTCCATCCTTGTGCAAACAACGCCGAGGTTGAGGCTGGGGCTTTTGTCTAATGTAGTTGTGATACTATGCTACAAGAATCAATGGCTTGCTTTGATGAATATACACACAACTTTTTCTGGGAAGTCAAATAACATAGGGAATGACGGGGGAGAACAGATTACCAAAAACTGATCACCTTAGTCTATTCTCTGATCTAACGATGACCTGAGCATTTCAGTTTTAAATTATCCTCCCAAGTATTGCATGATACTCTTCTTGTCTAGCAGAAATATTTTCAGAGACACCAATCAACTAGAATATACACACTTTTTAGTCCGGATTCAAAGGGAGCAATGTCCGTTCCACACTTCTTCGAATGCAGTGAGAGTTGTACACGCAATGATGTAGTGGTTAGAAGCAGGCATGTTAAGGTAAATGGGACAACAGAATAAACAGATGCACTGTATTACTCAACTGCCTGGTCACACAGCTGGGCCCTGTCTTCACGGGATGAGCTTAGACAAAATGAGAACACTTTTTTAGTGATTTGATAGACCTTGCTACATGTTAGACCTGGCCCTTTTTGCAGGTTTATCCCCAAACCTTTTGCCTTTTTTCCTCCTATTTTTCTGAACCTGTTTTTGTTGGCTATAGGATTATGGGCACTTTGCCACTGTTGATCAGTGATCAGTGTTAAAGTGCATATGTTCTCTGTATAAATTGTGATATGATTGGTTATCCATAATTGGCATATTTAATTCACTGGTACTTAGTAAAGTGCACAATGTGTGCCAGGGCCTGTAAATCAAACGCTACTAGTGAGCCTGCAGCACTGATTGTGTCACCCACATGAGTAGCCTGTAAATGTATCTCAGGCCTGCCACTGAAGTGTCTGGGCACACTACAGCTTCTAATTTCAAACATTTTAAGCAATCTCCTTTTCTCCAACACTCTGAGGATTGATGAAACGCTGTGTGCTCCTAGCATGGAAACACAAATACCAACTATGAAACTAATGTGAGTATAGAAAGACCTATACATGGTACTTTGAAGAGCTCGAATTTTCAGCATGTATTTTATTACCACTCGGCACGAAACTGAGTTGTACATCTCAATCTCATCAACGTCATGCATCTATTTAAAATCATGAAGATTTTACAATTTTAATTGGGCAATCTTACTTTTTTATCCTCAAACATTCGGTGACTATCTTACAATGCTGTCACCAGATTCGCCTTTTTATTTATGACCATCTGTTTTACAGAAGCAATAATGCAGTGTTTCATTATTTTCAGGCCACATTCTTTTTTTACATGGAGTAGGTCAACTGTAAAAATGTGACGGCAGCAGTAAGAAATGTGCTGCACTGTTACAATCTAATGATAAGTCCGGGGTAAAAATTCATATTTAAGATACAATATCTTTGCCACACTAATATTCAGATATACCATCTCTGACTGACCTTTCACACATTTTTTACAAA
Organism: Lissotriton helveticus; assembly: GCF_964261635.1. NCBI lineage: Eukaryota > Metazoa > Chordata > Amphibia > Caudata > Salamandridae > Lissotriton > Lissotriton helveticus. The sequence continues at coordinate 1,483,486,665 of NC_136063.1, read as the reverse complement.
ATACATATTTTGGTTTAATTCCACCTTACTTTGTGAAAACATTCAGCATGCTGACACCTTCCTTCCCACACACATGAATGGCCTTTCCCTAAGTGTAGCTGTTCATTTGGTTCTATTTATTTCTTTATCTGTTTCGCATGTAAACAAACCATCCAGCCGCTCTTGTCTTACTTTCGTGGCTGGAATTCCTTATTTATTTGTCTTTTTTTTATACAGCTTTAAAAAAAAAAAAAGAGGGGCATATTATCAAGCAGGCGTTAAAATTGTCGCAGTTTTAACGGCAGAAAACTGCCGCTAAAACGGCGATAATGGGCTTGATAATATGCCCTGGAGAATTCCAATAGAAGCCCATGTTCACACTAGAACATGGGTTTCTATTGGAATTCACAGGGCCATATTATCAAGCCCATTATCGCCGCTTTAGCTGCAGTTTTCTGTCGCTAAAATGGCGATAATTTTTAAGACCCTGCTTGATAATATGCCCCTTAGTTATTCATATTGAGCGACAAACCCTATCAAATACCAAACGTTATTTAGGGTTTCTTATACAAAAAGTGGCATTAAAATGTAACTTGGTACTAATGTAGTTTTTTACTGTGTTGCTGTGTAAGAACGTCCGTGATTCATATGTTGCAATTTAAATGTAGGTTCTATTGAGGTAAATGTAGGCTATTCACAGATGTACATATAGTAAACTTAAAAAGGTTCAACATTTGAGTTCAGTGCACTGAATAATGTTTAACACACTGAATAATGGTGAATTTAATAGTGCTTCTCCCCTAAAGCAAATTACCGGATTGCCTTTTATAATAAGTCTTCGTAAAATGAGTGTTCGTTATGATTAGAAAAAGGCAACACTATAAAAACACACGTCATTCCCCTTTTTGGTCTCTCTTTCGCATTTTAATCCCTCAGCGGAATTTTAGCTTTATTTAATCCTTTTATCAGAGACCAATAGGATGCTGTGGCAGTGGGTGCCAAAAGGTGTGGTATCCCCACTCCTGGAGAGAGAATATCATTTTCTGCCTGATTTCTTTATCGAGTTAAGAAAATAGAGCACTGGGCCTCAATAAATAAGAATTCCCGATATCTTCTTTTCATAGTAATGGTGATCTACCCGTAATTACTCACTGCCAAGAATGTAATACCTCGATCCACATAAAATTGGTTGCTTTGCTCGCTGTGTCCCAGCTGTATCTTGGCACGTTCCAGGGATCATATTACAGGCTCATAGTTCCAAAAATAAATGTAGGTTTGCATGTTTTTGACAATCAGTTTGTCATATCTTACCATTACTAGTCCTACAGCTTAATGAGAGTTACACACTTTTCCATTCCTTGTGGACATCTGTTCCATAGAAGGTGGGTAGCTGTGTGGGTCTCTCCAAAGTGCAAACATATGCGAATTTGTAAGCCCTCTCGTGGTTCAATGGATTTAAGCGTCAAGCAGTATTCATCTCTCAGGTTCCACAATAACAAAAGTTGTTAATACCATCACGGAAACATGCTCTACCTTTTTCAGAGCTCTCCAGTGTCACAGGTTCATGCATGATTAGCTCGACAAGTCCAGATTTTTTCTCTGCATTCTGGGACATGTAGTCCTGCTTCTATAATGGGCTAAAGAGGACTACTAGTCCCAGAGTGCAATGGAATACATTTAACTGGCTAGGTTACTCGCATATGGATTTTGGAGACCCGAGAGCTATGCCTCACACATATTTTAAATACACTTTATTACTGAATTTCTATCAATCTTGGACCAAAGGAAAAAGCAGAATCTTGATGCCACGTCCTAGGTACAATTTTAATTAGGCCAATCTTATCACAATATGATCCGCTGTCTTCTTCGACCTATTGCAGAAGTAATGCGTGGTTTGTATGGTCCTATGCCCACGATTATTGGCACTGAATATATATTGTAATGCCGCTGTCTCGATGGTATTACCTTGGTTTGATGAATTCCCAAAGCAGGAAATGCCAGACTGATGTAATCAGGCTGAGGAAACTCACCTGAAATGCCAAAGTAAGTAATACCCAATTGCATGAAAAACTCAAGCTTTCCATGGATAGAAAAATATACCGGATCCATAGCAGCTACATTTTAAAGGTTCATGTGCGACTAGTCACTCCTGTCCCATTTTTGCTTAGAATGCTGGGACATTTTTATATGCTGTGTTAAATTAGACTACTAGTCCCAGAATTCAAAGTACAAACACACAGATATCATTTAAGAGTCGTCAGGGGTCGCAGGGTTGTACAACCCTGGCTTGCTCACTACGTCCCCTGACACTGTCTTTGAGACCCTAGGCCTCAGACGTGGCAACACCAGTGCCAAGAAGACAGGGACAGCTTCAACCTTCTTGTTTTCAGCTCTTTTTTAATTACACTAAGAGTGAATAATTGTATGTTGTTCACTATTAGCGTGATCAAAACTGGAGCATCAGGTAAATAAAAAACGTTTTCAAATTTATGTTGTGTGCTTGTGGGTGAAAGTTTCTGTATGAGAGAGGAAGTGTTTATAGATAGGCATGTGTGCAAGCAAGCATGTGCGTGAATGAAAGTGTCAGTCAGAGATGGGAGTAGCTATACATGAGATTAAATGGCCTTCTCCAAACCATTTCAGTTCTCGCTATTAGATACTAGACCGGGGCACTCAAGTGACGAGACGCAATTCAAATTAAACACTGGAAACCAAGGACCACATGTGGAGTTTGACGGGTGGAACTCTCCATTGCAAACGTGATGGATGTCCCATCCTCCATATAACAAGCACCTTATAGCATATGGCACTTGTAATATCCACCATATTCCGAGAAAACATCCACTCAGCCACACTATAAACAAGCCCCTCCTACATCTTCTACCACCAGAAACTTGACTGGAGCTTTTCTTGTATCTACTCTCCCCAGTATTGTCTTAAAGATGTTGGGAGCCATGGAGAAGACATACTTTGGGGGCCCTGTACGCAACAAATTAGATGTTTCTACCTATTCAATGCTAATAAAAGTCCCCATGCTGCCATTTAATCGCACATAAAATGTTAAACTTTGACAAAGTAACGCAAAAACTGTAGATATGTCTTGCCGGGACCTTAAAAATCCTTAAGATAATGCGAGTCAGTGGAAGATGTAGTTTGAGAGGGAGAGACTTTAGATAACGAAATGGAATAGTCTGAGGTCAGATAGAAGGAAAGTTCATTTTCCCAGGGGACCCTTGGAATGTGGGGGCCCGGGCAAGTGCCACCCATGCCTCAAACCATCCCTGATCCTCCACATTCAAGTCCATATTTTATGACTTGATTGAAGAAGCTTTTTTGCTTCATTGTTCGAAATCCAACCACACATCAAACACCGCTTCTGCTAGATTCCTTTTATCCCTTGTTTTTTCTTCTTTCACATGTCTGATCTTTGTACCATAGCATCAAGATGATTGTTAGTAAACGAGCAGTTAATAAACTGAAATCATATCAGATCTTTTACATACACGCCATTTGAATGGTCTCCCTTTATTTTTTCCCTCTTTTCGCAGAGGCTTGTTGATAGGAGCTTTGCATTTTATCTGTGAGTTTGGTCACTCTCTCCTCTCTCTACTGGTTGTTTTTCCTCTTGTGTCACGTCATCATGTAAAGAGCATTGGTAAAGCCAATAGGTCTCGGCAATACCCGAGCTATTGGACTGGTTAATGTGAATGTCTTATAGCCATTTTGTCTAGCAGCACATCTGCTGTTCAGCATGGCTAACAGTCACTGAAAGCCCAGAATGACAGGATATTGAGTCAACACTGAGTCTCTTCACCCCCTCATGTTGAGTTTATTATCCTGCCCCTCCTAACACAAGAAATCACTATGACGTTGCTTGCACTGGCTACATCAGATGGCTTTTTGCTGAGCCACAGATGTGCTGCTAGATAACATGGCTAAAAGACATTCACATTTAGATGGCCAATAGCTCAGGCATTGATGCGATCTATTGGCTTTGCCAATGCTTGTTTGGCATTGACAGGGTCCTGCTGATACAACTGTGGAAGTGATAGTGAGAAACAGTTGAGGAGCTTTAAAGTGAAGCAAGAATGTAGCGTAATGGCCTGAGCTGCCAACAGCAGAACTGAGGAAAATGTCTTCGAATCTCTGGGTCGGCTGAACAGTTTGAGATTCTGGGCAAATCCCTTACGCTTCCCCCTGCGTATGACAATTAATGTGTCATTGTGCAATGTAAATGGTGAGCACATAAAGCACTCCTATACCATCGGCTGGTATTAGCACTATGGCAAGATGGAGGAAGAAACAAGCATTCCAATACCATCGGATCATCCAAAACAAAATGAATTTAAAAAGCATCAGCGATGAGGGAGGTAGTGGGGGAACGGGTCAAGCAAGGAAGCAGAAGGGGATGGGGAGATGGGCAAGGAAAGATGGTAGAGGGCGAGCGGAAACAACAATGAAGGGGGAAACAGACCTTAATTGAGGTAGGATTAACAACAAAAATGTATGTGCCACTGTGGAATATAACTGGTGAGCACTTAAAGCGCTCCAATACCATTGGCTCATGTTCGCTCTATGTCAAGACAGAGGATGGAGTGAGTGCTCTATTACCATAGGATTGTGTAAAAAAAAATGCAAGTGCTGTTTATGTTTTAACAATTTTGCAAGAAATGCATTTGTTTATGTACACGCGCATGCATTTTAGTGGTATGTGTGTATGTGTACAAGGGAGAATATGGCACGCTGGAGGATGGAACGTGCGCTCTAATACCATCAGATTGTGCAAAAAATACATAAACAAGTGCTATTAATTTATATAGACGTGCATGCATTTTAGTGGTATGTGTGTATGGGAGAGGGCCTGAAAACACAAATACTCCTATGGAGTGCTTGAAAGAAAATTAAAATATAGCTCCGCTTATCGGGAGCAGTGTAAGGGCACATGTATTTGGTCCAAGCATTTTGGAAGGGCCAAATACAAGAAGACATCATGACTCCTGCATGCCATGCCAAAATGCATCAATGAAAATCAAAGCGACGTTGAAGTTTACCAATGGTAGGAGATGGGCAGCCTGAAAGCCCACAGATAAAACACAACACGTCTCTTTGTGACTGTGTATGCACAGTCTAGCCAAGCAAAGCATGCACTATCTAGCCAAGTCCTAAAAACAATAGATTCTACACAGGCAAAACCTACTGGCTTTGCCAATGCCTGTTGTGTTTAGAAACTGTGAGATTAAGTGACTTTTCCAGAATCATAAAATGTGGAACTGAGGCCAAGGATAAGGAGAGGATGTGGCGTAAGGGCCGGAGTTGACACCTATGAAGCTGGGATACCGGGTTTGAGTTTTGGCATTGGCTTAACATCCTTGATTCTGGGCAAATCACTTAATCTCCCTGTTCCTACAAAAAATAGTGTGTCCTTGTGTAAAGGAACTGGTGCTAATGTAAAGCACTCCAATACCTTTGGGTGGTGTTGCTGCTATGTAATACTTCACACAAAAATTTGAAGAGCAGATTCAGGGGAGGAGGAGATCTGTGTAACAGAGCTCAGCAGGGCAACCAGCGATGGACGAGAGGTGGCTAGGCAATCAACAGCAAATGTGGGCTGCCATGGGGAGATGAAAGAATTTGCCTAAATTTACATTGTCCTCGTGAAACACTTTCGAGTGGTGTTGGCGCTATAAAAACTGCACAAAAAACTTAATTGGTACCAATGTAAAGCATTCCACTTCCTTCAGATGGTGTTGGTGTTATATAAAACTGAACAAAAAAACAGAAAGAATCACAGTGTTTGGCTGGTTTACAGTGGTGAACATGAGGAAACACAATGCATCAGCAACCACAATAAAAGGACTACTTTTGCCATGGACACTAAGGGGCCGGCAGACCTTGATGATATCAAGACTCAACCTGGCTCCTTTGAAGAGAATTCAAGATCAGCAACAATTTTGCACGGAAACACTTCACCGGCGAATGCAGAAAAAGTAAGAAAGTGTCCCAACAGGAGATTTTTAAAGAAATAGAGTCCTGACCTATGAAATGAGAAGCAACAAGTTGAGACATGAACACTTCATACAATTTAGACAGGAGAAATGTTGCTAAACATTTATAGCTGTAGACATGCCCTGTGATAACACATACCTGATTCACTTGAGGCCTGATTTTTCAGCTATAAACACCGTTGCCGAATGACCATATATGGTGTAAACACACTCACACAACTAGTGCAGACACACACGTGGTACACGTGTGCCAAGTAATAGCACCTGTGCACACATGCTCTAATCAGCATGTCAGCTATACACTAACAGGACATTAAAAGGCAGAACACCATCATTCACAATAACAAAACAGACTACAATTGGGTTTAAAGTACTGATGGGGTCGGGGGAGGGGGTAATTTGTGGATGGGGCAAGCACCAGGAGGTGTGAGGGAGCAAGCAAAGATGGGAAGGAGGAAGTGGGGTAAACAGAAAGCAGCAATGAAGTGAAAAGCAGTGACGGGGAGAGAGAGGGGGTGATCTGCTGGTGGGTCAAGCACCAGGAGGTGTGAGGGAGCAAGTAGCAATGGAAGGGAGGAGGTAGGGGATACTAAAAGGAGCAATGATTGGAAAAGCAATGACGGGGAGGGGGTGCTATGTGGACAGGGAATGAGGGTGGGTGGGAGGAGATGGAGCTGGTAAAAGCAGGAGCACTGTGTAGAGTGCTGAAAAAGAAAGAAAAAACGAGGTTCTAAAATGGTTCCTAAAAACGGGAGCAGTGCATGTTTACAAGTACTTGGTCCATGCACTGGGGGAAGGCTAAACACAAGAAGAGCATGACCATGCATGCCAGGGAAAAATGATGACAAAGAATATGAGATAGACGATGGCGCAAGCAAATAGGAAGCCTTTAGGCTGGCTGAACATCACTGATTAAACACAACATGTCTCTGTCCAGCTGCGACCTAAAAAAGGGCAATGTTCTCCTGAGTGTCTCTGTATATTATTACTGGGTTCCACAGACACACTGTTGCATCAACGCCAGGCTGGCATACATCTGTCATGATTTGAAATGAGTACCTCACTCTTTGTGAAAAATAATAGTAAACTGATTTACTGTTTGTAAAATGTATCATGTTTATGTCCACTGTTGAACGAGAGAACATGCATTTCACATAAATATATTAAATTGCATAATTTCTGGAAAAACTCCCACAATCTATTACGTTCCTTTGAGAATGTTCCCAAAATATGGATACACCATACCAGCTCAGGATGGAGAATGGTTTCTCTCTATAATATCGCGTCACATTTACAATAAAAAAAATTCTTATAATTGCACAGTTCTTATTTTAGTGTCACCCACACATTTGGGGGGCACCTTTAGTTGTGGGATGGGCGGGAGCACCTTGGTATCGGAAGTGAAAATCTTAGTGGGCTGGGGATGATGTCATCAGGGGGCGCATGAGGCCACACAGGGGCCATTTAAGGCCAGCAAGATCAATGGACACCCTCTATGTCTCCTCCAGCATGCCCAGGGTAGTGTTGACTGGTGTGGCCATACCTTTGTTCACAGAGTGGCACAGCAGTTTCACGGATCCGGATTGGTAAGGGCACAACTGGCAGCAGGATTCAGGCATCACCGGGTTGCGATTGAGGGTCTGCAGATGGGGGATATTTTTAATCACCTGCAGCCTCCTCTTAAAACTGAGGGAGTGCCCACCCCAGACAGCCTTATTATTCATGAAAGGGGCAACAACATGGTCCCTCTGGGTAGGCATGGAGTAAAGGAGGCTTTATTCTCTGCACTTTCGAGGGCTAGGAGTCATTTGCCATCAACAGCCCTTTTGTGGTCTAAAGTAATTCCTCGTCTGGGGAGACAGCGTTTACAACTCTGGTAGTACCACGCGGGTTGATTACAACTCAGATGTTACATCGCCCGTGTTGTTACCACACATGGCATCACATCGCAAGTCATTTCAATGACTTGCACTAGATGGCGTACAACACCAGGGAATGTGTTGGATTTTAAGTCCAACACTTTCCCTGCTGTTGTGCTAACTGGAGTAGGATTAGTACTTTATACTATTCCTAAGTCCAGCGCGCCACCTAGCGCAAGTCGTAGAAAGGACTTGTGATGTCATGCAATGCGTGGTAACAACGCGGACGATGTAACATCCGCGTTGTAACCCACCCCGTGGTATTTGCTCGGGTTGTAACATCATATATTCCCCATCTGGTATGGCCTGAGGGGGAGGTCCTTTTAATAAATGAATGATTCAGTCAAGAAACTTAACCATTCGGTCCAGAAGATTCTAGCAGGCTCCTCAATGGGTAAGGTATGGCATAATTTAATCCAGGTGTCCAAGGTGGAGTTAGTTCAAAAGGATGGTGTGCACTTGTCCCCTCGGGGTCAGGAGCTATTTATCCACACATATTGGGGGCCTTTGCACAGGCTGAGCGTAGCCAGTATCACTGGGAGGTGGGGCAAGAGCACTATTAAGCTCCTCACCCTGTGGCGGGGTTCCTAGCAGCAAAATAGCAGAAGGATACCAAGAAGGGGATTCTTTGACTGGACCCTTGGGCAGGGGGAACATTCCTCTGGGCACCGGGCTGGTGGAGTGGGGACAGACCTGCTGTTGGTCCTGGCCTCTCCTGTCCTCCCGAGATGCCAATTTTGAGAACTTTGGAGGCTGCACCTATGTTCAGTTACCCTGGCCAGCCGATGCGTTGTGGTGCCCTGGATTGGTAGTTCCCTCCAGCATGGAGTGTTGGGGAAAGTTGCTACCAATGCTTGCTTGTCAATGGTTTCCATCAATTATGTATTAATGCCCTGGGTGGACTCAGGGGAACGGTGCAAATTGGGGCCTGCTGGCACAATCGCCATGGAGATATCACGACAATGTACGTGTTCTTTATGAGTGCTGGAATGTATATCATGTAAATACGCCTTTTGCCTAGTGTAACCTTCTGACTTATATCTTCTGATTATCTGTCACCTGACTTTAGGAAAATTCTTGATGATGCTTATGCTTTATGACTAAAGTTTAATGTGAAGTTGTGAATAAAAGGCTACACTGTGGATAACCACAAAACTTGTTCTGACTCTCACTGGTGCATGATAGTGGGGAGGGTTGGGTATTATGTGGGTGAATCGCATGTTGTATGTATACTGCTATAATGTTGTTTCATAATCTCAAAATACAATTAAAAAGCATATTACTTATTTAGGTCTCCCGGTTTTATGTTGTTGTTTTTTTTAACATTTCCGTCAGTATTTATCCATATTTATCTTTTGGCCATCTTATTTGTTATATATCCATATTTATTTTTGTATTTTGAGAATAAATTGAGCTGTAAAATGGTATATTTCCATGTTTATTTAACTCTTGGACATGCACTCATACATGGATGCCTTCCCCTTTTCAGCAAATTAAGCAACCACATATAACAAAACACTAGACTCACAGGTACATATTAGCATTATACTACAAATATATGTCAACATATGCCTGTATTTTAGGAAATCTCATCCATTTTTTTTAACTCTACATGCTGTGTATCTGCTCAGTTTTTGAATGGAATTAATGAAATACAGCATGGAGAGTCTCGCATCAAAAGCATCATTTTCAGTATTTTTCCGCTTTTAAAAATAAATACAGTCAGGACACACTTTGTTTTTTGTCTGTATTTATCTGTAAAAATCAGTAAGAACGGAAAACCAGAAGCCTTACTTATAATGTGGCGCTAATATAGCGTGCTCTGCCATTTGCCTGGCCTTCAGGGACTATTAACAGGAGTTAATTGTTACCAGCTCAACAGCACTTAGGTTGCTCATCTTGGAAGAGTGAAAGGATAAATAGAACTCCAGGGACTGGAGTCAAGGCACGCAGATGTATTTAACCTGAGCCATTTACCCACATTCGATGATTTCTTTATATATCTGCTTTTGGTCCAACTCCAAATTTTTTGCATATCTACAAATGCTGGTAGCAAAAGGATATACCAGAAACACTGTTTTTTGACCTAGAGCAACTTGCAATTTTATCATGTGTATGGTTTTATACACAGTTCTCGAATGCCAAGCTCCCAGGGAAGTAGCTTCAGGGGGGTGTTTGGGTGTTATACCCCCCTAATAAATGCATTTTCTGATAAATAGTTGGGTACAGGTGCTTTCAGTCGGGTATTGTGAGATTCCAGTCGGATTCCGCCAGTAATGCTTACATAGATACACACAGAAAAAACATACACACTCTCTTACTCTCTGTTTTAAATGTCCTCAAAAATATAGTTTTTTTTTACCAAATATTGTGTTTTTTCTCCTACCAATTTGCATTCCTTTCCCTTTCCAATGCCCTTTATGCCCCTCTCGTATACTCTACTTGTCGTAAACATTATATGCCAGTCTGATTGTCGGAAAATATGGTTTACCACCCCTCAGCCCCCCTCCCAGTCTTATTGATCATGCTACGCCCCTGCAAGCCCCAGCATTGATCATATTTCCAAACGGGTGAAATGTAACTACATTATGTATTAAACTTCCTGTGATGTTTAGTGTGCCACGTGCCACCCTTGAGTCGTTTTACAGTGGCACATTGTTTTATTGAGTCAATCGCTTGTTCTAGTGTTTTCCCCTGGAGGTAGGTTATAACTTCGCCACACTTTCAAACTTGCCCATGTATTTTCATTCTCTGTTTCTATTTATGCCACCTACATTAACAGCATTCCTACTGCCATGTAGAACACAAAGTCACCGAGATGAAATACAGGTCAGACCAAAACCGGCTGCTCAGTTCTAAAAAAGAGACAGTTGTTGTACTCAAAAGTCGATAGCAAGTCATAAAATCACGGCAGACAAAAGTACACGTCTCCTTGCATCACGTTATGTGTCACGGCGCATCACGTCTCTGTGTGGCTCGGGGTACCTATACGTCACGTGCGTCACAATGCTTATGGTCAGTGGTCTTTGATTGACGTGCGGTTTGCTGCACACACTGAATAGAAATAGACGCGAATATGCTCGTGTCACCAGCGAACATGACAAAACAGAGACTGAAATCACACCTCTGCTCCACATCAGCTGCAAGTTTTTGATTACATAAAGATACATATTCAATATTGGGCTGCACTGGACTTATCAAGTCCAGTGCAGAGGACAGGAGGCCAATCAGGAGTTGTTCCGGGTCCGCAAAAATTAGTTGTGGGGTCCCTGACCCAAGAAACCTTACATCAGTCCCGGCAACCCAGCTTCATCAAACTGTGTAAGCCTGTGCCATTGCTTTTCTTCATCTTCAGTTTCCATGATAATCACATTTGGGAGCACTTTAAATAATTCAGTTCAGGATGCACACTGGACAAATGGTTTAATAGACCATAATGCTGCTCGACATAAGACTGCAATAAGGGGCTTTATATAGAAGGCACATGACAACTAACTAGTCTCTTAGGTCACTCATACAATTGTTGTAAGGGAGAAGGGGGGAACAGATACCCATTCAGAGGCTGAATTGCACAATATGTAATCATGAAACCTGGTTTTAATCCCGGCTACTCATCTAGACCATCTGTGTGATCCAAGGCAATTACTTTTTTCACTGTGCCCCTTTTTCCATTATCAACACTTCTGAGAGCACCTTGAAGAATTCAGTTCAGGATGTGCACTGGTCAAAAACCTTGCATACCATGCTTAATAAACTATAAATAAATAAATAAATAAATAATAAATAAGGTCCATCTATAGCAACAGGAAAGGCTTATAAAGGAAGCAGAAAACAACTGACTTGCCTTTTTAATCACTAATAAGATCATCGTCAGGGCAGAAGAGGGTGGTTCACTATCAATTCTTCGGGCTTAATCAGGAGCTCTCAGGACAGGGTACTATGATGAGGGGACTCCCTGGAGCTAGGGGGCACCCAAGCACCACAGGGTCCTTATGTTACGCCACTAGAACAAGTGCCTTACCATGGGGCCCTAAAATCCTTTAGATTACAATGGGCATAGAGAGACAGAGGCATAGGTAGGTGTTGAAAATGGCCCTTTTTGCAGGGTTATCCCCAAAAATGTTTGGATCTTCCTCCTATTTTTCCTGACCTGTTTTTTTTGGGTTTTAGGACTCTGGGCACTTTGCCACTGCTAATCCTTCCTAAAGTCCATATGCTCTCTTTGTAAATTGTTACCAGGATAGGCTATCCATGATTGGCATATTTAATTTACTGTAAAGTGCACTGAGTGTGCCAGGGCCTGTAAAAAATGCTACTAGGGGCCTGCCTCACTGATTGTGCCACCCACATGAGTAGCCCTGTAAAGGTATCTCAAACCTGCCATTGCAGTGTCTGCGCACAATTTCAAACTGCCATGTCGACCTGACAAGTGCACCCACTTGCCAGGCCCTTACCTTCCCTTTTCATACATGTAAGCCACCCCTCAGGTAGGCCCAAGGTACCCCCATGGGCAGGGTGCCATGTATGTGAAATGTAGGACATGTACTAGTGTGTGTGTGAGACATGTCGTGATAGTAAAATGTTGTTTTGTAACTATTGAAAGGCTACCTGTCCCATAGAATAGCATTGGAGATACTTTGTAACATCTTACAAGTATAATTTCCATTGGGTCAAGATTGAGGAATAAAGTTTAGGCTCTCTGAACTCAAAATTGAATAACACATCTTTTAGTAAAGGTGGTTTTTAAATTGTGTGTTGGAAAATTTCACTTTTAGAAAGAAGGCACTTTCTTGTTTAAACATTCTGTGTGCCTCTACCTGTTTGTGGATTGACTGTCTGGTTTTGAAGTGACAGGGGCTGGGGATGTGCATTCACTGTAGACAGCCACTGGGGGGCCGGGGGGGGGGGGGTTTGAAGTGCACCTGGCACTGCCTGGATTACTCAGAGCTGGGCTGAATAGACCTTGGCTGCATTTAGAGTAGTGGGAGGATATTTCCTTGCACCTGAATAGGGCCTGTCTCCCTTGCACAATGCTGTCTCCACCTCTTCTGGTCATACTACACCAGTGAGGACAAAACTGGTTTGGACTGGGCTCAGAGACCCTTGTACATAGAAGAACAAAGACAAAATGGGGTACACGTAGTGGACCTTAAACCCTAGAAGTTTAGATCACTTTTGGACTCAAGGGGAACCTTTGCCAAGGAGAAGAGCTGGAGAGGTGTGATGAGGAGAACTGCCCTTTTGCTGTATGCTGTGTGGGGTTGGCCTGCAGTTTCAGCTTCTGCCCAGGGGGAGGAAGAAGACTGGAACTTTGCTGAGAAACCTGCTTGAAGAAGAATCTCCAAGGGCTTGTGTGTGCTGGTCTTCTCTTCTGAAGTCTCAGGGAAACAAATACTTCCCCCAAGCTCCCTTGAACTCTACTGCTGAGAGTTCTGACCTGCCAGGAGGTGCCTCTTCCAGTTTTGGGCCTCTGGGGGTTGTTACTGCTGTTGGGAGCTTCAAAATCCTAAAATAAGCAAGAAATGCAATCTTCGACGCTTTCAGCGACACAGCTGTGACACCGCAACCTGCACCGAGGCCAGGGGCACCGCTCGTGAAGTGATGACGCATCGCTCGCTCTGCACCTCAGCTCTGACGCCTTCCGACGCGTGCAGTTTTCGGCATTCCTGATGCCAGCTCTTGCACCAACTGAGTCATCACCAGCGCCTGCATCCGGCTATCGAGGCACCCATAACTGCCGAGGGTGACTTCATGAACTCGCCGACTTCTCATCACCTCAACTGAACTGATGCCTCACCGCCGACATAGCTGATTTCCACCTGTCCTGGATTCAATACGTCGCCTCCTTGCCGACACGGGGGAAGATTTACAAGAAAGTGACGCATCTGTAGAGATGCGTCACTTTCCCTCTGCCACCATACAAAACCCTTGTGCCACCATGGATGTGCTGCATTTATAATACAGCGCACCATGGAGCAAGGATTGACAGATGCATCAGAAATTCTGACGCATCTGTTGACGGAAAAGTCAAGAATTGCTGGAGTTGTGTTGCAAGCACGACACAACTCCAGCAATGTGTGTTGCAGCCTATTCCCAATACACTGCATCATTCCTTTTGCCTGCTTCAAGCAGGCGTAAGGTTTTTACGCAGTGGTGTACTAAAAGTCACGCAGTGAAATCCTGTAGATTTCACTGCGTCACTTTTACGAGGCTTTCCTGCATGGGAACGCCTACCTTGCATACATTATACCTGACAAAGGTATAATGTCATGCATGGCTTTACAACGTGACACATCTCCCTAGGTGCGTCAAGTTGGAAATGGGCCGCACCTTTTACGACGCCGCTGCGTCACGACGCAATGATGGCGCAAAATTCACGCAAGGGGCTTGTAAATCTGCCCCACAATGCCTTGCCTCTCCCGTGGCATCCAGGGTGCCTGCCTTGACCTCGGTACCAATGCCTCATCTCCACGACGCTGTGCATCGTCATACACTTAATTGTCCAAAGGTACTGTTTGTTTTGGGGTCCATGTGACTCAATGCCCGATGCCGCGCACCTCGCGGTCAGTGCCGTACTTTGTATTTATTGATGTCACAATGTCGTAATAGCACCAGTTGGAGCTATTTGTTTTCTATAAACTTTATTTTGGAAATAAATGTTTTTGAGTGTTATTTTACTACATGTATGTCAGTTTTTTGTCGTTTTGGTCTTGAGTTTAGATAAAGATACTTTATATTTCTAAACTGGTGTGGTGTCCATTTGTGGTGTTATCACTGTATTACTGTGTCTTTTGAGTACAAATACTTTACATATTGCCTTTGGGAAAAGCCTGTCTGCTCGTGCCAAGCTACCAAAGTGGTGAGCAGGGGTTATCTAAAGTGTGTATCTCCTTTCCATGACTAGAAGCAAGGGTCCCTTTTTGGACAAAGGTGAATACCTCTGCCAATTTAGAGACCCCCAGTCCTAACAGTAGGCAGAAAAGAGAGAGGTTGACATATAGAAATTGATAGAGAGGTAAGGGAAAGTTCACTTTTCTAGGGGGCCCTTTGGAAAGTAAAGGCCATTGGCAATTGCCCACTTTGCCCATTATGTAAAACGTCTTGGATTGGTAGCTGGGTTTTGCAGAGTATTGGGCACATGGGTGCATGGGCTAAGCACGCCTAATCAGAGTCAACTGCAAGCGTCACTTATCTGTCTCTCAGAGCATGGGTGTGGAATGTTTCCAGTGACCCAGCCTAGAATCGTGCCTTGCCTGCGGCTTGCCACCTGCTGACAGCCTCTTCCATATAAGTCCGGGAGGAACAATGTCCACCTGCCCCCTTCTCAATGCTGGTGGAGGATAGGAAGGCAGTTTAAAAAAAAGCAAACAAAACAATTTTGTGGAAAAATTTACTACAAGTTACATTTTTGAAAAAAGGGCCTGAAATATATATTTTTTATATATATAATTTTTCTCCAGTAGGAGCCTATGGAAAAAATGGCAATAACTTTCACCTTGCCCTGCTGTTAAAAAGCCTCCATTTGGGTCTGATGTTGAATACTAAAAGAATAGATGCATGCATAAAAAATTCACTAATGTGGTATGTGTGCAGCCTGCAGCCATATGGGCAGAATTGAATCTCTGCAAGGACGACTTAGCTTTCATCTTAACAAGGTCAAAATATTAAGTAACATTATATTAGTAAGTAGTAATAAATATTTACTGCATTACAAAACAGTAAAATGGTGGTAGCAAACTTTCTGTAAAGCATGCTCTTATTGTCACAGTATTAGCAGTGTCAGGAGAAACTAATAACATGACAAAAGCACTCCCACTGATGGAGAATGCTGCTATACAGTGCCGTGAAGTGTCCTCAAGTGAAGGTCGATAATTTGACCAAGCTAGGTTGAGTTAAAGGAGGAGTATACTGTTGTGCTCTTTCTATAAAGATGAGACGCATAACGTGACAGTAAAGAAAAACATTTTTTTTAGGGATACAGCATGGAAATATGCGTCCAGAAAGGACATTAATGTACCACAAGGCTAATACCTCACAGATCCGGCAGTGCTAAATTTAATAGAGATTTGATGCACTGCCTGCTCTTTAAAAATGAATGTTAAATAATTCAGTTTTTGAAGCACATCTTGTTTTCCTTTAAGGAAAATAGGCTGCGTTTAAAAAACAAAACTGATTTATTTTAAGGCAATGACAGACATGGTGTTCTGCTGACCCCAGCAGGTCACTATCCCGGTGATGGCTATCATTCCTAATGGGTCGCAATCTACGACCTATCTCATAAAGGTTCATGAGGTAAATCGATCTGTGACCCAATAGGAATTGCTAATTAAAAGTTCCAAGGTTTCTTACCTTCAGAATTGCTATATCCTAATTGCGTTTCCGTAAGAATCGCAATTTGGAAATCAAACGTACAAATTTTTGTACATCTGGCCACATGGTCTAAAACAGCAGCAGTGACTGTCACTCAATCTTAAGATTTACATACATATTTGAAAATATGTAACTAAATCATTCAAACTCTATGGAGCAGATTTACAAGCCCCCTGCGCCACCAGTACAGCACTTTTTGTGACGTACTGGCGGCGTATTTCACTGCTCCATTTTTACAAGAACCGAAAAAGCCACCCGGCGTGGCTTTTCCTGTCCTTGTAAATATGGCCCCTTTACACGCAGCACTTTGCATTAAAGGGGCGGCTGTGGGTGTTCCCACGCAAAACCCACAGAACCAGACACATTTTCCAGATTTACGAGGAATCGTAAATCTGGAAATGTGTGTGAATGCTACGCTTCCCCAGGGGAGGCGTAGGGAGGCACAACAAGGAGAAATCTTTTCATTTCTCCTCGTTTTTCCCTCTTTCAATGTGTGCTGCATTCTACAGCATGCATTGAAAGATGAAAATGCCTGTAGTGATTGTTTTCATGCAGGAAGGTGCCCCTTCCTGCACGAAAACAATCTCCCCATGACTCAGCCATCCTTGCACCATGGTGCAAGGGTGCTTCCGCCGGAGCATGGCAGCAGTTTGTGCGCCAGCGCAGGGAGAGCACAGGAATACGATATATCATTGTAAATATGTTGCATTCCTGTGCTCTGAAAGTGACTCAGTGTGGTGCAACCAATGGCTTGCGAAATGCACTGAGTCACTTTCTCGTAAATCTGCCCCTTCATATCAGAGGATGGAGCATCGACCGTCAGCTGATCAACCAGATTTATTCCCCCTCCCCCATCAGAAACATGGGGGATAAACAGCAGGGGTGGCGCTTCCACGCCCTAATGGAAAGCCTCCTCCAAAAATGTACTAATTTATCCTACAACCTGGATAATCTATGTCTCACTTTAAAAAATACCATGTTTACTAGACAGTTTTGAAAGTAATTATACACAATGTCTTGTTTTCTGCACCTCTCTGCATAGAGTTGCGTGGAACTCTTAGGGAAGCACTCAGCCCGAGGCTCGTACATAATCACCAGGGATGAAAAGCACTGGCTCTTGCAAGGCACTGACCATTAAATATTTGTAAGCTATCTCGGTTTCTGAGACGCAGCAAGAACACTGTTTTCCTGATGTTCGAAGTGTGAAGCCTTCTCAAAACTAATAGGGTCAAGCATTTAAAAAAAAGTTTATCGCTATATTTTATGGACGTGCAATTCGGAATGCATATTCATTCTTTTCTTATTTTGTTAACTACTGCGTGGCGTTGGTTCACTGCACTCAAGGCAAAACTGTCTTAGTATGGAGCTGGGCTTCTAACGTTCTTTTTAATTGCCGTTCTTGCTCGAAGCACTGCATTGGAAATGAGACACTTCTGCTGGTTTAATTATTGTTGATTTTTCACATGGCGCATATAAATAAATGCAGTGGCGAATCGCAGCAGCACGTCCGGGGCTTTCGCGGAAAGTCGGGCCTGCCAAATATCAAAGTCAATATTTTGGCGGCCATGGGCGCTTTTGTCTTGACATTCGGCATCATTTTCCGGCAATAACAGTATGCGGACAGCAATTGCCTGACTGGTTTGGATTTGGCGGGAACGAATGCCACCATCTGTGACATCAGCATTTACTGCTATTGTCAGGTAAGGTGACAGGAAAAGCATCATTGTAAGGGTCTAAGTCCACCTCGGGCATTTCTCTCCTGTCACGACTTACTGACTTAAGCTTGTGAATCCAGTGCAAAAAAAGAAAAGCATCATAGAACAATAGGAAGTGGTGTAATATCTTGGGAGACATGAACATATTGAAGGCTGTCACATAAACACTCAACTGAAGGTGGTAATGCGTTTATTACAGCAAAACCTACCACCCTACAAACGTAGGAAATAATTGATTGCAAGGCCCATTTTAATTCCATTGCGGCTGTAGTTAATGGGGTTCCTGATATTCACAGGGATGGGGTAGTAACTGGGAGTAAGACATTGCTTTATTATTTTATGAGAGGGGTGAAGGCCCTACTCAAATAATAAACATAATCCTTGTCAGGGTGACCCACAAAAGTCAGTAACTTAACCTCTGCTTAATCCCCTGATAGTATGGCACACAATCAGTCAGGATTACCTTCGAGGCACTGTGTAAATTATTTATGCAGCACTCAAACAGCAATAAAGTAAAAAGACAACAAAAGACAAATGCCACACCAAGGTGAAAAGATAGAGTTCATTTCAATAAATAGAATGACACCATATGCTTTTTTCAAAGTTTTAAGTGAAAATAGTGCCACAAAACATAAAGGGCCCCTCACGATTATTTGGTCACGCAGGACTAGAAGAAAATCACAAGTTCAGACCAACTGCGATGGAGCGCAGGTCCAGTACAGGGATCAGGTTAGTCCTGCTTAACAGGTACCCTTGCAAATCCAGTGTGAGGAGTTCTGTTCGCGTTGGCAGGGAACCACAAAGAGAAAGCTGGTGGTGCGAGGAGGAGGTTCGGCGTCACAGGTGATCATCATAGTAGCAGAAAGAGCCGGTCACCATTTGAGAAGTGTGTCAGCTGTCAATGCGGGCTGTTACTGTCGGTACGAGGAGCAGCTGTTGCTAGAGTTTCATGTTGGTCGTCAACGCAGCTGTAGGTGCGGAGAGCAGGTCTCGATGGAGCTTTGCATTGACGGTTGTCATGGACGATCATTTCTCGACACAAAGAGGTCCCTACTGTACCTTCAACTTTTCTTTTTCAACCTTTCTTCAGGAGGAGGTCACTCTGATGCCAGTAAAGGGTCAAGGACCTAGAGTACACCTCTTGGGGATCAGGAGTAAATCCAGTGGAGGCCAGCAGGAAGGCTCAGAAAGGTACAAGCATGTCTAGTTGGTGTTGGTTAGCTAGGCAGTTGCAGGGAGGCCTCTGGAAGCTTGGTCTGACCCTGTATCTCAAACAGTAGGTCAGCTAACTGACCCTCGGAGTGACTTGGGAGAGCCTGGGTTCAGGGCAAGCAAGTCCCATTTTCCTTTAGAGAGCAGGGTCATCCTTCTCCTGAATCTCCATAGATCCAGGAGTGTTTTGATGAAAGGTTCTAAAGATTTGGCATTTATTACTGCTGCCAGAAATTGTGAGGCAATTTCTGTACTTTCCACCAGAACTGGTTCTGGTCAGTTCTTACCCTCTTCCTTCCATTGGCAGCACACACAAAGAAACCTGACACCAGACCTGCCCTTGCCTTTGACACCCTAGACAGATTGGAGCCAGTGGGTCACAATAAGACCTACCTCGTCAATATTTATGAGGTAGGATGCAAATACAACATACTATGATTGGTGGTCATCACAGTGATGGTGGCCTGCTAGGGCCAGCCAACCACCATATATGTGACTGCTTTTTAAATCCAGCCATTTAAAAAAAGTGTTAAACATTTTAAAAGTTTTAAGGAGAGCAGACAGTGCTCCCCTGAACCACTGACATCTCCCCAACAATTGTTTTTAAACATTTGGAAAGGAGAAGTGGTCCCATAGGACCTCTTCCATTTTGCGAATTTTACTACCACAACTTGGAGGTTGTTAACTTTGTAATACATTACAATCATTATTTCAGTCCTAAATGTTTGACACCTGGTGGTACAAATATCTATTGTGAATTCACACCTTTTCATAGCAAAATCTATGTGACTCGTGAACAGAATGTGAAGTGCAAGACAGAGTGTGGGGTGGATGGCTGAATGCACTAACCCCTAAAAGAATGCCAGATTTAAAGTCATTAATACACCATTCTGACTTAAGTCAACTCGTGTCAAATCGTTGTTAGAGAGAAGCAAAAACGCTGAATTTGCAGCAGTCTGTTCAGTACTGTAATATTTTGTTAATTTTGAAGTATAACTTTTGAGGTCATAATAAATGATCATTGTATGTATTTGTTCTATCCATCCATGAGAAACAGATGATCTTTCTATTAGGCATTACACAGTTAAAATATATGTGACCTTTTTTAGCCAGATTCACAAATGTTTCCCCTGCAAACCCCTCCAAGCCCCATGGGAAATGGTACTGAATAGACTTCGTGGTGTGGGAATTAGACGTTTTAACAGTGAGATATTGTTTGCTCATAGTATTGTGAAAAGAAAAGAAATTCTGATTTCTCAAAACTGTGTCTCTATGCAAAGCGTTCTACTTGAATCGACACTGTGCTGGCAGTGATGAACTCCGTGCAGCAGACAACAAGCTGAACTTTAAGGGGGCTTCTATTTTCCCTTTACAAGTAATTCGATTTTGCATGGCTGAAAAACGAATGGAATTTGTACACAGTTTTATGAGTCAGTATCATTGGTAAGCGCTATGGAGTTAAGGGGATCACAAACGTATTTTACTAATTAAAGACGACAGTATTATTTTATACCGGGTTTTAAAAGCTCGCAATTTTATCTTTGCATTTACTAGTATTTCCTGATAGCATTTATGAATAAAATATAATTTTTGCATCAAATACATTTCTGTTTATAGTCATTAATTATATAAATACTGCCGTTTTCAACGTGCGCCGCTTTCGTTTAATTTATCACTTTAAAATGATTACACTTGATTACAATGGTGATCACACACAGAACATACTTGCGAATGTACTGAATTTTAATGTGTTTTCATCTGTCTGAAACCATAAGCACACGATAATATATCCATTTATAAATTAAGCTACAGACCAAAAGATTCAAGAGCAATTCACTGCAGTGTAAAAGTAAGGCCCAAGCAATCAAAAACTGACAGTAATCCACTCCTTTATATCAGTGTCATCACTTAAAGCAGTGTATTTTGGTAGTCAACAAAAAAAACATCAATGTGCTGTATTAAGAATTTGTACAAAGGAGGGGTTTGGCCCTATGAAATGAAGGAGAGAGGGTAGGGCCTATTAACAAGAAGAAACAATTAGTGTACTCTATTAAGAATTTGCACACTATAGACAGATGCTAAAGAATGTAAAAAGTAAAACAATGTCCAGATTAAAAGTGCACATCGCTCTACTGGCTGAGAGGGTAATTTAGAGCCTGGAAGGGTGAGAATGAGCATCTCTCCTGCCCCCCAAAGCTTGTGATCTTCCCTTCTCTCGTAGACCCTAAGAATGAGTCAGTGTGAATAGAATTACCATTACGCTGCCATACAGACAGATGCAAATGCACATCCCAGAACTACGCCTAGGGGCACGAAATGATCAGTCACATACCCCTGTTGGCTGTGGGTACGACCACTCCCCTCACAAATGGATTGGGTGACGACAAAGCTACATGTGCCAGCCTCAACCCGCTGCCTCCGGTGACATGATGCATCCGTGGTACACCGCACAATATAAAGCCGTAGGGCCTAGGGACTTCATGCATACTACAAGACCACGGGGACACACACAGAGATCATGTAGAACTGATGACAAGCATGTGCGCCCGTCCCCTTTATTGGCAGGGCCATATGTACAGTGACGCCTGTGCTGGATGTGTGTGGGGTGAATGTCTGGTGCTGGCAACTACTTGGACATTGGACACTAGTGCAATGCAAACAGAAAACACATGCAATACAGAGTCAACTGATGAGCAACATGGGGTGATCTGAATAAAGTCCATAGGACAGCCAACATGCAAACAGAAGTGTCCGTGAGTCGCAGTGCACTGGCTGTGGACACTAGGGATGAGCGCACTTATGTGCAGAAAAAGTCTCGGATTGTGTCCCTACGATTCATTCCTGATGTAGATGTAGTGGGGTGTGTTAGACCTGCATCATCTAAGCCATCAATGTCTCAAGGCCCCCACACTGTCTGAGGTGACATACCTGCGCAACCGCTCCACAGCACAAAACACAATCAGCTAGGTACAATGACCTGCGGTGCACTAAGTCACTGGCACCTGGAGTGCTGAGCAGGGTAACAGGCTGATGATGGAATCCAAGACAGGCCTGAGCAACCACAAAGTCAGTCTGGACCACCGCTTCAGCTCTGGCAGATGGCATTTGGAGGTGGTCCTTGCGGTGGTGGCTCTGCCTCCTGCGGTGATGCGTCATCCGTGGGACGCATGTGAGCCTGGAGGCTGCGTACAGGGCAAGGCCACAACAGAGTCATGGCGTTGATGACCCCAAGGCCCACACCTCAGGGTCCAGCCTATGGCTCTGGAGAAAGGGTCCCGGACTTGACCAGCATAGAGGCCTCGGATGTACTGCTGCCGGCACAGGCACCCAGCCATGGGACGGTGACTTGCGGTGCAGTCAGATGGGCCATGAGACCTGGGTGGGTAACCACTTTTATCCGAGGTGTATGTTTCGGAGTGCTTCGTGGGGCAGTGGAAGGTGTCCTTCAGGGCAAGATGCTGAAAGATTTGACTTTATCAGGAAGCAGCAAATGGAGGAGTGGAATGCGACAGCCCGTTGCCACCACCAGGTCCGTATCAGCTACTTGGAGGTGAAAAATGCCCCTTAGTCCATAGGCTCAGACGCCACCACTGTCCGACCAGAGAGTGCCCATGAATGTCGGGGACAGTGTTAGTGGCATCGGTGCTAAGTGGGGATGCAGACTGTTATGATGTCGGTACACTGATATGGATTCCGCCATTGCAAAATCATGACTCTGTGACCTACTGGACCGCAGTGTAGGCCATAGGCAGCGGTCAGCAGTGGCCCCCAGCCATGTGTGATCAGCTCACGATGCACAGCGCTAGTGACACCAGGGCCGTTGTCGGTAGTGTACGAACACCTCCAAAACGATGATCCTTTTCTCTCCGCCAAGTAGCAAGGCAACATCCTCTTAGGCCTCTCCTTGTGTGCAATGATGTGGCATCTGCCTTTGCATTATCGATGTTCAGTTCCAAATCTGTGGCCTACTGAGCACAGCCTATGCCGAGAGCAGTGGAGGCCGGAGGCAGTGGACAGCACAGGCCATTCACTGAGTGTCGCCGGCATTGGTTGGTGGCCCCACTGGCCTGTGTAGTTCAGGATCAGTGGCACCACGTGTTCGGTCACCTCCGTGACTGTGACCCGGCTTTGAGCCGGATCTTCCTCCTTCTCCTCTCCGTGCGTCCACTGGTGTGGACACGGCCATTCGTGATTCACAACTAAGTGCTGGATGTGAGACCTACCGGTCCGCAAGGTTGTCCTGGTCCCTCATCCCTGTTTTGCCGTATGGCGTTGGACAGTGTTTGTGGCAGTCCGGTTCGCTGGGTGGCGTTGAACAGGGTTTGTGGCAGCACGGCTCGCCGGATGGCATTGGACAGGGTTTGTGGCAGCACGGCTCGCCGGATGACGTTAGACAGGGTTTGTGGCAGGAAGTGTCGCAAGATGCGCATATGGAAGTTTGCCTCCCCGATCGAAGGAAGTTTGGTGCTGTGGCCGCTGTCCCAGATTTGGGGTCACTGCCATTCAGGAGCCAGGACACAGTCTCTCATATGGGACCCACTAGGCCGCAGAGGTCGCCTGTAGAATATGTTAACGAGAAAGGAGTAATGTGGGCCAGCTTCGGGGGGACAGCCCTGGTCTGAAAGGCTGGCCGGGTCGCGGACCTCGGGCTTGGAGCTTACACTGGCACATCGTGGGCCCTCCATGACACAGGCCGGTGTCGGATGCTGATCAGTGTGGCCTGGCAGCGTTTGGTCAGACCTGACTGGCTCGTGGTCCAGAGAATGGCAGGTGCACAGGAACTCAGGCAACTCCGCTAACGAGGATGGCATTGGCCTTGTGGCAGGGTGAGAGGCGCCGCCCTGGCAGAGACGTTGGGCTTTCTGAGAGAGGACAACGCCCAGGGCTACGTACTTTTTATACACAACCTGACCCTGGCCTGCGCTACACTGGCCCATCCCACTCTGCTCATGCTAACGGGTGGGGCGTAACAGGCAACTTTCTCGCAAGGACCCCCACTGGCTGGGGTGGCATGGTTGCGTCGACTGTCCACTGCACTCCATTCACCAGAGGTGTATGTCGCCGTGGATATGGGTGTGTTCTGCAAACTGCGGTTTGTCCAGTACTTCGCCACTACTCTTGGCACTGTGTACTCTCCCAATCATGGTTCTACTGCATCCTTCACACATGCCTGGTTGCCAAAATTTCCCAACGTTTGTCTATTGTGTGGCTGAGGCGCCATGCCATTGATTGGTCATGTTCACAGCTTGCCCAGTTTACCATTGTAAGTTGTTCTATCGTGTCTTGTGGGTGGGCATGTTGTTGTGCATCTTGGTGGTGGACTTCTGACGTGTGCATTGCCAGAGTTGTGGATTGCATGGTTGTGGAGTTGATTTGAGTGGGGTGTTAATTGGGAAGTTGCAAAGGTTGCTGTGCATTTCCCTTTCTGCCATCCTGGGACGGCTGGTTGCTTTTGGACTGTCAAAGGGAGATGGGATCTCCCACACTGGCTGTGTATTTGGAGGCGACATTGGTGAAGGTCCCACGGTGTTCAGATGTTGCCAGCACATTGTTTTTTGTTTTTTTTGTTGAATATCTTTATTGCATTTTTTATCATTTTCCTGATACAAATAAACTGAGCATTTGGTACATGGTGCACATTTTTACAAGATCATTGTAGCCATGTCATTGCGTATATAAGTTTAGGTATTACCACTCGATAACCATAGCACAATTAGCTTCTGTGTTGCAGGAGTTGATGTGCATTTGCAGATTAGCATGGGTGCCTGTAACCCACGCATGCTGTCACCTCTAATTGAGGAGCAGGACTCGTTCATCACATGTGACTCCTGCCAATAGTGATTAACCATATGTAGACATCACAATTAGTACATAGATGCAAGGCCCTTATGCAGTACATTGTAGGACCACAATAGACAATGGTGCATGGGCAATAAGAAGTGTATATCATAACTGATTGTAAGACATCTTCATTTTTTAACAATTTAACCACATCTAGTAAAAATTAAATAAAAGCAAAAGAAAGGAGATATCAGATACATAGAGGAATGTGTATCTATGTATTATGTGCCTTTCGAATGAAGTAATGCCGAGGGCTGTGTGTACACAGAAGATATGAGTTACTTTTCCTGTTCAGTACCTTGCGTCTGAAGTTGCGTCTATGGAATGTGGGGTCATTGCCCAACCTGACGGCTATGGCCGTGGCCTCCTATAAAAGTAGCCTGCCTGCTCCCCCCAGGCACCACGCTAGGCATCATCTCCCACCCGTTGTTTGGGGGGGGCGCACGCGACGCCCCATTAGTTTGTGTAAGGGCTTTCAGAATATCATCCCAGGCCTGTGTGATGGGAAACTTACGCAACCCAGCCGTTTCTTCCCTATGAAGAATAGTGCTCTCCGCCTGTGCCCAGATCTCTAGGGATTTTAACCAGTGGGGAACTTCCAGGGGGTCTTTGTGTTTCCATCTCTTGGTTATCAATCATTTTGCAGTTATTAGGCCTAAGTAACGAAATCTAGAGCTAACTTTGTTAGCTTTTGTTCATTTGTAAAAACCCAGAATACAAACCTCCCATGTGTTCGGTACCTCGGTGTTGGTGCTGCTTGTGAGCGTTTCCATTATCGTATGCCAATAGGACAGAAGTAAGGGGCAGGACCACAGCATATGCAGTAGGTCAATGTCTAGAAGATGGCACCTCGGACAATCAAAGGTAGTGATGTTAAAGTATTTATAGATCATGTCTGGCAAGAGATACGCTCTGTGTAATATTTATGTTTCTATAAGTTTGAATCGTGAATTGCGTGGTATGTGTGTGGCACCGGCCAAGACACGTTCCCAGTCTTTATCGGTCCAGGGTCGACCTCTGTCCTCAGTCCAATGTGCCCAGAGTCTCTGTGGTGGTTTTAAAACGTGTGTAAGCAGGGCTTGCACTAGCCAGTGGATCACATGTGACCCCACTCCCATCACATGCAGATATATTCTACTTGAGGCATCGTGGCTCTGCCAGTATTCTCTTCAAAGTATTGTGTGATATGTGTGGCTAGCAGGTTCTGGAAGGGTGCATCTAATAATATATCCGGTTGCATCCGCCAAGTTGGGATTGATGGCCGGGGTTGTTCCCACGATACCTCCAATATATGTGGGTTGTGATCTGAATGTGTCCAGCCTAGATAATACATAAACAAAGTGGAATCCACTCAAGGTGGTGGTGATCCCTAAAGTGTTGGGGAAGCACACAGTGTTGTTTAAATGCCCCTCACACACCAACAGGCCCCTTGGTGTCATGCTTCATCATCGGGGCCTTCGCACCCCTCTACGGGATGCGGCGTGCTACGACTCGCGGATACGCAGGAGCACTTTGAAGTGGACTATGTGTGGGGGTGTGTGTGTATATAGGATCAAAAATGTGAGTGAGGTGAGGTGAAAGGTTAAAAAATACCTGGCACGTGGGAGGAAAAAATATTTTAATTTAATCCCCGGCTGGTATTGTTAAAAAGAAGTGCAGGGCGTGGTTAAATAGATACGAGTTAAGGTATCGAGAACCTAGATAATAGACTGCAGATATATGTGGAAGCAGCTTCTCCGAAAGCATGTATCGGTCTAACCGTACATGCAAATCATGAGCACCGGAATAGCAGGAATACACCATGTCATGGCGATTACGGTGTCTCCAGATGTCTCTGAGAGGCCATTGCATTGCCCAGTTAGTTAGCGCCTTCATGGCAGTATGTGTGGTTGTGCCCGGAAGGTGTGGAAAGGAGCAGTCCAGTGAGACGTCAAGTAGGCTGTTGTAGTCTCCCCCCAAAAACATAGGTATATCATGCCATGGCACCAGGTCGTGCGACATATCATCAAAAAAGGCTGCCTGGTCTGTGTCGGGAGCATACAGTGATGCAATCACAACCTGCCGGCCATCCAAAGTGACCTTAACCACCACATATCTGCCCTTCATGTCTGCCAATGATTGCGTGATTTTAAGTGGGACCCCTGGCCGCACCCAGATTAGCGCACCTCACGCATAAGCTGACTACCTGTGGCATATAATTGGCTACACCAGCGGCGGTGCAAGTGTTGGATTTCTGATTTGGCCCGGTGTGTCTCTTGCAAGAGAGCTATTTGTATGTGATGGCGTTTGAGAAACGAGTACATCTGATACCTACGTGACGGTGTGTGCATGCCCCGCACATTCCATTTAAGTGCAGACATAGTTATTACAATGTATTAAGTGACCATGTGTCTGCAGCAGTCCAACAAAGATATGCAGTGTAGATGGCTCAGCAATGCACAACTTCCCAAGCATAGTGACTTGTGGCATTTTGTGTTGTGTGAAAACAGCATACAATAAAGCATATCTCATTATAAATCTAAAACAAGGATATAAACATGGAGAATTCCAAAAGGGCGATGGTGCAACCAGCAATCGTCCAAACTCTCAATAGAGGTAGCAGTCAAAAACCACCTGGGGGGGGGGGGGGGGTACACTGCGTATTACGTACAGATGATTTACAATATATATGTCCAGTGTTTCAGAGGCTCCCCGTCTTCAGGCATAATACACTATAATGAAAGCGATCTGTGTACCCCAGCTCAGGAACATCCGCCAGGCGAAAGATGAATGTTAGCGCCTGCGTAGGGGCGACAAAACATGAGATCGTTGTCCACCCTACTAACATGTTGCCACTCACCGTTCCATATGGGACTCGGAAACCTAACAGTGGCCACTACACATGACCACATCGTTAACGACTGCATAGTCCTACACATAAACCACAATACCTCAGTTTGCAGTCCAGACTAGGATGGAGTCTCGCAATGTTCATATGATGGTGTCAGCTGTCTGCAGAGTGATGTCCGGCTGCTCAGTCAAGTCCTGTGAGTTTTTGCAGGCCATATATTCGCTCGTCATTTCTGGATGGGTCACGCTGGCTGGAGTTGGAAGCGTCTTCAGCCACCAAAGAGCCGCTGATCTCTGCTACCGCCGGCAGGGCATCTCATTGTCTGATAAGAATCAAATCCGTGTGTGGTCTCATCGCTGGCGAGGGCAGCGTCCGGGTCCCTGTCGATCTTTGTTCTCTCCTGCCGCGGCGGAAGGAGCCCCTCAGTTTCGGTAGGGTCATCGTCGCAGAGGCGTCCCAAGGTTCCGCAGCAATAAAGATGTCTAGCCAGTCCTCTGCTTCCTCTGGTGTGGCAAAGAAGTGCATCTTGTCACTTGCTACTACCCGCAAGCATGCCGGGAAGAGCAGAGAGTATTTCAGGTTGTGTTACCGAAGACGTTTCTTCACTGCCAATTGAGCAAATTTTCCATGTGTAGCGTGGGCTCTCTTACTTATCAGCACTCTGGCACCCCCACTATGCGCACGTTGTTTCTTCATGCCTGCCCTTCAGCGTCCTCAGCCCTGTCCTCCAGGAACTCCACTCGGTTGAGCAAGTCCTGTACATGTTTGTCTGTCTGGGCCACTTGTGGTTTGATGTCAGTGAGCATGGTTTCCAGAACCGTAATGTGGTCTGTTAGCTTCCGGTGGATCTGCAAGTAGATGAGTGAATTCGATAGCCACCTTATCGATCTTAGATTCCAGGGAGGTGCGGGTCTGATTGATAGTTTCTTCCAGCCGCTCCATCGCAGCAAGCACCTCATCCAATTGATTCGCTGTTTGATTCGTGTGTCCGCTATTTTTTCTGTTTTTGGCTTAGGTGGCAGCTGTGGGGCTTGTGTTCCTCCCGTTCCGGTCCGTGCTCGGGTACCACCCGACATGGGTGGTTGAGGTCCCACTCCTGTGCTGCTCCGTGTATGGCAGGATCTCAAAATGATGTCCCCAGGGCATGTGGTTCACAGCCGGGCCCACGCCATCATCTGTAGGTCGTGAGCAGCAGCAGTAACTGCCTCACAGTCCGAGACTTTTAGTGGCAGGGCGCCACCGCTGCGCTCAGGTATCTCCCCCGTAGCACAATCAACAACCACACCTCACAGTCGTTTTGGTTGCTCTAGGTGGCGGCGTTGATTTTCGCCTCAGGGAGGGGCAGGTACAGTGCACGTCTATGGTGCAACCATCCGCGGGTGCCAGCCAGTCTCACCTCCGGACACTACCCAGGCGACACGCAAAGAATCCTGCAGGTGTAGAACGCCAGTGCAGAAACGTTCCTGTGTCAACAGTTCAAAGATTACTAGGGCAGAAAAGTGTCTCACCTCGTCGGTACAGAATCCAGTGCATTATATACCAGAGCTACATCTATAGGTCCACGCAACGGCAGCTCAGGGGGACCACAGATGCCGTCACTCTCGGGCATCCGGCGGGGCAGGCTCGGACCTCCGCCACAGATTACCACACAGCTCTCACAGGGGCACCAGCAGGTCACTTCTCATCACACAGCTATAAGTGCAGTTCAAGACATCTGCGTCACAAACAGCAGTACCTTGAATGGTAACATGGAGGGCATAGTCGGTCCAAGAACGGATCCGTGGGTCGCAGCAGGCAGCTCTGCAGTGGGGGCTCACCTCATTTAATCAAGCCATGGGGACAATTGCAGTGACAACAATCTGGGCAGTCGCAACGCCCGCTGTCTTCCTCCAGTTCCAGCACTGGTTATCAGCTCCTCCGTGGGGCTTACGCAGAAGCTACACCCTGGCAAGTCAGTGGGAGTCCCAGCCGCCCTCCAGCACACAGCAGCAGGAGGCAATCAGGACGGCAGTGGGGCGGGCAACTGCAGCCCTCTTCTGTACGTGGGGATTCCTCTGCAGCAATTCAGGCACTAGGGGGGCTCAGGCGGTCCAGGCAGCAACCCCATTCGCCACCCCGCCTCACGCGCCTCGACGGTCAGTGTCCGACACAGAAGGTGCCGCGCAGTAAAAATGGGTACGTGGCCCAGTAGGGGCCTTCGTCTCACTCAGCCGCTCAACGATGTTTCTGTCCGATGCGGTGGGGCAAACGGCTTCCGGTGTCCTCCATTCACGGCCATTCACGGGGTCCGCAGGTTACGACCACACCGTGAGGGTAAAGGCAAAGCGAGCAGTCCGGGCGGCACCACCATTCACAGTGCACTCGACCCAGTAGCCAGCACCCGACCTAGGGACCCTGTCAAACAAAGGCAGGTAGGTGAAGCAGCGGGGATTCCGATTGCACCTCGCCACTCGTCAGCAAGTGTCTTGTTAGGCTGCGACAGGGCAAGTAGCCACAGCCCGTTTCAGTCAAGGGATTTCTGTTACGCCATTTTCTGAGGCCTTGTGGGCGGACCTAATCCCCAGGCTCGCTTAGTTCATGTCCGCTATGGGGATCGTGCCCCGGCCAGCCCGCCCAGGCAACGTCCGCGGAGCAGGACCCAGACAGGACAAAATCGGCAGCGGGGATCCAAACCGTGTTCTTGCTAAGTTTGTGCCCAGCAAGGGCTTCCGTGGGTGTCTACATGCAGAGTGTAGGGCCTGTTTGAGGGAGCCTCCTACGGAGCTCTACCCGGACACGTCTTCCTCCATCTTAGTGGTAGCCATGACCCCCCATGTTGCCAGCACATTGATGTGTGATGGGTGCTTCCTGTTAAGCTGATTGTGTGCTGTGTCACCAGGGGGAATATGTGGGACATGTGTGCAGTGGATTGCCCCCTACACGTTAGTGCATCCAGCTGTGGCGTGTGGTCCTTGCATGATCTCCAGTTGTTCCTGCACATTGTGTTGGCCATACGGGGACTGGGGTGCCAGGATGATGGGGATGTCCAGGACAGACATGGGGTCTTGGATGTGGCTGGCTGTGAGACTCCGCCGACTCTGGCGGGTGTTGTTTGGGGAGTGCCAGGGGCCAACAGGTGGGGCATGGCCAGCAGTTTGGTGTGGGGTGGGATGTTGGTTATCCGCTGTGTTGGTGCCGTATGCCTGTTAGGCGATGATGGTTGTCCCATTCAGCCTGTGGTGGACAGTGACATTGTCAGATGTTGTGCCTGTGAGGCAGCTGCCTTTCCTGGGGGGCCGCTGTAATTGTCCGCGCTGCCCCTGTGGTGGTCTAGAAGGGTGCCGGGTGGATTTTGTGGCCTCTTGGGTGTCCGTGCTGCATGTTCAGTTGCTCCATGGTGTCTGTTGTCCTTCCGATGACGCCCTGGGCAGGGCTCTCCATTGTGATGCAGGCTGCCATCCGACTTTACACCAGGTCAGAGCAGGTGTAGAATTCCTGCTGCTAACACGCCTTATTGCGTGTTTTGGGTTTTTATCGTCAATCTGACTGGTCGTTGTGAATGTTGTTGCAGCTTTTGTCACGGGAACCCCTACTCTGCATCTCATTAGCGATAGTTGCAGGGGTCCTCTGTGTCGTTGTTCTTTGCGGCTGCTATCACGGGTAAACTGGTGCTGTGGGATGTTGCCACCAGCTTGTGAATGGTGGGGTAAATTTATCACGACTTTGGCTGTGATAAAGTGCAGTTAATTCCATGATAGCTCCTTGTGAATATGCCCTTTAGATTCTATGCACTCTACAAACCTGGTTCAGGGTCAAGGTCACTACAATTCATTGGGGCATTCGTTTTACTATTCCACAATGAAATTACGTGACCCGTATGAGAGAACACTTGAATCTGGCATTCATTGACCTGATGCCCACATCATTTGAACTGGCACCCATACCCTGATTTTTGGACAGTTATAAAGACCATGAGAGTACTGCCTAACGTGTCTATTTTAACAAGACTGCACACTGATAATCACGCTCAAATCCGCTGGGGTTTACAAATGGGGAGTTGATTCACAACATTGTCACTCAAAGAGGGTTTAGGAAAGGATGGGTATTACCCCCCCCCCCCTTTATTCATGCCCAATGCTCATGATGCTTGATGATGCAGATTATCTTTTTTTTTATTGAAGTCCAAATTGCAAAACAATAAAACCCATACATCTATAAAAAAGAATAGCACAAAAACACTGAGAAGTCATGGACAGATGAAAAAGACAGACAAGAACACTTTAAGCCTTTTTACAACAAACATAAAACAGTATCCACTCCCAATCCTAATCGAAGTATGTGGCCCACATTTTTTCAAACTTCCCAAGCCCCCCTACTCATAAAGCATAAGTACGTTCACTTCTTTTAACCGCTTTCATCTTGTGGGCCCACTCCTGGACAGAGGGAATAAGATCAGTACACCATCTTTGCAACAAAAGTGATCTGGCTACTGCCATTGCAATGTATAAAAGCTTATCAGGAAAAAGAAGATCTGGATCAAAACCTTTAATTAATCACAAATTATTCACTTCTAATAGAATACTGCATGCAGATTCCAAGTGACAAAAAATATCCTCCCAGAACCTCTGAATCCTAGGACATTGCAACATGATGTGTGACCAATTAGCTGTAGGATGATTAATACAGCGAAAGCAGTGCACCGATTGATTGGTATATATTTTAGAGAGGGAGAGAGGGGTTCGCTAAAGTTGCCATTTACTGAAGAACAGCATCCTTCGCCAATTCGCACCTCTTAGCGTACTGAAATAAAGTTTATTAATAACCGACCACATACTGGTGGAAATTTCTAATTATTCATTTTTCATCCATTTTGTAAAATTGCCTTCTGCCCAAGATCCGGGCCATAACCGAGGCTAAACGCTTTTTCCATGCCCAATGTTTTCTACAAGCGGTATCATCTAAAAGTTTAAGAACTAGATGATGTTGTTTGCAAATTTGGGATAAGTCTAATTCACTAAGGAATTTACTGAAAATGCTATATGCCCCCAAAAGAAGAAAATCATTAACAATCAATGTGACATTTCAGTCATAGTCAACCATCTTCCATTCCTCAAAAACTCTGAGACTTTGCGAAATCCAACAGAGGCCCACTTTAATGTAAGTTCTGAAGATTGTATAATCCCTGCTAATAACAGAAGGCCAGATAGCGAAGTAGAAGAATTAACTACAGGAATGAAATATATTTTATAGAGAGCCTGATGTTTTTAAAAAAAAAACATTGAAGGCACTTATACCGAACCAGTTTAGAAGATTTAAAAATTGACAAAGTGGAGTGGATCTGGCGTTCCTTACACATTAAAAAATTCCTAAAACTATTAATAAAAAGATTTGATTGTTGTTGAGACTTATATCTTGATATATATTGTGCAAAATAGGCAAAGTAATTGTCCCTGAGATTCGGAAGAGCTAAGCCTCCCTGTTCCATCTCATCGTATAAAGTGCTAAGTGCAATCTGCAGTAGTTTTTTTGTCCAAAGAAAGGTTGTAAACATAGACTCTACTCGGGTAAAAAGGAGCCAAAAATAATGCATGGGATGGTCTAGAACAGAAAGTTAAAAAGAGGAAGAACACACATTTTAATCAGTGCCACCCGGCCCAAAATAGATAGTGGAAGAGAGTTCCAGCGTGAGAACAAATCCTGAGTTTTTCATAAAAGCGGGGTAAAATTCAAATGATATAAATCACTTATACTTTATGAGAAATAAACCCCCAAATATCTCTTGGGCTTGGTGTTTACGCAAGAGAGAATATCTGGGTGCAAATCCGAGCCTGCTTTGCCTCACTGAATAACTTCAGATTTATTTTTATTAATTCTATACCCACCTAAAACCTAAAAATCCTCAAAAATCTGAAAGATTTTTGCCTAAACCTCTATTTCTGGTTTAATAATAAGCATAATATCGTTGGTGCATAATTTCAATTACGCCATAGATGGAATTGGGAGGGGAATATCAGCGCAGTTCCTTATTGCAATCGCCAATGGTTAAAAAAAAAGGCAAATAATACCAGCGATAAAGGGCACCCTTGTCTTGTGCCTTGTTTTACTTTAACCTGACCGGCCACCGAAGTATTGATAATTACATTGGCTTCAGCATTAAGATATACATTTTGGATCAGGCCAGTGATCTTTGCAGAAATACCAAAGTTTCGTAAAAAATAATAAACACGGTCTAAAAGAAGGTCAAATGCGGGTATCCTCTGGGTCTCAAAATAATCCAATGCCTTAGTTAAATAATGTGTTTTGGTAGCAAGCTGCCTACCAGCGATAAAACCATTTTGGCCCAGATGGATCAATCGTGAGGCATATCGATTAAACCAAATAGATAACAATTTGGTAAACATTTTATAATCCAAGTTTTATAACGTAATAGTCCAGACTATTTTTACCCTTTTTCAGAAAACTAACTATATTGCCTTGTCAAAAAGACTCTGGTATCGATCCCTCCTCCAACATAGAATTTACTAACCAAAGAAAAAAGTCTGAAACTGAACTATAAAAAACTTTTAAAAACTCAGCCGGGAGCCCATCCGGGCCACAGGCCTTACCATATTGTAGATTCTTAATAACCCCGTCCAACTCCTTCTTTGTAAAAGGACTTGCCATGGTTGGTTTTTCAATATCTGAAAGTGTTGGTAATCGGTTTTTCTGCAGGAAGCCTCTCAGAGATGTAATATCAATAGTCTGTTGTTGACCATATATAGACCCATAATGCTGTAGCATTATATCACTCACTGATTTTTACTGGGTCATCCACGTGAGAGGCATTTAAGGGGCATTGTAATGCATTAATCTGATTAGAGGCATCCTGCTCCCTAGCCTGCCAGGCCAAAAACCTACCCGTAAAATTGCTTTCTTCATATGTTTTTTGCCGATAATGTTGAAAAGAGGATTCACTTTGAGTGTTGAGTGTAATATTTTGCACTGAGATCACATTTAGCCTGATCCAGCTTGCGCTGGTTAAACACAGTAGGATTATTATGAAATACAGAGTAAGACCTTAGTACCTTCTGCTCCAGGATTCGCTTATCTTCCTTAATTTTCTTTATATTTTCAGCGTCTTTTCCAATATTTAGCCCCAGGTTTAAAGCTTTGAGTGTGTCCCAAAGCACATTTAAGGGTGCAGAGTCGTAGTTTCACAAGAGAAATTCCCTGATCTCTATCTCAATAAAACCCACCCAATCCTCTTCATTTAACTATTGCCTATTTAGCGTCCAGCTTTTAGGGTTCCTAGCACGATCTCCAAGTTGGATGTCAAGTACCAACATAGCATGGTCTGAGAATCGGTTGTGCAGGAATCTCGGCTGACTAAAACTTAATCTCTGAGAGACCAAAAAGGAGTCGATACGTGATGAGGTATGGAATCTACCTGTCCAACAAGAATAAGCTATTTAATTGGATAGGCAATACGCCATGCATCCTGTAGGTCCAAGGTTACGCCATATAAATAGTTTTTTAGCCAGCGATGAGGAGTTGATTTTAAGATTCACTAGAACATTAAAATCTCCCCCCAGAATCAGCTCACCGGGTGCTTGAATTAGGGATTGAAAGAGATCCTAACATACTTTTGGGTTATCATCTACTGGGGCATATATGCTGGCGAAGGTTATCGGTCTCTGTCTCTGTCCAGCAATGCAGGTGTCCCAGCACCAACGACCATGCTGATCTTTATCAAAATTAACAACCTGCGCCTGGACTCTTTTACAGAAGAATATTGCTGTCCCTCATGGGAAGCTGAAGATGAAGAAAATCCCCCATAGGCTGCCCAAGACCTAAACATAGAAAAGTCTGACAGCTTCACAGCAGGTATATGGGTCTCTTGCAATAAAATCACCGCTGGATTTTCTGTTTTAATCCACAATTCAATTGCACGCATTTTCTTTTTATTGTTGAGACCATTGATGTTAAAAGAGACCACTTTCAGAATCTCCTTACTAGCCATAATAAAGAATAAAACAAAAAAAATGTAACCACCTAAACGGCATCCCACGCATTATCTGAGAAAGTATCAATCTAGAAAATGGATGTATAAAACCTGAATGAACTTGAAAAAAAGGACTTTGTTTTTCCCTTATGCTCCCATCCCCCCTTGCGACCCCTCCCCCGAAATGTGAAAAACCCTTACCGACCACGCTAACCACATTTCACCCCACCCATCTAACCTGGGTGTCATGTAATTACACCCGAGTGACACTACCCCCGGCCCCCCAACAATACCTTGATACTGTCAACCATTAACGTGCAAGCAAGCGCAATAAGGGAAGAAGACCCCTTTCCCGTCCTTTTAACAAATCAACATTAAGACCTGGTCTTCCGGCGAAAGAGGCCTTACCCTGCTATCTCCCCTTTCATGACAAACGAATTTATATTTAAATCATTCCTTTTCTTCTAAGCCCGGAAGCCCTGCAAGATCTCTTTCAATAATTACTGGGCTTCATCTAGGTCTGAAAACATAAAGAATTGGCCCCTAACTAAAACTCTCAGTTTGGACTGCTGAGCTATAGATGGTTGAGCACAGTTGGCTTTAAACAAATGAAGGACCTTCACAAACTCCTTTCTCCTACGTGCCGCCACAGCAGTCATTTCGGAAAAAATACAACATTTAACACTTTCATTCACTAAAAACTGTCTCTGTTGGATTGCTTTTGTCAGAATTCTTTCTTTTACTCGATAGTCTGCAAAATTTAACAGTATTGTCCGGGGCATAGTAGAGTTGGAGAACGGACGGGCGGGAACGCGGTGAGCCCTGGTGATGGTGAGATCTTCTTAAAACTCTGGAAGAACCGTTTGTTTGATAAATGAGTTAACCCACTGCAGGGTTTGGGAGACTTCAATGCCTTCCGGGACTCCAACTAACCGGAGATTGGACCTCTGGGAATGATTTTCCAGATCCTCGAGTTTGTTTTCCGGATAGCTCTTATTTTTAGCCGCCTCTTTAGCTTCCCCATTACCATGCTCATCTGGTCCTCTACAACTGAGATCCTGGCTTCTGCCTCCTGGAGTATGGTGGAGAGAGGCAATTTCAATGTTCTGGGTTCTCTTTATCTCGCAGACTTCCTCCAAAATTAATTTCAGCATATCTTTAACACTCAGCTGATATTCGCCTGCTAACTCCGTATTTGTAAATGGTAAAAAGGCCTACAAGGGATTTAATTTTACGATAGTCTCAAGTTATTCAAAGCTAAATCAGGGAGTTAGTCCTAATGGAACAAACACCAAAGTGTCATTAGACAACAATGAACACAAAGAAGAAATCTTAACATAAGAAACACGGGGAGACCTAGTAATTTGAGAAAACATATCTTATTTGATATATTTTTTGTTGAAAAAATGGAGTACATAAACACATTCAGCACAAAGTCATGGAGAGAAGCAAAAATCAAATTGTCCTAACAATACATGACTATACATCTATTCCAAATCAATTATAAGCAAAAGATCTCTAAATGAGCATGTGTATTGCTTCAGAATGACAAATTTTCTTGGGAATAGAAGAAAAAGTCGACGTTTCGGTCTGTTTGGCAGTAGTACCTCAGACCATCAGACCATCTTCAGGAGGAGAAAAAATTGTAGCTGCCAAAATGACTCTTTTTCATAGCAGTGGGCAGCTGCCTAGTACCATAGACAAGATCTATGGTTACTGCTGCAGGGGCGTTTGCTGTATTATAGGGAAATTAATTTCCTATGTTTAATTCTTCAGCCTGGATATGTCTGTCTACAGATCAAATAACTGAAGGAGCTATCTCAGTCAATTGACTACGTATCTAAATGGAACAGCATAATGTTTTTTTTGCGGCGTAGTGTTGATTTTCACGCGGACATTTGCCGCATTGTCTGGTGTCTATCATATGCTACTGCCGTGTCGTGAATTCCACGTTGACACAAGGTTTTTTCCCGCAATGGGCTGCGATGTTGAAAGTTGCGTTACGCTACTAGTTGGTAGTCATCACACTTTCTTGTGAATATACCCCCAAGGATATGCAGCCTAATTTTGCCATGGCTATTGTATGTTACAGACTATCCAAGGAAATGAAATGGTCTGCCTTAACTTGCACCTAGGCACCGAAAAGGCACAACCAGTTGACCGCGGTTGGCACTTGATGCTTTTTGGCGCTATTTTGAACTCTAAGCTTGAAAAACTTGTAAAACATATCTCTGATTACCCTGATTTACTTTATGTTTCTTTGATGTCAATGTATTCAATAAAATTAGTCTATTTTTTAAATTGGGTTTTTTCTTGTGTTGTGTTTCGACTTTATTAATGTTTTGTTACTGCATAACAATTTTACATTTTGATGTTGCCTGTTTAACACCCCAAAAAATGATCAAGTGTTATTATGTATAGACATATGATCTAGAGGGGGGCGTGGCTTGGTGCCTGGAGAGTATGGCGGCAACCAGGTGAAGCTTTCCGGTGCGACCGGTGGACTCCACAGTTTCCGGATGTATCTCGTCGCGCAGGAGACTGATTTGGATTCGTGAAGATTGCTGCCTCATTTTGACATCTTCAGCAATACCATAACCGTCGATTTGGGTAATATATTTGAGGCAGTAAGGGGGTCATTATGATGGCGGATTTTCCACATACTCCGGGCCGGCGGAAGCCACCGCCGGCCCGGAGTATGTGGAAAATCCGCCGAGGAGGCCTGAAAGACCCACCGCCAAATTAGGATGGCTGGTGGGTCTCACAATCTGTCCGCCGCTTTTCCGCCGCGGTCGGAAGGCGACCACGGCGGAAAAGCACTAACATGGCTGGCGGTGTCTATCAGACACCGCCAGCCATATTAGGATGTAGGGAAAGTAATGCTTTTCCGCGGCGGCTTTGCCGCCGTGGAAAAGCATACGGACATTCACTTTGGGGGCCCGTTGCGGGCCCCCTGGGTGAAAGTTGCGTGGGGGTGCACATGGGGGGTACCAGGTACCCCCTGCCTTTGCGTGCACGAAGCGGCAGGCACCGCGCGGTGCCTGCCGCTTTGTGCATGCAAATGCACTGCTTTCGTTTTTTACATTGCGGCGGGTAGCAGCACCCGCCGCAATGTAAAACATACAGGATGTGACCGCCAGGGTGGCGGTCACATCCTAATTGCCATGGAGGGACCGCCGCTGCCCATGCGGACGGTCCCTCCTACTCAGGGGTGGCGGACGGACGCAAGTCCGTCCGCCATCCTAATCGGCCCCTAAGTCTGGTTGCGGCTCCGTTTTAGCCGTGACCCGCCATTTTGTTTTTTACGCATGACACGCGTTTCTTCATGGAGCACCTGATATGTTGCTTTTTTTCTGATTACTTCACCCACCTGCATTTCAAAGTGCCCAGGACTATGTATTTGTTATTTTTCACACCAGAGATGAATTTCCTGGCTTGGATTTTGCTTTCATCAAAATCTTCTGAGGCACATACAGTGTTTTCTATGAGGCAGCCATTCTGTACTCCATTGTGTGCTATGTCGATGTTTCCTCACATTGATGCTCTCTTGGTCTGAATGCTACAATTCCTCTTTATTATTGACCTAGCTCTTCCAGGATTGGAAATTATGTTTTTGCTCAGGAGCCTCATGAACCATTGCTGCACATTGACTGTTGCCTCACATCTTCACTGATTTTTTTCTTCATTTTGCTTCTATTGTCCAATCCTTGTACCAAGCATCTCTACTTTTACTCGCATCTCCACTTTGCCAGTGGCTTCATCATGTTTCCACATTTGCATTGTTGCACACTTGTACCTCTGCAACTATTCAAAGAGACCCCTTTAATTTTGTTGCTGATTTTGACTCTCTCTTCCATGATTGCTTAAACTCTTAAATAACTTTTGCTTCACGGAGTTGTTCTGCCTGTGCTTTATTGGAGGGACTTCCTGTAAGTGCGTCTTATGGGCAGAATAAAAACTACATATTCTTCCTCTTCTACACCAAAGCATATATTTATTAAAAACTCAAAGATATTCTCTGAGTTCTCCAGGTTCGAAGATTTTTAGACATCTTCTCATCAGAGTTTGCAATCAACCATGGAATCCTAACACCAAATGGCTCAAAAAGGACCCTCCTTCTCCACCTAAGTCAATCTCGACTGTTTCTATGGAGCTTCTGTTGGAGGAAATCAGGGCTTTAGGTCCCTTTATGGAAGAAATAAACGCCAAATTGCAAGTTTTGACAGATAACTGGTCTCAATTGGAGACGAGGGTCTCATCAGTGGAACAAAATGTCTCATCCTTAAAAGAAACATGTGCCACTGTCTCTCATCGTCACTCACAGATTTCTTCACTCCAAAGGCAGGTGGAGGACCTGGAGAATCGCAACAGACTGAATAATCTCTGCATTTCCGGCCTGGAGAAGGGTATTGAAGGAACTGACCCTCTCACTTTTTTCAAGTCGTTCCTTCCCAAGTTATTACTTTTGCCAGATGGTACGATGCTCAATGTCCAACGTGCACACCGAT
Organism: Lissotriton helveticus; assembly: GCF_964261635.1. Classification (NCBI taxonomy): domain Eukaryota; kingdom Metazoa; phylum Chordata; class Amphibia; order Caudata; family Salamandridae; genus Lissotriton; species Lissotriton helveticus. The sequence goes on along the minus strand of NC_136063.1, from coordinate 1,483,446,326 downwards.
TAGGTCGAGTTCCTTCTCAATCTTCAACCTCGCGGAGACAAAGAAGAGTCATCTTGTATTTTTTAGAATACACAGATTTATTGAAGGTATTGTCGGCAGTCAAAGCTTCTCCACAAATCACTTGGTCAGACTCGTCTTTGTTCTTTGCGCAGGACTACGCCAAGGCCACTGCAAATCGACGCAAGGCTTTTTTGGATATGAGAACTGATCTACGGTCAATTGGGGCCCGCTATGGCCTCTCAACAACAGAACAACAACATACGAGGATCCTTTACCAATATGCACTCTTCAGGTCCCTCATCCTCAGCCCACACTTGGGACCGCTTTGCCTTTTCAACGAATCTCTTTAGTCTCCGTTTTATTTCCTAATGGTTGTTACTTCATGTTTTAAAGTTCCTGGTTTTTCAATCAGTTGATGTATTTATTGATATTACTAAGTCAAGATTTTATCGTAACCACCTTTATTGTCATTAGTTGGTACTAATGTTGTCTCCAACAATTTCTTTTAACCTTATTACGTTTCTGTCTCCGCAGATCATATACCCCTGTTTTTCCACTCATCCGTTTGGTTGACCCTGGTTGTGTCACCTATTCCATGTGGCTCCACCCCCTCCTTGTGTTCTCCTGATTGTACCCCCTCGATTTTCCCTCTTTGTAGGTATGTTCCTCTCTATTTGTTTCTCATATTTTTGCTCACAAATGTTATCCTACTTCCCTTCTCCTCTTCTTTTCTTATTCTATTTTTGGGTGTAGGTTTTTTTTCTTGCCTCTCTATAATCCTTTTCACTTTAACATCTGCTCTGGTTATTATACTCTTCTCTATTGTGACATTCACTTTACTATTGCTTTTCTTATTTACTCCTTTTTTATATATCACCATCATTTGAATGCTCTGGGCCTTCTTTGTCTTTCTCTCTCATCTTCCTAGACCATTGTGTTTCTAATATTTAATGTCATTAAAAGTTATTACTTGGAATGTTAAGGGTTTGAATTCACCTATTAAGAGACAAAGAATTCTGTCTCATTTAGCCTAACTAAATGTTGATTTTGCATTCCTACAAGAAACTCATCTTTCGGATGCTGAATCATTAAAACTTAAGAGAGGTTGGGTAGGCGAAGTTTTTTATTCTCCAGGTGATGGTAAACATAATGGAGGATTGATATTATGCCGTAAATCACTTACTTACTCTTTGTTAGCTCAAGAATCAGACATGAATGATAGATGGTTAAATGTTAAATTATTCTTCATGGGTGTTCCAATCTCTCTTCTAAATGTGTGTACTCCCACAGGCGGTGAACCTACTTTTTGTCCCACATTTGCCAAACATATTACTCATTGTGTGAATGATAATTTTATCCAAGCGGGAGACTGTAATCAAACTTTTGATCCTTTCATTGATAGGCACTCTAAAGTTACATTTGTTCCTAATAAATCCTACAAGTCCTTCGTTCAGGCAATTACGCAACATAAACTTATCGATGTCTGGCGTCTATGCAATCCAACTACTAAAGAATTCACCTTTTACTCCCCATCCCATCATTCTCAATTCATGGATTGATTATATATTTGTCATTCATAATATTGCGCAGACTCTTACCAATGCAGAAATTGGCCCTATTTTATTGTCAGATCATGCCCCTGTCTCAATGAGCATTGATATTTTACCTAAAGCTGTGGGACCTAAGAGATGGCGTTTTAATAATGCTCTTCTTTTGGATCCAAAGTTTACAGCTTCCTTTACCAATTTCTTTGATGATTTCTTTGAGATAAATGACACTCACTCCATCCCTTCTTCCACTTTATGGGATGCTTTTAAAGCCACAGCAAGAGACTTCATAATCGTTTTTTTTGCAAAAAAAATAAAAATTTGCTCGTAAATCCACTGGGGACCTCCTTCAGAAGATTAAGAGATTGGAGCACTCTTATTATACCTCACATTCCAAAGATTGTCTAGCAGCCCTCATTAATGCTAAGATGCAATTCAACAAAAAATCTGCAGAAGATGCTTCTTTATTTCTGTTAAAATCTAGTGCAAAATGTTATGGCGGCAAAAATAAAGCGGGGAAAGTTTTTGGCTAAATATTTAAAGGTTAGACATAATAAGTTAAATATTGAGTCTATTTATGACGCTAATTCTGATTTGAATGAATTTTCTCTTTTTTATAGAACACTATATACCTCTGAAACTCAACCCACTACCCAATCCTTATCTCATTTTTTCTCTAGCATTCACAACCCCAACATTTTCCTCCCGATCTTTCTTCTTTGGAAGTAGATTTAACACAGCAAGAATTATTCAAAGCCCTCCAACACCTTAAAAAAGACAAGGCACCAGGACCGGATGGGTCCACGGTCGAATTTTAGCTCCATTTTTCCACACTGGTATTACCCAAGTTGTACTCCCTTACAGATTCTTTCACCACATTAGGTAGTTCCTTGGGCTCCTTTTCTGAAGTTCACATATGCCTTATACCCAAAGAAGGAAAGGACTCTAAGCATTGCAAAAATTATAGGCCCATTTCCTTGGTCAATATTGATTACAAAATCTTTGCCAAAGCATTAGCGATACGATTGGATTCCCATTTACCAGACTTGTTAGGTAAGGAACAATCCGGGTTTGTTGAAGGGCAAATTATAACTGATAATACTAGACTCCTTTATAAGGTTTTATCCAAATCCTCACATTTGAAATAGCCCCTTGCAGCGATTGCATTGGACACTGAAAAAGCGTTTGATAGAGTTGAGTGGATTTATTTGTTTTTTGCTCTCAAATGGTTTGGTTTTGGCCCTAAATGTATTTCTTTAATTTCCCTTCTTTACTCTAATCCCCGTGCGGCGGTCTGTGCCAATGGTTTAGTCTCTCCATTTTTTGATTTGGGCAGAGGCGTTCGTCAAGGATGTCCTCTATCCCCTTTCCTTTTTAACCTGGCCTTGGAACCTTTTCTTTCTAAATTACGTCAAAACCCTCATATACATGGCTTTCAATCACTGCACGCCCATATTAAACTTGCAGCATACGCTGATGACATTTTGCTATTCTTGTCTAAACCAAGTGATTCAACCCCTGCCTTACTAGCAGAGGTATGTGAATACTCCAAAATTTCTGGGTACAAATTGAATAACGACAAATGTGAGATTCTTCCTTTAACAAAATATACCTTTAAATCAGATTTCAGTGCTTCTAATTTCACTTGGAGTCCTACTCACATTAAATATTTGGGATTTCATGTTACTTCAATAATTTCAGATACAGTATCGCTTTGTATGAACAAATGTGTTCAAAAGATATCGGATTTGACTGCCAGATGGCATCCTCTTTATTTATCATGGTGGGGCCGCCTTGATACCATAAAGATGATGGTATCACCTATAATTATGTACACTATCTCTAATGTTCTGGTTCCTATTCCCATTAATTTTTTTAAGAGGATTAATTCCATTCTCTCCTCCTTTTTATGGAACAATAACAAATCTAGGATGTCTCTTCTTAGGTTAATACGTCCCAAATTGGACGGTGGAGTTAATTTTCCGGATTTTCCGGCTTATCAGAAGGCATTTCTTCTAAGACAAGCCTCCCTTTGGCTACGAGATCCCACAGATGACTGTCCTTTATGGACTACAATTGAACGTCTCTTCCTGTCCCCTTTTTCCTTTGCTGAATACCTTTCCTTCACACGCAAACCACAAGCATTATCATCTCCCAGCCTCAAATTCACCTCCAAATTACTTTTATCTTCTGCATCTTTCCCTCATAATACGGTAGATGATTTTCTTAACTCCACCATTTGGCACAATAAAAATGTACTTATTAAGAACAAACCTTTCTATTGGAGGACTTTGCGTCAGAAGGGGTTAATTTGGATTCATCAACTATTCTCACAGTCGAATTTCATACCTTTCTCATCACTCAGTTAATTATTTAACTTACCTGCCTCATTCATTCACAAATACCTTTTGCTTAAGGAAGCAATGATGGTTACCTATACTTGGTTGTCCAATTCTCATACCTCTCTTACTACTCCAAACTCTACCTCACAACTTCATGCCTTCTTAAAAACCACATCCAAGGCTTCCATTATTTACAGGTATCTCCATACTACTGACACCATTCGGCCAAAATCCAAAGTAGAAGAGTTGTGGGAATGTGATTTTGCTACATCTTGGCCAGTGTCTCTATGGAATAATATATGGATCAAAATTTGCAAATCATCTAGAGCAGCTAATATAACGCAGACATTGTTTTTTCTATATAACAGACTTGTCTTTACACCGCATGACTTAAGCAAAAAATTTGCTACAACTCCAGATGTCTGTTGGACATACTCCTCACCGAATGCCAATTTGTTTCACATGTTATTTTCTTATCAGATTGTACATAATTTTTGGAAACAAGTATGGTCCCAAATTAACTTGATCTTAAGGACTCAAATTTCTTTCTCTTTTGCTCATGTTTTCTGGGAAGCCTTTCTTCTTGTTGGGAAAATGTTAATTTCAATGTAAAAATCATTGATTTGTTGATAGCAGTTGCGTTCCAGCAAACCACAGCTAATTGGAAAGACTTTTCAAAAATTTCTTTCAGAGCATGGTGGTACAATGTCTGTCATAATCATAGGCTAGATACTTCCTTTGTTTACCCTGTACACATGGCAGCGAAACGTCTAGATTTATGGCTCCCTGTTACGATATATCTTGATGTTTGTGCCAGTCGCTCTTTTCGGTTACAGCCCAATCAACAAGAAGTTTCAAAACCTCCTTGATTACCCTAAACGTTCTTGAATTCTTTAGTATTTTACTATTTTTTCGTGATTGCGATATGTCATTTTACTTGTTTTACCTTCAGGCCCATTTCATATAACATTATTGAAATATTGTTTTGACTGATTTCCTCTGTATAATCTCCATTATTGTTTTGTACTTTGTATTGACACCCCTGCTCTTATTAATAAAATGTCTTTGAACTGAAAAACATATGATCTAGATTTTAACAATAATATACATTAATATAAGCACTAGGATCAATATAAATGCATTCAGTATAATGATTCTGCAGTAATTCTTAAAAAGTGAGTGTTTATTTAACACTAGTTTTTCAGTTTTTAATGATGTCTTATTTTGTGCATATATTGTCAAGAACCGCTCAGCTTGAAAGGGATCTTTCCACTTCTGTACTGCCTATTGTTAGCAGCAGCAAGGAGTCAAGCATTTCCTTGCACAGCACCCTTGCTATGCCCGAAGGTTTCACACTAACTAGGGTTCAAATTCAATATACATCAACTCTTCCAGTGCTTCAGATTAAAGAAGGATGTGCTGTGAAAAAGTTGCTACTCACCCAAAATAGAATTCTGACTTAGAGGTGCTCCAAATAGCTCCTTAGAGAATGTTTGGTGTGGAATGCACCTAAGCTGCCCTCAATGAGTGAGCAGGCAAAGAACCTAAAATAAGGGAATGCCTGCTGCCAAAAAGGGACCAGATACTGACCATTTGGTCTACAGCAGGTATGCAGGAGATAGTCCATGGTTTGGCAACAAAACTACATAATACTGTAACATTACAAGGCAAATGGAGAGTTTTAGACTAAGTTGTCAGGGATGTGTAAGAAACAATGTTTGGTAATTTTATTCTATTCAGTCTAATAATATTAATTATTGGTAAGTTACCTACTATTATATTACTCTTAATAAATGTGATATACATAAGACAAGCACAAAATGAACACTATTTATATTAAACCGCAAACATGTCTGTATACTAAATTGGGGTGGAGGGTCAGGGCAATGCCTCCTTATCTATAGCCTTAAGAGGTTCTTTAACAGCACTGTTGTATTTCTAACATCCTCTACAATCCTATGAGTCTAGCCAAGAGGAGGGGATGAGATTTTTTGTCTATTCTCCTTTTCTCTACAGAGGCTAATGCTATGTGTCTACCTCTGGAAGCTTAGGGTATCCATTCGGGCATGACTGCCCGAACTAACAGGACTGAGCCTCTCTGAACCAGAACACAAGCAAGTCAAGACTAGTTTAGCCCATTTTTGTTTTTTTTAGTGTGGTGACCTAAGTGGGACGAGTATGCCCAGATGTGGGTCCCATGCACACTGTGCCACTGGCGCCAAGGGCTGATATGCTCTAATTCAAGCATACTAGCAATCACCTTTTGTATACTTCATTTTCTAGTTCTTGTTAATAATGCTCCACTCAGTACCATGAAAACTATAGATTTCATGCAAACCCTCAGATTATCTGCCCAAAAAATTGCAACAAAAATACATCTGATAGCACCACATCATTGCATGGCGAAAAATATAAGTAGGTTATATTACACCACTACTTGGGTAAAAAAAAAAAGAAAATATTACGAAGGTCAGTAGTGGATAAAACATAGATTATTGGCCTGAAAGGACCAGGATAAATTCGGGCAGTTTGCTAAAAGATTAGTAAATAGGAGGGACTCCCTGAGGGATAGGGTGCCACATGCAAAATGGGCAGAACATACCAAATATCTCTATCTAACATCTGACCCATCGCCAAACGCAACCCTGTGCCTGCGAGAAAAACATACCAAGACACATGAGTCTTGATCTCCCAAATGGTCACCAAAGGGTGATAAAAACAATCAGAGAAAAAGGCGCCCCTGGACCCAATGTTTTACTAGGTTCATTGTTTAGAGCAGATAGTGTCTTTTGGGCATACTTGATAACTCCCATGCATAGAGCATCATTTCAGTATGCCCAAGTCCCTGAGACTTGTTGCAGCTCTATACTCCACCCCATCTACAAGAAGGTAGTCGGACCAGACCCCTCCATATACAGACTTATGGCCCAGCAGAATGTCAAGGCCAACGCCTACACAAGGATCCTTTAGATGAATTACATGCACAGGTCGATAGTAACAGAATTATGTAATTCTTTGATACAACATTTACACAGAGGTGTTCTACTATTGACAATGCTGTAGTCTTGTTATATATGGCCTTTCAACTACCTTTCTTTTCGCAGCCCCTCTTTTTACCTGATTTGTCTAGTATTCAGCAGATTTCAGTGGGGTTGAGCACCAGATACTCCTGGGCAAGCTAATCATGAGTGGCTGCCTGTTATGTTTGAACAAAGCAATTTATTTTGAGACCGGGGCAAGGATAAAAATCAGACTTTAATACAGACTACCCGAATTTCATTAGCATGAACAGGGGCCTTTAGCAGAGGTGTGTTCTTTCTTGCTATTCATTCTTTATACCGCAGATTTAGTTAAAGCTCTGACCAGGACAAGGTCTTTTCTTAGCAGGATAGGCCCTATAAGATTCAGAATCCACAATATGCTGATGACCTTGTCATTTTTGATCGATTTACAGCAAACTCTGGACCAACTACATTCTTACAATCTGAGTAATAAACTGGCTGCAAATGTCTCTAACACCAAGGTGACAGTGTTTGGAAAATATATGAACACATCCAAAATCGCATGAAGTTTTGGGCCAGTCAGGTTGGGGTGCACACTGATATACAATTACAGAGGAATGTCAGACACCGACAAACCACAGTTACACAAAACTCAAATAAAAAACGCAACCACTTTAATCCTAGCTCTGTGCAGGCTAAACACACGATGCCATAGCCAAACAGTGGAAGGAGTATTAAGAGTCATATAAGCAAAATTTCTACCCACAAGTTATATGTACATCAGGCCTTTTTCTAACATTTATCATTGATTTTAGACAAATACCGCTGCATTCCGAAGGATCTTTCATCTACCTCAATTTACTCGTGGTTCCCAGATAACCCTGGAATTTGGGTTGTTTAAAGAGGATCTGATGTGCAAATCTGAGTTTATAAAATATCACCATCAGGTCGTGCATGTCAAACCAGAATCCCTAAGGCTGTCCATACAATAGATCTTCAAGGCAAACAACATGGTTAATTTATTTAATCATGGCCATTGAAGACCTGAAATAAAAAATGCTTACGGAAGATCATACATCCCACAAAAATCTGACTTATATAGTTTTAAAAGGTAAGTTAAAGAGACAGGTACCTAGGACATCAGGTGCTACAGACTTAGATAGCTGAATCATCCCACCATCCAAAGCCAATTATGCCTTCTTACTACACAAGCGCAAAGGAATATAACTTAGAGCAGACAATTAGTAGGACCTGCAGACAGAAAATACTGCGAGCAAAATTTGTGTCCTACCATTTAAGGAATACAAGCTTAGGTGGAAAAACATCGCGAAAATCTCATTTGCATTGTAGATCCTGCAATTACAAAAAACGAAGCAATCCTTCATTTACTCTGTTGCTGCTCTGAATTTAATTTGGACAACGTACACTTCTGAAACCAGGGGCCATATTATTAAGAAAGGGGGATACATTATCGCAGCTTTTATCGGCAGGAAACTGCAGCTAAAGCGGCGATAATGGGCTTGATAATATGCCCTTGTGAATTCCCATATAAGCCCAGGTTCTGGTGTTAACCTGGGCTTCTACGGGAATTCACAAGGGCATATTATCAAGCACATTATCACCGCTTTAGCGGCAGTTTCCTGCCGATAAAGGCGGCGATAATGTATCGCCCTTTCTTGATAATATGGCCCCTTGTTCTTAAAAAATAGGATTTACTCATGTGCTGAGACAGTGAATTTATGCTTTACCTCTGACAATATGAGCGAGGTCACTAATGTGGCACAATTTTAAAATATAGGGGGATATTTATGAGATTCATGCAGTGCAGCACAGCAAGACACCTTGATCCTCTGCGCTGCGTGATAGGGAAAGGGCAGGAGTGTGCCATATTTAAGTCAATATGGGGCATTGCTGAATTTTCACAGCACTGGCGCTCTTTTGGCAGCCTAGCGCCAACGCAGGCATTCCTTGCACCTGCAAGGGTGCCTTCATTGAATTTAGGATTGTTTTTGTGCAGGAAGGGGCATCTTCCTGCACAAAAACAATCCCTTGAGGCATATTCCTCTTTCTCTGTGTGTGCAGAATGCAGCACACATAGACAGAGGAAGTAATAAGGAGAAATAAATATATTTCCCCTTCTTTTGCCTCCCCTGGGAAGATGTATCTTTTTGGTGCATTCCCAGGTTTACCAATTCTGGTAAATCTGGGAATGCATCAAAATCCATGGGAGTTGCGTGGGAACACCCATGCAATGCCCATGGAACACCTTCACAGGGCAGAGTATTGCAATGCAGCGATTTGTGCTGCATTGCTTTACTCCAGTTTTGTGGATCCACTCAGGGCCACGCAAAGTGGCCTTGCGTGGATCCATAAATTTCACTACGGTTTGCATCACACAAGTACCACATTACATGGTGTAAATGCGATGCAAACCGGGTCATAAATACACACAATAGTGTGTAACAAAATGAAGGTCACTCAAATGCCCTGTACTTAATTAGATTTTGTGAGCTTCTTGAAAACAGTGTTATATCCGACCACTATTTAATGTAGACATTCACTAACAGACAACAGAGACTGTTTTAAAACTTTAGTTAATCCCTGATATTGCTACATGTTCTTGTATTAATATATATAATCGTATGTAAAAGGCAATTTATCCAATCGTTGTTTTATGGACATTGTACTATTTTTTTCAATTAATCAGAAACAATAAATAATTGATGTTCTAATTTATTTACCAAACTCCACTGTGCCTGCTTGCCATCCCACTGGTGAAAGTTCAGCGGTGAGCTAGTTCTGGCAAATGGGTAAAATTGTAACGTAACAAGTTTATGAGTTTTAAACAATATCAATGATGAAAGAAGTGACATTTCCTGGGACGTGGAATTGGCGTCAAAGTTCATTCAGCAACACCTCCTTCAACACCGCCACCTTCCCGGAGACCTGGAAGCACGCTGAGCTCAGCGCCCTCCTGAAGAAGCCAACTGCAGACCCCACCGACCTCAAGAACTACCGCTCCATCTCGCTCCTCCCTTTTCCTGCCAAAGTCATCGAGAAGACCGTCAACAGACAGCTTGCCGCCTTCCTCGAGACGAACGGATCTCTCGACCCCTCGCAGTCCGGTTTCCGATCCAACCACAGCACCGAGACCGCCCTCATCGCAGCCACTGACGACATCAGATCCCTGCTCGACAACGGGGAAACAGCGGCCCTCATCCTCCTGGACCTCTCTGCAGCGTTCAACACTGTCTGCCACCGCACCCTAGTGCAGCGCCTCAGCAACATCGGAGTCCAAGAGAAGGCACTGGAGTGGATCATCTCGTTCCTCGCCGGAAGAACCCAGAGAGTCTGCCTCCCGCCGTTCAGATCCGAGGCAACCGAAGTCATCTGCGGCGTACCACAAGGATCATCACTCAGCCCAACCCTCTTCAACGTCTACATGAGCCCTCTCACAGCCATCGCATGCAAGCACAACCTCAACATCATCTCCTACGCCGACGACACCCAGCTAATCCTCTCCCTCACCAATGACCCCGCCACCACCAGAACCAGCCTGCACGAAGGGATGAAAGACGTCACCAAGTGGATGAAGAACAGCCGCCTGAAACTGAACTCAGACAAGACGGAAGTCCTCATCCTGGGATCATCGCCCTCCGCCTGGGACGACTCCTGGTGGCCCCCTGCCCTGGGCACCACTCCAAACCAACGGACCACGCACGCAACCTGGGCTTCATCCTGGACTCCTCCCTCTTGATGACCAGACAAGTCAACGCCGTCTCATCATCATGGTTCAACACCCTGCGCATGCTCCATAAGATCTTCCGATGGATCCCCACTGGAACCAGGAAGACGGTCACCCAGGCACTCGTCACCAGCCGATTGGACTACGGAAACACCCTCTACGCCGGAACCACAGCCAAACTTCAGAAAAGACTCCAGTGCATCCAGAATGCCTCCGAACGACTCGTCATGGACATCCCCCGACACAGACACATTTCCGGCCACCTGAGAAACCTACACTGGCTCCCCATCAGCAAGAGGATCACGTTCAGGCTCCTCACCCATGCACACAAGGCCCTCCACGACCTAGGCCCCAAGAACCTCAACAACCGCCTGACCTTCTACGCGCCCACCCGCCAGCTACGATCGACCAGCCTCGCCCTCGCCGCCGTACCACGCATCCGCAAAGCCACCGCCGGGGGAAGATCCTTCTCCTACCTGACAGCCAAGACATGGAACTCCCTCCCCATCCACCTTCGACTGACCCAGGATCACCTTTCCTTCAGGAAGCTCCTCAAGACCTGGCTCTTCAAGCAGTAGCGGACCCCTCCCCCCCAGCGCCTTGAGACCCAACCGGGTGAGTAGCGCGCTATACAAATGTCCATGATTGATTGATTGATTGATTGAGCAGGGGTTTATGAGATAGCTTAGGAATTACAAGGATAATTGACTCTGAAACTTTGAAGGGATAAGTGCAAATATAATCTTTTTAATTTGTTCTATATCTCTAAATTACATCACTTTGTACTGAGCAATGTTGTACCTTAGTGATATATGTGGTTATATTTGCTACTGTAAGTTTAACATATTTTCTCACACATGAGCTTTTGCTCGGCGCATAGATTCCACCAGCTTCCTAGTTCTTTGGCACATGGGTGGTTTCTTTTCTGTGATATTGCTTTTATTATTCTCATGTTGGGGGTTTGGGGTGACTCTATTAAATGAAAGTCGATTAGCGTTTGTGCCTTTTTGTTTGCATTGCAATGTCGGCTCAAACGTTTATTTGAACATCAAAAGTGTTGCTCGACAATATTTTATCCAAAACCTCTGTGCCTAGTACTGATCTCTGACAGCTTGCTTATTTATGCACCCAAGAACAACGAAAAAGCAACACTGGCCTGCTTGTCAAGAGATGGCAGAAAGGCCAAGGGAAAAAGCAAACACAGCGGATCAGCACATTACTGGGATACAATGAGGTTCGGACTGGGACACAAAATAGGTCCGAGAACCGTAATAAAAGTGGCCCTCTTTGGCAAACTAGATAGCTAAAAAAGTGACCTGGATTTTCAAATCAGGCCAGTTTCGAACTTTTAAACAACACTGTATGGGTATTTTGCAAATTATGCAAGTCTGAATACATGGGAGTTTACTACAGGCAATGTTATGGTAAAATCAGGGACATTAACAGTAAAACTGGCGAACCGGACAAAAAACAGGCCCAAGTACAGATCTGGTCGACCATCTCACCGGGCACTGCCTGATTGCCCTGAAGGCTAGTCCGACCTTGGATACAACGCCTTCTCCTCAAGAAAAAACTGATCCCCAACTGCTCTGCAAACAATGCAAACAATTGCTTGAATGTACGGGCAGCAGAAACGTAACCCCTTCCATGCTGATGACGGCCCCCAGCCGTCATGCACTACGGGGCTCGTGTGCTGATGATGGCTGGGGGCCGTTATAAACCCGCCCACTCGCGATTCTGCTGCACAGGCGCAGAATCGCGGCTGCATGGAAGGGGTTAAAGGATTTACATTTTCCAGCATGTTCAGATTTTGCATACATACCAGTAGCTATTTTGGAAGTGTTGGTGTTTAAATCATACCCACGAGCATGACATGTCCATTAGGAGAGGAGAGCAGCTAGCAACAGTACTAGGACTTACAACAGGCATAATCAACTAATCTGCTTGTTACCTATCATTGTCAGTGGGACCAGATATGCAGTACATTTAGTAAGTCACAGAGATCCAAAAAAGCATTAGGAACATGGGCCTGTTAGACCTGGCACCATTGGCGTGGGTCTCCCTTCCATTTTGTTGCTGTTGCCTCATGTGTTTTTGCTGGTGTTAGATGCTCAGAGCACTGTGCCACTGACGACCAGTGCCACAGTGCAAGTGCTCCCTGTATAAATTGCTATATTGATTGGATTCCATGATTGGCCTATTTGGTTTACTGTCAGACCCTAGTACAGTGCACCAGGAGTGCCCAGGGCTTGTAAATCCAAATGCTGCTGGTGGGCTTGCAGCACTGGCTGTGCCACCCACAGAAGCAGCCCGGTAAAATGTGTCTACTGTCTGCTATAGCAGAGCCTGCGTGCAGTCTGGTACTGTCATGCTGACTGGGCAAGTGCACCCACTTGCCAGTCCCTAAACCTTCCCTTAACTTCATATTAGTCACCCCTATGGTAGGCCCAAGGGCAGGGTGCATTGTAAGTATAAGGTAGGACAAGCCCTGATGTGTGTGGCATGTTCTAATAGTGAATTACAGCTATTTTCGTTTTTCACTATTGCAAGGCTACCTGTTCTCATAGGCCGGAATGGGCTGTTCGAATTGTTACATTCTATAATCCTAACAGACTCAGGGAACATGGTGGAAATTCGAGTTTAGTATGCCTGAACTCAGAATAATAAAGTACATCTTTTAGTAAAGTTTATTTTAATATTCTGTGTTTACAATACCACTTTTAGAAAGTAGGTATTTGCTTGCCTAACCATTTCAGCCTGCCTCTGCTAGGACGTGTATCTGCTGTCTGGTTTCTGTGAGTGGCAGGGCTGGGGAATTCCAGAGGGCAGGGCTAGGTAGCCTGCTGGTGAATAGAGAGATTTACATCCAGATGGGTGGGAGGAGAACACCTGGACTCTGCAAAGGACTGGGCCTCTCCACCGCAATGCTGGCTCCACCTCCCTTGGAGTGTCTGATGTCTCTAGCCTGATCCCTGAATGAAAAGTCAGAGTCATGTCAACAAAGTGCTGAAGAACTGGTTTTGGCTGGGCAAAGGCCCCTCTATCCCACAGGAACAAAGGATTTAGGGGTATAAGTATTGGGACCCTGCTCCCAAGAAATTAGACCCAGATTTGACAAAGAAGAAACATCTGCCCGAAGAGAAGGAACTGGGAAAGCTGAAGGAGTAATACTGTCCCTGACACTAAAAAAGAGAGAGTTTTCCCAACTGAACCCAAAAAGGACCGGGAAATAGCACAATAAAAAAGAGAAATTCTTTTCTGTGTGTTTTAAACTCTTATATGTGAATTAATTACAAAAAACCATTTGTTAGACCAATTTCGTAACTATACAGAGCCCTATATAAGAATTTGATCATACCATAAGCATGTGTGTATCTTAGTAGTCATTTATTTTATATTAAAACAGACTTAAAATAAATGCATGTTTGTTCATCAGACAATAAAGAATTGATTACATCCATTATTTATAATAACATTGCATACAAATACATATTCCACAATATACAACAATTAAAACATTTTTCTCTCTATTCTTATACATAAAAATAGTCCGTGTGTTGACGCGTTTCGGTGCTTCGTTTATTAAGGTACACCTTCCTCAGGACAGAATCATTTAAAAACATAGAATCTTCTTTCTAAAAAAGATACATACAATTAATATCATAACACAATTTTTAGTCATTTTTAACAATCTAGCGGGCTGATCAAATGAAAGGTCATAAACAGATCTTACTTCTTATTAAATTTGATTTTATGGGTACCAGATGAGTATCCCTGGGGTCACATTAGACGAAGAACATCAGTTTCAGTTGTCTATTTCATCCGAAATTCTGTATAAAAATATTGTTCAGTTTTAGTCATAAAGTTTATCATTTTATTTTAATAGTAAATCTATAGGTCCAGATATACACTTACTGGATGCATAGACTGCCGTGCTTTACTATAGTTTGCACCGGTCATAGGATTCTCAGGCTTTGTCAATTTCCACCTTTGCTGGCAGGGGGGTATTATGCCTCCTCTGTCGTGTCCCAAATGGATCCCTCTTTATGGCCTTTGTTGGATCCTGTGTGCCTAAGTCATAAAATAGATAGTATCATTGCGGCTGTATCTACTCCTTATGGTTACAGATATAAATTGCAGTTCCCTATACTTTTACGATGTTGGATAGATTTACTATTAAAATAAAATGATAAACTTTATGACTAAAACTGAACAATATTTTTATACAGAATTTCTGATGAAATAGACAACTGAAACTGATGTTCTTTGTCTAATGTGACCCCAGGGATACTCATCTGGTACCCATAAAATCAAATTTAATAAGAAGTAAGATCTGTTTATGACCTTTCATTTGATCAGCCCGCTAGATTGTTAAACATGACTAAAAATTGTGTTATGATATTAATTGTATGTATCTTTTTTAGAAAGAAGATTCTATGTTTTTAAATGATTCTGTCCTGAGGAAGGTGTACCTTAATAAACGAAGCACCAAAACGCGTCGACACACGGACTATTTTTATGTATTAGAATAGAGAGAATTTTTTTTTAATTGTTGTATATTGTGGAATATGTATTTGTATGCAATGTTATTATAAATAATGGATGTAATCAATTCTTTATTGTCTGATGAACAAACATGCATTTATTTTAAGTCTGTTTTAATATAAAATAAATGACTACTAAGATACACACATGCTTATGGTATGATTAAATTCTTATATAGGGCTCTGTATAATTACGAAATTGGTCTAAACAAATGGTTTTTTGTAATTAATTCACATATAAGAGTTTAAAACACACAGAAAGGAATTTCTCTTTTTTATTGTAATACTGTCCCTGACCTGGGGGATTGGCCTTCAGTGGTTGCCTTGCTGCTGGAGGAGAAGAGTAAGAATGAAAGACTTTATTTTCAACTTGTGCCAAAGATCTCCAAAGGCTTGGAAGTGAGCTTGCCCCTTGAACGAAGTCCCAGGACCAGTGGACTTCATCCGCCTCGCAAATCGCTGCTGGAAACGCTGTTTTCAGTATCCGCCGAGGTCGGGAGCTGTGTACGCCTCGTACGATCGACTCGCATCCCGCCAAGCACCGTATCAAGCACCATCTGCCTCAATCAACGCGGCTCTCCGCTCGACGACTTGTACCAACAACGTCCATGAGCCGTAGCTCGCACCGTGACTGGCCGACAACGCAACGTACAACGCTTCGCCACATCGAATCATCCTGGTCGGGACGACACGTACACTGCAGCTGAGTTCGAGTCTGCGGATCGCACCTGGAGAGGGGTACACCTCGCACGTCTGCGTCACACCACCTTGCACCGCATCAAAGACGGATGTATGACATTACAGCGCATGCTTTTACCACGCATGCTGTTACAACGCAGTTTTTACAATGCATGCTGTTACAATGCATAGCGCTTAGGGGTGCTGGATAGTGAATAGTTTAATTTACTATTCCAACTCCAGTCCCCGTGGATAGTAGGGAAGGTGTTGGATAGTAAATTGAATCCATTCCCTATCCTAGAGCGCCCCCCAGCGCAATGCGTTGTAATGACATGCGTTGTAATAGTTGCGTTGTAAAGGCACTGCGTGGTTAAAGTTGCGTTGTAAAGGATGTTTCCCATCAAAGACTGACTCTCACAGCTCCCAAGGTACGGCTCGTACTCCGCAACGTAAGCTGAACGCACCGCATCAAGCACCGTCCGCCTCAATCAACGCAGCTCCCCGCTCTACGGCTCGCACCGACGACATCACGAGCCGGAGCTCGCACCGTGCCTGGAGGACAATACATTGTGCATCGATTTCCTTTTACAACCAGCGTCCGTGCTGGACGCATCAAGTAAAGGTACTGTGTACGACTCGCACATCATTCAGTACGCATCGGACCGAAGAGTCCTCTGCGCTTGCTAGACTCTTTGTGTCATTTTCACTGCCGTGAGGGCCGGACAAAGAGTACGAATCACACTGAACTCTAAAACTAAGCATTTTAACAAGAACTCTTCATTGCTGATAGTATTGTGGATTATTTTTGTCGTTATTTGGTCTTCATATAAAGCCTGTGTGGTGTCCATTTGTAGTGTTGTCACTGGGTTACTGTAGGTGGTCACAACTGCTTAACTTATATCGCCTCTGAAATAAGCCTTGACTGCTCACGCCACGCCACCTAGAGGGTGAGTAAGGGTTATTTTGAGAGAATAATTCCCTTACCCTGACTAGAGGAGAGGGTCCCTGCTTGTTACAAGTACCTACCTGTGCCAGCCAGAGACCCGCAATTCTACCAGGGCTGTACTACCAGCAAGTGTTTATTCATCTAACAGCCAGCCCCAGGCTGAAGGGTTTCCAATGAAGGAGGCAGTTGTTGCTTCAACACATTGTGGAGTGCCAATGGAATTGCATTCAGCTACTGGACTTTAATCCGTCTCAGATAAGTTACATTCATTTTTATTCCTAAACAAGGAGGCATAAGGCAGGAAGAATGTTGGTGTTTTGAAATAATGGCGGAGGGTAATCACAAAGGCCATAGTTTGCACGGTGGGTACACCTGGACAATCTGTAAGTGGTAGAATGTACAGTTTTGGACTGGCTACCCGGCAGTTTGAGATGCTGCTGAGCTGGGGGCTGATTTTGTTGATGGGGACCTGCGTGTACTAAACGGAAGTCATTTTGCTTTAATTATTTTGAAGCACACGCAGATCTCCATGAACAAAATCAGCCCCCACTGCAGTGAAATCAGCCCCCAGCTCGGCAGTATTCCAAACTGCCCAGTAGTCAGTCCGGCCCTGGTTTTGGAGGACCTGCAAGTCTCTGTGAAAGACATGGTGGAAAGAAGTGTAAAGGCCACAGGAGAGGCATGATAAACAACAATTGCCATTAGAATAGAAGACAATTGGTTTTAATGAGACCTTGGACCAGTGGCCGCTCCTCCGCTAGAGCAGAGGAGAATCGCCCCACTGCTTTACAGCAGTGGAAGGTAAAATAAAATGATAAGAACTAAAAGTTATTATCATTTTTTTTCCTATTGAAGGCATGGCATCTTTGACAGGCGGGGCGGGTGGGGCTGATCTGCTGACAGAGCAGGAGAGTAGAGGAGTGGTTTGTACTCCCTAAAGTGTGCATGAATGTTTGGTCGGTCCTCTGGGGCCAGCCAAAATTGAATGCACACTTAGCATGTTCTCCACGCAGGCTGCATTACAGCCTGTGTGGAGAACATGCCCTGGCTCCCTATCCCCATCTGAGCTCCGTGGTTTGGCGCTCAGACCAATAACAGTGCTGCAATTCAGAGTTGTGATGGCTATGGGGAGTTTCAGCCTGGGTGCTTCCAGTACCTTGTTCCGGCCAGCAGAGGAGAGACGCAGCGAGGAGGTAAGTTGAATTTAGTTATTTATTTATTTTAATTGACACATCGTCCGTCGGCCCCCACTTGCTGCCCCGCCCACCACCACAGATCCGTGCCGGCCAACACTGCCTTGGACTCTTGCCACCTGCAGGCCAGTTGTTTGCCTTTCATGCTCTTCTGTGTTTTGAACTTCCCTGCACTGTTTTGCTCAGGTTCTTCCAGTGTTGTGTCTAAGCACATAATGATTTTAGCTTGTGTTAAAGATGTCTTCCTCTATTTTCCCTATTCCACCCATGTTTTGTTGTTTTCAGAGGAGTTATGTTCGACTCTACTTCCCAGAGCATTACTAATGCCAGGTCGGGATGATGGAAAGCTTCTAGAATACTTCAAATGGCAAAATTTCGGGATTCCATGTTACGTGAAATTTGCACGTTATTATAAAATTGCGTAACTTTCAGACATCAGGGAAAGGTTTGAATATTTACACTTCTTTGTAGAAAGAACTAAGCAATTTTCTAAATCCCTTATGAAATGTGCTGATGTGAAGGACTAATCTGAGGGAAATGGCATTTGTCCCATGCACACAATCTAGTGGCTGCTTTGCTTACAGAGAATGAAGAAGTTACTTTCTATCTGCCTGGCTGAAGGAGACCTATCGAATGCGAAACTTCACATCTTTGTACCCGTACTATCTATACTTGCACGGGCGGCTCTTGGCTCATGGTGGCTCTGGGCAAGGAGCGTAGGTAGGGGGCCCGGAAGAGAGGGTCCCGGCAGGGCGGAGCGCGGAGTCCAGTGAAGAGGGGGAGGGGGGGGGGGTCAGGGTGTTTGGAAGTGGAACAGAGCCAGAGGCCGTCAAATCCCTGCCAGGGGCCGCCACGCAAATATGTATCCATCCTCAGAGGATTAATATATTAAGGATATATATTGGCGTGGTGGCCCCTGGGGTTGGTGGCTCTGTGCAGGTGCACAGCTTGCACATGCCTAAGGCCGCCCCTGATATTTGTTAGTAGTATGTATTATGTAGTTAAAAAAAGGAGGTTCTATAGGTTTTTTTTAACTATGAACCAACCTTTAAAGCATTAAGTTTCTGATACCATAAGTAAAACACAGTTACAAGGAAAAGAGGAAATCACCAACGTTTTATCGGCTCCTGAAATCTTTCTTAGTTGTAATTTTGGATCCAAAGTCTTTTTTGTTAATATGTCTGGCTACTGACAGTTTTTGGTGTCTGAAGGACATCATATTGCCAGCTAGTGAAAAAATGCAATAGACGAAGCAGAGAGAGAGGGTTTTGGGCAAGCCCCTTCAGCAATTGACTTTCATAACTGTTCATGGTTTCCTATTGCATGCATTTGCTGTCCATTAGGCTTTGACATTTGGAGGATGGTGATATTGTTTATTTGTGTTCCCATTAGCTTTAGTGATAGGGACCATAAATAAGTTCTTCTGTTAGGCTGCAGATGAGACATGTTGCTTGCGACCAAATGGGTGTTCTTTGATGTATTCACTTTGTGGTCAAAACTACATTTTAATTACTTATTTATTATTTGCTCTTTGGATGCCTTAACCTCTCATTACGGTCATGTACTGTTCACTAATCAGCCTTGCACGTTTGTTTGTTTCTCACTGCTGTCACTGCCATGTTGGATGTGTAACTCTCTTTGCTTACCATGTAAAGATGTGCAAGCATGCAGCTTTCTTAAAAACGTAATGAAAATACAGACCCTTTATGAAAAGTACCTACTATGTGATATTTTGTTGTGTATGCCTTTTAAGTTCACCGCCTAAAATGCAAACGTCATTTTCTTTGAGGATGCAGCTTATTTCTGCTAATGAAATCTGTTCAGCAAAGGAACCATACTCCCAGCTTCCATATTGCTGTGGTCCAAGATGTTGTTTTATTATTGGATTTTCTTACTTGGACCGGTAGGTGCAACACACGTAGGGGCAGATTTACTAAATATACATGCAACATACCTCAGCGATAAAGTTTCTGGATTGCATGAACAGGAGAGAGCAGAACAGTGCAATTGTAATAAGATATGGCGCTGTTGCTCACCCCCTGCATAGTCCCACATTAGTCTGGCTTGTGACAATGCACACTCCTTTGCACAATAGTGTAAAGGTGTGTGCTTAATGCAGGAACGTTAGCCTTGCAGTACAAAATACAATGCCCAGACATAGTTGACAACTTTTCCCACCAGGTGTGTGTGCTGTACAGTGCAGCATTCAAAGTTGAAAAAGTTTTGAGTAAAGAAAACTTCTCCAACTTTATGCTTACCTCAAAGAGTCCTTACTTGTTAGTTCCAAGTCCTGTTGGATCGAATGCCCCTCGACGCAAAGTAGCGCAAATAAGGACAAAGCTTTACTTTGTGTTACTTTAGGCTACTGCCCAATGCAAATCAGGATTTGTGCTGGAATGCAAATTACAAAAGAAAACTTTGCGCCGGGAGGGAAATCAGTATCACAGAGTTGTCTATTATCAAACATTTCCCCTAACAAAAAGCCCCATCTATTAGCTTTGTCTTTGGCTGTTTAATAGATGCGATCCAGAACTAATGTGTGTACATAGATCATGAGTTCTGAAAAAAATATGCATTACATGCATCACACACATATTGCATTTAGTTGAAGCTTATCTTTGTTGCGATCATTTACGTTTTGTGTCTACGTGTTGAGTTGTTCTTGCCTGTGTTACTTGTAAAACGGTGTAAGTATTTCCCAGCACATAGGCGCGCTGCTCTCCTGTCAAAGTCTAATTCATCGCCTCTGCTGTTTGCATGACATAAAAAAAACAAGCACTTTCCCAGGAATGGGCCAACCATATGCGAAGGTGTGCAGGATAGCACACTAGGGAATACGGAGAGCAAAGAAGCATCTGCATTTGTTTCCATGTCAATTCACGTGAGTGTTATAAAAGGGTTATAGTTTATTATGAAAGGATAACATTATTGCTGCACTGTTTACTGTTATTAACTCGTGCACTGCCTTCCCTGAGCTTTGATTCAAGTCTTGCGTGTAATCGGCTCTCCTAATGCTCAGAGCAGCCACAGGTACCAGTGATATATTACAATGTATGTGGTGCTGCTCCGACAGCCTGCACGTTTGAGGTTTTCCTGGCTTCAGATAAGTGTCAAAGGGGTCCTATAACTGTAACATATCTATGGGGTTGGGCATAGAAGTTCTACCCAGCGTGTTATGTACTTTCCCATTGGCACATGCTCTGGAAAAACTGTTACTTTTAGAAAATGAGCCACGCTTGCAGTAACATGTGGACCTATAATACAATAAACTATGGAAATAGCATAGGCAGTTTGCAGCACAATTGCCACAGCTGACAGAAGTGTACACGAAAAATAACTGTTCTCTATTGCTACAGTTACTTTCTGTTCATTTTTTTGTTTACTTATTCGTTTATGTGTGTACCTCTGTCTACATTTATATTTAGAGATTCTTTTTGTGTATTTAATTTTGTACTTATTATGTAACCTGTTAAATGCAAGTTGTAAGGTAAATCATCTCTAGATGAAGTTCAGCACCCGGAACAGGAAGCAGATAGACAGGGGTGGATTTAGCGGGAGAATGGGTTGTTTGATTTTTTATCACCTACCTTTTGTATACCGTTTTACTATATGAAGCTCTCTGTCACACTCTGGTCCTTGTGCACGTTAGGCATGTAGAGTTGGCGGGCGTTAGGCCCACATACTAATAGAATGATCACACAGACACCGATAGTATGGTTGGATAACTGGCCCAGAGCATGTGCGCTCGGCCCCTTTTATTGTCAGGGTCACCTGACTGGTGACGCCTGTGGTGGGTGGGTGTACAGTGTATGTACATCATTGGGGAAACACTAGAATGTATCCAGCAGGATACTACATCTCTCCCAAACTTTAATAAAGGTCAAAACAATGAAGTCCAGACCTGTGGGAGAGAATATACTTTGAAAACAAACATAACAATCATAACAACTTCCACGTAGTCCCTTTCACTGCTGGCCATCCGCCACCGAAGGTATCCTTGCAGCCGATGTAACCTCTTTTGGTCGCACAGCGTGGAAGTGTGCTCTACACTGCTGCTGGTCTCCTCTGCTGGCGAGGGAGGAGTCTGGCCCCTGCCACCGTGCGTTTAAGTATCTGTCACTTTGCATGTGTGCCTGCTAACCGGCGGCTGGACTTCATGTAAGTATCACACATGTGCTTTTTGCAATTGGCCTAGTGAGACAGGAAGTACAGTGTTTTGAGCATGCGTTGCTCTGCACCTGTCAGCAAGACTTCCCTCATTCTCCAACACCCCAGAAGACGGAGTCTCTCACTCATTCAAACTGTCACCAGGACACCTTGACCTTGGTTGAGGCAGGTCGCTCCCCACACCGCGCAGCTCCACCTGACTGTGCCCGTCCCCGCTGCTGCTGAGAGTGTTTGTTATCCAGTGTTTGAGGCCACCCTGGGCTTCTACTTGTCACTCTTGGTATTGTTTGGACTGTGCTGTTATGTGACTACTGTATCACATTTGTATTCTTTTTCACTGTGCCTGTTTTTTTTGTTTTGTTTCTTTCTACTTCTCTGCCTGCCCGTGTCCACACTCTCGCCGCCCCCCTCCTGCCGCAGCCCCCCCATCATCCCCGCGCCCTTCTCTTCCTTTCCCTTCACCTTTCCTGCCGCTGCGTTCCTTGCGGCCCGCACCCCGCTCCCGGCTGATCCTCCCTCTCACCTCCCTACTTATGGAGGCTGCTGCGCGGCTGTACCACTCCCAGCGCCAGAACCCCTGGACCCCGCAACAGCCACGACGACGCCAGACTATGCTACGACACTAGCACCCTCCACGCACTCAACAACGGGTGAAACCACAGCTACTTCCAAGCCGCCCCGAAACGCACCCACGGAACTTCCTCTTGTCGCACCTGCAGCCTCACCTGCGACGGAGTCACAAAACCTCCAAAGACCGGACCCAACCACCTCTGCTGCATACTCCTGAACACTCGCTCCGCACGCAAACACGCTGTCGAGCTCTGAGACCTGCTCGACACCTCCTCCCCAGATATTGCCTTCCTGACCGAGACCTGGTGGCACGACTCCTTGGCGCCTGACATCGCCATAGCCGTCCTAGATGGCTACAAGATCTCCCGCAAAGAGGACCAACGGAATCGGATGAGGAATAGCCATCGTCCACAAGTCCAACCTCAAGGTCTCCACCCACTCAGACGACACGCTCAGCAGCGCCGAACACCTGCACTTCTGGATCCACATCGACCCCATCACCACCCTAAGAGGAACACTCGTCTACAGACCCCCCGGACCCTGGGCTCAGTTCAGCGAATCCATCGCCGACCTCGCCAGCACCCACGCACTCACCTCCAAGGACTACATCCTCCTCGGGGACCTGAACTTCCACCTCGAGAACAACAACGACGCCAACTCCGTCACCCTGATCGACAACCTCGCCAACTTCGGCCTCAAACAACTTGTCACAGCACCCACCCACACCGCCGGCCACACGCTTGACCCCATCTTCACCACAAGCACCCACGTCTCCTTCAAACACACCACGAACTCCACTGGACAGACCACCGCTGCTTCCACTTCATCTTCAAGAAGCCCACCACACACCACCGCATCAAACAACTGCCCCGCCGCTGCTGGAGCAAAGTCACCAAGAACCAGCTGACCATCACCCTTGCCCAGAACCCTCCCACCGACCCCACCGACCCAGGTGACGCAGCACGCAACCTCAGGAAATGGATCACTGACTGCGCCAAAACCCTCGCCCCGCTCAAGAAACCCCCATATAGCCCCACCAGCAAGAAAGCCTCCTGGTTCACGGAAGAGCTAATAAACTCCAAATGAGCATGCCGAAAGCTGGAGAAGACATTGCTCCAGGAACCAACACCGGCAGCCACGCAGCCCACAAGAACGCCACCTGCAGGCATCACCACCTCATCAGATTAGTCAAGAGATCCACCTTCAAAACCCGCCTGGACAACAACGCAAACAACAGCAAAAAGCTTTTCAGTATCGTGAAGAAACTCTCCAACCCCAGCGCCAACACCAACAACATCCCGCCCTCACAGGAACTGTGCAACTCGCTGGCTACCTTCTTCCACTGCACAATCACTGACATCCACGGCAGCTTCTACATCTCGACCACCTCGACAACACCAATCCCCACCCGCCCGACGAACATCACCCGCATCAACTGCCTGACCTCCTGGACCAACTTCAACGACGATGAGACACGCAAGGTCATGAACTCCATCCACTCAGGATCACCATCAGACCCCTGCCCACACTACGTATTCAACAGAGCAGACGCAGCCATTGCACTCTAACTATGGAAGGTCATCAACATCTCCCCCGAGACTGCCACATTCCCGGAAAGCTGGAAGAACGCCGAGGTCAACGCCCTTCTTAAGAAGCCCAAGGAGGACCCCAAGGACCTCAAGAACTTCCGGCCCATCTCCCTGCTCCCATTCACGGCAAAGGTCATCGAGAAAACACACAATTGACCCGCAACCTTGAGGACAACAACATCCTAGACCCGTCCCAGTCCGGATACAGAAGAAACCACAGCACCGAGACAGCCCTCATCGCCGCCACAGACGACATCAGGCGCCAACTAGACAACGGCGAAACATCAGCTCTTCGACACGGTCTGCCATTACACCCTAAAGACACACCTCCAAGAAGCCGGAATCCAAGAGAAGGCCCTCGACTGGACTGCATCATTCATCTCCGGCAGAACACAGAGCGTCTGCCTCCCACCCTTCTGATCCAAAACCACCAACATCATCTGCGGCGTACCACAAGGCTCATCCCTCAGCCCGACACTGTTCAACGCCTACATGGCTCCCCTCGCACAAGTTGCCCGCCAGCATGACCTCAACATCATCTCCTACGCCGACACCCAGCTCATCCTCTCCCTCACCAAGGACCTGCAAACAGCCAAAACCAACCTCCACGAGGGAATGAAGGTTGTCACCGAATGGATGAGGAGCAGCCGACTGAAGCTGAGCTCAGACAAAACGGAGATCCTCATCCTCGGTCCGACACCCTCAGCCTGGGACAACTCCTGGTGGCCGACCGCTCTGGGAACAGCACGACACCCACTGACCATGCACGCAACCTGGGGGTCATCCTCGACTCCTCCCTCTCCATGTCAAGGCAGGTTAACGCTGTCTCCTCCTCCTGCTACAACACCCTCCGCATGCTTCGCAGGATCTACAAGTGGATCCCCACTGAAACAAGAAGAACGGTGACACAGGCCCTCGTCAGCAGCAGGCTAGACTATGGCAACGCACTCCATGCAGGAATTCCGGCCAAACACCTGCAACGACTGCAACCAACCCAACTCAACGTCCCTCGATGCAGCCACATCACCCCTCACCTAAAAGACCTACACTGGCTCCCCGTCGACAATAGGATCACCTTCAAGCTCCTCACCCACGCACACAAGGCACTCAACAATACCGGATCACCCCCACCCACCAGCTCCGCTCTGCCAGCCTCGCCCTCACCGCTGTCCCCAGCATCCAACGAACGACCTCTGGCGGCAGATCCTTCTCCTTCCTCGCCGCCAAAACCTGGAACACCCTCCCTACCCACGTACGACAGACCCAAGATCTGCCCACCTTCAGAAGACTCCTCAAGACCTGGCTCTTCGAGAAGTAGCAGCACCCCCTCCCCAAAGTGCCTTGAGACCCTCACGGGTTGGTAGTGTGCTTTACAAATTGATAGATTGATTGATTGATACAGTCTCTCTCATCCTGTTCCACATTCAGTGAAAGTGCAGATGGAATGATGGTGGATCAGTTATGTGTTACTTTCCACTATATAGTCCTGGTTGAGGTATTTTCTCCAACTGGTTATTATCTCCAATGGGATTTGCAGTTGTAGGATATCCCTCTCACGATTACCCCTCTCTCGTGGGTGTCCCCTCTCATGGACGACCCGGAGGCCCTTTGCCGCCAGGCTTCCACTGCACCGGTGGACTGCCGCCTTGTCGCTCCAACCACGTTGGAGGAATCGCTACGGCTCCTCTCTCCGTGTCTGAAGCTCCACCTGAAAAGGGTGTTGTTGGCACTTGTTCCTTGGCCTGCTACCTTTGTCCTTCAGGATTTCAAGAGCGAGCTTCAACAGTCTATTTCTCGTGTTGGGACCCGCTGCCACTGTGGTCCCAGAGGCCTCTGCCCCTTGGATTTCCGATGTCCTGTGTCCGTTACATCCCAGAGGTGGTTGGTACCAATGGACTGGCTTGCTCGCTTCTGTCGTGACTGGGTGATCTTGGGATTCGCAAGTAGATGTGTACTTCCAGTGATACTGATGTTTTCCAGGCACCGTGTTCTGATGTTCTTGCACCTTTGCACTTTCTTCTTCAGGTGTTCCCCTTCTGGTGTGTGTGTTGATCTGTCACGCACACCTCTTTCTCTACTCCTCTCCTTTTCATCTTTTGCCATGGCGTCTTGCCACTCAAGTTGTCTTCTCCTTCTTTCTGTCGTGACGTGGTCTGGTCTTCTCTTCTGCTGGTCACCCTAACCAGGCTTCTCCGTGTAGTGTGCACTCCACACATTTTCCCCTGGTCTTGTCCAAGCACTAGGACACTGTCTTCACTTCGCTCTGTGACTGGACCTGTCATCGCGACCTTCTCTCGCTTGATTACTTCTGACTTTTAGTTGATGTTGTTAGACTTCTTTTCCGTCTCTTCCTTGTCCTCTCAGCGGACCTCCCCTTGGTCCTCTTCATGGACATCTCCTCGGTCGTTCTCTTCATGGATGTCTTCTCCGTCCTTCTTGTCGGACGTCTTGTCAGATCTCTTCTCTCTCTCTCTCTCTCTCTCTCTCTCTCTCTCCCTGACCTTTTGTAGGTCAGCATCATACTTGCCACCATCTGGCAGGTCGGCTTCTTCCTCCTTGCGACCATCTGGCGGGTCGGCTTCTTTCTACTTGCGACCAAACTGGTAGGTCAGCTTCTTCCTCTTTGCGACCAAACTGGCAGGTCGGTTTCTTCCTCCTTGTGACCATCTGGCAGGTCGGCTTCTTCCTTCTTGTGACCATCTGGTGGGTCGGCTTCTTCTCCTTGAGACAATCTGGCTGGTCGGCTTCTTTCTCCTTGCGACCTTCTGGCTGGTCCGTGCAACCGCTTCTTCGTCTTCTCTGCGGTCACATGGCTTCGCTGTGCTTCTGGCTGCATCATCTGGTTGCTTCACTGGACGCACCTACTGCGCATTGCCTCCGGCCCCTTCCTTGTCCCTTGCTTGTCTTCCTTTCCATGGCTTGGGTGCCGCCTACTCAGGCGGTGCTGCTTTGGGCCTTTGGTTTCACTGTTTTGGCTGGACCTTACTTGGTGGTGCGGATATGGGCTGTATGAAAGCTCTTTGCAGGGGCTAACAGTCTCTCCCTTGTCCTCATTGTAGCCATGGGGCTCATGCCGCTGACCTCATTCAGTAGAGTGGTGGTGCCGCTGACAGTTCTGCCTTTGTGTCTTCCCTCATGTACGCTTTCAGATGCAGGTGTCCCAAGTGGAGGAGCTCCTTTTCCCCTCACCTGGCTGTAGCCAAAGTCATTTCTCCCTTCTACAGTTTCTGTTGCAGTTCGTGGGATGCATTGTAGCAGGGGCCAACAGGTGGTGCTGTGTTTTGCTGCCCTCAAACTGTTTCTCCTCTGGAGACCTGTATGTGGCACTGCTGTCGCTTCTCTTTTCCCTGCAGGCACCTTTCACACACTGCAGGGGCTTTCTAACTCTCTCTTTTCACTGGGGAGAGGATATGTCTAGAGGTCTGAAAATGCTGGTTTGGGCACCCTGCTGGCGGCATGCTACGCTGACACATCCAGCTCCACAGACCTTGCAGCAGTTGTCAAGCCGATTAGCCGTCTAAACGTGGAGGGCGGTAGTCTCTCTACTGGGGTCCACTGGAAGCAGACACAGCCTCCCCGGGAGCAGGATCACAACGGGTGAGTGCCATGTGCTGACTTCCATATCTCTGCGGGCTGAAGATTAATGGTATGCAGGGCAGCCCGCAGGAGCGCTGTTGATCTATTTAGTCCCCGCTTAGGCTAACATTGTCCTCATTGCACTCAGAAGGGCCTCTGCAGCTTTCATCACGCTGTGGGCTACGGTCCGCCATTACCGCCATCTCTTAATTTCCCGGGCAGTGCAGAACTCGCACACAGCTCCGGAGGTATTCCTCCCCTGTGCTGAGTCCTGCCTACTTTCTTTCACTTTGTTGGAGCAGCGCTCTTCGCGGGGGTGTGAAGGAGCGGATCACCGCTACACTCTCTGTCTCCCCCTCGTAAGGCTCACCTCTGTTGATTTTAGGAGGGGGTATTTTATATTTTGCTGTTTCCGGTTTTGCTGACAGCATTGGTACAAGTTCACAATTTCACTCCAGAGGGCACAAAGCCAGATGCGCAGTCACACTATCACAGCTGTTTGCGATATGGCACACACTAGTAAGACAGAGGACCCACCCTTTATCAAGTTGACCCGGAATGTCAATGGTGTGGGTAACAAAATTAAGAGGGGGCAAGTGGCACAGTATATTAGGAGGCTGCAACTTAATGAGGTTCTCCTCCAAGAGACACATCTCCAGGGGACATACTGCCACTTTCTAGGGATGGAGGCATACATTACACTGGCACACACAGGGTTCACCAACGGGCCTGAGGGGTTGCTATACTGGTGAGAAAGAGCCCACCTTTCCAGGTGATCCAAACCTGGGTGGACACCACAGGCAGGTATATAAGTGTCAAAGACTATCGAGGACAAACAGAGATGACCCTGCTGAGTGTATATGCCCCGCTGCGACTGAAGGCACCTTCCTCGGCCAAGGTTACATATACCCTTCTTGAATCTACCTCCATTAAGCAAGTCATAGGTGGGGACTTTAACAACATCCTGAAGTAGGGCCGCAATCGTTCTGGTGGCCATAATGATCCTCCTATATCAACAGCACTGGCTCAGTTTGCTTATAGGGTAGGCTTAATTAATGTGTGGCAAAGGTTACATCCTACAGAGAGGAGAAGTAGTCCTATATTTCAGGGGCTCACAGGGTCTACTTGAGGCTAGATTGTGTATTTGTGCCCACAGGAGAGGTAGGGGAAATAGCTCATGGGGGGTATTCAGTAGGGTATTGTCGGACCACTCACCACTGCTAGTCAAGCTGGGTTGCTTTACTGATTGATGAGTGGATACCAAGCTGCCTTGTACGAAAAATGAGTGTTCGGCAGCTTTCAAGGTGTCATTGTATAAAACTGTCCTCCTGGATAAGGCCCAACACTTGATCGCACAAAAGAAAAGAAGGGAAGTAACGGAGCTGGAGGAGCTGGAAACTCAAATATTGCAGCTTGAGTGTTCTCCTGGGTCGAGTGTTGACGCTCTTCTTCTTAGCCAGGGTGTGAAATTACAGGCAGAATACCAAGATTTGACTCAAGAAGGGGCCAAAAAGCTAATTTTGGCCACATTACACCATCCAGATGAGTCAGGGGATAAGGCTGTAGACTTGTGGTGTGGCTGAGCAGGAAGCTAGGTGGGTGCAAACTATTCACACCTCAACAGGGGATACCTGTGACACGGATGCCCAAATTGTGGGGCAGTTTGCATGTTATTATGACCAGTTCTATTGGGCCCTACCACTACAAACGTTTGACACATTAGCGCAATACCTGGTGATGGTTCCCAGCCCTGGGTTTGATGTGGCCACGAGGGAGGCCCTGGAGAAATAATTGACTTTGAATGAGGTGCAGGTTGCAATATCCAAACTGCAGTCTGGAAAAACACGGGGCCCAAAGGCATTCCTGCCAAATTTTATAGGAGATATGTGGAACAATTATTGACTCTTCTGCTGGGCCTGCTCCAAGAGGTGGGCGCACTGGGAGAACGTCCCCCAGATCTCCAGAGAGCTACCATCATTGTATTTCCTTCCCAAGAGGGGAAACCTTGAGACAGATGCAACTCTTATTGCCCAATCTCATTGCGAAACATAGAGACAACAAAACTGCTAGTTGCCATTTTGGCCACACAACTTTTGCAAGTCATCTCCCCATTAATTGACAGAGATCAATCAGGATCCCTGCCATGCAGGTCGACACTGCTCAACCTATGATGGGTGCATAATTTGCTAAAGATTGTAAAGGCCTGTGTCTTGCTCTCCATAGACTATGAAAATGTAATTGATGCTGTCAACTTTCTGGACCAGACATTATGGAAATTTAGTTTTGGCACTTAATTCAGGGAATGGGTGGAGGTGCTTTACCACAATTCAGTAGCAGCTGTCAGGGTAAAAGGAAAGATGGCTGACAAATTCCTGATAAGCAGGGGTACCAGACATGGATGTCCCCTGTCCCCGCTTCTGTTTGCCCTGACATTAGAGTCTCTTTTGCATGTATGGTGAGGCTGCACTCTAGAGTGAAAGGGTTCCAGCTATTGGAAGCAGACAAACTAGAGAAATCAATATCACACCCTCTGGCTGAGGGAGAGTTTGAAATCCTATTTCTCACAGAAACATGGTTGAAAGATGACGCTCTCACACCCGTGGCTCTCGCCATCCCAGCGGGCTTTAAAATTTGCTGTACAAATAGATGAGGAGTAAAAAAAGGAGGCGGAGTAGCGATTATCTTGAAAGACACCTTGGAGATTGCATGTTCTGCACTAACTAATATGGGTGGGGTGGAAGGTCTTAATTTTTGTATTAAAACTGACCCTACAATCTCCTTCGCAGGCCTATTAATATACAGACCTCCCGAATGCATAACCCCTATCCACGAAGATCTCTGCAATTACATCGCACAGAAATCTCTTTTATTCTACTATTTTATGGCACGGGGGGAGTTTAATCTTCATGTTGATTACCCCATCTGCACTCAAGCCAGGCAAGTAGTGTCCCTGAGGAAAATGAAATTTTGCCTGACCAAGATGTCCCCTACGTGTACCCTATGTTACATGTGTGTTACATATATGTGCATGTCACCCATGCATATTTCTTTCAGTGGCCTGAACAAAGAGGCCTCTGCAATCACGTCCTGCTTTAGGATGCCAGAAATCAAGTCTCCCATGTAAGAAATATTAAGCTAACATGAAGGCCCATGTATTTACATTGTGCACTTTTAAATAAATCACGATGAAACCTTTTTTGTGGTTCAGCTGAGCCACTTTCTGAAATAAGGGTTTTTCATGACTCCTGACACACTGAAAGCTGCAATTACGTATCTCTGACCTCGCATGCTTCTAGCTCAGCCGAAAGAAACCCAGCAAGGGTTGCCAAGATATTATTATGAATAACAGTTATCTGCCTGCTGTACAGAGTCACATTCCTGCCCAGTGAGGAGGGTAAACAGAACCCGTCTGTAAAGATAGGGCCTAGCTTTCCTGTCTCCGTTTAGATGAAATCACAGTGCTTGCTCACAGCCCCCACGCAATGACGAAGAAATATATGCTTTTTCTGATTCCTAGTGACGAGCAACTTTTGCTTCAGATAATACATCCCCTGACTTAAGATATCAGTTAGTACCAGATGTGCTGGTCGCCTTGACACTAAAGATTTCTCTACTAGACTGAAAGTCAGCTCTCCTCCCAGTTACACGTCAATTGCACGTCATGACAAGTTGCACACAATTAGGGCAAAGTTCCAGCTGGTCATGCAAACTCCTCCTCTGTGTACCACCCACCTATGACACCTACCTATCACCTACCTATGACTCATAAAGTGTACACCCACATGTACGCCCACATGCTCTTATCTGTTTCTTTCTCTGCTCTGCGTTCCTTCCTATGCCCTATGTACAAGACAAAATGTATATATGTTGTTCATTGTTATTAAATGTTAGAAGACCCTTCCTGAACCTCAGTGGTGATGGAACAGATTCTCCCTTAACTCGAGTTATTGGAATAAAGCCCTTTTAACTTGGACACCACGGACTCTCTGCCTCTCATTTGATACATGCTAATTGTTAATGCCTAGAAATTATGCCAGGGTAATTATTTTATTTACCACATTAATTTGGCGCCCGAGCAGGTACTATCCCTTTCCCCACGCGCCGGCGACGTAGGTCCAGCTTTTGCCCCCTTCTACAGCCGTGACGGACTCCGAAGTGCACGCAGCGGGACTTCCTGCTTACTCCCTCAGGCCCACGGAGGAGACGGACTGCGACCAGGCGTCCACACGAGGCGGTGAGGATCGCGGATCATCCCAACCAGAGCCCAATCCGTGAGAGAGCAAGGTCCGAGGTTTCCAGAGGTCCACCCGTTCCGATGCGTAGACGTAGACGTAGATGCGTAGAAGTCCAAGGCCTTCAAGTTTCAAGTTTTGCTTCCCGGTGAGTACCACTATGGGGAATGCATAAAGTTTCAAGACGTGTTCATTTTATATGAACACGGTCAAGACGGATCCACGTTATTCGTGGAAACGGTAAAGACGTGTCTCATTTATATGAGCACGGTCAAGACGTGTCCATTCACATGTTCACGGTCAAGACGGGTCCATGGTAAACGTGGGCACGTTCAAGACGTGTCTCATTTTTTAGACCGGTATGGTTGTACTGTATTCCAGTGCATAAAGTTTTTCAAGTACATGTTTAGCTCTCTGTATCAGTTTAGGTTGTAACTGTTTTAGTGTTTAATATTTGTTTGTGTGTGAATGATTGTTGATTGTTTCAGTCTATTTTGTGAATATTGGTTTCAACATGCCACTGTTTTCAAAATTGCGTCAGATAGGGACCAGAAAAGATATACTAGAAGAGTCAGTTAACATCCCGCCTAGGGACACACCTGGTCATTATATGTATAATAAGCATGGACTAGACGCCATTTTGTTTTTAGACTTATGGGTAGAGTACACCAAGGGTTTAGAGGAGAAGTATAGATGGCCTATCTCAGGAACCTGGGATCCTGAATGCATTATGAGAGTAGAGGAATCGCTATGGAAAAAGAAATCAAGACCCTCTCAGAAAGATGCCATTGAATTGTGGCGCAAAGAGTCACATAGGAGAATAGAGAAAGAATTTAATACAGTAGAGAGAACTAAACAAGCAGCGGAAAAAGCGAAAGAAAAAGAACTAGCTAGAGTGACCTCCTCAGAAACACCCAGTAGGTCGCGAACGCCCCCACCTGTACCCTTTAGAGTATGTAGAAAGAAGCTGACAGCATCAGAGTTCCTTGTAAATAGCTCCTTGTAAATATGGTTTATGAAGAGTATGTCATTATTATAACTTGTTAAGTTTCTTGTGAATATGGCTTGTGAATAGCGCCATGTGGTTATGGTTTGTGCAGAGCTTGGTATCATTACGTTAGGCAGGAGAGAGCTGGATCTCTTTCAAGTGCTTGGAGAAAACGTTTTGAAGATGTGCGTACGTGTTATGTGATAACGTGGAGAGATGAGTTCATGACTTTCCCATGTACTGCAGTCATTGGGGAATGATTGTGCTTCAGCCTTCATTCAGTGTCTACGTTCAGCTGCCAAAGAGTTAATATCTTGTATTGAAAGGGCAGTATTTGTTTTAACATGCTGTTTAACAAGGTGTTGAGGGATTTTGGCGTTTTTTGGTGTTTGCGGGGGGGCGTGTTTTGAGTGGAAATTCGTACCCGTTCCAGTGGAGGGATTTGGTTGCTTTTTGTTGAGGATTTAGGGAATCGCTTGGACTACTGTGATGCCAAATTTGAAAAGGATCTGAGCTGTGGGAGTGGTGGAAAAAGCAT
The DNA here is from genome assembly GCF_964261635.1 of Lissotriton helveticus. Lineage (NCBI taxonomy): Eukaryota > Metazoa > Chordata > Amphibia > Caudata > Salamandridae > Lissotriton > Lissotriton helveticus. The sequence continues at coordinate 1,483,412,669 of NC_136063.1, read as the reverse complement.
GTTTTGTGCGGAGGTGCTATTTGCCATGTTATCCAATGGGCGTTTTTCTGAAAATTGAGAAATTATTTTGGGGGTGTTCCAGGTGCGCTAGGGGCCCGGGGGTTGGATCAGCGGTAGAGGAGGTGGATGGCCAGATGTGCTGAATTTTGGGGATTTTTGGCTTGGGCGGAAGGGTGTGTTTGGCTAATGTGTATTTTTTGGAAAATGGAGCTGTTTTGATTTGTGCGTGCTTTTAGGCCGAGATTTCGTGGTGTGCTAAGTAGTTCTTAACTGAGTCTGTGAGATCGGCTGAAACTTGGGAGTGTCTAGTTTTGCGGCAAAGTAGTTTGAAGGAAATTGGTGGAGGGAAAGGTGTCTTTTTGGCGTAGTTTGGAAGTGCGTTTTGGCACGATTTCATGGCTGTGTAGCTCACATGCATGGTTATGTGAGCTGACACTAAAAGTCAGTGAGTATTTAGTTGATTGATGGTTTGATTTAACTTTTTCAGTGGTTGCTGGGTCTGCCTATGTGCTTTGTCAGTTTGCTGACTGAATGGTAACATCTTGCATGGAGAATAAACCAGTCGGATTGAGATAAGGGTTTGCACGGAGGGTGCTTTAATGTTTTCACGGTTGAGAAGAAAATATAAAACAGACCCATCATAGAATGTGCTTTTAATTAGTGTAATGCAACCGTGTGTTTTTTTTAAACTAAAATTTGTTCTACAAAATATACATTATTATTTTTTCCCAATGCAAGCTGCCCTTTAGTATAGCGTGTGACAGTTAATCCACTCAATTAGAAAACATGGTTCTTTGAAAAATAATGAATCTGGCCCTTTTAATAGGTAGAATAGAAGAGCTTGCACACTTAATTATGAAAATCTTGGTTCTGCAATGCAAAATTATGGAGTTTTCACATGTTATTTTCAAAAAGTAAAATGTGATGTGTTTCCATTTCATGTTCTGTTTCTTTTTTTTTCCTTTGCAGCTAGTAACAATATTTTATGATATAATTATTTTCAAATGCTAGCATGTGTCTAGGTTACGAAATAAATAAAATATGTCCTTATTAATTACTGATTTTAGGAGGCCTGGGTACAGATATGTTTTGAATTACAGAGAATGTGTTTTTCGACCTTGAAGTTGCCTGACTCGCAGGGAAAGATATTTTGTGAAGGGAGGACTTTTCCCTCTTGGAGCTCCGAGCAGTGCCTGTCTTGTTTTCATTGGCCATACTCCAATTCTTTTTCGCGGACACTTGGCAGCTGTTCTTAGCTCTCCGAGTTTTGAAAGGGTGGAGGGACCGCCCTGTGGGTGACATCACGATGAAGGGGAAGCCAGTGTAGAAAAAAAAAAACAATATAAAAAGATAAAACTTGATGAGCCGCAGAGAAATTGTTTATAAAAGGTGGGGGTCAAGTTGCTCTTCCTTACAACCAGCACTGAAAGCTTCATTGGCTTCAGATAAAGCATGCTTGCAATGAATAGTTTTTCCCTTGTAGTGTAAACAGAATAATTGGCAGGAGTTTTCGCTCTTGCAATGAGCCCTAGTATTTACAGTCAGGCATTGAAAAGACAGCCAGGGCCCTGCAGCCCAGTCTCACACACCCTTCAGCCCTGGAGCTCAGTCTCAGTTAGAGCCCTGTGTGAGGTGCATCAGTCTCGCCCCCCCCGCTCTGCAGCTCACTCAGTTAGAGCCGTGCGTCCTGTAGTGCGGTCTCACACACGCTCAGTCTCATTACGCAGACAGTATTTATATGCCTCCCAACACTGCCCTGCAGTACGTAGATGACATCCTAATTACAGCACGTTCAGAACCAGAATGCGCAATTGCATCACTGACAGTTATACACTTTCTGGCTGACAAGGGGCACAGGGTGTCCCCTTCCAAGTTGCAATTCTGTGAAAAGCAAGTGGAGTACCTTGGACACTTACTTTCCAAGGAGGGTATACAGCTAACACAAACCTTTCATTCAGTTAATTTCTAACCTTTCACAGCCAAAGACACAGAAAGAAGTACGTGCATTTATTGGCCTCACTTCATACTATAGGCAATGGATTCCCCAGTATGCCTATCTAGCCAAACCACTCATACAATTGACAACACAGGAGGCAGCCACTTCGACTGTCCTCCCTTGGACACAAGAACATGCCTTGGCATTTGAGGAATTAATAAGAGCATTATGTCAAGCGCCAGTTTTAGCGACCACATGTTTTAGTGTACCACATGCAGTGGAAGTTTCTCTTAAACAGGACACAGACACAACATTTGACTGTAACAAGACTGACAGGATATGAACTGACATTATTTCAACCACACATAGAGATCAGACGTTATAATATTCTGAATCCTGCAACACTTTTGCCCTCAAGTACAGTAAATACACCACCACATGAATGTGTGGAAGTAATGAATATAGTGACGAAACCAAGACAAGACCTGACAGATATTGCACTTCCAGACCCAGACTTAACGCTCTATGTAGATGGATCATGCATGAGTACGAGTGCAGGAGAGTTAGTAGCAGCAGCTTATGCTGTGACCACTGCTACTAAAATCATAAGAGACACAGAAAATAGACACACTATCAGCACAAGCAGCAGAGCTCATCGCTCTGACACAAGCCTGCATAAGAGCTAAGCACTTGAAAGTAAACATTTATACCGATTCACAATATGCCTTTGGCATAGTTCATGATTTCGGGGTACTTTGGAGGGAAAGAGGTTTCTTGACCTCCCATGGGAACAAGATTCAGCACGGCCCGCTTATTCAAGCCTTGTTAGAAGCAATACATTTACCTACAGCTATTTCTATCCTGAAGTGCAAAGCTCACACCAAAGTTACAGACACCATTTCCCAGGGTAATGACCTGGCAGACCGAACAGCTAAACTTACAGCCCAGACACCAACAGACACGACAAGGACAGAGGTACCATTACTGACAACATGTATGACAGTCAGGGATCCCACTCAAGATGTACTCGACATACAGACACATGCCACTGCAGATGAGATAAAGAAATGGACTGAACAAGGAGGGGTCCAGACTGACCAAGGATGGATGACTAAGGGAAAAGGTACATGGTTTCTTCCAGATTCTATGGTACAAGTAATCATAAACACAGCACATAGTCCAGCACACTTGGGAGAAAAAGGCAATGATAGACAGCTTACAGAAAGTACGAACATGTATGATCTGTTGCCAGTTCAATCCAGGTAAAGGCATTCCGGTGGAACAAGGCGGATTTCATCCTCCTGACCACCCTTTTTGAGGTCCTCCAGATGGATTATATCCAAATGAACAGATGTAGAGGTTACAAATATGTCTTGGTAATTGTGTGTGCACTATCTAGATGGACAGAAGCATATCCAGTTCCAGATTATACTGCTGTGACAACAGCCAGGCAATTAGTGCGCGAGTACTTCCCCAGGTATGGATTGCCTCGGGTCGTCTATTCTGATAACGGTCAGCCATTCTCCTCTGAATTAATGAAACAAGTGTCTCTTCTGTTAGGATATACTTGGAAATTCCATTGTGTAAGACACCCTGAAGCAACAGGCCTTGTAGAAAGACATAATCGGATAATTAAGACGAAACTAGCAAAGATTTGTGGGGTACGCCTATGCCAAAAGAAATAACTGATGTTGACAGTAACATGCTGACAGATTACCTGGCTTCCTTGATGTCTGCACTACTCTCTTGTCATTCACAGGTTGCTGCCGCCTTCCCTGACAACACCCAGGTCAAGGAACACGCCATAGTCCCTGGGGACCTCATTTTTTTGTGTCCGGAACTTTGATCGATCAAGCCCCCTTGAGCCACGTTGGAAGACGCCGAAGTTGGTGCTACTGACCACGAGGACCGCGCTGAAAGTCGAAGGACGCAAGGGAAACTTCACGCTCAACACTATATGTTATGTTATGTTATGTTATATAGTATTTCTTGAGCGCACTGTCACCGTAAGTTTCCTGGCGCTAATCGGATCCTAAGGTTGAAGAAGAAGAATTAGTGCAGATGGGAAAAGAGTAGTGTTTTTAGGGATTTCCTGAAAGAAAGAAGGGAGCAGGAGGACTTAAGTGAAAGTGGGAGGGAGTTCCAGAGCTTAGGAGCCAGACAAGAGAAACTGCGACCCCCAGATCTGGTGAGTTTGAAGCGGGGGACAACTAAGAGCCGAAGGTGGGTGGACCTCAGAGTGCGAGAGGGACAGTAAGGAGTGATGAGGGATTTAAGAAAAGCAGGAGAGGGACCAGTAAGAGCCTTGAATACTAGGCAGTGGACCTTGAAGACTATTCTTTCACTGACTGGTAGCCAGTGGAGTTGACGTAAAAGGGGTTTGGCCGACTGCCATCTGGGGATTTTAAAGGCCAGCCTAGCAGCCTGGTTCTGGACAATCTGTAGCCTAGACAGCTGGGATTTGGGGAGGCCGTGGTATATTGAGTTGGAGAAGTCCAGCCGAGACATCACCAAGGCGATTAAGACTTGCAGCAAGGCTTCGGGCGTCAGGAGGTGGGCGACTTTCCGTATCCTGTATAGCTGGAACATACAGGAGGATGTTACAGCACTCACCTGGGACTTAAGGGTGAGCCCAAAGTCGATGATAATCCCAAGGCTCTTTACACAGCCAGAAGGAGAGGGAGGTGTGCCGAGCTCGGTGGGCCAGTACTGGGGGCCCCAATAAGGGGCACTATTCCCAGGAAGTAGGAGCTCAGTTTTGCCTGGGTTGAGCTTTAGTTGGTTTTGATTCATCCAGTGCTGGATGTGCGTCATGGCCGTCCGAAAGTTGGTAACAGCATTAGGGGAGGTGAGGGGGAAAATAATTTTCAGATCATCTGCGTAATTAAACACGGTGACGTCCCACCTGCCTAAGGAGTGAAGGAGGGGTTGGAGGTACAAATTAAAAAGGAGGGGTGACAAGGAGGAACCTTGAGGGACCCCGCAAGATGACGGGACACTGGTAGCGCTGAAAGGACCCAGGCTGACTGCCTGAGACCTCTATAAAAGACACTTTGGACAATCTGATACAGATACTAAAAACATTAAAAAAATAAATACAGACTTTGCGCCGCTTGCGCCGCCTTTGCTAGAAAAGACTCCACAGCAGGAGTATAAATCTAAGTTAAGATCTAGTAAGTCAGACGTAGTTTAATTGTCTAAGTCCACTCGGTGGTGAATCGGTTAGACTAGATTTCTGACATGTATAAGATCACATACGAGAATAGTAAGAAAGAAAACATGAGAGAAAAGTACTGCAAACTATTACGCAGTAGATGTATAGTTACTTTGATCATTCTTTTTATTCTGTGCATTGTTATAATCTGTGTCAGTTTATTACTACATGTTTTCTTTCCTATTTCCTCACATATACACTCTTCCAGTAACAGCACCATAGAGCATACATTTAGTGAACTGCCACCCCATGAATTGTCATATCGACTTGCATTGCGTAACAATACTTTTATTCGAATGTTACACCATTCTCATCAGACCAGCAATGCGACTAATTGCTGGGTATGTGGCCAACTGCCACCTTATCAAAAGGCGAAGGGAGTTCTGCCCTTCTATCCTCTGCCGTTCTCACACAATGGTTCATGTGGAGCATGGTTTGCCTTAATGACCTCAATAGATAGAAAGTACATAGCTTATCCAGGTGGCTGGATATATGGAAACCTGAATAAAGTAATGAATGAAGCATGTTTTCCAGACAAAGACGGATTTCCTCAAAGGAAGGGAACCGATCTAGAGAATGAAGAGTACGAGCAGGGAAATGCATCCGTTAATTTTATAATGTTAAATGTTCAGCCCAAGCAAAATACAGGTCCACCGTTTATTTCAGTTCTACCAGCAAAAGGTGATTTATGTGTTAATAAGAAAGGCTCAGTACATATGGGACACAGCGAGTGTAAAGTTGTAGTAGTGTTTAATGATAAAGGACTTTCTTCTTTCAAAACATCACGCCATACCTATTTCATTGGCGGTCAGACAGCCTATGTACATCTGCCCTTAGACTGGGGTGGGACTTGTTATATAGCATTCTTATTGCCACCTGTATTCTTGGCCCCATCCCATTATCATAGAGATTCACGACTAGAACATGTTAGAGTAAAGAGAGAGACAGATGCCTCAGGGATTGATCAGACTGAAACAGCTTGGGAGCAATATACAGATTTCAACAAAGGATTCTTATTCTTCATAGGTCCCGTCCAGAACAGTAAACTGATACGCAAGTTAACAAGGACTCTTGAGGCAGTAGTGAATGTGACTGCGTCTGCCCTGGCGAACTTGACCCAGGAGCAGTCTGCCATTAGACTTGTCGTTCTTCAAAATCGCCTCATTCTAGACGTCATCTTGGCAGATAGGGGCGGAGCTTGTAGCGTTATCCGATCTAGTTGTTGCGTTTTCATCCCGAATAACGCGCCATCTGTGTATGCAGCGATAACAAGGCTCCACAAGATCGCTCATGATATACATCAAGACCCAGGCATATGGACTTGGTCCAGTTGGCTCTGGGGTGTGATATCTGCTTGGGGATGGAAAGTGTTGTCCTTCCTAGGAATGATCCTACTCCTGATATTTGGTTGCTGTCTCTGTCTGCAGTGTGGCCCGGCCATTTGCGGCCTGTGTGCAACTGCATGTATTCCACATCCAAGTATACAAAGGGTTAAGGACGAACAAATGATGCTGTATGATCAACTATACGGTCTCATGAATATAGATGTATCCTGAAGGGTTACGTAGGGTACAAGGAGGGAATGAGGAAAATGAAATTTTGCCTGACCAAGATGTCCCCTACGTGTACCCTATGTTACATGTGTGTTACATATATGTGCATGTCACCCATGCATATTTCTTTCAGTGGCCTGAACAAAGAGGCCTCTGCAATCACGTCCTGCTTTAGGATGCCAGAAATCAAGTCTCCCATGTAAGAAATATTAAGCTAACATGAAGGCCCATGTATTTACATTGTGCACTTTTAAATAAATCACGATGAAACCTTTTTTGTGGTTCAGCTGAGCCACTTTCTGAAATAAGGGTTTTTCATGACTCCTGACACACTGAAAGCTGCAATTACGTATCTCTGACCTCGCATGCTTCTAGCTCAGCCGAAAGAAACCCAGCAAGGGTTGCCAAGATATTATTATGAATAACAGTTATCTGCCTGCTGTACAGAGTCACATTCCTGCCCAGTGAGGAGGGTAAACAGAACCCGTCTGTAAAGATAGGGCCTAGCTTTCCTGTCTCCGTTTAGATGAAATCACAGTGCTTGCTCACAGCCCCCACGCAATGAACGAAGAAATATATGCTTTTTCTGATTCCTAGCGACGAGCAACTTTTGCTTCAGATAATACATCCCCTGACTTAAGATATCAGTTAGTACCAGATGTGCTGGTCACCTTGACACTAAAGATTTCTCTACTAGACTGAAAGTCAGCTCTCCTCCCAGTTACACGTCAATTGCACGTCATGACAAGTTGCACACAATTAGGGCAAAGTTCCAGCTGGTCATGCAAACTCCTCCTCTGTGTACCACCCACCTATGACACCTACCTATCACCTACCTATGACTCATAAAGTGTACACCCACATGTACGCCCACATGCTCTTATCTGTTTCTTTCTCTGCTCTGCGTTCCTTCCTACGCCCTATGTACAAGACAAAATGTATATATGTTGTTCATTGTTATTAAATGTTAGAAGACCCTTCCTGAACCTCAGTGGTGATGGAACAGATTCTCCCTTAACTCGAGTTATTGGAATAAAGCCCTTTTAACTTGGACACCACGGACTCTCTGCCTCTCATTTGATACATGCTAATTGTTAATGCCTAGAAAATATGCCAGGGTAATTACCTCTCCCTATCCACTAATCTCTCGACACACAAAGCAGGGTATATACTGGATCTCGTTTTCTCTAACATACCGTCTCTAAAAAGCAAAAGCCCGAAACAGCTGGTGTGGTCCGATCACTTCCTTGTCCCTTTCTCCTTTAATCTGGCTAATTTCCATTCCCCAGATAGCTCCTGCTATTTTGTGAAAAGAAATTGGAAAAAACTGACTGCTGAATTCTTGGACCCTGCGCTGCTGGCCAGCCAACCTGCTCTCTCTGGGGACCCAAACGCTGACTCCGTGACCCTTCATAAGTGGATCGCGGAGGCAGTGGAGGTCACTGCCCCAGCAAAAATAATGAAATCCTTCAGGAAATCGCCCTCCGCCCCCTGGTTTTCAGAGAAGCTGAGAAGCATGAAAAGTAGATTTAAGCAGCTGGAGAGACACTGGAGGGTGAATTACGACAGCGCTGCTAAAGATGCATACAAAAAATCTCTAAAAGAATTGCACAAGTCTATGAAGAAAGCCAGGAAAGATTATATAGTTGGCTGTATTGGGGAGGCTGATAAATCTGATAAAGTTATTTTTAAGGTTGTTAATTCCTTCCTTAAACCCCGTGAGTTGTTGATTCATGTTCAACTCTCAGCGGCACTATGCGAGGAATTATCAGAGTTCTTCGATAATAAAATCCATAAGATTTACAACTCATTTTCGGCCGCAGTTGAAATGGCTAAACCTGACTCACTGATAAGGAAAAATCCCAGACCTCTCCTCTCTAATTTCACTCTGATAACGCAGAAGGAAGCCCTGGTGGACATTCAGAACTGCAAGTCAGGATCACCGGAGGACCCATGCCCTCCAAAATTATGGCAGGAGCTAGCTAACTCATCCTCTCAGGCTGTGTCTGAAATTTGGAACACCTTGTCTGAAGGCATTTTTCCGATTTTATGGAACCATGCAACGCTACTACCCCTCTAGAAGAAATCTAATGTTGACTTGGGTGAGCTCAATAACTATACACCAATTTCTCTATTGGCTGCACCTGCAAAAATGCTGGAAAAAATTGTCAGAAACAGCCGGCCAGCTTTATTGAGAGCCACAACATCCTGCATGATACACAATCAGGGTTCGGCAAGAGATTCAGCACGGAAACTGCGCTAATAGTGGTGGCGGATTCAGTCAGGATGGAGTTGGATTCAGGGGCATCAGCTATGCTGGTGCTTCTGGATCTCTCTGCAGCATTTGATACGGTGGACCACTTTATCCTGGCCCAGCGCCTTCAGGATCTGGGGATTGAGAACACAGCCCTGCAGTGGCTTAAATCTTTCCTCTCTGGACGTACGCAGAGGGTGGCGCTTCAACCCCATCAGTCCAAACGCAAGACCCTATGGTGTGGGGTCCCTCAAGGGTCAGCCCTGAGCCCACTGCTTTTTAACATTTATTTGGCGCCTTTATTTTCAGTGATTGCCAACTGGGGAGTGCGCCGACGACACACAGCTGGTATTTCCTTTTAAAGATTTGTCAAGTGCCTCTTTCCTGAATTTTAAGAGTTGCTTAAAAGACATAGCGCAATGGATGAATAACAACAAACTCAAGTTGAATGCCAAAAAAATTGAGGTGTTGTTCTTCGGCAACAACCAACCTCCCTCCGCGGATCTTTGGTGACCGGAGGAAATGGGTTGCCCTCCCACCCCCGCAGAATGCACAAAAAACCTGGGCGTAAAATGGCAGGCGGATCTATCTCTACCGGGCCAAATTCAGCAGGTGACATGCGCTTGCTTTGGTAGTCTGAAGAATCTGCGCAAAGTCTTGCACCTTTTCCCAGAAAACTGCCGTCGCTCCATTGTTCATGCCACAGTGACCTCCCGCCTGGATTACGCAAATTCCCTTTATCTAGGACTTCCTGCGTACCAGATGAAGAAACTGCAGCTGGTCCAAAATGCGGCCGCTAGATTGCTCAAACATGTCCCATTCAAGCAGCATATCTCTCCGCAACTCAAAGACCTGCATTGGTTGCCGGTCACCAACAGAATAAAGTTCAAGGCCTTTACCTTAGCATTTCGGGCATTCCATGGAGCCTGCCCCAATTATCTGAAGCAGAGGCTTGGTGCATACAAACAGCCTCGCTTACTTAGATCTAGCTCCCAGAATCTGCTATGCATCCCCCGAGTTAGGAAAGCTCGACTGGGTGGCAGATTCTTTACGGTCAGGGCTGCCATGCTTTGGAATTCTCTGCCCAAAGCCATGCGACAAATCACCTCTGAAACTATTTTCAGGAAATCAATTAAAACTTGGCTTTTTAATCTGGACTAACCTGCTGTACTTTCTGCCGCTAGCAGGTCATCCTGCATGCCTCCTGTTGTTGCAGCGCCGGGACACCTCCTAGGAGGTAGCTGTTCGCGCTTTACAAATTACAGTATTATTATTATTATTATTATTATTATTATTATTATTATTATTATTATTATGCTGACTATATAGTCCTCTGTACAAAAGACCCTGCGAATACTATCCCGATGCTCTTTTCAATTCTACGAGACTACGGGGCCAAGTTGGGCTATAGGATTAACTAGGACAAATCAGTACCCTACTCCATTGGGAGCTGCGGGAATCTCTGCCGCTGCCACAGGTGCTTTCCATGGCTATGGATGGGTTCAAATATTTGGGGATTTTTGTGATGGTGCAGAAGGAACTCTGCTACAGCTGCAATATTGGCATGGTTCTGTCAAACTCTCAGACTGAGGTTTGAAAATGGAGGGGGTTCCTGCTCTCCTTGATGGGACGGGCAGCCCTTTTCAAAATGGGTACTCTCCTCAAACTGCTATATGTGTTTCAGAACACATATTTCACGGTCTCCAAGACAGTGTTCATTAAAGTCAATGGGAAAGTGAGGGCCCTGCTGTGGGGCGGGGGAGATCCTAGAGCATCGCTCAGAATACTGCAGTGTCTCTCGAATGTTGAAGGGTACTACTGGGTTCCACACTTCAACATTCGACACATCAATGACTGGATATTACCTCTGCAAGATCACCTGACCTTTCGTCTCTAAGCGCGAGGGTGAGGCAGGGGTCCCACCTGCATTATCTGTACTGCATGAAGGGTTCCCAAAGATTGCGGCCTCCAACACAGGTGACTGTGGTGGCCTGGGATAGAGCTACTAAGATGCTTGGTGGCACACAAGAATACCAGAGAAACACCTCTGTGGAAGGGGACATGGCTGAAAGAGGTGACAAAACTGCAGGTCTTTGTGTCCTGGGACTCTATAGGCATCTCCACAGTGGGGGACACCCTTGAGAAAGGGGATATCATTCCCTTCTCTTCAGCTCAGTGGAAATACAATTTACACCTGTCCCAGTTTTTTAAATAAGTGTAGCTGCGCAATTTATGGCAGGTAGAGGGGTTGGAGTGGGTAGTGATCCCAGAATATGTCCCAGTATAGGGACGGATAATGATAGAGGAGGTAGGAAAAGGTGCAATCTCCTCCACATATAGAACGATCAATAGCAACATGCCGGATATGCTGGGCAAGGACGAGACGTCAGTTACCATGAAGTCATTGATTGGGAGGCAGAACTAATGCACCCTCACGAAGTGGCTATTAAATCGTGCTTGTGCATGATTCAATTTAAGATACACCACAGGATATATTATGACCACCATAGGCTGCATAACATAGGGAGAGTATCAAAACTGTTGTATTTGCGGTATGCTGGGGCGGTTGGATCATTTGCACACTCACTTTGGGAACGGCCCTTAATACAGGCTGTTTGGAGGACAATTATTCAGGAACTCTCGGACATTTTGGTGGTGCTATCCCATTAGACCCAAGGTTTGTGTTGCTGGGGAACCCAAACCATGTGGATGTCCCACACTTCAAGCTTCTTTTTAGCACACTGGGCTTAGTGGTGGCAAAAAGGGATGTGGCTAAATATTGGGGGATGCCAGAGGTGCCCACCATGCACGAGTCTCAGAGGGAAATGGACCTCAGAAGTGGAAAAGGTGATACACCGCAGCAGAGGTTTTCCCCGTAAGTTATACAAGATTTCGGGATAGTGGAGAACCTACTATGGGTTGTACTCAGCAGAGGGCATCACCAGGTCTGACTCCTGGCTCGACTTCTAGCTAGACACGAATAGCTTTAGGGGTGTATTCATGTCCCCTAATTGTGTTATTTTATTCTCCACCAAACTAATCAAATTAATAAATGGAGGGTGGTGTAGAATGGCATTGCATGCTTTTTACTTACATGATAGGAGTGTGCACTGTAAACGTTATATTTTGAGCAGCATATTTATTGTTTCACAAACATTTGAGAGGAAGTACTTCATATAATAATAATTATTACAATAATAATAATATTACTAATGACAATAATTGGTATCATCATTATTATTTTCATGCTAACAATGAGTATTATTATTTGTAGTACTTTTAGTAGTTAGGATGGGAGAAGTCAAGACACAGTATTAGAAGAAGCAACAATAGTACTACAGTAGTAACTAACTGTTTTAGCAATGGAAGTAGAATGAGTACTAGTAGAAGTGTTATTAGTAGGAGTAGCATTGCTAACTGTACTATTTTATATGAATACATGAATAGCTGTTTAAGTGTTACAATAACGCAGATCAAGCATATTGATTTCACTTCTAAACACTGCACACAGCATGCACTCTTTGTGATGCAGCACTTTTAGAGGCTCTTGAACACTGAGTCTAGTTCTCAATGGTACTGCTTAGTAGACCGGGGAATAGCAATGTAAAGCCTTGACTCATTTGAGTTTTATGGACAAACCCGGACTGATCTGGACTAACCACGGGTAGAGGAAATTAGGAGGGGGTCAAGTGTGGGGCTCATACCTGCTGCGCCCACTTAACTTGATAAAATGTTGCAGTGAGCCATGACCGCAATTCCTACTGAAACTGAGCATACTTAAAGGAGACTGTCTATTACTTCTATAGTGGGTGCGAGAAGGCTGCCTCTGTTTTTGTTAACCGTACATCTTCGATCCAGAGTGAGCAACCTAGGATGGAGACCAAATGTCTTAAGCGCCTACCCAGGGCTAATGCAAATGCAAATTAAGGGGTGACCTGGTGTGCCGAAACCCCTTTACGGTCAAAAAGGATCTTAGTTATGGATGAGGCCACACACCCTACCGGCGTAGGGGACAAAAAGTCAGATAAGGAGATAGATAAGGAGGGGAAGGTCACTGGAATTATAAGAAGCCTGGTGAATGAGATTCTAGAAAAGGTGTCTGAACTCTTGAGGGTTGAGTAAACGCCGTTACTTTTGCATCTGGATTCATAGACCGGGCTCTAACAGAAGTAGCAAAGAGAAGGGATAATCTGGGGCAAACCTGTGGTTCCTTAGCAACCAAACAAATAGAATCCACCAGGGTGGGATAGGTAAAAACGGGGATACAAGGTCCAGGATTAAGTGTGTTTCCTACAATGTTGGGGAGCACACTGTGTTCTTTAAATACCCCTCACACACCAAAAGGGCCCTAGGTGTCATGCTTCATCATAGGGGTCTTCGCATCCCTCTACGGAATGCGGCGTGCTGCTCCCCAACGGCTATGTGGGAACATTGATATAATCACTATGTGTGGTGTGTGAGGACTGTGAATGGTAAGGTGAGTGGTAGGTTCAGATGTGAATGGGTATGTGAATATTAAAAAATACCTGGCATATGAGGGCTAAAAAGATTTTTATTATACCTCCCTGCTGGTATTGCTGAAAGAAGGTGTGGTGGAGGCTTTTGTATTCAATGTACATAACCTCCTGTGTGCGTCGACATGTTTCGAAGCGTAAAGCTTCTTCTTCAGGACGGGGTGCACAGATCCCTACCTTACTCACATTGAACAGTATAGTACCGTTAATAAATAGACAATGCAATGTGTAAAAAGTGGAAGCTAGCCAAAATGAGCCTTTCGTGATGACTGGCTTCCAAAGCGTTACTTCCTGCAATGAGGACTTGCTACAAAATGGCCAATGGTATCATGAGCCTACGTAATGGAGGGGACTCAGTGCTTAATAGCACTTTCTGAAGCGGTACTACCTTCAACAACCGTCCCATCCGCGGCTCCGTGGTTCCATGGCAACGTCAGAAGTGCTTACAAAACAGGGGAGCGCAGGAGTAAGAATTCATAAACCAGTGATACCCTGCTCCAATAATTCACCAATCCCCACCGAAAGGTCATCTTCTGTTATACCAAGTGCAGATCCAATGAAGGCAACGCAGTTAGAATGACAGAGGACATCTCATAACCTCCTACAGGGGAGATGCCAGAGGGACAATGTACTGGCCGGAGGAGGGGATTCTGAGGTGGAAAAGCAACGAGTAATCGGCTTAACCCCAGCCTCTTGCCCATATGTGATATAGCCCTTGCCGGGGTCCCAGGATTAAAAAAAGGGCAAAAGGAGATTTATGAAAAAGGCTACATTTATACCAGTCAGATATACACAAAAGGACAACTAGCAGGAATAATTATGCTTGATAAAATGTCGTTCAATGCAGGAATCGTATAAAATTAAACACGATTAAAACCCACAAGAGGAGTAAAACGATGAAGGTATGGGTTTCTTTAAGAATTTGTGAATGCCCACAGGTTTGTAAGGTTATGGACTTTCACGAATTACTTTATGACGCTTTCCACTCTGGAAACGGTTGGAGATTTACTGCAGAAAAGGCCGGAAGTAAATACCCTTCGAGGGTGGCCAGAGCAACGGAACGCCCACACACTTCATGAAGGTAAAAAGTGCTTTTCTAAACGAAAGAAAACAACGGAAAGAAAACAAATGTGCAATTGCGTAGCGAGAATACCTTTCTTCAAAGTATAATTGCACTCCGGATAGGGGAAAAGCAACTCATAAATTTAAATATGTCACGTGGCATTGCCAGAATTACACTCGGAAACCTGTTACTAGTGCAGCTTTCCAGACACACCCTGCCAACGTCTGAAAAACAAAAAGTATTACATTTGAACCAGTACTTGGTACTTTTATAGATTCATAATTACTACTTTTTTTAATTAGACCCTTTAAGTTTTACTTTTAAAGAACTAATCTGCTATAATAAATAATATAATTCCAGGGGTTAGCTTTCAGCCTTACCTTAACCGAGCTAGGTAGATTTATTTAAACTAGCTAGAGCTACATTATCAAAATTGCACCTAGAGCGCAACATGTATTTGCTTGCATTTAAGTGCTTCAATGAAATTCGCTTGAGCAGTACCCCACATACCCGCTATTATGCATGCAGAATATTAGAACATATGCTGATGGAAAAATGCATTCTGCCATGTGCCTAATGGTGTGACCACCAGTTAATGAAGGAGCCCTTTTGGATCTCTGTTTGTGCATGAACAAAAAAAAACATAGTTGGTGTTCTGAAGATGTGCTACCAGAAATGTAGTACACATTTAACACCCATGTATCATTTAAAAACGGCCAATAGGCATAGATGGGCCGAGGCATGAACTATGTACCCCTTCTTTTCTAGCAATTTGCAGCACCACGCCATTGGGAATCCAGTGCCCGATTCACAGAACTAACTTAAGACAAAATCCTAAACTTACTACTTTTGGTATTCACAGAACGCACTTACTATTTTTGGTATTCACAGAATGGATTTACGACAACTAACTTTACGTCCTCACTCGGGCCGGAGATTCCGGCTCGGAGGCAGAGCTTCCGGCCCGTAGGCGAAGATTCCGGCCCAGAGGTGGGACTTCCGGCCCGGATGTGGAGATTTCGGCCATGGCTAAATCCTCACCTCCAGACCGGAAGCACCGCCTCCAGGCCGGAAGCTCCGCCTCCGGGTCAGAATCTCCAGCCCGAGTGCGGTTATAAAGTTGGTAGTCGTAAATCCATTCTGTGAATACCAAAAGTAGTAAGTGCATTCTGTGAATACCAAAAGTAGTAAGTTTAGGATTTTGTCTTAAGTTAATTCTGTGAATCGGGTCCCCAGTGTGGTGCTGTCCATCTTAAGACTTTCTGCACAGGGGCACCCTGACCCTTGAGAGAGGTATTGGAGATCTCCACAGCATGGCGGTGGTTTCTGAATGCTCTACTCCATGAGAGGAGCTTCAGCATCATTTAAATGTAAGTGAGCAGTCATCTTTAGAAAAACTCGTAGTGGCAGGTTGAATGCTGCTGGTTGCTCTTACATTTGATACCTGTCAGGAATCCACAAAGGGGTACAGATCAACAGTGACATAAAGTAAAATGGTGGGGCTCCCATGCAGAATGTGATAAGGGACCCAGACTATCCCACATCTCGCAGATACTCGTTGGCATGGGACTGAGTGAGGTCCCTTGATGGGTTGGGTGTCCTTTTGAAGGGTTGGGGGCCACCCTGTACTGCACAGGCTGTGGGGGCCTGCATTACGTCCCTGCAGAGCAAGCATACATTCTCTCACAACTGCATAACTGTACCCCATCACTGCAGACAATTGCATTGTAGTAAACCCCACACTGCGAATAGGCAGTGGGAGGATCAAGCCTAGGTTTGTATGGAAAGCTTGTAACATTCACAAAACTATATATGGTGCTTTTTCACACTAGAATTCGAACAGGTGTGGAGTAAGTTCCCTTCCAGAGTGGGAATTGGTGCAGAACTTCACAGACCTTGTGGGCAAGTATGGGAAAAGGGCTGCTCTCTGGGGAAAATGAGCAAATACACAATGGACTTGCCTTTTTCCTAAAGTAATTATACCTATTGAGGGAAAAACTGACTTGGAAGTATATCCCATGAGTTTATTTATTATTTTGAGAATTTAATATAGTGCGTATGTGACCCTCAGGTATCGAAGAGCTGTACAGGAAGAAAATGTTTGCCACCTGTAACAGTGGTTACGTAGACCCAAAGCTTACATACCATACATACATGAGTCTGCCATTTGTTACCTGGAAACTTCTTACTGGCACAGTTTTCCAGGTATAGTCCTACCAATGATTGTGCATACCACAAAACAGCAAAAATGCATTTCAATCAGCTATACTGCAGTGGGCCGGAATCTCCGAAAAACCGACAACGAGTCTGCTATTCTTTAACCACTATTTATACTGGCTTATTTTTCACGAGATGTCCCACGTCGGATGTCAAATGTCAAGGAGTCAGCATGGTCTGCTGTTTCAGAAATGCATGACATACAAATGAATCTGCTTCAGTCTAGACATATGAGGCAATGTAGATGAGACAAATAACAATTGTATCAAAGATGTGTGGTTTTCACTTACTGTTGCATTAACTGTGCTTTTGTTGTCCCACTTCTAGCTCATTTTGGGTGTGTACGGCCAGGTTGAACGGTATATTTCTTATGTTTAAACTCCTATTTCAGAGTTATTCATTACAGAGTGCAGTGGCTATCCTCCCAAGTGAGTATGCGACCCACATCCACTGTTTGCAGGAGGTGACCATTGAGCCGCAGCAGGTTTAAGTAGTGAGCACAAGTGCATGCTGTATGGTTCTTCTTGTATAACTGAGTGTTTCAAACGCACTTGAAACTTAGATATGAATTGGTTTCTATCACCCTTGTGATTAAAGGGATGAGGTCCTGCAGGTATCAATCAATTACTTGTAGCGCGCTGCTCTCCACTCCTGAGGGTATCTGGGCACGGACGTTTCGCTGGTCTCAGTCGAAAAGCTGGGTCTTGAGTCCCCTTCTAAAGTCTGCCAGGTAGGGTGCTGTTCGTAGGTGGAGGGGCAAGTCATTCCATGCCTTGGTGAGGTAGGAGAAGGAACAGTCTCCTCTGTGGCTATGATGGTTGCAGGAGGGTGTGTGAGAGGTCCAGAGGTGAAGCGCCGATATCTGATGGGTTGAGTTCAGGCAGTGGTTGATGTATGCTGGTCCCTGGTCATATAGGGCTTTGTAGGCACATGTCAGCAACTTGAACTGGCATTTCTTTTGGACTGGGAGCCAATGGAGGTTTTTCACATGAGGTGTGATGTGGGCCCATTTGGGTCGGTTGATGATGAGTCTAGCTGATGTGTTCTGTATGGTCTGAAGTCTATTAACCCCTTCGACGCTCATGACGAGCCCAGCTCGTCATGTAGGGCCCATTGATTTCAATGGAAAGTCAATGGACCTACATGCATACCCCTTAGCAGCCAAGTGGTTAAGGAGTTTGGTGGTGATCCTGAAGTAGAGCTCATTTCTGTAGTCTAGTCGACTGGTGAAAAGGGCCTTGGTGATGTTATTTCTAGTTTTGAATGTGATCCATCTGAACATTTTTCAGAGCATGCGGAGGGTTCGGAAGCAGGAGGAGGTGACTGCATTGATTTGGCTCTTCACAGTGAGTTTTTAGTTGAGGATGATGCTGAGGTAGCATGCGTGGTCTGTTGGTGTGGGTGTGAGCTTTGAGGGCCACCAGCTGTTGTCCCATGTGGACGTGTTCTTCCCGAAGATCAGCGCTTCATTCTTGTCCGTATTGAGGTTCAGGCAGTTAGTCATCATCCCGTCGGGGACACTGGTCATGGCGTTGCGGACATTTGTTCTAGTGGTGGCAGGATCTCCGGTGAGTAAGAAGATGTGTTGGGTGTCATTGCATAGGATATGATATTTAGTTCACTGGTTCTGACAATGTTGGTGAGGGGTGTCATGTAGGTGTTGAACAGGGTGGGGCTGAGGGACGATCCTTGGGGTAAGCTATAGATGATGCTCTTGGGTTCTAAGGCGCAGGGTGGCAGGCGAATTTTCTGAGTTCGTCCTGCGAGGAAGGATGGGATCCATTTGAGGGCATCCCCATGGACCCCAATGCTTTTAAATCTATTGATGAGGGTTTAGTGGTATAAGATGTTGAATGCCACTGAGAGGTCGAGAAGGATCAGGGCTGCTGTTTCATCACAGTAGAGGAGGGATCTGATGTCATCGGTGGCTGCGATCTGGGTGGTCTCACTGCTGTGGATGGTGTGGAAGCCAGATTGGGAGATGTCAAGCAGGTAGTTTATTTGTAGGTGTTTGGTGAGTTGGTGGTTGATGGCCTTCTCGAGGACTTTGGTGAGATTTGAAGCAGTGAAATGTGTTGGTAATTTTTAAGTTTGCTGGGGCCAGTGTAGGGTTTCAAGTAGAAAAAGAGCTGACAATGGAGTTGAGTTGTTAGCACATACAAGTTATTCACAAAGAGTTTTAGATACACTTTTGTTAAATTGGCGTGCTCAGTGAAACGGGGGTCACTATGATTCACCAAAATAATGTCACAAGTATGAATATCCCCCGCAAGTTTTAGAATCTGCCAAAGAAACGGTAGCACAGAAGAAACGTGAAGACCTCTTACAAAAATCATTTAAGGCAACCAGCAAACAGGAAGAGTTTGTTCTAAAACACTCTGAGCAGGCAACAAAGATCAAAACAGTTATAACCAAACACTGGCAAATTTTAGAACAGGAGGTTGATTTTACACCTGTGTTCATGGACAAACCCATATTTGCACACACTCGTTCAAAAAACCTCAGAGAACTGTTAAAGCCAACACGTTTATCTTCAACGCAGTCTCATAGAGGCATGAGAAAATGTTGGAACTGCGGACAATGTGGAAATGTTATTCCAGAAAACACTTTTTCTCAACCACACACTGGAAAAAAGATTCAACTCAACACACATGTCAGAATGTAATACTGAGGGTGTCATTTATGCAATTAATTGTCCATGTGGACTCATATATATACATATATATATATATATATATATATATATAGGTAGAACATCACGCAAAATCAAGACTAGCATAATTGAACATGAAAGTATGATTCGCAACAAAAATTGTAACTCTTGTTTAGCAGCACATTGGGTGAACACATCACACAGCATCCCCAGATCAGATTCATGATACTGGAAAAAATCGATATAGTTTCTGGCACAGACTTCAATGTTCCCTTAGCACGCAGGGAGACGTTTTGGATTAATTATTTAGGTACGATTATCCCTGGAGGTCTCAATGATCCTTATGAGTTACTGTGTTTCCTATAAGTACTGTTTATACATTTGTAAAGGAGTTGCACCCATGGAAAAACCAATTGTGTGTGTTCCTCAGTTTTTGTTTTCATGTATCATTCTTTTCTCCTTTTTTCATCACTCTCTCCATTTTCCAACTATTTTCCATATTTGTCGCTATGCAGTGATTTTCGAGAAACATCATATACGATGCTCTAACGTCGTCATCGTTTTGGTTGCGGTGGGTAATCATGGCACACTAGTTTATACTGACCTCTTTACATGTGATTCCACAGCAACACTCGTGGTAGTTTTTGGACCATTAGATCCATCAATACTCCTGTCAGCACTACGGTGTTACAATAAAGTTTCTTTCAAGTTTTACCTTTTCAAACTACACACGTCATGACACGGTCACTCTCTACAGTGATCACGTGGACACTTGTGAGCTAATGTTCCCTGGGAGAATCACTGGTGAGTCCAGATTCGCTCATTACACTTGGACTTTACCTTACAAGTTTGGAAACCAGCCATTCGTTTGTCTAACGTGTTCTCTATTCAAATGCTCTGTCTTTTAGAACCGGAGCGCGACAATACTGCTTATCGGTAAGACGTCGTCTTTACACATTTCACTGGGTGTTTGGCATACCGGTATTATTCCGCTTTGGTTGACCTTGGTTTCATTTTTCTTTTGTTTCGAAGAACTTTGTGTTCATTGTTACACACTTTATGGTAAGCGTTTGAGCTGAGCTTCGAATAATACACAGAGACTTTTTGGATTTTCATTTATATATTTACTTAAGTTCCCTTTTTCGTCGATACGCATGGACTCGCGTACATGAAAGGTACTTCATGGCACTATGTTTTGTTTCCATTGGTTTACGCATTTGTGTCCCACTGTGCTGGTGCACAGACATAATATCGACTCCAAAATATCGTTTGGACAGAATATCGAGGAAAAAATATCGTTTGGACAAAATATCGACTGGACAGAATATCGACAGCCAAAATATCGTTTTTAAGGTAAGTGCAGTAATATCGACTGTAAATAATATAGAAAGTGAAAATATGTAAGTATATACTATAGATAGTAAAATAAATTGTTTTTATTTTTAGGGTTCAGGGTCAGTTTTGGGTTTTTGGGTAAAGGGGTATTTTTAGGGTTCAGAGTCAGTTTTGGGTTTTTGGGTAAAGGGGTATTTTTAGGGTTCAGGGTCAGTTTTCAGTTTTTGGGTAAAGGGGTATTTTTAGGGTTCAGGGTCAGTTTTCAGTTTTTGGGTAAAGGGGTATTTTTAGGGTTCAGGGTCAGTTTTCAGTTTTTGGGTAAAGGGGTATTTTTAGGGTTCAGGGTCAGTTTTCAGTTTTTGGGTAAAGGGGTATTTTTAGGGTTCAGGGTCAGTTTTCAGTTTTTGGGTAAAGGGGTATTTTTAGGGTTCAGAGTCAGTTTTCAGTTTTTGGGTAAAGGGGTATTTTTAGGGTTCAGGGTCAGTTTTCAGTTTTTGGGTATTATTTTATTATATTTTATTACTATATATATATGTTTAATAAATATGAAATAAAAAAATATTTATTTACCTTTCATTAATTATTTAATTATTATAAGTTAATTTAAGTAATTTTAAGTATATTTTAGTAATTAATTATTAATATTAATTTAATTTAACACTGTTTTTAGTAAATACGATATTTTTTACAACTATATTTTTGTAAACGATATTTTGTACTCGATATTTTTGTACTTACCTGTTTGTACATACAAACTCGATATTTTTGCTGTAGATATTTTTTCCTCGATATTTTGGGTAGTCGATATTTTGGTAGTCGATATTCTTTCAGTGATCCCACTGTGCTCTTGCATAAGTTACATTTTAAGCAGTAATGCATCTGGGATATTGTCGGGCTTTACGTATCTGGTCACAGACGCACCTTCCAGCACACCACCCTTTCCTTTTTTCAATTCATGACTATAGATTCTGTCTTACCTTTATTGATTCTTGTTTTCACGCTTGCTTTATCATGCATTAGGAATTGTGTGTGCAAATTCTACTTTTCTGATCTTGTGACTTTTTAATTAATTCATAAGCATTGACAATGGTTTTTATTCTTGATTGCTAGGCTTGTAGTTCCAAACCGAGGCAGCTATCAGTTGCTCATCAAGTGCATATAATTGATGTAACTTTGTCATATGTACCCCTGAAGAAGGGTGCTTTAACCCGAAATGCATTGGGTCATTGTTTGCTTTAAACCTTGAGCTTTATCATGGTGTAACATTGATTTGAATATCTATACTGTACTTGATGGTTGATATCAAATTATGTTTCTTTTGTGACAAGTTAAAGATGAAATAGAAATTTATCTTTAAACTCATTTGGCTCAAAAATGTTATTGAAAATATGAAATGTGAGAAAAGAAGATAAATTAACGGAAACCTTAGGGATATTGCTGTGCACTGCGCAGGTTCGGATTTTTCGGGGTCCTCAGATTTGAACATGTATGAACAAGCCACAAATATATTTCTACAAAACATTTGTTCAGAGCACCACCACTATAGAACAATTACAAGGTCCATATTTTATATGGGTCCCTTTAGTTGTATTCGCACGTAAACTTCGGTAAGTATATACAGAATTCGCTAGATGTAGTCAGTCAAAAAAACAGAGGGACCATCTGTCCCAACGCGTGTTCGGATGTCAAGGGCTAGGGACGTATCAAGGTCCTGGCGTCTTTCTTTTACACTCCTGTGTGGGATATGGAGATTGGTTTTCAAGCCAAGATTTACTTATATTGTGTTGTTTTTGGAGTGAACTTACTGTCATAGATGAAGATTAGTACACCAATGCTTCGTGCTGATTATACTCTGTTCGACCACATATACGCTTAAGCCTTGAAAAAGTCGTCTTTCGACAAAACATGTGTCGGCTGTGTGTTCAAACTGGACTGTGAACTAATAAAGAACTTGGAACTTTCCACTGGCTTCTGTATATACTTACCGATGTTTAATTGCAAATACAATTAAAGGGACCCAGAAAAAATATGGACCTTGTAATTGTTCTCTAGTGGTGGTGCTCTGAACAAATCTTTTGTAGAAATACCAGTGTAGGGTTTCTTCAGGAAGTGTCTAATCCCAGCATTTTTCATCTGTCAGGGAAGCATGCCATGGCGATGTAGGCATTGAGGATGGTGGTCAGTTCTGCACTGATTTCTTTGGCTCTGAGGTTGAAGAAATGGTGGGGACAAGGGTCCGAGGGTGCTCCTGAGTGGAAGGAGGACACGATGACTGTGGTGATCTGCATGGTAAGTGGATTTCATGTAGTGATCGAGTGGCTGGTGTCTGTGGGTGGGTGGAGGTTGTTGAAATCAAAGTCTGTGGGTTGGGGTCGAAGTTGTTTTAGATGGTGGCTATCTTGTTGTGGAAGGAGTCCAAAAGGGTGTTGACGAAGTCTTGGGAAGGGCAAAATGTGTTCTCCGTGGCTGATGGGCGGGAAAACTCTCGGACATGTTGAGTTGCTTTTTGCTGTTGGTGCCTGTATCAATGTGGTCTTTGAGGGCATCTACTTTTATGTCCTTGATGCATTGGTGGTACTTGTTGAGGGCTGATTTGAAGGTAGCTCGGTTGTTGGGTTTTTTGGTGGTGTGCCATTGTTTATCTATTCGTTTGCAGTTGCGCTTGATGGTTCTAAGTTCTGGTGTGTACCAGTTGGCTTGTCTTGAGGATCTGTTGGTTTTGGCTGGCTTCATGGGGGCAACTGTGTCAGCACATTTGGTGGTCCAGTTGGAGAAGTTGTGGACAGCCTGTTCCAGGTTTGCTGTGGCATCAGGCTGGATGGTGTTGAAGGCCTCCATCCCCTTGGTATCAGTCACTTTGTTCCAGCTGCAGTGATCGGAACTCGGGGCTAGGTGGTGGCATCTAGGGCACCAGTGATGGGAAAGTGGGCGATGTAGTGGTCGGTCAGGTGAGTTAGGTGATATGGTTGTATTTGACTCTGTCGCTGGATTTGAAGATCGGGTCCAGCATGTGTCCTGTGCTATGTGAGGAGTAAGTGACCTTTTGAGTGAGGCTGATTTTGATGGAGTTGGCATTGTTGATGTCATCGAGGTGGAAGTTGAGGTCTCCGAGTAGGATGTAGTTCTTGGAGTTGATAGCTAGAGGAGCGGTGAATTAGGAGATGGTGTCGCACAGTGCCGGTCGGGGTCCTGGGGGTTTGTAGGTGAGGGTGCCTCTGATGATCGTCCTGGCATTGGTTAGGAGTTGAAAGTTGAGGTGTTCCATGATTGTTGTGGTATCATCTTTGGTGGTGGTGCATCAGATAGTTTTCTTGTGGATAATGGCGATACCTCCTCCGTGTTTGATGGTGTGATCTCAGTGTATCATCTTGTAGCTGTCAGGTGTCGCAGTGGCAATGTCAGGGGCTGAGGAGGGGTTGAGCCAGGTCTTGGTTGGGAAAATCACGTCGAGGCGGAGGGTGGTGATGGTGTCGCAAATGTCTGTGGCATGTTTGCAGAGGGACTGGATGTTGAGCAGAATGCACTGGAGCAGTTCTGGGGTGTTTGTGGTCTTCTGCGAGGATTCCTGTGTCGGCAGGCGGATCGGCGTTTCAGGTAAAGCAGAGGCAGGTGAAAGGTCCATACGTTGATCAGGGGAGGTGATGCAGCAGTTGTTGCATCTGAGGTCCTCGGCCCTGAGTTCGGTGGAGGCTTAACGGTGGGTGGGCAAGGGCCAGGGCTCTGGGCACTGGGTGTGGTCCAGCTACCGATGGGCGTAGATGGGCTTGGCTTTGCTGCACCTTTGGCATGCCGGCAGCACAGACACGCTGCAGTCTTTATCAAGAAGGTCCTGGGAAGGGAGGGGTGCTAGCTGGTGGTAAGCGGGAAGCAGGAGAGGAGGAAACAGCAGGAAATGAGCAGTGAGGCGGGCTGGCTCGCAGAGGTACAAGGATGGGCTAACTAACTAGAAGGAAAGGTTAATCTGGAAGGTAAACCAAACAGCAAAAATGGGCACAAATGGGGCTAATTCAGAAAACAGGCTAAACTGGCATGGGAAACAAAACAGTAAAATGGTCACAGTTAGACTAGAAAAAAATGCAGAATTGACAGACTAGAAAATGGCATAGACGATGTAGGAGGCGTGACCTCCGTGTGGCAGACAACGCAGGCCTGGGGAGGAAAGTGGCGGTATCAGCAGCACATCGACTTCAGAAAGGGACACCTGCTAGAGGCAGCGAGGAAGCGCTGGCATAAGGACCCTCACACCTTCCCCTGGGTGAAGGGAACACAGGACAATATTATGGTCTTCTTTAAGCAAGCTCCTCTGCAATGCTGCCAAATGATGTTTACTTATAGCAAAGCAATTGAGAAATTAACTCTGCTTAAATGTTCTTGTTTAAAATATTAGATTTCCAGGAAAAGCATCCAACTTGGCAAAGCTGAAAAGTATGTAATCCTTGTTACATTTGGAATTATAATTTTACACATGGCAATACCATTGGAACCAGTGCTTAAATAGAGCTGGTGGTTTCCTGTGCTCGGCACTGGCACTTGTCAACACCATCGCTTGAGACAGTCTGCCACAAGGTGGCGCTGTCTGAGATGACCAAAACAACAATCAATTATTAATTCAATATACATTAAAAATGACTACTACCTAACGCCCAAGCCATTCTCATAGCTTTAGGGGCCTGGATTAATCTGTAGTGTCACTTTTGTGGGAGTGTGATGGTTATTTGTGTTTGTACTGTCATTGGCAGCACTGTCAGGAGCAATGCGCGGTGCAAACTGCATTAGCCTCCAGAATGGAGCCATGACACTTATTATTTTACATATTACGCACTGGAACAAATTATTTAGATTGAAGAAGTTTTTATGAAAGGAAGAAAGCCATTGATACCACAAGCGAAGTGGGCAAGAACTAAACATTTCAAGAAATGTACTCACACTAATTATGATTTCAAGTACAAATGTGTTCAAGGTGACACATTTGGACAAAGCAAACATGGTCCAGGATATTGGCAACTTATGAAGCGGATATAGCTCAAATGTGGAACAAATGAAAACCTTGGCCCTGGTCTGAATAGAAATCTTGCTAACAGATCAAAATCTAGACAAAGGCTCTTGTAGGTATGAATGGTGTCATTTCCTTGAAAAAAACGCAGGAGAGAACGTTCCAGGGGGCTAATTTTTAGGGATCGGTTTATCATTTCATCAGAATTTGACCCATAAGAGAAGAGAGCAAAGCAGTAAATCCAGACAGGAGGAAGAGGATAATAGGAAAACAGTGACAACAAAAGGAAGCAGAGAGACAAATATCAGCAGGAATTAGATAAAGCGAGAGGAAGTACAAGGTGTTGGAAGAAAGAGCACGCACTTTGGAATGTAAACAAAGTACACTTGGGGGCATATGTACAAGGTGGCGAAGAGTGTCATTAGGCCTAGGAGGCTAACAACACGCTCTGTCACTTCTGAAACGCAGGGCTGCACCATATTTATAAGAATATGGTGCAGTCCTGCGTGTCCCCCGGCGCTGGCGCTATATTTAGCAGCCTAGCGTCAACACAGACACCCTTGCATTATGTCTGCGTTGAGGGGAAGATTGTTTATGTACAGTAAGGGGATATATGATGAGATCTGGCAAACTAACATCCCACATACCATCACTCCGCATTTTTTACAACGCAGCAGCAATTACTCCGCAAACCCATCATTGCGCAAACTTTTACCCGGCAAAAGCCTTTATCACGCATGCCATTTTAACGCAAATGCATGTGTGGTGAGGTCATATACTTTATAAAAGTACTTTCCATATATATATATATATATATATATATATATATATATATATATATATATTAAAAATTCTTCAAAAAAAGAACCCAGCAAGACTACTGTCAGCAGCCCAGATTCACCGCAGCACAGACGGAATACAGGCAGTTTCTTCAATTTTGAGGTATTTTTATTTTATTTTCAACACCATTAGTGCTACATAAGAGGACGGTCAACGCGTTTCGGCGGATGCCTTCAACTGGACCATAGAGTTCTGAGGTCTAAACTGTCCATTTATAGTGTAGTAGTGCATACGTCCCTTGTTAGTTTCTAAAAAAATAGACTAGACTGTTTAACCCGTTTTTTCTATTCATTTACAATGGCCTTCAGTGTTAACCATTTTTACTACAACAAAGAAGCATTGTTGGTAAAGTACCATAAAAAAGAGAGAAGGATTTGCTCTAATATTGTTTTACCCTGTTTAAAAACATTTTTATAACATTTTTACAGAACTATAAAACAATTGGAAGATAGGGGGATTGAACAAATCAGAGAGTACGACATAGAGTACTCAGTTTTATGTAACAAGGAGAGAGAGAGAGAGAGAAAGATAAAAAAATAAAAAAATGTTAAGCGCAAGAGTAAAATCCAAATATTACAGTATTATGTTAGTGATCCCAAAGGGGAGATACTGCTATAGTTGTATACTATAGTTTATGGGTCTCTAGGGGAAGGAAAAGGAAGGGGAGAAAAGTGACATGTGCATTGTGCAAAATATTCTGTGCAAATATTTCATGTGCAAAGTCGCATTACATGTGTCTCTCTCCATGATTTATAATTCTTCTAAAGTAGTAGTTTTTTGACTGGGGAGATAAAGTGACAAGTGCTTGATGCAGTTATTCCATATTCCTCTCCAAGAGTCAAAGATTTTCTATATAATAACCCGGAATCACTCTGTACATTTCTTTTTTCACTTTTCTTTGTCTCAGGATTATTACATGATGCTTTAATTACTCTCGATCATTTTCTGATTTTTTTACTTTTTCTTTTCCTATGTTTATTTTCACTTCTGTTTGTTGGCACGAAAACTTTTTTGAAACTTTATTTAATGGAATTTGTCTATTGAATGCATTACCCGTGAGCAAGGCGAATTTGTCGCTGAAACGCATTGGGTTTCTTTCAGGATTCATCATGCTGGAATGAATTGAAATTAATAAATCCTACTTTGCAACTACGATTGGAGTGGCGATTTCGTGTTGGGGAGGAGTGCATCGACTTATTTGTTTATGCGTGGTGAAAAAATATTGTGAACAGGGTAACCTCTGACCTTGGGATGCACCGCTGTTTTGGCGTCCCGGCATTTCGGAGGAGGTGAAAAGGTGTTGTATAAAGAAAGCCAGTCTGACCGCGTTATACGGCAAGGATTTGGAGTACACGAAGCGTGGCAAATTGTTTCATGAACTATAAGGGTGCAGTGACTCAGTTTTGACAAAACGGCTGTGGAGAGTACGAACGCAGAGAACAGCCATGGACGAATGGCACTGCCGTTTCAGATGTCCTAAGGGTGAGTCACTCCCTTTGGCGGAGTTTCCTTACAACCGTTGTGTGTTCCATGAAACAGACATTTTCCTTATTTGCAGTAGTGTGCTGCTGAACAGAGAACCTGCGGGGTTTGCCGTAAGTGTAACGCGACTTCCCCTCGTCCTTTTCCCAGTGCAAAGTAAGACTGGGTTTTGTGAGCGGGGGCCTCTAACACAACATCAATATACAGTGAGTGTTAACAGTTGCTTAAAAGAGGAAGAAAAAACTATATATTCTATAATTTACAAAGCATGAGCAAAGGAGTTAATTCCTTTTGAATCCTGAATATGGATGATGATACAGAGTCCTGCAGGAGGCTGCGAGCACAATCGATGTTTGAAAAAACGAGTGACCCATTGCAGAACAAGGAACACTTAACCGCACCCACGTCAATACAGCATATATAACAGAAATTGGAAAAACTAATTCGAAAAGAAGTATCGAAATGGTGGGAAGCGATAACACTTGAAAAATACCAAGAAGAGAAGAGAGTTCCTAGGGGCCTGAGAATCTTAATTGCCCCTTCATATGAAGAACCAGATCTGGAACTGGCTGAGAAATGGGCAGAGAACCTAATGGACTATTCCAATAGAATGCTATCAATACTGATTAAACATGCATGGAAAGACAGAATGGCATTACTCAAACTTATTGGGGAACTCAAAGAAGAAATAGAAAAAGAGGAAATATCAGAAGCCTTTAGTAAGAAAATGGATGAGATCACTAAGAGAATTGCAAAGCATGAAGATGAAATCATTGCCAAAAAAGAAAGAAAATTCTTGAGGGACAAGATAGATTATCAATCTGGAAGAATTTTTACATTCAGCCGCAAATATGATAACATGAAACGTAATGGGATTCAAGGCAATTTGGATTCAGTACAAGCGGGAGGCGAGCCTGAGAGTGACATCAGTGAGAGTGATGTCTCTGAAGATGGAACAACGCCTGTAAACAAAAATCCCCCCAAACCGACAAATTTTTGGGAGGAATTCCGGATGATGAATCTGTCATCACATCAATACAATTGGCAGATAGACCGAGGTCATAGAAAGGGAAGGAGATTTCGAGGACGAGGCAGAGGAAGAGGAAAAGTTGGAGAAGAAATCACTCCATCCAAAAGCAAACCAGGAGAGGCGGAAGGTGGAAAACTTGCATCAACCCCAGTGGGAGTGGAAACACAGGGACAAAAGAAAAGAGGGAAATGAATCGTAAGAACGTGGTAAATCTCTCTTTACGTCCACTTTCTATTATTGAACATGATGTTTTACAATATGGCCTTTCTTTTTGTCCGACTTCTACTTTCTCATATTCCCAGGAACGCATTGATTTGTTTAAGTTTACCAGAAAACTAAGACTACACAAATGGCATAAATTAAAAGTCAAGAGCACTGTGAGAGAAACTAACAGTGCCAGCCCAGTTGTGAAACCATCAATGAAGTGGAGGCCCTAATTGACTTGAAGGAATTAGAGTTTGATGGTACAGAAGTGGGAACAGTCAATGCTCAATCCTTGGGGTATAAAACCAATTTGAATTATCCTAGCAATTTCAGACCCAAATCTCTATTCAATCCCGCCCTACCAGTTTTGCAGCATTGACACATTTGAAACTCTGACTTTAAGAACCTGGCCAAAAAGAATAAGTGGGAACATGACAATGTAAGTAAACCTCAACTTTTGGCAGTATAAGCTTTGGAATCTGACCCCTCTATTATTATCCGCCAGTCGGACAAAGGGGGGGACGTTGTGGTGTTAAATGTACAGGATTACATACAGGAGGGCATGCGTCAACTTGAATGTTCAGAGTGTTATGAAGTAGCCACAATGAGCACCATTGAAAACTCTAATAGTATGTATTATGATTTGTTAAAAAATTAACATGCAACAGGTATTCTAGAATGGGATGAATACTCATTCTTATTGAATCGTAATCCCATAGTAGCTATTTTATACCTTTTACCTAAAAATGTAAATTGATACTTGTATAGCGCACTACTCACCCGCAAGGGTCTCAAGGCACTTGTACGAATACCGCTGTGGAACCCATCCTGACTTTCCCTGTGACGTGTCCACTCCTGGGCACCCCCAATGTGGAGGCCAGGCATCCTTAGCGTTGTGGGGGCCGTTGTGGAGATTAAGAAAGCTATTGCCCAGAGTTGCAGAGTGGGACTCCATGATTGGAATAGGCACTGAGGCCAGAATTATCAGGTCCGTGGAATTTTGAGCCCAAGACCCGCCGAGGCGGGGAATTGAACCCTGGTCCCGGGCTAGACCTCTGCATCAGGGTCTGCCGCTCTAACCATTGAGCCACACTTCTCACCTAAACTACATAAAGATCCTGTGAACCTCCCAGGGAGACCCATAGTGTCCTCCATGGGTTCCCTACTAGAAAATACATCTAAGTATATCGATTTTTTCTTACGTCCACATGTAGAAAATCTTCCTTTCTATCTGAAGGATAGTAGGGACTTCCTGAGCAAAATTAAAAATATCAACTGGCAAGACAGTTACTTACTGATTACTTTGGCTGTATGTAGTCTTTATACGTCTATTAGACATGCCAATGGCATCCAGGCGTGCCGTCAGTT
This sequence comes from Lissotriton helveticus, assembly GCF_964261635.1. Classification (NCBI taxonomy): domain Eukaryota; kingdom Metazoa; phylum Chordata; class Amphibia; order Caudata; family Salamandridae; genus Lissotriton; species Lissotriton helveticus. The sequence goes on along the minus strand of NC_136063.1, from coordinate 1,483,382,013 downwards.
TCTTGGGGCACGTTCCATTTCTTTCCTCAATCATACTGAGATGATTCTTCAAATGATGTCTTTTTGTTTGGAGAACAATTTCTTTATTTTCAATGATGTCTTTTATAGACAAAAGCAAGGCACAGCAATGGGCACCTGTTTTACTCCTAGCTTTGCTAATGTATTTATGGCAGGCTGGGAGCAGCAGGTGTCGCGGACACAAGGTCTACACCGCAGCCATGTGAAATTATGGCTGCGGTATATTGACGATCTTTTCATCGTTTGGGATGGGCCACATGAATTAGCTGAACAATTTATCCTGGGTCTAAACCAAAATAATTTGAATTTGAAACTTGAGAAGAAAATCAGTAACCAAACAATTGAATTTTTGGACCTGCAGATTGAAGTGGCGGACAATAGACTACTGTCCAAACTATATCGTAAGGCCACTGCTGGCAACACTTTGCTGCATGCAGATAGTGGACACCCTAAATCACTCATTCGCAGTATACCGTTTGGGGAATTCCTCCGGGCTCGGAGGAATTGCAGCACAGAAAAAGATTTTGTCCAAGAAGGTAACTGCATGACTGAGCGTTTTATAAAGAGGGGCTACCAACAGAGTGTGGTTAAGGAAGCATTGTTGGAAGCCAGTAAATTATCCCATGCTGCTCTTTTAACACCTAAAGAGAAACCAGCAGCAACGAATGATGTGGCCGTGAGATTTGTCACAACCTATCATTCGAATTCGTGGCAAATACAGAAGTGTCTAAAAAAACACTGGGAGGTTTTGAGGACTGAACCCACTCTTGAGGATGCAGGTGGTCGTATTCCAAGTATCACTTTCTGCAAGGCCGATTCATTAAAAGACAGACTGAGCAAAAATGAGGTATCACTAGTTAGGAACAAAAAATTGGATGTACAAGGATTCTTTACGTGCATATCGTGCAAAGCATGTACATTTAGTTCAAATGTCAAGAGTGTTTACTACCCTGTGGAAGACAGGGAAAGAAATATTGGTAAACACCTTACTTGCTTGTCTGATCATTGTATCTATGTCTTAGTTTGCCCCGTGCAAAAAAAATGTGGGGAGTATGAAGTTTCAGCGAAAAAGCGTGTCCTCCAACATATGAGGGCAATTCAGAATAGAGATCAGTTATCGCCAGTTGCCAGGCATTCTGAGGAACTGCACAAAAGTAACAGGAATCTTTTGAAGTTCTTTGTTATTGACAGGATCCCCCCGATCAAGAGAGGGGGTGACAGAATACGCAAGTTGTGTCAATTGGAGAGCAGATACATTTTAGATCTGGACACCAAGGTCCCTGGAGGTTTGAACTCTGAAGAAGAACTAGCCTGGCATCTAGGGGATTAGGCACAGTATATGATAATGCACTTCTTTTAATCTGTACAGTTAGGTAGGTGAAACTTGTGACTCTCAGCCTCCTGCACATTAGCTCTAACATGTTTTTAATCACTTTTAATCACTTTTTATTTTTGTGTTGACACATTGTTTTATTATCATGTATTCAAACTATGGCCTTAATCCTAGGTTCTCAGTTAGCTTGGTTTGATTGGTATTTCTCTTTTTCTGTTCAGGTTTTGAATGATATGAAGCTACGGCATGTTTGAAGAAACAATTTTGGAACCCACTTGGGATGAAGATCTGTTTCAGCTCTAGATTTTATGTCTCCCCAGTATTAATAGCAATTGTTTTATTCAACGTTTGCCTACCCACTTGGGGCATGATCCTAGCTATGACTAGTAATGTGCATTATTATCGAGTTATTTTTCGAATATGCTTATATTGGCAGTATTAGTCTGATGCATTACAAACACCATGCTATGGATAAATGTGTGAGCATTATCATTATATATTTGACTGGGCTTTGCTTAGAATATGGAGCTGTTTGAACAGATGGTTTAAAATTAGATGTGATAATTTTAGAATACATTCATAACTTTGTATTCCATAAAAAGATTGATAACCTGTGCTTGTAAATCTGTTGTACATGGGATCCAATAATGTGCACCATCTAAAGAAACATAATTTTTCCAACACGGGCAAGCCATAAATAACGTTATGTTAGCGATAAATGAAGCCTTTACAATATTGCCACCATGCTGGTCTGTTTACATGAGTCCTATGTTTATTTTCACTTCTGTTTGTTGTCACGAAAACTTTTTTGAAACTTTATTTAATGGACTTTGTCTTTTGAATGCATTACCCGTGAGCAAGGCGAATTGGTCGCTGAAACGCGTTGGGTTTCTTTCAGGATTCATCATGCTGGAATGAATTGAAATTAATAAATCCTACTTTGCAACTACGATTGGAGTGGCGACGTATTTGTTTATGCGTGGTGAAAAAAAAAATATATAAATATATACATATATATATATGCATATTATATCAAGGTCAATTGTTGACTGATCAAGGTGGTGGCAGCACTTTGTGATATCGTTTGGGAAAGGCGGGCAGACTGCGAGAGATTCTCTTCTGCCCACTCGCTCTCTGCAGCATTATTTCATTAGCGTATTTTTAAAACCCAGATTTTTACATTCAATTGATTTAATAATTGTGATGTATGTTTTATAATTAACTGTACCGTTTTAACACCCTCTGTGCTGCTTCCCGGTTCCCCTGCGCCCCGTTCCACCGCGGCTTGCTCGTGCCGATTGCTGTGGAGGGCCAGGTCGGGCGCCATCTTTGGTGAGTCCCGGTCCCCGGCTGGTCTGGAGTTAGCGGTCCAGCTCGGGGAGGGGCTTGGGCCTTAAATAGAACCTGACTTTGTGGGCCCTCGCGACTGATCAAGGTGGTGGCAGCACTTTGTGATATCGTTTGGGAAAGGCGGGCAGACTGCGAGAGATTCTCTTCTGCCCACTCGCTCTCTGCAGCATTATTTCATTAGTGTATTTTTAAAACCCAGATTTTTACATTCAATTGATTTAATAATTGTGATGTATGTTTTATAATTAACTGTACCGTTTTAACACCCTCTGTGCTGCTTCCCGGTTCTCCTGCGCCCCGTTCCACCGCTGCTTGCTCGTGCCGATTGCTGTGGAGGGCCAGGTCGGGCGCCATCTTTGGTGAGTCCCGGTCCCCGGCTGGTCTGGAGTTAGCGGTCCAGCTCGGGGAGGGGCTTGGGCCTTAAATAGCAATGCCCTTCAGAGCGCGCAGCGGTCTCGCGCAGCGGGCGTGCCGTCTGCGCGCCGAAGGTGCGCCAAAGGAGGGCCCGTCTGTGCCCGTCCGTGCCTCGGACGGGCCTAGGGCCAGCCAACATGTCCGTCCTCTCTCTGGTCGGACTGTGCATGGTAGTATGAAGTATTCACGGAGTGACCTTTTGGAGCTAAATATCACAGCTAGAGAGGGTACATGCTTGCGAGCTGGGTGGGACTGTGAGATTATGAAGTGCTCCAACTGTGGTTTTCTCCCCCAGCCCTTACTACCTCCTAGACCAGGCAGTGCACCCGGCCCTATGCCAATTAGGGCAGAGTTAATCAATGCCAGGTCTATGGTGAAACACGCAGCGGATATCTTTGAAATACTTGCGGATGGACAGCTTGAGCTCCTTTTCATTACGGAGACGTGGCTTTCCAACACGTGTGCTCCGATTTTGGAACTCGCTGTCCCCAGAGGTTTTAAGATTGCTAGAGTGGACAGGACCACAGGTAGAGGGGGCGGTTTAGCTGTTATATTCAAGGAGGGGTGGCACTTCTCCATTGAGCAGTCTCATTTGGTAGTTGATGGAGAGGTCCTTCACTTCTCCCTTGTTATTAATCCTCATTTCACCTTGGGTGGTTCACTGATCTATAGGCCTCCAGGTAATGCCCGCCACTTTATTGACTCTTTGGAGGAGTGTATAGTGGCGCGGGCTCTGAGCTTCCCGAAATTTCTGCTGGTTGGCGACCTCAATATCCATCTAGATGTTTCTTTCTCAACGGAGGCTTGCCATTTGGAGGAAGTCTTCGAGCTAGCTCAGCTAAAACAGTGGGTGGTTTCTTCGACTCATGTTGGAGGCCACCTTCTGGACCTGGTCTGTTCCAATTTTCCCATTAAGGAATTAAATCTACAGAAAGTGACGTGGTCTGACCACGATCTTATTAGGTTTGCTTGGGAGGTGGAGGGTGTAGGCAGATTTGCTACTGCTCCTCCTAGGAGTTATCCTCAGAAGATCAACCTGGATACGTTTGGTCAGGTTCTGTCTGGAGCTCACCCAACGCTCCCATCTGAACTAGGGGAAGTGGTAATAGACTTTAATCAGTGGGTGCTGCGGGCGGCCAATGTCTCTACAAAACATACTATTCTGTCTAGGCTCCGTCGCACCCCGTCTCAACCCTGGTTCTCTCCCGAGTTAAGGGAGCTGAAATTGGGATGTAAAAAGCTGGAACAGGTTTGGAGACGCGAGTATAGCCCGGAGACAAAATCCGCCCTACGCACTGCCCAAAAGAACTATTATGCCGCTATCAGGACAGCCAAGGGGAATTACTACGCAGGGAGAATTGCTAAAGCTGATAATAACAGTAGGGAAATGTTCTCTATTGTAAAAAGCTTCCTATCCCCGGAAGCTGACTCAACCACACTTCCGTCCTCCATGCAATGGTGTGAGGAACGGTCTAATTTTTTCACTAACAAAATAGCTAAAATTCAGAAGGACTTGCTTTCCGCATTGCCAACAGCCAGCCTAGAGGATAACCCCTCCCCTCTGCCATACCATCATGACACCCAACAGTTCACAGACTTCTTGCTAGTTGCAGACGGTGACATACTGCCCCTTCTTCAGTCCCTCAAATCGGGCTCTCCCTCAGATCCATGCCCGGCTCGGGTACTTGCAGAAGTGGCTAGTATTATCTGCAGTGAGGTCACTCAGCTGGTAAATCTTTCCCTATCCTCGGCAGAGGTTCCTACAGGCTGGAAACAGGCAAAGCTTCTGCCGCTCTTAAAAAAGCCGGGGCTGGATGTGGCTGTGCCTGGGAATTATCGTCCCATATCCCTTTTGCCAGCATTGGCCAAAATCTGTGAAAAAGTGGTTTTTCGTCAACTTGAGAGCTTTGTTGAGACCTCTAAGGCTTTACATCCAGCTCAATCAGGTTTCAGGGCAGCCTACAGTACAGAGACAGCCTTGGTTGAAATGGCAGATTCTATCCGGGAGTGCTTGGGCGGTGGCGGCAGAGCGGTCCTGATTTTGCTGGACCCCTCTGCCGCATTTGACACCGTTCCGCACGCCCTCCTCCTCGCCAGGCTGTCTGCAATTGGTATTGGGGGGCGTGCCCTGGCCTGGTTGTCTTCGTTTTTAACGGACAGGTCTCAACAGGTCTGGCTACCGCCTTTTGCCTCGGAGCCTAAACCACTTCTCACTGGGGTTCCCCAGGGATCCACGCTTAGTCCCCTACTGTTCAATATTTACATCACCCCCTTGGTATATCTGGCGGAACAGTACGGGGCTAAGATTATTGGATATGCTGACGATACTCAGCCGTTGTTTACCTGGCCAGACGACCATCTAGACACCTCAGCAGTCCAACTTTGTCTGTCCTCTGTTTTCTGCTGGCTGACTATGGCTCAGTTGAAATGCAATGAGGACAAGTCTGAGGTTCTCTTCTATGGTTCCTTTCCCCCTTGCTTCAAAGATTCACTGTGGCCACCCAACACTCCTAGCCCCAAGGTGATGGGAGGTCCTGCGAAGAATCTTGGCATTTGGTTCGGTGAGGACCTAAGATTTGAGGACCATATTAAAAAGCTATCTGGGACTTGTTTTGCCACCCTGAGAATGCTACGTAGATTTTTTCCATTGCTTCCCAGGGAGGCAAAAGAGACTGTTGCTCGAGCTCTCATCCTAGCAAGGCAGGATTATGCCAACGCTCTGTTTAGTGGCATTCCTGCTTATCTCGTCAACTGCTTGCAGGTTATCCAGAATGCCGCTGTCCGACTTTTGTTTAATGTCCCGAGATGGAAGAGCGTTCACTCTCAAATGCTTCCGGTGTCCCTGCGCATCCTGTTTAAATCCCTGGTGCTCTTGTTTAGAGCAATTCACGATCAAGGGCCTGTCTGTCTGAAGAGAAGATCCATTCTCTATGTCCCCACTCGAGCTCTTAGATCATCCTCTCAGTTTAAGATGACTCTCCCCCGCTTTAGGCGATCTAGGCTAGGGAGCCAGTCCATATCTGTGGTGGCTGCCCGGGCCTGGAACGCCCTTCCCCTCCAGCTGCGCTCCACTCAGGGTGTAGCCCAGTTTAAGAAAAACTTAAAAACGTATTTCTTCACTAGGCTGGTTTAAGTTGGTCTCTGCTATGTCTTCCTCTGCTATTTCCCATCGCGCCAGGACACTCCCAAGTATCAGAGCGCGTTATAAAACGGTTTATACATACATTATACATACATATTTATATATATATATATATACATTTTTTTAAAAATCCACATATTTGTGTATATATATATATATATATATATTACCTACTGGCGGTCGCCAGTAGGTATATATAGTTAGGATTTTTTCTCTATGGGATTTTTGAAAATTCTATGTCTAATAACTTTGGCGTTTGTGGACGGAATTGGCTGAAATTTTCAGGAAAATGGCACATTTTGTTTCTGAGCAGCCCCTGAAAATTTTGGGGGGGTTCGTCAAGGGGGGGCCGAGAAAAAAGGGGGGTCCCAAAACGCGTTTTTCCCATGTTAATTTCCATAGGGCGGTTGGCCTCACTTTTAGCCCGAACGGCTGAATGGATTTGCACGAAACTTGGCAAAATTGTAGGGACTGGTAGCCCGATGTGCCTTTTGTAGGTCTCAATATATGTGCTCCAGTGGATTTTGAGAAATTAACGTTTAAAAAAAGATATATATCTGTAAGCGCGCTCTGGGCAGCGCTCCAGGACGCGTACTTTTCGCGCAACGGAGCTTTGTGAAGCGAAGCTGATTGGTTCTCTGGCGTCTGTCAACATTCCAAAAAGTCCGTAGCGGCCGCCATCTTGTCTCTCGGTAGGATCGAGAGACAAGAGGAGGCCAAAACAAAGGGGCAAATAACCATAAGGGGGCATAGTAGATCCTCCCTGACCCCCTAGGTTTAATGTGGAGGCTTTAAAACGGCCCCGCGGGGCAAAAAAAAAAAAAATTTTTTTTTTGTTTTTTTGCGTGGGTAGCGCCCGGTCCGGGAACCGGGAAGCTTTCTGGGCAGCGTACTGCAATGAAAAATGAATGATAGACTTTTCAAATACTGTTGTTAATTGATTGTTGGTTTTGTTGATTATTTTTTATTTTTTTTTATTTTTTAAGGATTGTTTATTGTGTTTAATAATTTATTAAACTTTCTAACGCGGCACGTCATATGACGCATTACGCGACAACGCAGGTCCAGAATATAGTCAAAATGTCTCCACCAACCAGCGGACGGCACACAACCCCTTTCAGCAGGCTAAATAGTTCTGTTAAATGACAACAGAAGGGACAGGCAACAAGAACCATCAGTCAAAGAGGGGAGGGCAAGTTCTTCTCTACCGGGTCACGTTGGAGCGCTACCGGAACTGATCGAATTGGTAGTCTACAGTGTTTCTGGATGTTTCAGACTGAAGCTGGCGTTAGCATGAGAGCACCACCATTTCGTAGCTCCGTCGTGGCCATTCCACGAGCAATCATGCTAGGCGCTCCCCACCAGAAGCCTGCGGGAGTCGGGGGCCCCCAAGACTTTTGTAGAATCTTCAAGGATGAGGGGACGCTTTCGAGAATGGAGCCCAAACTCTAGCAGACAAGCGTCCGAGTTCCAAGGTGTCGCAGGCCCATTTTAGTGGACCACGCCCAAATCTGAAGAGATGGCCGCCATTTTGAGAGTCCTGTGGCAGCCGCCTATCGCTGCACCGCAAGAGCGGGAGCAACTCAAGTACATGGTGAGCGAGACGCTGTAGTCGAAAGAGCGGGCGGTAAACAGCTGAATAGCGGAAGAGGCACAGTGTAGCAAAAGCGGGCTGAATGGCAAATGAAACGGAAAAGGGGTGCCCCACTACAGCGTGTCTTTAGGTGAAACGGATTGTGGGACAAGGTGAAGAATGGAAGAGTCACCAAAAGGAAAAAAGTTCCGCTTGACCCCGGGAGCCGGCCACCTATGTCGGGGGCGATCTCAGGCCACACCAGGGCAACACGACTTGGGGAGGGGGCCGGAGCCAAGCGCCCCCTCCGAGTCCGCGACATGACACCGTCCCTCGGGGGCCTCCGTCAAGCGGTTCAGGGTGGCACCGCATCACAACAGCCCCCACTTACTTTAAGAATAGTGAAGATGAAGCAATTGCAAATAGGCTTCAGACAATGTTACAAGCACTCCTCAAAACTTTGAACTTTCAGAGTGCATGAGTTGGGACAGCGAGGGGTGATTTGGTTTCTCGGACTGTTTTTCTGGTCTCTCACCACTGGCATACTTTAACGTTTTCTTGTTTCTAGGACATTAATAGGTTTTATCATTACGTTATGTTATCGTTTCTTTGTTTGTTGTTTAATAAAAGTTCATGTTCATCAGTGGCCTACTGATTTTCGTTTTCCTATTTTTTTCTTTCCAGGTTGTTTCATGGTAAAGTTTCTGTTAACAGGATACAGTGATCACTTCGTTATTATTGCATATGTCCTTTTCACTAGGGGTGCTCTCTGGTCGGGCCAGATGACGTATCTCTAGTAAATGGTCCGGGTGAAAAAGGTGCATCAATCAGTGGGGAGTAGATAGGCATGACAGATTACAACGGGGGAGAAAGGTCCGCATTACGTACCCTTTCACTACTTGCAAAGATTTTCCTACGTTTATTTGCAAACAGGGAATACCTCCAAAAAGAACTAATTCCCAAACAGTCAATGTTCGGACAATCAATCAATCAATGAGGAATGAAATAGGTACGACGTGTTAAAGGCTTGCGTTACCTACCCTTCACTATCTGCAAAGGGAGAGAGAATATTCCTATTCTTCCTCGTTTGCAGGTAGAGAAGATCCTTAAGAGAATTAACTTCGAACAATTCAATGCTCGATTGAAACAATCAACAAGGGGTACTGTGAACACAAATGAACGCCGCTTATGTACATACGCATTGCTATTTTCAACAGGTTGTTCCTAATGTTTCTATTTTAGCGAGGTCAAAAAGAGATCCCATTAGTGGCCTACTGATTTTGCTCGATTCCTTTTGTTTTTTTACACGATTTTTCGCTATCTGCAAAGACTAAACAGAGTATTGCGACTCTGTGCTTGTTTGTAAATAGAGAATGAACCAAAGAGAACAATCAATCAAATGGAGAGAGAAGCAGGCACGACGTATTACAAAGGGGGCAAAGGGCTGCGTTAACTACCCTTCACTATCTGCAAAGAGAGAGTACTCCTAATAGAAATGAGGGGTGGGGGGCAGTATTCAAAGCAGATCAGTGTGCATAAACACGAAAATGTTTTTACTTACCACGTACTTGACATTCGACAGCTTATGATATTTGCTATTAAAAAACCATTGAAATTCACTGAAAAAACCATAGGTTATAGACCATATATAGTTAGGAATTAGCATTTACAAAACCTTGAAAATTCACTGAAAAAACCATAGGTTATAGACCATATATAGTTAGGAATTAGCATTTAAAAAACCTTATTTTACTCACACAAAACCATTGAAATTCCATATATAGTTAGTTGCACTAACTATATATCGCGCACCCGCAATCCACTGCTGATCATGTCACATATTACATCATTCATGACATGGTCAGTGACATCACTGATGACATCACTGATGACATCTCAAATGACATCACTGATGACATCACTGATGACATCACTGATGACATCTCAAATGACATCACTGATGACATCACTGATGACATCTCATTTGACATTACTGATCACATCACTGATGACATCATTCATGTGATAATACGATGAACCTCTTCAGACTCTAATATAACCTTAGATACACTCAGTGTAAACAGACACAGACTTTCACTCATCCATGGAGTTACTTACACACCTAGTCAGTCATGCAAAGAATCAATCACACCTCCATTTCCTCAACTATACAGTTATACACACCTTACTTATTCAAACATATACTAACACATATTTACTCTCTTTTACAATCCCTGATACAAGTTCACAATCATCCATACAGCCACTCACACATTCACTGGCTCTTATGCACAGTTATTTATATATGCCAACTCTCACATGTACTGTGTTTTACATATGTACTTACTTTGACATGTAGCACTGAGATATCCATTCACTCACCAATGCACAGAGTCATACACCTCCCAGCCACCCACACACACACTCAGTCTCCCATACAAATACTTGAGCAACCAATCAATAACCCATATACTTACTCATATAGCTACTTATCAACACATGCAGCAGTTTACAGAACAACAAACATAATGATGCACAAATTAACACAGTTCAGTCACTAACCCATGCACTCAGTGAGACACATTTAACCACTCACTCATACAGTCAGTCATGCACCTACTAAATCCTTCATCCAGACACTTCTACATCCACTCATTCTTCAATATGTAAGACATATTTTAACTTTACAGAAATACACAGTCACTGGATGTTGTCATCAGTGATGTCATTTGAGATGTCATCAGTGATGTCATCAGTGATGTCATTTGAGATGTCATCAGTGATGTCATCAGTGATGTCACTGACCATGTCATGAATGATGTAATATGTGACATGATCAGCAGTGGATTGCGGGTGCGCGATATATAGTTAGTGCAACTAACTATATATGGAATTTCAATGGTTTTGTGTGAGTAAAATAAGGTTTTTTAAATGCTAATTCCTAACTATATATGGTCTATAACCTATGGTTTTTTCAGTGAATATATATATATATATATATATATATATATATATATATATATGCAAAAGTTCCCAAATCAATGCGCTCTTAGTAACAAAGGCACGCCAGGCTGTCCATAAGTCAAGGGTGTTTATTCACCTACTCCAACATGTTTCGGCTTACAGGAAGCCTTGTTCAGTGCAAAGTGTAGGCATAAATGGTCGCCAGTAGGTAGTTATAGTTAGGACCTACTATCCATAGGAAATCCGCAACATTTTATTCCCAATAACTTTGGCGCCGATTGATGAATCTTTGCGAAACATTCCAATGTTTTGGCCAGCTCTGGTCCGCTCCTATCCTGAAAGTTTCACGATGATTCGTCAAGTGGGGGCTTAAAAAAAAAGGGGGTCCCAAAACATGTTTTCCCCATGCAATTTCCCATAGGACCTTTAGCCACAGCTACAGCAAAATAATTATATTTTATGCAGCCCAGGGGATCGTCACCTCCCGGGGCTAGAAAAAAAATTGGTTGGGGGAAAGGTCCAAGGTCCCCAAAGTCCCAGGGACCACCACTCCCCAGGGCTTTATGTATTGTGGGAGGGGGACTGCGTGGCCTCCCTCCTGGAGCACTCGAGGTCTACGTCACACCCGGGGCTACAAAAAAAATGGTGGGGGGGCTGCAAGGTCTCCAAAGTTCTGGGGACCACCACTACCTGGGAGGGTCGGCTCCTGCAGTGTTCCGTGGTGCCCATCCCATCCTCCCATAGCAAGGAAAATTGTTCTCTCTTTCAAAATGTAAATCAGGAGGAGGAGCTTAGTGCGCACCCAAGATGGTCGCGTGAGCTCAGAGCTCCCGGACCTTCACCACCTCCATCGACTATCCTGCAACTAATCCTGATCTGGACGACGGGCTTTTGTGGTCGAGAACCTGCTGATCACTTATCCGTTTGCGAATTTCGATTTGGTCTCCGGGAACCGAAGATATGGCTTTTTGAATATTGGCGGCCTGCTCCATGGCACTGCCCCGGGCTTGCCTATTCTGCCAGCCGGGTAGTAATTGAATAACAACGGCCTGTGCTACCCTCCCTTGCCCGGTCTTCTACTTTCGGTTTCGATTCTGACGACCCTACGTCATTGACCTTGCCTTGGTCGCCCTGGTTACTTGCTTCACTCAACTATTCGCAACATCGCTTGGAGATCCGGACTTTTTTGCTCTTTGCCTAGTGTTTGGTCCTCACTTTATTCTCTGAGTTTTTAGCGGGCACATCGAGTGCAGCCATTTTCACTAGGTCTCAGACTACCCTCCGGGGCGCACGACCTAAGATGGCCACCAAGCCTGAAGCAGAGAGGCGCAAGACCAGACCGGCAGCTCGAGGAGGTTCTGTCCAATCCAACGTCATGGACCGATATACCCTCACTAAGAGTTCTCCGAGCGGAATGGCTAAACCCTCGGCCGGCCTTGTGGACGAATCCCTGCTGGGTGATGACCCGTCGTTGAAAGACGTCATGTGCGCCATTGCTGGGATGCAGGCCGCGATGGGACAACAGTATGAGGCCCTAACCCACAAGCTGGACACTGTTGCCATAGACGTCAATCTGATCAGGGCGGATCTTGCATAAACCAACGAAAAGGTCAAGTCTCTCGACCTGAAGACTATTAGTCTTATCACCGACGTCTCTGACCTCCAGACGGAGGTCGGTAATCTGAGATCCGCCCGTGACTATCTCTCCCGTCGCTTGGACGATTTTGAGGGCCGAGCGCGACGGAACAACGTCCGACTGGTCGGTGTCCCGGAGAAGACAGACTCGTCAGCTGTGGACCTACTGGTGGAGGACCTTGTCCTAAATCATTTAGCGCCCAAGGGCCTGAGCAAGTTTTTTGCAGTAGAACGGGCCCACCGTGTCCCGGGTGGCCCGCCCAAGCTGGGTGCCTCTCCGCGCCCCATCATTGCGCGGATTTTCAACTTTCGTGACAGAGATGTGATACTGCAGGCTTCCCGCACATCAGGCCCCACGGAATATGAGAACGCTGCGGTCTGCTTTTACCCGGACTTCACCCAACAAGTCCAGAAACAGCGGCTGGGATTTCAAGGAGTGAAGAAGAGACTGAGAGACAGGGACATGAAATATGCCATGCTTTTCCCGGCTCGATTGCGTATCGTCCATAATGATAGAACATTTTTCTTTGACCATCCTGCAGAAGCTAATGACTGGTTGGACTCGCTGCCTACGGGACGAGGGCGATTTGAACAATCGGAACCTTCCGGTGGAGCGGAGGGCGGCCCGACGGAGCAGGAATAGGGAGCGCCATCGGCCCCCGGCCCAACGTTTTGACTTTCGGCAGTGGTTCGCTGCTATATTGATAATGTTTGCTACTCCGTTGTCTTACTGGGGTGTGGGTGAGGGGTGGGTGAGACTTCCTGCTCTGGGGTTCTTTTCGTAGATTAGTTGTATGTTAGGGCGACAGGCACGCTGCGAGTTGGGGTGGCTTTTGAGTCTAACGCAGGGGTGCGGGGTGGGGGTATGATGTTGTTCTGGGGGGTTGGGAAGTTCAGGGATGTGTTTCTTTGTTTTTTTCAAGGCATAATACTGATGATCTTCTGTGTTGTGGTGTCGCGGCTGGTGTGGGGCGGGACTTGGGGTGGACTTTGGGATGGGGGTAGGGGACTACGGATACTGTGTTGGAATGTAAATGGTCTGGGAGACAGAATTAAACGGGGAGTGGTCTTGCAGTTACTGAGACGCTTGTCCCCTGATGTGGTTTTGCTTCAGGAGACGCACTTGCTGGGTAATACGTGCCACGCCATGAATAGGCGTGGCTATCGTCTCATTGCACACTCAGGTTTCACTTCTGGCTCCAGAGGGGTGGGCATTTTAATCCGGACCTCCCTCCCCCTCGCAGTTGATGACATTATACTTGACGATAGAGGGCGGTACGCCGCCATTGTGGGGCGTTGGGAGGGTAGGGTGGTTACATTATTTTCTGTCTACGTACCCCCAGGTCTTCAATCTACGACCTATGCAGACCTGGGAAGAGTGATTCTGGGAGTCCCCGAGGGTTTGCTTGTGGTCGGGGGAGACTTTAATTCAGTAGTGTCTGGGATGTGTGATCGTTACCCTCCCCGAGTCCTCGCTAAGTCCCAATCCTGGCTTGGGGACTTCATGGAGGCGCTGGGGCTGACCGATTGTTGGCGCTTACATCATCCTGGACAACAACAGTATACCTTTCACTCTGGGGCCCACGGCAGCCTTTCGAGACTGGATTATGTTTTGATGCCCTCCTCCCAGACTTCCCGTATAGGAGAGGTGAAACATATTGCCAGGGGTATTTCGGACCATTCCCCACTGTGGTTGGTTGTGAACGCGCATGGGGGATCGGAGGGTCGAGTGGCCCCGATCAACCCATGGTACCTCCGTGATCCTAAGATTAGAGCGGAACTACTTAAGACAATTGATCAATACTTTGCCGAAAATGTGGGGTCAGTCTCCTCTTCTGTCTCCTTGTGGGAGGCGTACAAAACTGTAATTCGGGGGCAGGCCCTCTCTTCGATTGGCAATGTTAAGAGATGTAGACGAGAGGAGGTTGTTCGTCTTGAGACTGAAATTACCGTTCTTGAGGGAGAGTTTGATGCTGGGGTCTCCCCTGAGAGGCTTCATCTGTTGGACCTAAAACAACATGAGTACAGAGCCCTGGTGACTGATGCAGCGAAGGAGATGAGTCGTGAACAGCAGGGACGTCTGTATGATGTGGGTGATAAGGCTGGGAAGTTGCTTGCTTGGTTGGATAAGAGAGAATGCGCGAGTCGAGTGGTTCCTGTTATAGTTGACGCGAATGGTGCCAATATCACGGATCCTGCTGGGATTGTTGAGAGGTTAGTCGATTATTTTCGGGTGGTGTACTCCCCTGTGTCCGATAGACCAGAGCAGGACTCTCACATGCTTTTACGCGATATTTCGCTACCATGCTTGTCTGATTCTGAGAGGGACCTGCTGGAAGCTCCGCCGACGGCGGATGGAGTTGCGACCGCTATCCGTTCGATCCGCTCCGGGAAGGCCTCTGGCCCTAATGGACTCCCTATTGAACTTTACAAGCTCCGTCCGTTTGTGTTGGCACCATATATGCGATCTATGTTTTTGGAATCACTGGCGGAAGGGTTTCTTCCCCCTGACCAGAGATTGGCTTCCATAGTGGTTATTCATAAAGAGGGTAAGCCACGTGACCGCTGCGAATCATACAGGCCTATTTCCCTAATAAATGCTGAACCCAAGATCCTGGCCAAAGTTCTTGCTAATCGTCTGGTGGCTGTTATAGGCGATCTGGTTCATCCGGACCAGTCCGGATTTATACCACATCGCAATACGGCACTTAATCTTCGGCGCTTGCATGGAGTCCTCGCGCGAGCGGGGACATTGAGAGAGTCGGCCATCTTGGCGTCTTTGGACGCCACCATGGCGTTTGACACGATTGAATGGTCCTATCTTTGGGCGGTCCTCTCCAAATTTGGGTTTGGGCCCACCTTTATCCGTTGGGTTCAATTGCTTTATGCTGATCCCTTAGCCCAGGTAGTGGTGAATGGACGTGTCTCGGCCTCCTTTGCTCTCGGTAGGGGTACGCGCCAGGGCTGTCCGCTGTCCCCACTCTTGTTTGCCCTTGCTTTAGAGCCACTGGCGGCTTGGCTGCGATGGGAACCGTCCCTGAAAGGCATTCGATGGTCTCCGGAATTTGAAGACCGTATATCTCTGTATGCAGATAACATCCTTTTGTACCTCACATCGCCCCGAAAGTTGTTAATCGTCCTTTTCGACGTTTTGACTTCTTTCCGTAAAAATTCCGGCTTAGTTATAAATTGGTCTAAATCTTGTGTTTATGTTCTCTCCGGTGATATTCCTCTCCTGCCCCGTGATTGTCCTATTCCGGTGGTACTAGATGGTTTCAAATATTTGGGAATCTTTGTCTCCTTGGACCCCACACTTCGGTATGAGCGCAATCTGCTGCCCCCTCTCAGACGCCTTCGGGCGGATGTCGGGACTTGGAGCGGACTCCCCCTTTCTCCCTTGGGACGAGCTGCGTTGTTTAAGATGATGTCGCTCCCCCGATTCCTTTATGCGCTTCAAAACACGCTTGATGTAGTGCCAGCGGATTATTTTCGTGAGATTGAGAGTCTACAGCGGCAATTGTTATGGGGGGCCGTCCTCGCATCGCCCTCTCGAAGCTTACACTCCCTTGGTACGATGGTGGCATCGCTCTCCCGGACATTCGTCGCTATTACTGGGCCTCTCAATTGGGGGCCATCAACCATGGCACCTACACTTCCCCACTAAACCCGGCTTTTGCGATGGACAGATGGTTGCTACCCGGTGGGAACTACAATAGGGCTCTATATGCGAAATCAGCTGGCGAGCCTCTTATGGGCCCCACCAAAACTGCAGTGCAGGTGTGGCGTAGAGCTACGGCGGCCACGGGATGGGCTGACAGGCCGACCCGGGCTACCCCACTATATGCTTCGGATAAACTGGGCTCCCTTTGGCAATCGAAGGGATTTGATCGGTGGGACATGATCGGGATCAGTAGGGTAGATGACGTATGGATCAAGGGCAGGGTCAAGACGTTTGAGGAATTGAAAGTTGAGTATGGGCTGAATGATAAGGAATTTTTCAGATATGCGCAAGTCCGGCATGCGGTCTTGTCTGTTTTTCCACTGGGCTCGGACGTGCCGGAGGCATCCCCGCTCGAGGATCGGGTTCTGGATGGCCACGTTCCTGATAGCACGATTTCGCTAATTTATAAAAAGTTGATCAATACCAGGACTGATCTACTAGACAGTCTTCGAGGGTTGTGGACCAGAGATGGTCTAGAACTCGATGATGAGGACTGGCAGTCCGCTATTTCTTCCCCGAAGGAAGTGGCTATCCCGGCACGTCTTCGGTTCGTTCAACTAAAAATTTTGCATAGGGTGTATGTGACTGGCCCACGTCTGGTTCGAATGGGATTTTCGATGGATGGATTGTGCAGGCGCGGATGCAGTATGGTGGCTACGTTCCTTCATATTATCTGGGAATGCCCTGCTGTGCTACGTTATTGGCACTGCGTGCATGAAGTGATGAGTGAGGTCACAGGAGTGCGATTAATGCCTGAAGCGCGAAGATGTTTGTTGAACGTCTGGGAGCCGAATGACTACAATCAAGCGCAGCTCCGTTGGGCGACCTTGGGCAACATGGTAGCCAAGCGTGATATTGCCCAATTGTGGGGCGGTCAGAGGCCTCCGACACTTCTGGGGTGGACACAGAACATGGATTGGTGCATGTTTCGAGAAAAAACTGTGTATGTTTCCCGTGGCAGACCAGGCAAGTGGGGGAAAGTGTGGACCCAATGGAACGCATACCGTGGAGATATATGTACTCCCCCAATGTCGGAATTTGATGATGATTTGTTTTCCTCCCAACCTGACGTTTCCTCCGCAGGAATATAGTTGTTTTGTATATATTTTGGTCTCCTTTTCCCCCCCTTCTCCTCCCCCCCCCCAATTATTGATTGCACTACCGCTTGATTCTCTATGTACCCCCCCCACAAACCACGTGATGACCCGTTTTACTGTATTGCCTTGTTTTGTATTGTTCTTTTGTTTTCTTGTTTTAAAATCAATAAAAAGTTTTTTAAAAAAAATGTAAATCAGATTGCTTTTTAACATGGGGAGCTGCATGTTAGTAGCTCCCCATGTGGAAAAGCAATGGCAGCTCCCAAACGCGTAGAAGTTGTGCACCAAAGGCGCTGGAGTTGCGCACCCTACAGATTATGAGTTGTGCACAACAGGGTGCCGCACTGAGTGGTGCGCGGGGGGCGCGATTTCTAGTTTTTCCTTAAAAAAATTGCCCCTATCAGTAATTTCTAATATGCCAGGGTATCCTATCCCCCGGGTCTTAAAAAAAATGTTGGGGACTGCGGGGGGGGGGGACAATGCCCCCACGGTCCCGCCTTCTCCCCGCTTCCTTCGCTTCGGGAGCCGGCATTGCTTTTCCACATTGGGAGATGCTAACTTGCATGTGGAAAAGCAATTTGGTTTGGATTTTGAAAGTGAGAACAGATTTCTGTGTGTGTTTCAAAATCCAAACTAAGTTTGCTATGGGAGGGCGGGAGCCGCGAGACTCCTGCCTTCTCATAGCAAACAGCACTGTCCTGGGGTAGGCACTCCGGGAAACTGCAGGAGCCGGCTGTGGGGCATGGTGGTACCCAGGGCCCTCGAGGGCTCCAGGCGGAGGGCAACACAGCCTGCCTCCCACAATACACAAACCCCGGGTGGTGGTGGTTCCCAGGGCTTTAGGGGGGTCGTTGAGGCCCACACACTTCTAATTTTGCAGGGGGGCCTTGGAGTCCCCCCAACCATTTATTGTATAGCCCCGTGGGTTGGCTCTCACTCTTGTATAGGAGACAGCAATATTGAGAAAATCTTCCGGTAAGATAACAAAGGATTTTGAAGTCCATTTTTTGCATTTTTGTTGTAGTTTGCAGGTGTTAAAGCGACACCAATTTTAACTACGTCTTTATAAATACGTCTTTATAAATATGCCACTAAGTTTTGCAATGTGGACAATCTCGTCTTCCATTTAAATAGGCACAAAGTATTTATTGAAGTTCATTGTGAATCGTGAAGCAACACTGTCTAATTATGATCAATAAAGAATTGAATGAGTTGTGTATTTGGTTGCTCGTAATGTGGATGTGGTGGATTTACAAGTTAATTGTGTTACTATTGCTTTATTTTTAAGATGGGAAAAGTGACGCAAAAGAGGTGCAAGGGTGTTGTAAATCTGGTTTGGATTTTTAAAGAGAGAGCAGGGTGCATCTGTAGGGTAAGTGCAGGTTAGTGTAGGGGTAGCAATTAGTATTCTAATTCCATGGGGATGCATCTGTAGGGTAAGTGCAGGTTAGTGCAGGGGTAAAAATTACTATTCTGACTAAAGGGGGGTTCATCTGTTGGGTAAGTGCATGTCAATTACTATTCTAACTCCAGGGGGGTGCGTCTGTACGGTATGTGCTGGATAGTGTATCAGTAAAAATAAATATTCCAACACCAAGGTGGTGCATCTGTGGGGTATGTGCTGGATAGTGTATGAGTAACAATTACTAGTGCAAATCCAGGGGGTTGCATCTGTGGGGTATTTCCTGGGTAGTGCATGAGTAACAATTACTATGAAAAACAAAGGAGTTAAAGGAAAAGGAGACACGCACTTTCACGGTGAACCTGGAAGAAGAGAAAGTGACGAGAGATGATTTTCGACGTGTTTAGGCTTGAGAGCCTGGTTATTCATTAAATGGGGTCTGACAGATAAGTGCGTACTTGTTCTGCAAGAAGCCTTTCGGGGTCTTGCGAAAGCAAGTCATCTTCAATAATTGCCTCCCGCTGAGTGTACTTGTAAGGTCATCTGATTTGCTAGTATTTTAAAAACAGAAACTTTCTACACCTCTTTTTCATTGGTTGTGAAGCATTGTAAGAAGACGTATTACTGACCAATCCTTTTCCTTGCGCAGATTTTCAAAAACATTTGATTGGCTGTTGTGTGGTTAACTCTACCTTCCTGATCCCAATGTTGATTGGCTTGTTTTTCTATGTGACGTTACGATACCCTCACCATGTACGTAGCCCATTTTGTGACGTACTTTATTTTACAATGTGTTTCAAAAACTAGTTGTGGTAGAGTGTTTTTAACTTAAACTGTGTACTCTGCTTACGAGACTGTAAAGGTATTTAAAAATATTATTCTATTTTCTATTCTATCATAATTGTGCTGACTTTTCTCCTTTAGTGTGGAGTACTTTGTCCTTTCATTAAATGTATAATTCTTCAAACCATGCTTGAAAGAAAAATGCACAAGTTTTCAAAATATTTTTATTGAGTCTTTTATATTCATCACATGGGTGAAATGCAAAATCTTTTTTTCATTCATTGGTATCATGCGTTGGACCACATTCCTTATGTTTACATTATATAAGTATTGTCCCATCATCTTTATTTAAATGTTTGGGCTTTTTTTACTTTCAGATAAAGTAGAATAGAAGTGCTACGACAAACACTCCCTCACTACTTCATCTTTCTTTTTTTATGTACACTTCATGTTATTATTACATTTTACAATCATATTTAAAAATTGAAAGCATTATTAATTCATTAATATTTGAAGGCACAATTATATATATATTTTTTTTTAAAGTGCTTAGGATGATAATCCTCCTGTTCTTCACGAGTGAAAATTGGTAAAAGCACTACTCAATATAAATACTTTTAACCCATTTTCACTCTAGAAGATGAAGAGTATTCTCCTTTATTCCAAAGTATTTCCTTTTTTCGTCAATAGTTTATTCATACTACATTTTTCAATCATTAAGAAATACTTGCATACTAAAAACAATGTTAATTATTATACTTTCAAATCCTCTGTTGAAAGTCATCCAACTCTACTTGAAGGATCATAAAGTTGAATGTAAATTAAAATATACATTAACAATATGATCCTTCTATGGAATTGAAAGATAAACTCAAGATGATGGCATCGCTCCTAATCATTACTTTGCACGTAGTAATTCCTCAATTAACCTATATTTCTTGTAATGGTTCTTTCGTCAACTCGTTATTATATTCCATTTAAATTAATCATACCGCATTCTATAATCATTTAAATATTTTTGCTTTCTTTTTTAAAAATATCAAACATATACCCATTCAGATAATTTACCTCTCTTCGATATTCTTTCCTTCCTCCGTTGAAATTCATCCAACTCCTCTGGAGGGAACATAATGTTTTATGTATTTTTAAATATACATTAACAATATGTTTCCTCTGAGGAAATGAAAGATATTCTCAAGATGCTTCCACAGCCCCGAATCATTACCTTGCTCGTAGTTTCTTCATCCGTATTGTTTCTCTGAAATGAAACTAATCATCCCACGGGTGTGGTTTATATTCTTTTTGGTTACTTACACTCTATGGGATCAATTTATTGCTCCTCCCACTTTTAACTCACGTTTTTCAGTTGACAGGTGTTCTCATTTCCACTGTTTTAGTACATCACATGTTTATGTAAACGTGCCTCTTTCCATACTTTTTAACTTTCGTATAATTTCTAAAATACCTTTATTTAAAGTTGTTTTTCTTATTAAAGCATTTCTATAGGTTACTTTTTTTAATGCAAGTATTAACATTCATTCCCTTTTTTGATCTATTATTCTAGTAACTTCCCTTTTTAATTTTTTTAAAATTATTATTCATTACCCTAATCCCCTACTTTCCCTGCTTCCCGTGCCAGAGATAGTCTCTATTAAACTTAGAGTTTTCTAATTTATATCCGAGTATTAATTTATTTCATTCCATTACTCTGAGTTTTAATACATTTATTTATCTAATATTTTTAATCTTTCTTTACACACTGCAAGGGATACGGTTATTTGTCAAGAATCACACTGTGAATCAGTGTCCATTTCGCACAATTGAGAGAGAATGATTTGGTTGGTTGATGTGTTTGCAGACACATAAGTTCATGTATTGTTGCAGTGAGTTAGGCTTTCGGGCATGTAGTGATTGAAACTCCTATGCAGTATGCATGTAGTAGTCTAACGACCTTCACACTTGTGTTTCAGGCCTACAATTCCCCA
The DNA here is from genome assembly GCF_964261635.1 of Lissotriton helveticus. NCBI lineage: Eukaryota > Metazoa > Chordata > Amphibia > Caudata > Salamandridae > Lissotriton > Lissotriton helveticus. Next base: position 1,483,360,596 of record NC_136063.1, on the reverse strand, counting down.
GTTATTATCCTTACACTTCAGCAAACATTCTGTGACTGCTCTTACAATCCCATAGTGACTCTTTCAGTAGCATGTAGTAATCCTTTCAGTGAAGTCCAATGGGATACTGTTATTTGTGTAGAATCACACTGTGAGTCAGTGTCCATTTAGGAAAATTGAGAGAGAATGATTTGGTTGGTTGATGTGTTTGCAGTTACATAAGTACATATACTCTTGCAGTGAGCCAGGCTTCAGGTAATGCAGTGCTTAAACTCCTATGCATTATGCATGTACTGGTGCAACACCTTCACATTTGTGCTTCAGGCCTACAATTTCCCAGTCACTATCCATCTACTCCAGCAAACACTGTGTGACTATATGACTCTTTCAGTACCATGTAGTAATTCATTCTGAGTAAAAGTCAACCAATTAAGAATTCACCCAGTGTCTTTACTTATATTAGTGTAATCATTCAGTCAGTAAGCATGTATTCATGCAGTGAGCCAGGCTTTAGGGAATGGAGTGTTTCAAAGTGATATCTATGATGCATGTAGTGGTGGAATAACCTTCACATTTGTGCTTCAGGACTACAATTTCCCACTCACTACATACCAGGTGTCTCCAACAAGTTGCTCGGGAGCTACTGGTAGCTCACCAGCACCCTGAAAGTAGCTCTCAGAGATTAAGCCAATCTAAGATATGTTGTGTATATTAAAGAAGGTAGCACTGCTCATTTCACTACCCTTAAGAGTTACAGACAGCCAAACCAATGGCAGGGCCTGCTGATAACACTCAAACACACTGTGGTGGTGTATCAATCAATCAATCAGGGATGGATAGAGAGCACTACTCACCTGTGAGGGTTTCCAGGCGCTGGGGGAGTGTGTGGGGGAATTTGTGCAGCTTTGGTCATTCGAAAAGCCAGGTCCTATGGCTCTTCCTGAATGCTTTCATTGTGGGGCTTCATCTGATGCTGAGGGGGAGTTCATTCCAGGTCTTGGCCATGATGTAGGAGAAGGGTGTGCCTCTTGTCTGGTTCTGTGGATACAGAGGATTTCGGTCAAGGCCTGGTCAGCGGAGTGGAGGTTTCTTTTGGGGGTGTAGAAGGAGATTGAGGTATTGGAGTCCGGTATTGTGGAGGGCTTTATAGGTGTGTGCGAGCAGCTTGAAGGTCACTCTTTTTCGACGGGAAGCAAGTGGAGTGCTTGTTTATGCTGAGTAATGTGGTCTTGTCGTGGGAGGCTGAGGATGAGTGGCTGTGGTGTTCTGGACAGTCTGAAGTTTGTGGAGAAGAGATTTGTTGATTCCGGCATAGAGGGCGATCACGAAGTCCAGCCTGCTGGTGATGAGTGCATGGGTGATGGTCTTCCTTGATTGGGGGGGTCTATTTGAAGGTCTTGCTGAGTATGTGGAGAGTGTTGAAGCATGTGGAAGCTGCAGCTTTGTCCTATGGGTCTGTCACATGAAACATGTTTATCCACTTTAAATCTAAGTTGGGGAGATTTACTGCTGTGGTAATACCATTTGTGGCACACTGATGATTTGAATTTGACTTTATTAGAAGCATTTAATATTGATAAACGTTTTCCTAGCATTCTGCTGATAAGTTCACCTAGAATTTTTTGGTGGTTACTACTGATAATTGTGCTTAGGGTGGTCATAGTGTAATGTTAATACATACCCCCAGCACAACCCCATACACTTCACAAACACCACTATACTACCCTAAACCCTAAAACACTACCCCCAGCATGAACCCCTACACTACATAAACACCACTGCACTACCCTAAACCCTAAAACACTACCCCCTACAGTAGATGAACACCACTGCACTATCCTAAACCCTAAAACACTACCCCCAGCACGACCCCCTACACTACACAAACACCACTGCACTACCCTTAACCCTAAATCTACCACCAGCACGACCCCCTACTCTACACAAACACCAATGCACTACCTTAAACCCTAAATCTACACCCAGCACAACCCGTTCACTACAAAAACACCACTACACTACCCTAAACCCTAAAACACTACCCCCAACAGTTATACAAACAGCACTTCATTTATTCATATAGATAGCAATTCATAGTTAGTGTTATAAAATCACTATTACAAGTATACAGTTATCCATACAGTTACTCATGCAATCACTGAGTCATATGTATACTTCTTTATATACAACAAATGTCAGATACACTGCATTTTATTTTTGTACTTTGTTGGACATGTACCATTAAAAGATATATTTGCTCATCACCACACCCATAAAGATATTAACTCACCCAAACAATTGTTATAACATGTAGTCTTAACGTCATATACCTACTGAATCAACTATTCACACATCTTTGGGCAGTCAGACCCTCCCCACCGAACCACACACACATTCACTCTCCCATACAAATACTCAGTTAACTAATCAATAAGTAACATAGACTTTCACGTAGCTGGTAACCAATTGGTGCAGCAGTTTACAGAACAACTGACAAAGTAATACAGATATTCACACAGTTTAGTCACTATCCAATATATTTAGTGAGACACTATAAATTACTCAAGTAAACAATCAATCACACTGCTACTAAATCTTTTATCCAGATTTTTTTATATCCACTCATTCTTCAATGCAGATTGCTATATATATAATACATATTTAAATAACAAACTAAACCACATTCACTGGATGCTGTCTTCAGTGATGTCATAAGTGATGTCATATGAGATGTCATCAGTGATGTCACTGACCATGTCATGAATGATGTAATATATATATATATACGTAAAGAGCTGCGTATGAAGGGGCCGTATTTAGGAGGAAAGGAAAAGTCACGCATAGTAACTTTTTCTCTCCTTGGAAATATGGAAGAGCCACCTGTGCAACCAGTACGTCACAAAAAGTGACGTACTGGTGGCCCAGAGAGCTTGTAATTCTGCCGCAGAATTGTTTATTTCTCCTCATTTTTTCTTCCAATATTTGCTACAATTCACAGCATACATTGTAGGAGAAAATGCCTTCATTGATTGTTTTTGTGCAGGAAGGTGTGTCTTCCTGCACAAAACCAAACTCCACATGACACAGATATTCTTCAACATGGTGCAAGGATGCCTGTATCACCACATGCCTGGAGTTTAAGCAGCAGTCAGTGCAGAGGGAAGGACAGACTTTGAACATATTTATGTACATATGTTGCATCTCTGTGCTTTGGAAGTAGCTCAGCACGCTGTAGCTAAAGAGCTTACAGTGTCATGTTACAGCACTTCCTTATAGTTCTGCAGTTATACATTCACCATATACTACAAATCCATTCTTTAGTCAATTATGCAGTATGTATACATTTATGTAAACTTTCACACACTAGCATATAAATTTAGCTCTTTCTTTAACCAGAGTAGTTAGTTCCAAAAAGAACTTATTTTTTAGTTTTTTGTACTTTTATATATATATATATATATATTTTTGTTAACGTTTTTTCTTTTTTGTTTTTTTTTTAAAAAGAAAAAAAAGTCAACAGGACAAACAAAACCATGAACTTTGAGGGAATAAAAAAAACTAGTCTCGATGGTTATCAATTGCCCTGCAAACTAGGTCTACTGATTGCTCCCCATAACAAATTAAACGATTGCACTTCACGCAGTGCATTCAAACTTTCACGAATTGGGGACGTATGTCTGGCGGTGATGTTGAAGGTGATGCCGCAAAGGTACTTGGTATTGCCAGTGGTGGAGGTGCATTTTGGCGCAGTCTTCTACATTCTTCGTGAGCATAGTTCACAGGATGCATGGATTGGAGGTGCTTGCGCACACTAGCAGTGCCACAGGAGTATTCCTTGTTTGGATCTTCTCTGGACAGTACTGCATGTTACTTTGGTGGCATTCCATTTCTTTTGCCCCTCCTGAAAAGTAAAAAATTTCCATACGATGGATGTGTATCTTTTGGAAGGGTGAGGTTCTGGTAGAAATTGTTCAGTAACAAAATCATCAGAATCAGATGATTCTTGCAGTGGTGTAGCCATTTTTGGCTCCAAAAAAGAAGTTCAGGTTTCCAATGAACAAAAACTGACATTCTTTTCAGGACAGGTCTTCTCCTAAGGAAGTTCTAAGAAGAGTAATTGAAATGGGTGGAGTTCTTCAATAGTTAGAACAGTAAGTGTTATAAACCAAAGAAATCTCTTTTTTTTTTGTCACATGGGATCCACGTTGGGTGCGTACATGCAGCACGCATCTAGAGCGACTTCTCTAAATTGCATTTAAAAGTTATATAAGTTTATTAAAACTAAAAGAATATTATTTTTTCCCCTTAATATTTATATTAAATACATATATATCTATATTTTTTATATCGAAAAATGTCACGGAAGTCGTGCGCCCACCGCATCGAACATGTAGATGACGTCATGCGGAAACGCATGCGCGTGGTGTGATACGTATATGTTGCGTATGCGCTTGAAGTCACGTACGGATCGCATAGCAATCGCGCATGAAAATACGCACCCATCGCAAACCCTAGGCAGATCCTACAGAAGAATTCTAAAATGATGGCTACGTTCCGCACAGTATTTGAGAAAGGTGCGTTTTGGTTGGGTGCGCGACTCCTCAAAAAAATTGAACAGAAAACAAAAAATATAATAAAAATATTTTAAAAAATATAAAAAATATATATATGTATTACATTTATTAAAAACAAATATGTTAAAAATGTGTAATGTAATCTGAAGAATAAGATATCTAAAAATAAATATTTTAAAAAATTGTAAATCAGTATCAAAGAAATAAATATAACAATTAATACATTTAAAAATTGTTATTGAAAAAATCTTTGGAAATCACTGAAAAAAACCTTGGGTTTCAGGCAGGTTATACTATGGAATTATCTTTTAAAAAACGTTTGAAATTCACTGAAAAACACATAGGTTTCAGGCAGGTTTTAGTTAGGAATTATAATTTAAAACGCCTTAGAAATTCACTGAAAAAACCATAGGTTTCAAGCAGGTTATAGTTAGGAATTAGCATTGATGTCATCAGTGCTGTCACTGAGCATGTCATGAATGATATATGACATCATCACCAGTGGATTGCGGACGCGAGAGTTGCAGTTAGTACAACTAACTATAACGGAGGAATTCCAATGGTTTTGTTTGAGTGAAATGTCCAGCTAACTATAACACCCCTAAAACCTATGGTTTTTTCAGTGAATATATATATGTATATATACATTTTTAAATTACCCTTTACACCCTAAAAACTAATCCAACCCTGGTCCCTTAAAATACCCCTGCAGCCAAAAACCTAACCCACCCTTACTCCTTAAAACACCCTAGCACCCTTAAACCCAAACCCACCCCAAACCCTACAAATGCCCCTGAACCCCAAAACCCAAACCCACGCTAAACCCTAAAAATGCCCCGTACCCCAAAACCTTATTACCCTCTAAACCCTTAATAAACATCAGCACCCCAAAAATCCAAACCAATCTTGAACCCTAAAAATACAAACTGCACCCCAAAACCCAATCCCATCCTAAACCATAAAAATGCCCCTGAACCTCAAAACCTAAATCCACCCACAACCTTTAATACACCTCATTTACCCAAAAACCCAAACCCACCCATCCTGAACCCTAAAAATACACCCTGCACCCCAAAACCCAAACCCATATTGAAACCTAAAAATACACCGTGCACCTCAAAACCTTCCACACACCCTTAACCCTAGAAATACCCTCAAAATACCCCAGTACCCCAAAACCTAAGTTCCCCTTAAGCCCTCAAAATACCCCAGTACCCCAAAACCCAAACCCACCCTGAAGCCTAGAAAATGCCCCTGTACCCCAACACCTAAAAAAACCTTAACCCTTAAAATACCCCTTCACCCTAAAACCCAAAACCCACACTGAACCCTAATAATACCCCCTGCACCCCAAAACCTTCCACACATCCTGAACCCTAAAAATACCTCATGCACCCCAAAACTTAAATACCCACGAATACCTAAAAATAACCAAGCACCCCAAAACCAACCCTATACTCTAAAAATACCATACTCTAAAAATACCCTTTGCACCGCATCACCCAAACCCACCCTCAACCCTTAAAATATCACTGAACCCCAAAACCTATACCCCTACACCCCCCAAAGTAAAATCATCTACTTACCTTATTAAAAACATATGCTTTTACAACAAATTTCGTTGTAAAATCATGCATGGTAAAAGCATATAAGATGTAATGGCATGAGTTATTATAGTATTGCGGAGTAATGGTACTATCGTGATGATGGTATGCAGAGTGAAGGTATGCGGAATGAAAGTTTTGTTGTGAAGGTGGTTTACCGCAGTAAGGTCTTCCTCCCTGCACATAAGCAATCTTTCAATGGTGTTTTGTAACTTTCATGTGTGCTACTTCATGCAGCACACATAGAAGTTACAAAATGTCATTTTTTTAAATGATTGTTTATGTGTAGGACAGGAGACCTTCCTGCATATAAACAATCATTGGCGTTTTTCTGTTTCCATGTGTGCTGCAGAAAGCAGCACAAATGGAAACAGCAAAAACAAGGAGAAATAAAGCATTTCTCCTTGTATCGCCTGTTAAAGTCCAGGTTTTCCCTGGTCTTAATTTTAACGCTGCCTCATATTTACGCTGCCCTTGTACAATAGGGGACAGCGTCAAAATTGATGGGTCTTGCGGTGGAACACCCACGGCAACACCCATGGCCCTCCCCTTTCACGCTAAGTACAGCGTGAAAGGGTGCCTTATTTACATGGCATTATTAAGCCACGTTAAGTGGCTTAACCCTGCCTTGTAAATAAGGTGAATCCCCTATTGCCACCACAACATCACTAAAAGTGACGTTCTTGTGGCAATAGGGGCTTGTAAATATGCCCCTAGGTATCTGGCAATCCCGGCATTCGACACTGTGGCAGCAAGCTCCTAAGAAAAACACATGGCCCTGCAGGTATTATTTTTATTTATGCATTTATTGATTAATTGGCTGATTTATTTACAAATAAAGCCCTGTACGTACATATACATGCACGCACACAGTAGCGCGAGTGAAGTAGTTTGCTAAAAAATACACCATGTTGCTGATCTACATTGTTAACATTATTTCTTTTTCTGTGCTGCTAGTATTCTTGTCTTTCCTGCAGACAAAATGGTTTAGCAATTGCTAATTAAAATGTTATCATATTATCTTTGACCAGTCCTCGGGAAAACATCCAGAATGCCATCGAAGAGTGCAAGCATGCAATCTTGCAGAATTAAAGAGCCTGAGAATTATTTGAGCTTTTTAAATGTGCTATGAAGGAATTGGGTTAACAAATGAGGCAATCACCCGGAACTCCTCATTGCTTCGGTTTCTTAATTAGAAAGAAAATGTTTGCGGAAAAGCAAGGATTCCATTTGTTGTGGTGGTGGTAAGCAGAAAGATGCATGTGCGTGTCAGTCTGCAGGCGGGTGTATGCACAAATGTGCAAGCAGTTTGTATGCGTGGATTTGTATGTTTGATTGTACACATACTTCTCAAAAATATGCGTTTACATCATTAAAGGGGGGACGGATAATGATTTAACCGCAACGTTTAAGAGTGGTTGATTTACATTTTGTTTCCAGGTGGAAAGTGCCCGTGGCATAAAATGGACCTGCAAGTTTTAAACGAATTCATCTGTGGGGAGTGACTCACAAACATTTACATCTGTGCCATATGTAAATTGATCACGTGGAAAGGAAAAAACCACATTTTTCCTGGTGGTGGTAAGTAGGAAGGTGCATGTGTGTGTGTCTGTGTATACATACACATTTGGGTGTATGCACAAATGTGCATGCAATTTTTGTGTGTGTGTGAGTTTGAAATGTACATATACTTTACAAACATATTCACTTAAGCCATTAAAAGGATGATGGACACCCGTTAACAAGGTCACAATTTACAGAGTAGTCCATTCACATTTTGTTTCCAGGCGAACAATACCCACGGCATAAAATTGACCTACAACTTTTAACCAAATTAATCTATGGGGTGTGACTCACAAAAATGAATCTGGGCCATATGTATATTTCTCATGCAGTAAAGTGTATCAACATGCCCTGCCTAGAGCAAGACCCAAGCAAACAGCGGCGGCTCCTCCGCAATGGTGGAGGAGCGTCCCCCCACTGGCTCAGACCCAGCAGCTGAAAAATAAAACAATATTTTACTATTATTTTAGTTTTCACCTACTGGCTCTGAGCCAGCACGTGTAGGGAGGGCCGGGGCCTGGCCATGCGAGGCAGGAGGAGGAAAGTTGTGCACTCTCCTTAAACCTGGCAAACCCCCCAATAAATGCAACTCTTACCGGCCTCTTTTGCTTCTCAACATAGACAACAAAATATATGCTAAACTCCGTGCGACTCGGCTCCAATCCATACTACCTTTATTTGCCCAGCCAGATCAATCTGGCTTCATACAGGGGTGCTCTTCTTCCCACAATCTACAGACTTTATTCTCTCCCCTACACCATCTGGACCCGCATACTCCACTATTGGCATCCTTTTTAGAGGCCTCCAAAGCATTCGACTCGCTCGAATGGCCCTATCTTTTTTCTAGTCTGACTCGGCTGGGTCTCAGTCCCCTTTTCATTAGGCGGATCAGGCTATTGTATTCACAACCAACTGCTAGACTTTGCGCCAATGGATTGATCCCAGCCCTGCGTAGCACTAGGCAGGGGTGCCCTTTGTCTCCCTTGCTATTCGCCATCGATATGGAACCCTTGGCAGCCAGAATTAGAAAACATCAAAAACACGGGGTCTCGACTTCCCCAGGAGAGACAATATTACATTGCAATACGTTGACGATATCACCCTATATATTTGAGACACGCTAGATAACCTCAATCCGGTTCTTCATGAACTCACTAGATGTGGGGAGCTCTCAGGGGTAAATATCAATTGGTCCAAGTCCACCCTACTCTTTCTCACCCCCCAGTTCCTTACTTTTGAACCTGACTATCCCATTCAATGGGCAGACGGCCCAGATAGACATTTTGGGATCTGGCTTAGTAGTGATATTCAGGAACTTTGGGACATGAACTTCAGCCATGCGATGGCCTGGCTGGAGAGGAAGATATTGGTGTGGTCTAAATTCCCAATTTCTCTAGGTCGCATCGCTATAGCTAAAATGATTGTGCTCCCTAAATTCTTATATCTATTTATCAATCTCCCCATACATCTCACACAATCATTTCTGAAATTCTTAAGATCCTCGATGATTTCCATGGTCTGGGCCGGAAAACAACCACGCATAGCATGGGAGGTGCTCACACTTCCACTGGCGCAGGGCGGACTTAGAGTTCCTTATCTGGCACTCTACACTTATTGTGCACAAGCGCAATTCCTACATCATTGGATATTCCCCACCCCCTTCCAACGGCACGTTGCAGTAGAGACCGAGATTGTCACCCCGTTGCCGCTGGTAGTGGCCCTTTATAAACCTTTTAAGCGCCATCAAACCATTATACACATACCAGATACACTGCGATGGGCCTGGGACCAGCTTCGAAATCGTGCACATCATTCAGTTCTCTATGCCCCATCAATCACACTCTCGCACAATCTACGGGTCCCTGTGGTGGAGGGTAGAGGTAGTTCTGTACGTGCTCATGCTCTAGGATGGGAGACATTTGCTGACTTATACCCTGGCAAATCTTTCTTGACTCCCTCCACACCTTCACCAGGCGGCACCACTGATATCCCCAACTTACTATTATATTACTCGATCAGGGGAACATGCAGTACATTGCATGACACATTTCCAGCCTCTCCTTCCACTCTCCCGGCCCTGGAATTGATACTGACAAATTCATCTCCTCATAAGCTGATCACCAAAATCTACAGCAGCATGCAGCACTCCTCTCCGATTACACACCCGCAGGCGTTTGCCAGGTGGAATGAGGATCTAGTCGACCCATTGACAGAGGCCCAATGGCAGTTCTGCTGCAGACAGATGATGTTGCTATCTCCCAATTACAAACTTCGCCTTATACATTTTAAATATTTACATCATATCTATAGAACACCTGTGCAACTTAAACGGATGGGTATCCATCCGGAGGAGAATTGCTGAAGGTGAGCAGCACCAGATGCCTCCTTTTTACACATGGCCTTGAGCTGCCCCGGTGTAGATCACTTATGGACTGAAATCCTTAGATTCTGTAAACACAGCGGTCCCCGTCCCCCAAACTATGCCTTTTCGGTTACGCTCAGGATGTTCTACCGGGGTGCTTTAAACTTCTAGCCATGCTGCTCCTCCCAGCTAAATGCCGGATCGTAATGCACTGGGGTAAATACCATCCAGAGGCCACTAAACCCTGGATACTAATTGCCCCATTTTGCCAAGAACAGCTAAAAACATATTGGGAACTCCTGCCCCAGGCATCTCGACCCAAAGATATTTGGAGCCCATTTCTTGCTTGGCTATCCTCTCGTAACACGGACACTACACAAGCCTCAGAGGTTTCTAACACAACCCACTGAATGCCTCCCCATACATATTTTCCTGATCCGCTTATATCAACATCTGTCCACATGATGTACTATTATTCCACTACTTGGTTTTTCCAATCTCAGTCCTCTGTCATGTACATAATCTTTAAACATCCTGATCCTTGTTTGCGAATTCGTTTCTAGCATTTGTGCAATTGATATGATGCCTTTGTTTTAGATTGTTGTTTTTCATTTAAACGCAATTATTTGTACTATATTGTTGGGCAAATTCTGCTATACATTGTGTATTGCTTATTACAAATGCCAATACACAAATGAAAACAAACAAGCTGTGAAATCATTTATGGTCCCTAGACTGGAATATGGATCTGTGATCCTTTCACGTCATCCCAAGTCGAGAATTGCCCCACTCAAAGCAACCCTCAAAGCAGCAGCTAGACAGGCGCCAATCACTTTGACCACATTACCCCATCACTTAGGTATACAAACTACTCCCTCTCGAAGCCAGAACTCAACTGGAAAATTGCCTACCTCAAACATAAAGCCTTACATTCAATGAACCAAGGTACCTTACAAAAAAGATTTGAATCTCTGGAAGCAGCTGCTCCCTCAGTAGCACAAACCCTGTCAGGGTAGAGCCCCCCAGATTCAGAAAACAAAAAACCTACACACAATCCTTCTCAGGGTTGGATCCAAGGTTCTGGAACTCCCTACTATCCAAGGTACTGTCTAACCCATCGACCCACGTCTTCAAAAAAGAGGTGAAAGGATACTTGTGAACAGATTCCTTTCATAAAGTCACAATGAGCCTGGCCACTGGGAGCAGTGGCCGTCACAATGTTAGTAACAACAATACTGGGCAGAATCACAATCATTCCAGCAGAGCCCACGCAAACATTGAACCCCACGAACTGGGAACAGAAACGAAGCAAAGCAGACTTTTGAGAAACCAACCCGGATAATCTATCCCAGTGACTCCTAAAGAAATGGCGGTCATTTTATAAGAACTCTGTTACAGCATACCATATTTTACGGGAGTTTAAAAAAAAGTTTGTCTATGTTTTGCTAGCTATTCTTTTTTGTGTTTTCAGCTCTTTGTTTATATTTATCAATCATTTGTACAGCGCTCTGATATCCTCGGGTCTTGTCCGTGCTTTATAAAACACCAAAAATACAACAATCAAACAAAATAGTCATAAATTTGTCTCCACCCCGTTTAGGGGTGGAGAAGTCTATTTACACTTTTGAGTATTTGTTAATAGCCCAAAGTAGTAAAGTAACTCAAAAGTGTAGGAGTAAACGTACACGTGCAGATTAACTCATATGTAAGTTTACCTTTGTAAATAGGCTCCTATGTCTGTGATCTCATAAGAGTAATTATTTAGATATGTTGGCAATTTATATTTTTAAATGAAAGCTGTATGGTGCTTGTAATGTGACTATGTGAGCCAGTTCACTACTGAAGTAGGTAAGTGTTAATTCTGAAGTCTTATGGATGGTGGATGCCGGCCTCTTTTGTTCAAGAATAAACAAACTGTTTATTTCAAGGCAGAGTTTAATAATATTTCTAATGTTTTCATACATGGATCACAGGATGGATATTTTGTATACGTGCAGGTGCAGCATTCATTCTGAAGACACTTAGTAGGAAAAATGGAGGACCTTGTTCAGTCTAAATAGATGGGGTGTACCCAACAGTCAAAATGTTTTCCAAAGTACTAGTTGCTCACTTGTCATTTTGTAATGAGCTTAACCCCTTCATCCACAAACTGAATCCCACATTATTAATATTCTACAACACCATTATTGTAGTTTTTCTTGCAAAGTATTTTCTTGCATGTTCAAAAAATTGGAATGTCTCTTTTTTAGCATTAGGTTTGGATCCTTTGTAGAAAATGTTGATGCCATAGCTCTCCACAATTTGGGGGTTTGATTCTGAAACAAGAGGGGGTGTATAATTACATACACTAGTTTATATTAAATAGAATTTTATACCAGTATAAAATTGGTGCAGGTATTTGGTCTTGGTAATGAGCACAATCTCCCATGGGCCTTGTTGTAATCCCTTAGAAAAGAGTATCATGGGTGCATGACTCATGGTCAGGACAAATGCAAACCCCTTTAGAGGTCTTCACTTCTGCCTCACAAACGTTTACCCATTCTTAGGAGTTTAGGAGCAGTAAAGTTAGGACTCCTAACTTTAGGACTCCTAAACTGAGAAAAATCCTAACTTTAAGACTTTCGGTATTCACAGAAGGCATTTGGGAGTCCTAAAGTTAGGAGTACTAACTTTACTACTCCTAAACTGAGAAAAATCCTAACTTTAAGAATTTTGGTATTCACAGAAGGAATTTAGGAGTCCTAAAGTTAGGACTCCTAACTTCTGTGAATACCGAAATGAGTAAGTGCCTTCTGTGAATATCAAAATGAGTAAGTGCCTTCTGTGAATACCAAAATGGTAGTAAGTTTAGGATTTTGTCTTAAGTTAGTTCTGTGAATCGGGCCCAAAGTTTTCAGGAGCATGAAGGTTCTATAATAGATTGAATAAATGAGTTGAAGTGTCGATGTTTCGGTCTTTTGTGTGATTCATCTATAAGACCATCTTCAGAACATGGCGATTCCTATGAAGAGTACAGACCCTTTGGGAATTTTGCAGTCAATAGTCTTGTTGATGGATGTTGGAAGGTCAATTTAACTTAAGTTATCGGGAAGGTGTTAAAGTCTGCACGTTGTGGCGAAGGACTGAATTCGGAATGTTCATTCAATATATTTATTCTTTTCTTCTTCGCCCGTGCTTGATTGATATGTGATCGCTGGGCCTCATCCTAGCGGCATTTTCAAATTGTAACTTAAAATTCTACTTTACCATTAAAGAGGGTTTTTAATTACAATTTCACAGACACTAAACATGAAATGCTCACCTGTTCCCAATCCTAAGTTAGCACTTATTAAATATAATAAGGAAACCCAATGTTATCCTATAGGACAGGTAGGCATCACATTAATGAAAACACATTTAGGAGCTTTTCACTACCAGGACATGTAAAACTAAAAAGTACATGCTTAACCTTTTAATTTCAACACACCCTGCCCTGTTGGTCAATTAGGGCCTACCTTAGAGGTGACTAGTATGCAATAAATGGATAGCTTAAAGCTTGGCAAGTGACTTATGTTGTGTTGCAAATCGAACGGGCAATTTAAAACTGCCTGCAGGCTGCAATGCCAGACTTGGACCTGTTTTAAGGGGCTACTTGAGTGGGTGACACAATGAGTGCAGCAGGCCCACTTGCAGCTTTTAATTTACAGTTATATGGTATACCATTTTATAAGTACATTAAATATTCCAATCAGATGTAAGCCCATTTTAGCAGATTTTAGGGGCAGCAGACAAGCACTTTACCACTGGTTAGCATTAGTAAAGAGTACAGAGTCCTAATGCCAACAAGAACAAATTCAGCAACATAGGACTGTGAAGGCAAAACGTTTGGGTGAAGGTCACCCTAAGGCTGACAGGTATATCAAGTACCAACAGTCATCGCAGTAAAAAACTGCCATTTTGGAGAATGAGAAAAATAAGTCTATAATTTGGATGCTAGATGATAGGGGATTATCTAACTTTTTTTAGGATGTAAGCCTTTTTGTTACAGATCTGTGCTACCTAGCATTACGTCAGAAATATTTATGACACAGGAAGGGCATAACAATAGCTGAGATTAGTCAGTTTAGCAGTTCTGAGGTTGTGAATTGGAGCCTTCAGAATGTTTCTTCTGCGGCCAGTGATATGGGTCAAGTGTTCACCATCTTTGCTTAGAATTAATCTATAAATGTGCTTTCTAGAAAGGGTTTATTTTAACTAAATATGTAGGGAATTAATGATATTTGTGCAACATTACTTCATTTATTAGGATATTGTAGCCCAGATGTACTGTCCTTCACACAATGGTGCACTGCAATGAAAAATTGCAGTGCTCAATTGCGCAAAGGAGAGAAAGTAGGGTAGCATCACATTTTGCAGAAGTCTCGTACTTATGACATCATTGGTGGCACACATGGTATATCTGGCTATTCTGCATGATGGTCAGCGTCATGCTGTGACATAAAGGCAGGACAGCAATTTAGAGCCTTTGATTTGTACATGAGATAAACCGCCCTGTACAAATTTCTTCTTGTGGCCCATTACAAATTGCCAACTGTAGGATGTATACTTTAGAGTATAGCACTGTTATCATACCTTGCTGTTGCTTGGGTACCCTAGGTGAAAGTATTTGAATAAAGCCAGCTCACACCACTTTAGTAGAATTGGCTTAGCTCTGGTTTCCACCCCAGCCTATGGTTTATGCCCCAGACATGCCCCTTGCATATATGAACAGGGGATAGACACAAAAAGGTTTGAGCACTGCACCAGAGTTAACTTTAAGGCAAAGTATCTTTTGCACACAACTGTTGATTTCTCGCTGTTGTTTTTGCCGCTCTTTGAGAACTTATGTCAGAGAAAACTGTAGTAAATATGGGTCCTTATTTGAAAAAAAGAAACACTTTGCTGTATGAAGATCTATTATATATTGTTTCCTAGGGGGCTTATATGAGTAGACAATAGCAAAAAATAAGTTTGATAGTATACTGACACTCAAATGAATTGATGATTGAAATTGAAATACATCATGGAGACAACCAAGCAACTCACCACTTTAAATAACCTGAAGAAATCTCATAATATAGATACAACACCTAACTTCAACTGACACCTCCCCAACCATAAACTACAGATGTAGCTATTTTGCATTCTTGCATTCTTGCTTGACTCTATCTTTCTCCATTAAATGTGCAATATATATTGTTATGAATGGTAGCACAATTAAAGCTAAAACAAAGTTTTTGTTTTACAGTTACCTACTATCATTTACAAAATCACAAACCTAAAGAGTCCTAGAGAGTCCAGTCATTGCACATTTCATATTCTGCCAGGAAACTTTAAAAAGCCGTGAATTACATTCTAATTAACAATTCAAGAATGCCAGTACTGCACCTTTTATTTTCCTTATTCTTTTGTCGAGCAATGAATCAAACAACTGCCCTCAACAACCACTTTTTCAGTTTGACTGAATCAAAAACTTTATTCATATTAGTTTAAATACATTTTTCGAAATCATCCAAGTTAAAAATACTTCATTGAATTACAAAACCCCCTCCGACCCCTCTAAATTGCCCTTGGACACCTATTTGAAAAAATACACTTTACACTCTCTCAGTCATCAACAGACTCTCACATGTCACACACACTGTGTCTGATTCACGTTTCTATTACAATAATTGCCACATTCATACACCACTTCAACTTTTCATCCTAAAACAAAAACAAAAAAGACAACTCGCCCTGGGGAACCTCAACAGATTACTTTCTCTGGCAAGGTCACAAATTGTACTTTTTCTTTTACAACAGCAACATCAATGACTAGAAAAACAAGGCCATCAGCTCTTTTAAAGACAATTTCAAATCCAAAACAGAATCCAGCTTTTTGATTGGCCTAACATAATATCGTGGTCTATGCGTTTGTGTTTGCTATAGTGGCGTGGCCTTGCTGCGCATAAGCCAAACCCTTAGTTGTTAATTCCATGAATGACATTGTAGCGGGCAAGTAATTACTGATTTTGCTAATGCCTAAGTTTCAATTCATCAATATTACAAACAAAATTAGGAATTCACTTACCAAACAGAGAATCTGTGCCTTTCCAAGCCATCCAAATAAGGCAAACTCTGGACGCAATCAAGTTCCTCATCTTTTTTTATTTGTTTTTTTAGAATACCATTTTCCCAAAAATGTGAATCAGTTGCATCTCGTGGTTTTTCCTGTAGGGCCAATAAACGAAAAGATCATATGGTGTGAACTTGCAACTAATGTGCTGTTTCTCATTCAATAATGAAGTGTTGTTTGATTTTTTGACACGGAAAGCAATGCATACATAGTATTTCTAAAACAGCTCAATGGAAACACTGGTCACATGTACCAATGAGGTTTGATCGAAGTTAACTGAGTATTATTATTGTAGGTTTTTTTAAGTGATTAAAAATAATAGAGATGAAAGAAATACTACAGTTGCGAAAAGCGGAGTTTGTTTGTGACACAACAGAAGTACTGCTAATGAAAGCAGAACACTCTAACCAACAAGTCAGGATGGAAAAGTGTAGGAGGAATGAATAGCTTGGAAGTTCGGAACTTATGACTCCATTGAAATGAGATTTTATACAATTACTATTAAAATATAACAGATTTGATGTTTGTAAAGGGGATTGCCACATAATGAACAGTTGAAAACATATATTAATGTGGTATCTTTTTCTCATAGGCATTGTTATATTTACAAGTGATAGATGTGATTTCATCCTGAGAAAGAGGTATACTCTTCAAAATGATTGTGTGTGTTTGAAAGACTAATTATAAGAAGACTACATTAATCAAACAACTCAAGAACCTTTACTGAAACTGAAATGAAATATTGTATCACTACCTGAAATAAAGGTGTTTAATGCTTATGAAGGGACAAGCTCACTTGATTTATGCAGTTGGGAGTACATCAACCCTGACATTATTATATTACTGCAGTTCCCATGACTGATCTCCTCAAGAAGTGACATTACTTCATTTCCTAGAATCATTCTCTGCAGGAAGTGTAATCAGTCATTTAAAAGAAAAACTGAGACATGTATAATTCTAACCTCAATGTCTGTCTCTACAGGAAGTGACCTCACTGGATTTCTGAGCTTTCATATCAACATGAAGTGGCATCACCGGATTCCCACTAAAACTATCTTTTAGAAAAATATACAGACAACCATACCTCATTTTCCATCAACCATTGCTACAAGAAATGACACCACTGTAGCATCTTCATAACAGAAAGCCCTAACCTCTTACACATCCCACTAATTAGCATACACTCTCAAACAGAAGCTTCATTTCATGCTCATCAGTTCATTCTCTGTAGTACCCCATGTTCCAGACAAACCAGATCTTATCATCCAACACAATCTTGATGCACTCTTCATAACTGAAATATGGCTCATATGAACATCTTTGCGTGCCCCTGACGCTTCCTGTCACGAGCTACTGCATCCACTGTAAAGACCATGTTCATAACAAGGGAGAAGGCTTTGCATCACTTTCAAGTCCATAAATGACTGCTCCATAGACAAACAAGGAACAATCAACTCAATGGAGCCACTTACATGCAACATTCCCCTCTCTGCAATTCAGTCCACCTGATTTTATAAAGAGAGGCCTGATCCTCCCATTTCTGAAGAAACTCGCTATAGACTTTGATGATCTCATCAAGAACCAGCTGAACGCCCATCTACTCTTCATTGGCAAGATCATCAAAAACAATCTATGCACAACATCAAGATCACATGAATTTCAACCATCTCCTGCATGACTACTACTATTACTTCCAATCATGCTTCAGCAAAGAGACAGCTACTTTCCAAATCATAAACAGCACCCAGAAGAAGAAGCCCACTCGCACCAATATTGTTGGACCTCTCAACTGCCTTTAACACCGTCAAATACCCAACTCTAATCTACAGGCTGAATTCTCCAATGGGGTTCACTGGAACTATCCCTTACTAATTTTCCTTTTATCTATCCAAATAAAAACAGTTCATTCACAAAGGCATCGCCAGATCTCAGAAAATTCAGATCACCTGCAACATTTCCACCTTGTTCCCATCATCCTCAACCACTTTATGGAATATCTTGGGACTCTATTTACCAACAAAAATGCAGCCACGCTTTCACAACATACAACGAATTTGAAATATACTGTGCCCCAAGCATCCAGCACCTTTAACACTGCTTGCTCCTCATCCAGTCCTGGATGTCCAGCATCTACCTCAAGTTTGGCTCCATCAAAACTAAATGCCTGCTGTTTGCCAAGAACAACACGCAACAATTAGTCTATGCCCGGCTTAACAACATGGACCTGTATAGAGTTGAACCCGAACTTACACCCGACGCCAAATTGCTCAAACACATACTCACAGTCTCTTAATGCTATTGACACACCTCTAAATAGTCACCTTCTTTGAATGAATAGTTGTAGTTTTAAACTGAGGGGGTCATTTAGATTTTGGCTAATGGGAGCCTAGCCTTAAATCAACAGTGCTCCAGTACCTCCAACCTAGTTGTTCTCATGCTCCATTTAGTGGTGAGAGAAAAATATGGTCTTTGATGGTGGAACCTCAACTAGTTCCACTGTCAGAAACCTCTGACCTGATGATTCAAGCAAGCTGGGCTGAAGACGGCTATAATGCCAGAAAACGGTCCTCGGAAGCTTGTTTCTGGTCCAGGGAACGCATGGCTTGGCAGTTCGGGCTGGACTGTTCCCATGAGGAACAGGGTCAGACTGATTTGCATATAGCCATGTCTGAACTGGGGTGGCAGAGTGGGCTAAAGAACGGTGATGGATTAAACCCAACTCTTTTGGCTGGGTGTGAGTGTTTGATTGGTTCAGATGCTCTGTCCATCACCACCCCCTTTTGTACCACTTTTGGCCGCCATAAGTGTGGCAGGGTAAGCTCAAACGTGAGTCCCTTGATCACTTTGCCACTGGATTCAAGCAAGCCAGGCTGAAGACAGCTGTAATGCCAGAAACCGGTCCTCGGAAGCTTGTTTCCGGTCCAGGGAAGGCATGGCTTGGCAGTTCGGGCTGGACTGTTCCCATGAGGCACAGGGTCAGACTGATTTGCATATAGCCATGTCTGAACTGGGGTGGCAGAGTGGGCTAAAGAACAGTGATGGATTAAACCCAGATCTTTTGACTGGGTGTGAGTGTTTGATTGGTTCAGATACTCCGTCCATCACCACCCCCTTTTGTACCACTTTTGGCCGCCATAAGTGTGGCAGGGTATGCTCAGACGTGAGTCCCTTGCTCACTTTGCCACTGGATTCAAGCAAGCCGGGCTGAAGACGGCTGTAATGACAGAAACCGGTCCTCGGAAGCTTGTTTCCGATCCAGGGAAGGCATGGCTTGGCAGTTCGGGCTGGACTGTTCCCATGAGGCACAGGGTCAGACTGATTTGCATATAGCCATGTCTTAACTGGGGTGGCAGAGTGGGCTAAAGAACGGTGATGGATTAAACCCAGATCTTTTGACTGGGTGTGAGTGTTTGATTGGTTCAGGTGCTCCGTCCATCACCACCCCCTTTTGTACCGCTTTGTTCGCCATAAGTTGGCAGGGTATGCTCAGACGTGAGTCCCTTGCTCACTTTGCCACTGGATTCAAGCAAGCCTGGCTGAAGACGGCTGGAATGCCAGAAACCGGTCCTAGGAAGCTTGTTTCTGGTCCAAGGAAGGCATGGCTTGGCAGTTCGGGGTGGACTGTTCCCATGAGGCACAGGGTCAGACTGATTTGCATATAGCCATGTCTGAACTGGGGTGGCAGAGTGGGCTAAAGAACGGTGATGGATTAAACCCACATCTTTTGACTGGGTGTGAGTGTTTGATTGGTTCAGATGCTCCGTCCACCACCACCCCCTTTTGTACCGCTGATGCCTCAAGATCAGATCATAGTGGGAATTGCACCACCCTATTGAGAGCAGAGGGACAATCACTATATTGGCCTTCCCGGGACCAAAATCAAGAAATTTCCCTAGCTTTACATATCAAAAGCTTAATTTCCACTCTCATGCTCCTAGGCCTATCTGCAGCCTGCAACACCATGACACACACTATCCTTATCCATAGTTTAGCTAATATTGGTGTAGAGAACCCTGCACTTGCTTGGATTACCAGCTTCCTTGCAGATAGTCCCCTAGCAGTTAGACTCCCTCCTAATCCTTTCAATCCTCTCTCATTAGAGCCCTAGGCTCTTCAAGGTCTTTATTTCCCCAATGGCAGAGCTGTTTTTCAATCATGGCCTTGAGGTGTTATCTTATGTGGATGCCATGCAATTGATTGTGTCCCTAGCTGAGGACGATCCCAACAACCAATAAAGGTTCGAGTTCGAGGAATGCCTATCTCTGTAGCAGTTTGGATCAACAAAAAGCATATTTCCAAGTGTTGGAGGAAGCCTTTAATTACAGGATAATTGAAAAAAACTTGTGACAATCTATGTTTCTGCATGGGTTCTAATATGGTTTTATCCACTTTTACCTGGAGATTTACCTGGACATTATGCCTGCCTAGTGAAGTGTATGTCTCATAAACTCCAGTCCCATGGTATTCACATGAATTTTGTAATCCCAGTGGGGTTCATAACTCCCATCACAGGCATCAGCAAAATTACTGTCCAGTTGCAATGGTCCACTAAGCGATGATGTTGAATACTGATATGGAAATTTGATTGGCAAATTCTGAAGGATCCACCTTTGTGGAATACATCAAACTAGAGGCGGAACAAGTCATAGTTCAAGTCGGGATACCAAGAAAATACCTCCAAATCGAACTACGATTTTGAAATATTCAAGATGCAACCCTGACTATGTCAGAAGGTACAGTCAAATACCTGGGGGTTGCACCACTTATACATAAACTTAAATGCAGCATTTAAATGTAATTTTGAAGCATTCTGAGCAGTAAACAAGTTACTGGATCAGAATCAGAACGTAGGTGTTACTTGATGAGGACTGTGAAGTAGGTAACAATGGCAATTCTTATCAAACAGGTCCTTTTCTATCAGAATCTTTCCAGTCTACATTCCAGCACTTGTTCTAATGGTAATAAAGGCAAAATCACATATATAAGGCATAGTAAGTCCCTCACATATCATGTAAGACAGCGTGGAGATTAATACAAAATGTGGGGTATATGTGGAAATAAAGAAATCCATAACTAGGAAATTAATTTCCTCAACTCTATTACTACATTTTTAAAAATGAGTATTTGTTACCAATCCTCCTTTTATTTTCATGGGGAAATCCTCACTAAGCCTCCCTTTTTCTTTACACTCGACATGCCTATCTGTGGCGGTCTCTTCTGAACCACCTGCCACAAAATGTGATCATTTTTTTTATCATGATTAAGAGGTAGCGATTTTCATTTACTGACAGATTTGGAGCCTATCTAGACTGAACATTAATACTGTTGGGGTAGATATCTACATCATGTAAAGTTTTTGTGGCCCCAAGTAGATGCCTAGATACTAACAATTTTCACTTAGAGGACCTAACTGCACACTGTAATACCCACAGATACCTACACAGATTTATTTCACCCACATATTTTTGAAAGATTTAACACTATCACAGGGTTTTTGCCGTGTGTGCTATGATATCATACAGAATGCAATTTCCCCAAATGACATCGCATATTACAAGCCCACATGTTTTACAAGTGCCACATTCACACAACAGATTTGTCCAGAATTGATAATGCGTCCAAGCCATACTCAGTCCTAGCAGAAAAGATACATTATATTACATTTTTGTAGTGCAGTCTGGGTCTGGTTGCCTAATACTTTGAGACTGTACCCATTCTGTACAATTTTACGCAATCATACCATGCATAAATACTATTTATACAACACTGACAGCCTCATTTATACTCACCTCACGGACCCGATTTTTTTCGGACATTATTTGCTTATGCAGACCTAACGATTCCTCATGAGTGTGTAGTGGATTTGCTCAATATTTATAGGATGTTTGTAAAGATGCTGTTTTCTTGCATTACAGACGGCCACTTCTGAGCGCGTCAAGTCGGTGTATTGTTTTTACAACTGAGGCTGAAAGTGAATTTGAGTGCGCATGCTTTTGCTTTCTTTTTTTGTTTTTTGTGCAATGTAGTCGGACTTTATTTCCTAGCGTCCTGTGACACACGAACGGTTATTACAGAACATATAAACATGCCTAAGACTTTGGAGGAAGGCCATATATGAATGAGCATAGCGTTTCGAACATACCTATAAGTTCCGTTTTATTTTTTTTGTGTGGCAGTGTAGCTGGAGTAGATATGACCTAACAGCTCGAGCTGCCACTATGGAACCTAGGGACCTTGGATCCAATCCTACCATCAATAGCCGTGACACCACATGATTCTAGGCAAATCATTTAATCTTCCTGTGCCTAATAAACGTGCCATGTTTAGCAGATGAGCTAGGCTGTTTCGGGAGGCCTAGCCTGTCGCAGCCCACAACCCTTTATTTATCTCCTCTTGCTGCCCTTACGCCAGGGAGTGAGGTGGTGGGTGTAATTTGGGGAAGAGACCGGGTGCTTCTCTATGTCACTCTCATTCTTTATAAAGTTCCAAAATGAATAGTTCAGTGAAGCTATACATAACAAATGAAGTCTTGCAATCTTTGGCTGGGGGCAGGGTTTGGCCAGAGACCATACTTCTAGTTCAGGGAGATGTTTCATCCTCGCCCTCTGCCTGGGTGTGTATAGATGGGGGTTCTGTTGTGCTTTGGCTTCTTCATCAAAATTGCATGGCTTTAGGCAATTTGGGGTGTTCTTTACCTTCTCTGGAAGGAGCGGTCGGCAGTGAGGTATCCAGTTGTATCCTCAGCTTTGCTTTCCACATCATCAGGAGCATCTGCTATTTCCTTGCACCATGAGATATTCCTTGTGACAGTGCAGTGACATCTCTGCACAGTCACCATGATGCCATTCATCCAGACCACTTTCGAGACCTTGGTTTGATATGGGTCTGGGATATCCAGCAGGGTATCTGTCCTCGATGATGACCTCACTTGCAGTGAGGGATTTTGCATCATCCGAAAGATGCTGGCTTTGTGGTTGGTGACCACTCGCTTAGCATGTGTGACCTCTATGTCAATGTCTGTCGGCTGACACTCCAGATCAGCTGGGATGCAGTCTCATGAAGGTTTACAGAATAAAAGATGAGCCAAAGCACAATTGGTTGTGTTATGTGGAGTTTGTTGAATGGTCTTTCAAAATTGGTGCAGGCATGTCTCTGCATCATCGCCATGATCCACGGCAGGATTCAGAGGGCAGGGTTCAGAGTTCTCATGAATCTCTCTACCTCCTCTTTGGCATGCACCCACTGCAGGTTTTTCTTAAGGGGTTTGACAGCAAGGAAGGCGAGGTATTCCTGAAACTCATGCCCTGGAAGGGTGCCCCATTGTCTGACTTCACTACATCTGGTAGTCCGAACATCAAGAATGTCTTATCCAGCACTGTTTTGACATGTGCAAACACTGTGGATGGCACCAACTCAATTATCGGGAACTTAGTGTCGGAGTCTATCATGACCATGGTAGTCTGGCCATCTGGGAAGTTCCCAAAGTCAAGGCTGATTTTGAGCCAGGATTCCCAGCTCACATCTTCCGTTAGTACTGGTGTGGGTAGCGGGTCGTCGCTTGAAATCGTGCAGGAGTGACAAGTTCGCACAGCCTCATCAACAAGGCCATTCATTCTGCGGAATCACACCTTGCTGCGCATGTCCTTGGTGCACCAGATCGACGACTTGGCTCCATAGATCCTCTGGTACAGCAATCAGCTGGCCCCATAGCAGAAGGCCATTCTGACTTTCACTAAGCTCTTTTCTGACTCTCCACCGTAGCTGTTGTGCTGTTTGATGTTTGAAAGTCAGGGACGAGGATCCCTCTAGGAAACGCTGCAATTGCCTCTAAGCCAGAGCTTCTTTGGCTCACACCAGGTTCTCGTCACGTTTGGTCACCTTACTGATTTCGTCAATGATCAGGGCCCGGGGGCACACACTGTGTACGACCATGTGGGGAAATTCTTCATGATGTTTGGTGGGTTGTCAGTAGGAACCGGGTGGCATGACTAGTAATCAGCCAGGTGGTAGTGCCCGGGCGGTAGACTAGTTCAAATGTATATGCTTGTAGCTGCACCCCCACCCCTCGATTCTGGGGGGGGGACTAAACGGCTCACACCGGTGATGAGTGGAATGAGGGGTTTGTGATCTGTGATTATCTTGAAGTCCTGGCTGCATAGTTACTGGTGGAAATACTGGCAGGCCCACCTGATGGCCAGGGCTTTCCATTCTATCTGCACATAGCGCGTTTCTGTGTCCGACAGAGCTCGGCTGGTGTATGCTACAGGTACCCAGTCCTGGTCAGTGCATTCCTGTATAAGCACAGCACCCAGTCCCACCGGGCCTGCCTCCACAATCAGTTCTGTTTTTCTTTGCTGATGGAAGTATGCCATTGTGACTTTGTCTAGGAGGGCATTCTGAATTGCCTTGAATGCTTTGGCTGCATCCTTGCTCCATTGCCAGGATACTCCCGATCTGGTGAGGAGACACAGAGGCTCGGACAGGGTGGCTCAGCTAGTAATGAATCTCCCACAGCCATGCCAATGAAACTGCGAGCTTCCATTGGAATCCATGGGATTGGTGCATTCCAGATCACTGGGGCTCTCCATGGGTCAACACGTAGGTCTTCTCGGGAGAAAATGTATCCAAAGAATTCTATTGAGTCTCAATAGAAGGAGCATTTATTTTTGTGGAGTGTTTAACTACTGTCGGCCAGGCATTGCAGGGTGTTTCATATGTGAACATGATGCTCTTTCAGGATACTCGAATATATCAGTATATCTCTCATATTGCATTTTAGAAAACTTCCGCTGTGGAGGAGACACCGAAACTTGGTCTCTTGTAGTGAAGAAGCACAACGTGAGTTGAAAACATTGTTATATATTGAATTTCCAGGGCAAGCTCTAACTGATGAAATCCAGCATTGAGATCCATCTTTGAGAACCACTTGGCTCCATTTAAGTCAGCTATTACATTATCCTTTGTCGGAGTTATGTGAAGAAGCTTTCGTTGAATGGCTTGGTTGGGGAGCATCATATCCACACAAAATCTCATGGCACTTGGCTGCTTCAGCCTGAGAGCAATTACTAGTGTTGACACCCATGGTATGCAACCGGTTACCTTTTCGATGACACCGAGATCTTCAAGCACCTGCAGTTCTCACTCATCTTGGGGTCCTAGATGAAAAGGGACTCTTTGATGGCTTAACGTGGTGGGCATGACTGAGCCATTTATGTGTAGCTTCACTTGTTTCTCTTTGAGCTTTCCGAAGCTGTGGAAAAGTTGTGGAAATTCTGCCAGTATGGAGGGGCAAGGTAATTGTGCACTTGGTTGGCAAAGAACACCAGTTCTAAGTCTTCTGCGGTATGGCAGCCCAGCAGTCTTCCTTTTTTTCCTTCAGTAATGTGGAACTTGGTCCATGTGGCATGTGTTCCGTGACCGACATAAATTTCAATGACTCCATGGAGAGGTAGCAGCTTAGAACAACCCTAAGTATAGATTTTTGCCTTAGTGGGGAGCAGTTGGGGCCGTGGTGACAGTTTTTCATATTGATCAGAGTCCATCACGTTTACGGACACCCCCATATCAATGAGAGCCCTTACTGTGACATTGGAGGTGGTCTCCTCTTGCGAACAGCTCTCCCTGCAAACGACATGATGAAAACTTCTTTGTCTTCCTCCCCAGCATCGGTATCATGTCCATAGCAGTTGGGCTCATCATCTCCAGTGGCCTACTCTAACAACAGTTTACGGAGTGCAGCTGTTGTCCTCTTGGGTCTACTGGTGTAGTCACATGGTCTTTCTCTGCAGGATACTATTGCGTAGCAGTTAGCTGTGCCACATTTTGAACACATCCTTCCTTTCACAGGGTATGTCCCATGGGTCTTGTGCCCAAGGCCACACCGCTGTCCCCGTGGTCCTGAGCCTCTGCACGCCTTCTACAGCCTTCTGCCCTCCTTTGGTTTTGAGGCTGCGTCCCCCCTCTGACTCTTCACACTTAATTCCTGCTATTTGGTTCTTCTTTACGGATTTCTGAGTTTTAGGCATCACACCATTTTGTTTTTGGCCCCTGTCAATACCCACGACCCAGACCCGCCATTGAATTTTTTTTTTTATAGTCCTTATTTATCCAAATGATGCCTTCATTTCCAAGAGAGAGTGTATAGACCGAACCCTTAGGCAGATATTGTTTATCCCCGGCCACTCCACCAGGGAGAGAAAGATTGATTTTATCTCCGGGACAGGACCAGCCATTTTGCTTGACCTCTGTCCTTTCCCCCTTCCCTCTGATCTCCCCCTGACAATCTTCAAATGTTTTTTCTCTTTCTTTCTGGTCTGCCTTAACTCCCTCTGGTTCCCTCCTCTCCCTTCATCCTCTCTCACAACGCTCTGCTTGTCCCCCTCTGCCGTCTCTCCCCCCCTATGATTTTTCCACTCACTTCATAATGACTGTGCAACTAATTTTTTTATGTATTGTACCTTGTAACTGGCTATTTTTATTTCTTATGTAAAACACGTTGATACCTTGATTCTTTTGACTTTTGTGCATCCTGCCATTTGCAGATGGTCTCCGTCGAGTCCCATGATCCAGACCTGCCATCTTGTCTGACCGTTGTCCATTCCTTCCTCCCTCCGGACTCCTCCTGATGCCCCTCGAATGTTTTTCGTTTTTTTACTGGACTGCCTTTGTTCCATCCCCCCTCAGGTGCCCTTCTCCCCTCTCTTCTTTTCTCAGACTCCTAATCTTGTCCCCCTTTTCCTTCGCTGCCTTTTTATAATTTGTCATGCCAGCGCTATATAAAACTCAATAAACAAACAGCAGGAGTGGATTTGTAAGAAATACATAGTCATCGTTGAACAGCCTTGACCCTTTGGGCTTGACGCTAGGAGCTCTCCTTACTTACTAGACGTTTGCTGAGTGCTGCTTCCATTTATTCTTCCTGTGGTGTTTGATAATTCATGAGAATTGGCTAGCACTAGGATGTTGTCATGAGGTATTCTTGGCTCTTGTATTATCATGTAAGCACTGTAGATCGACACCCTTGAATGATTTGCACCCTGATTTCTTCTCCCTGATCATGGAATGTGCATGTGCTCGCTAGCTTTCTCAGCCGGGCATAGAACATGTCAAATGATTCAGTATCCATTTATTTAGCTTGCCACAGTTTGGATAGTTCAAAGTCCGGGTTCAAGGGTTCAAGGTTCAACGACACTTTATTCGGATAACATCGTATCCATAAAAGCACAGTAACATGACAAATTTAAAAATGTACCAGTAAGAGAGTCATAATAAAATCCATTGACATTATACAATATACAATAATAAAATATGTCAGATTCGTACAAAAATTCATACATAAATAATGTGAGGGCTCAAGGATTATAGATGATCTGACATGCTCGAACGGCAATTCTCAAAAAAGTGCCTGTGCGAAAAACCAGCTCTTCGTCAGTTAGAGTAAGTAACCTCGGGTAAACGTTTTCCAGACTGATGGGCATAAACTTTTTTAGAAATGGGGTTAAAAGCCACTTAGTATACTTTAGATAATATTTGAAAAAAAACAGAAAATGTAAAATAGATTGACCGCTCTGATCATCACACTGGCAGGGTAAGTGGTCAAGAGTGGTGGCCGAGGGGAAGACATAGTACATATTTAACAGTAACAGGGGTGGGAGCACACCTCTTCACACCCCAGCAAGGTTCACTCCTGGCATTATGGTAAATGCAGTTTCAGTCACTTGCTTGCTTCAAGAGTGTTAGAGTGTTTCGCCACAGTTGGCGCAGATAGTGCTGATCTCTAGACACTTGTTTCTGGTTCTTTAACCGTCATCAGTAGAGATTACAGTCTTTCAAATTTGGGGTTTGCTGAGTAGGCTGCCAACATCTTTCTCAGGTCAGGTACCTCTTAAAGGCATGCTCCATTTACCAGGATGCAAAGGGGCGAACTGTGCTGGGACTGTGAGGCAGGGTGCTCCCAACCCCCTCCCAACATATTTAACAGTGCCTGCCCTTAGGCGAAATACAAGGTTCCTCTCCCAATGGCTCATAGGCAGGGTAAGATAGTATGCCAGCGGATGCACGGGTTGTTCATTGGTCATATAGCTAAGGATGAGGGATTTTGTGGATTCCTTTTCAATCCTTTCCGTTCTATATAACAAATAAAGTACACTCCTAAGCTCATTTTTATGCAGAGTCTTGGAGTGCTAGGATTTAAGAAAATAATTCCTTTGTTAACGCTACATAAACTTTGATTCACCCCTGAAAACCATGGGATATCCTTCCCTTTCTCACACCCAATACAATCGCTAACGATCTCTCTTGTTAGAGATGTGGACGGGTTTTTCCAAACAGATAACCAGAAGAGGGTGGGGCAGGCCCTAATAAAATCTTCAATAAAATTTAGATGAAGTTCCCTATGGCAGATATATTGAGATGTGGATATTGGGACCCCTAATAGCTCCCTGCAAAATCTGTTCTCTTCCTGTTGGACACAGGGACTTTTGGCGATGCCCTAGACCTCAGCGTCTTATGTGGCTATTGGTACGCAATGTGATAAAAAATTTAAAAAATAGCTCAAATGGCACCTGTTCTCTTTGAGTGTGGGAGGCTAAGAATCGAGTTGGTGGCCTTTGAGAACTTCCTCCTGGAGTGAACCATGTGCTCAGTCCAGTAGCTGTTCGCAGCAAAGACCACCCCAAGATAAGGAAAAGTGCTTGTGCTCATTAATTTCTGACTACCCACAGATGTAAAACTAAGTTGGCATTTCCTAGGACCACACAACATTAGGAAAGACTTCCTAAAGTTAGTGCTTAAGTCCAAACTGTCCATTTGATTAACACAACCCTGCACTAAAATGCGTAAAAAATTCGGAGTGTGGCTCATAAGGACCGCATCGGCCGCGTAAACTGGTACGGGAAGTGTTTTTCCATTGATTTTGGAGACGTCATGAGTCATTGATTTTATTGTCTTGTGTTAATGTAGATGATAAACAGGAGAGGGCTAGAACACAACCCTGTCCTACCTACCTTAATAGCTTCAGTGACCTCGCCCCGCAACTGATCCTAATCCGGGCCTTAAGGTCTTTATGAAGGTGAGCCAAGAAATGCACCGAGGGCTCATCCAATCCATAGGCCAAGGGGATAGACCAGAGTTCTGACCTATTGACAAGGTCAAAAGCAACGGTCAAATCCATAAAGGCCAAATAGATTGGCGAAGCCCGCGCAATGGTGTATTTGTCCATTATTAAATTAAGATTTAGGCATTGTTCATTGGTGCCAACCTTATTTCGAAAACCCAATTGGCAGGGTTCTAAAATACCGCTTTCCTCGGACCACTCTAATATCTTATTATATAGGACTCTGCCCAAAATTTTTAAGGTATTATCAATTAGGGAGATAGACCTATAACAGTTGGGTTGGGAACGGTCCCCCTTTTCAAAAATCAGGACGATTATGCTCGTGGACCAGGAGCTGGATAGTGCAGCATACATTAAATTATTAAAAACGTGTAAAAGAAGAGGCGCCCACGAGTCTGGTTTGAATTTAATAAGGTTGATGAGTAAGGCCAGGGGCTTTGTTGCCCACACTCTGTCCACGTCAGACAGGGTGATCTGTTTTATAGTTAATGGCCCAGGCGCAAAGTAGTCCACCTCCTGTATGGGGATAGCATAACTCTTTGTGAAGTGTTTTTCCCACTACTCACTCGCAATGGTGCAGCTAATAGGAGCTAATAGCTGCCCCATGGATCGCAAATCCCTCACAGCTGTCCAAAATGTGTTGTCCTTTTTTATGCTTGCGGCTTTGGCTAGTCCTTCCCAGCCGTCTTTTAGAATTCCCCCTTTCTGATTAGAAATCACAATTTTATACCTCTGCCTGATGAAAGGGCTCTGCGCAATTGTCTATGTGCCTCAGAGCACTCGTTATCAAACCATCTGGGACCTTGTTTCACGAGAGAGATAGGTTTTGACAAGAGGGTTTTAATTGATAGGCAGAGTTTTATATAATCATGGACAGGCTCAGGGTATGGGTCTTGGGCTGATAAACATGAATTTATGAGGTGCATATTGGCCTTCACCAATGTCTGAAACAGTTCATTGTTGTTGATAACCCTCGATATCAGTATTAAATTGTCGGTGGAGGGCATTCAAATCTTGGCCCCGCATTCAGAAGTAAACATGGGCCAGGAGGCTAATCTCAACACTGTTTTGATTGGGTTATGGTCCCCTTGACTCATAGCAATACGTTTGCTTCCATTAAATGATCTGCTAGGAGGGGGGAAATTAAGACAAAATCTATAGTGGAAGAACACCCCCTTCTTCTGAACGTTGGCACAGGTTAGTTATTTGTGTGTGATGCGCCCACAATGTCCATGGCATTGGTGAGGTTATGCATACTCAGGAACATTGCCAACTCTGCTCCCCATGCGACAGATAGGGCAGGAATTGTGAAACCCTATGCTATGTGGCGTGTCTATTAATTTTGCATTATAATCCCCACACAAAAGGATGCCAGTGGTTTAAGCTTATTCTTGCTGGCAATCTAGATTAAAAATAACATCAAAAGGTTTAATGAAGTTTCCATTAGGGATGGAGTAAAAATTATTATTATAAAAATTAATCAAATACAAAGAAACTCTCCTTTTAAACAATAAGACTTGGAAATGATGGCTGTTGTTTGGTAGAACCTTGATGCTGCCACCAGCAGCAATGTTAATCCCAATAAATAAACCCCTGAGGGGCGACCAAATTTAGGAGTAGGGGCTACAATATTATAGCAATGAAACCTATTAATATGTAATTCTTGGGTAGCCCAAGTCTCTTGGAACATAACTATGTCCTGTTACGAGTCACCATGCCTCGACTGGAGGCCTGCTACATTCCAGCTCAAAATACTCAAATCTGTATCAGCCTTGGCCTTAGACATGACTTGTTAGTCATCTAACGTGTCGGTAAGAGGGGGGATCCAAAAACCTGAGAATTTTCTGAAGGGTATGGTCGATATTTCGGTAGGGATGGTTGTCAATCCTGTGTATTCAGATCTGCTAAGACCTGAAACCTATTCGGTACAGGGAGGGGGCAGACATATTTGTAGTGAGCCTAAATTGTGGTTTATAAAAATAACCCAGAGGGAGCATCAAATGCTGGGGATTTGGATAAATGTTTAATCACAGAATCTTAATAAGCAGCGAACCATATAGGGCCTGCGAAAGTTGATGTTATGTTATGTTATGTTATAAAGTCTTGTAAAGCGCTCAGCTGCCCCAGCGAAGGGGCGTCCCGGTGCTAAATCCTGTAGAATGAAACAAACAACTGGGTTCAATAAGATAGGCATACAGAAAGAGTTATTTCAAAGGAAATAAATATGTTTTGATGGCTTTCCTAAATTGAAACAGGCCTTCCATTCCCCGGATGTGGGCTGGTAGGGCATTCCATAATTTTCCTGCTAGAAAACGGAAGGAGCGTCCACCAGCTCTGCTTCGATTGAAACAGGGTACTTCGACCAGGTTCTGACCAGCCGAACGTAGAGCCCGCATATGAACATACATGTTTAGCAGAGTACCCAACATTTTGCGGGTAGCCAGTTTTAAGATTTTAAACGAAATGCATAAGGTCTTGTATCCGCTGAGCCACCGGAAGCCAGTGAAGTTTCCGAATGGTAGCAGAGGTAGGGCTAAATCGAGGCAGGCCTACTAATGCCTTGGCAGCCGCATTTTGAATGCGTTGCAATCGGGCAATTTCAGGCTGGTTAGCCCCTAACAGCAATGAACATGCATAGTCCAGTTTGAAGAACACCGTAGACTGGACAATCAGCTGCCTAATGGCAGGGTCAAAGAATTTCAAGACCGGTTTCAAGCTGCGTAGTATGCCGAAACATGTAGCGGCGACCTTTTTCGTTTGAGTGCTGAAGCTTAGGGCTGAGTCTAGCCGGACTCCCAGATTTTTTACTTCTGTCTTAGGTGTAGGAGCTTTCCCCAAGGTAGATGGCCACCAATGATCCCCCCATAGGTGGGTGTTCCTTCCGACCAATAACACCTCTGTCTTAACAGCGTTTAATTGTAGACAGTTAGCTGTCATCCACTCTGCTACAGCGGCCAGACCAGCTTTGAACTTAACATGGTTCATGGTGGTACCTTCCGTGAGTGAAACCACCAGCTGCGTATCGTCAGCATATTAGACGATGTTAAGATCCCACATTTTGGCGACCGCAGCTAGTGGCTGAACATAGAGGTTGAACAAGGTGGGGCTCAATGCCGATGGGAAACATCCTTTACGACACAACTTTTACCACGCAGTGCCTTTACAACGCAGGATTTACAACGCAAGTCATTACAACGAATTGTGCTGGGGGGCGCTCTAGGATAGGTAATAGTTTAATTTACTATCCAACACCTTCCCTACTATCCACGGGGACTGGAGTTGGAATAGTAAATTAAACTATTCACTATCCAGCACCCCACAATGCAAGTCGTTGTAACGACTTGCGTTGTAAATCCTGCGTTGTAAAGGCATGCGTAGTAAAAGCATGCGTTGTAACAACGTACATCCAGTGCCGAGCCCTGAGGAACACCCTGTTCAACAGCATGTGCCCTAGAAAGGAAGTGGGGGGTGGAAACACGGAATGATCTATCGGTCAAAAAAGATCTAAACCAGGCAAGAACCATATCCGTGATCCCTGCCTCTTCAAGCCGGTGGAGCAGGATCTGATGGGAAAACGTGTCAAAGGCGGCACTTAGATCCAATAGGATCAGTGCCTCCGTATGACCGTGATCAAGAGTGGAACGAAGGTGCTCCGTTAGAGCCAGGAGCGCTGTCTCTGTGCTATGACCGGCGCGGAACCCGTGCTGAGTTTCATCCAGAATGTTATTGGCAATCAATACTTTAGTAAGGATTGAATTAACATGAGACTCAGCAATCTTCACAGCCCAGGGTAGCAGGGAAGTAGGCCTGAAATTTTCAGGTTTCAGAGGGTCTAAAGAGGGTTTTTTTAGTATAGGGGAGACCCATGCCTACTTCCATTTAACTGGGACAGTAGCAGCTGAAAAAGAGGCATTAATAAGATTGTGAAGCGGGGCCAGACAACATAGAGAAGAGTCTCTGAATAGGGCAGGCTTGAGGGGATCTGCCGGAGAGCCAGATCTAATATATCTAGTTAGTTTGTCAAACTCCTCTTCAGAAATTTTCGGGAATGACTGACAGTTGGGAGGCAAGACTAGGTCTCGTGACAGGGATGAAGCGAGGTTCATTCGCGGGAGCGAATGCTTGATAAATGCCCTGCATTTTCTCCACAAAGAAGGAGGCCAACACTTCCCATTGGGCAGCGGACGTAGGGATATTTTTTTTGCAGATTTTTTAGTGCTGAGTTCTTTAGGAATCTTAAAGATGACTTTAGCATGATTGGAACTCATTTTTATTTCGGAGGCGTGATACCCCGCCTGAGTCCTACAAATAGCTTTATGATACACTTTAAGTTCATTTAAATAGCAGGCTTTTTTCTCTGAGGAATAGTCTTTCCTCCACTCACGTTCGTATCTTTTACAGGTCTTCTTCAGGCCCGCCAAGGTGTCATTGTACCAAGGGTTGGCGTCCTGAGTGCATCCTTTAGCCCAAGTAGCTGGCATGAGTGTGTCAAGAGCCCAGGTAAGCCATGAGCAAAAGGAATCATAACCTGTCTCCACGTCAGTGAAAGGGCCCAAAGGGTGGGATCCCAAGAGTGTGTGAAAATCCTCTAATCGGAGTTTACGCCAAGGTCTTTTGCGCGTGGCTCTTTGGATTTTACAAGAGGTAGAGGTAGGGATACAAAAAACCATGTCCACTAAGAAGTGGTCCGACCAAGCTATCGGTGTGGGGATAGTACTGCTGGACACCTCTATATTCGTGAAGATCGGATCCAACACATGACCTCCTATATGAGTGAGAATTTTTACTATTTGAAGAAGCTGAAAGGCGGCTAAATCAGCAGTCAAGGTGCGAATAGTTGGATCGTGCTCCAACTCAAAGTGGAGATGAAGATCACCTAGGATGCTGAAGTTAGCTGACCCCACAGAGAACGCTTCTACAATCATGAAAAGAGTGGTGTTAAATCCGCACAAAGGTCCAGGGGCCCTGTATATTAATAGCCCCCCAAAGGTGAAATGAGTATTGATGGTGATGCTAAAGTGTGCGCATTCCCCCCCTTTCATACTAACTTTCTCAAAGAGGCAGGAATAGGTAGATCTCGTGATCCCGGCGATACCGCCTTCTCTGGTAGCTCTATTTACTAGAGAAATCGAATACTCAGGGGGTAATGCTAAGTTTGAAATGGTAGTTAAGTCATCCCTCATCCACGTTTCTGTTAAGAAGAAGATATCAGGGGACTCATCAACTATAAGATCGAATATTTCCGCAAGGTGTTTAGGTAACGACCGTACATTCAGCTGTAACACCTTTAACTGCTGATGCAGAGGAGAGTTAAGGAAGGCGCCTATAGTAATAGGAGTGGGGAGAGTAAGTTGGCCGCACAAACAAGTTAGCGGACCACTCATAGGGTCAAGAGGGGGCAAACACCCTTGATACTTAGGAGGGAGCAGATCAAGCAAGTCCTCTCTAGAATAGAACCCCTTATCCGGCAGGTTTTGACCAGCATTTCCGGCGGGAGGCGCTGGACTGGCGCGGATGGGCGCAGACGGGTTTGCCTTTGGCGCTCCGCCACGCCCGCCTGCTGCACCCGGCCGTTGCACGGACGGAGTCTGGTGGACATTTATGGGGTGAGAGGAGGGTGGGAGGATGCTAACAACTGGTCCGCAACCCTCGCAATCCCCCCAAGATGGCGGCTTACCCCTCTCTAATCCCGCTTCAGCGCCTAATCGGCTGCGTGAGGATCAGGGGTCGGGATGCAGCAGAGATAAGGTGGGTCAGCACCTAGAACATGGTACAAGTTTAAAATGTGCTATGACAGTCCGCAATTTAAAAAACACAACAAGTTACACAGTTTAAAAAACAATCTGTTTTTGAACCTATTATCTCCCGGCTTCCGCCTCAGGAGAGTTTCGAGCACTGTATGCTCGATTGACCAACCCACCCAACTCTATGGACCATAAGGATCTCATTGATGTCGGATGGGTGTAACCTCTTGTACCTTTTTTACCAATCCACAGTCTTATTGCGTAGGTCAACCCAAGACGCCCTCTGGTTCCCTATAAGAGTGGGAACACTGGCCAAAACTAATACATAAGGACAAGTGGCTGGGGGTAAGCTCAAAACATCAGTGTTAGGTCTAGGGCAGTTACTCCTTGAGCTATCTTTTGTGCTCCTGCTCGGATCGCTTGATATGGTACCAGAATTTAAGAGTTCAGAGTGACTTCTACGTGGACCCAAAATCTTTATGTTAGGCTCCTGGGATGCATCCTTTATTTGTTCCCCTGCTCGGGTCTAGGTTTCATCACAAGGGGTTCTTTTGATTTGCGGCATGTTATTCAAAAATTAGCAGCTAGGGACTCTTTGTGCTGGGTGGGGCTTGGAATTCGTAAATTGGTTCTTAAATTAGCATCTACAGGCATTAGCGAGCCATCCCCCCGAATGGCATCAGGATGAGAAATTGCTTTACTACCACTTACATTTTCCACAGTAATGTCCACACGTTGTAACTTTTCCCAAAGAACAGTAAAATTCCTGTTCATCAGTTCTTTGATATGAGCTAATGCAGTTTCCAGAGCAGTCTCCACGGCAGTGGCAAGAACAGCATCCCCAATGGTATCATGCCTTGGTAAGGGAAAAACGACATCAGTCCGTGTACTAACAGAATTAGTTAGTGTTGTTACATGATTAGCGGATCGGGGACCCTTTATGCCTCTAGTTTTCAGGATGCCAAAACCCTGCTTTCGTTTAACTGGTGGTGCTCTCATCTTGTTCCCATCTCGGGGTTTAGCGACCCATGCTCTGGTGAATATACTAGACCTGTTAGATGTGGCCATGGAGGGTACATCCAAAGTAGACAAGCGGGAGTTGGGGGACAAATTGTGGGGCGTGAAAGACAAGTACATTTGTGGGGTGACACCCGGATTGAGGATACCTAGTGACAGGTGACTCTGTAATGTAGAAGGGTCTAAGGAGAGTCTTTGCTCTGTCATTTCAATCTTGTGGGTCAGCAATGATTCCGCCCTAACAATGAATGCATCTAAGTCCCTGCACTCCTTTGTGCTTCTTCATGGTGGGTCCGCAAATCATATACAGTCGATGGCCCAGATACAATAATACAATGCAACGCTAATACTGATATCAAGGGTGGGAATGTGCAAAACAATACCTGAAGGCTGGTAGGTGTGGTCATGTGCATGTAACCAGATGTCAAAGGGGGGGTCCAGCCCAGCCTCTTCCGGGCTCAGGGCCCAGGTGCGGCATGGGCATGCCCATGCGCATCCCGCGCTGGGGAGCCCTGGCCGCAATGTAAGCGCCTCCGGGCACGGGTGATGGTGTGGGCAGCTCGCATTGCAGTGTAGGGCATGTAGTCCCTCTCCCCCACTGTAAATGGTAACCGGTAGGCAGGAAGTGATCCGTGGCAGTTAGATTAGATTGAGCTCCAGCGCTGCAGGAGCTCTGGCTGCAATTTAAGCACCTCCGGGCATGGGTGATGGTGTGGGTGGCTCGTGTTACAGTGTGGGGGAAGTAGTCCCTCTCCCCCATTGTAAATGGTAACCGTTAGGCAGACAGTGATCGGTGGCAGTTAGCTTAGATTGAGTTCCCGCGCTGCAGGAGCTCTGGCTGCAATTTAAGCACTTCCGGGCATGGGTGATGGTGTGGGCAGCTCGCGTTGCAGCATGGGGGATGCAATCCCTCTCCCCCGCTGTAAATGGTAACCGGTAGGCAGGCAGTGATTGGTGACAATTAGATTAGATTGAGCTCCCGAGTTCATTTGGGGAACAAAGTGTTTGTTTAGCGCTCTGACTGTCGCTTTGAAATCCGCATTGTCCCCATGTCTGGCAGTGTTTCAAAAAGTATGTACATTTCAGCTGCTCCAAATTGCATGAGAAGAGAGCTTTTTAATGCACCATCAGTTTTGCTGGTGCTGCAACCGTAGTGGTTCAGGTGCCCCAACCTACGTGCTGCTTTGGCGGGATCGGCCAGTTCTCTGAACAGTGGGAGTCGCGTCAATGAGGCATGGGAGTATTGGCTCAGGTTTGGCCATGCAAGATCCTGCTGCTGTTCTTGATTGCGCATGTTGGCAGGCAATGGCAATCCCCTCCCCCTCATGCAGACTCTAGTCTGGTGGCAGTGGGCGGTAGGCACAGGATAACAATGATCTGTGTCTTGGCGTAGTTGCGCCCAGCTTATTGTCCTTGTGCGGTCGTAAGATGCATGTACACTAGGGGCTGCTCACGTCCCCCCTTGCCATGTAGTTTGTCCCTTTTTTGAGGATTGCAGGCAGTGACCTCCACATGCTTTTTCTGTAGCACCACACTTCCGGCAGACAGAGGCCCATCTCCAGGCTTAATAGTTGGGAACTTACAGTTTTGTGAGGTTCTGCAGGCGGTTGAGGCTTGGGGCAGAGCACCTAGGCATGCTTTCTGGTGGCTGCTGCCACTGCAGGCGCTTGTTTCGGCATCAGAGATACCAGCAGGAGCACTGGCTCAGGCTTTACCCACCAGAGCTGCTGCGTGTGTTGTATGCTGCGAAACTTGGGCCATGTTGTGCAGAGCAGATCTGGCAACTCGTGGCCATCACAGTCAGGGTGCAGCCCACCTGACTGAAAAGGAACTCAGCTGGGACTCAGCTGGTGCCACCAGGGAAGGTAGGGCAGGCAAGTGATGTGTTGCTGGAGGCCCACAGTAGCGATGAGGCAAATGTGACCCAAATGCGTAAGTGGCTGGTGGCTGAGCGCAATACCGGGTGCAAGCCCGCTTCTCGGTCTAACAACCAGGATGGTGGCCAAGAATGGGAGAAGAAATCTGACAGTGTCTCCGGCAGTGGTGGGGTGTGCAGGTCCCAACCACCACCCATCGCCAGTGTAGCAGATGAGCTAGGCTGTTGTGGGAGGCCTAGCCTGTCACAGCCCAGAGCTGCACAAAAGAAATGTGCACCCAGTAGTAAGGTGTCAACAAAGTCCTCGATCGACCCTTCGCACCTTTATTTAACTCCTCAGACTATGCCCAGCCCAGGGACTGAGGTGACGGGTGTAACTTGGGGTAGAGACTGGGTGGCTCTATACAATATGTAATGTATGTAAAACATATTTGTGTAATCCCTATTTGATGTAGAGGATCGTATGAATCGCCAACCAAACTTTCACATACTGTACAGCTCTCTGCTTCTTCATAGCTAGATTGAGCTATATATACATAGCCCATGATGTGAAATGGGCATCACATGTGGTTAGTGGTGTTCTAATGCTGAGGAGTTCATTCCTTACGATGGCTTGCTGAAGGGATGACTCATTATCATAAATTTTCTTTACACATGAACATACAATCGTCACCTCAGTACAGGTGGAATTCCAATGACTTAACGCACCATCCAGATCCAAGTTCATGCAAACATAAATTGGCGGCAGGAGGAAAATTCGTTAAATGCAGTGGATTAAATATAAGTTGTTTCCATGCACATTTTCTTCAATTTACATGCAGAAAGGCTGCACTATCTGTGCTGTATCACTGCTGTGTTTCTCCTAGGACAGGAGGGAACAAAGCCCACTGGTGCGTTTCCTCACCTTTGTCCCACAAAACTTGCATTTTCAGCAGGTATATATGAGGCTCTTTAGGCTCCCTCTCTATTCAGTGAGAGGTATCATGATTGATCTTATGTTATTATATGACACCTGATACCCATCTGTTTATACTCGTTTTTTCAGATTTTATTACTGGGATTTTGTATTGGATGCTCTGGTATTCATTACTGTCTGCCCTGATGATTACCATCAAATTTTAACGTGGTTGAAACACCGTCGACTACTTCATGTGGCCTCGATTAAAGAGGATGCAGTTTTTGCTATGTTTTGTTTTTGTCTTGCACAAACTACATATATGTAACATTCCTCAGCCACTCGTTTTGTTTACACAGTGTATTGTCTCTATGGTTGTTTGTGTAACTTATTGAGCGCCATTGATGATGTATTGTTATAATTATCGCCTTAATAAAAAATGTTTTACACTTTTGTGAATCTATGTAGGGGTATCACTTGTTAGAAAATATTATTTGTAATTTTTAAAAAATTATTTTTCAATTCAATTCAATTTATTGTGTTTTGATAAGGAACTCCGACGGAGGTCCACAAAAGTACACTAATTAAATAAAAGGGATTACTTTATATACAGTACAACATTCTTCAAAAGTACTACAAAAGATTAAAAAAGATAAGAGGACATACTATATATACGGGAAACAACATTTACAACGCAGTCATTACATCACACTACTTTCACATAGTAGTTATTACATCGCAACATCCTTCATAACGTATGCCATTACAACACAGCCATTACATTGCATGTCACTACAACGCATGTCATTACAATGCGCATTACATCACCATTCATTATGACACGTACCATTACAACGCATAGTACCCTTACACTATCCAACATTTACCCTACTGTTGCACTCACTGGAGTTATAATAGTAATTTTTACCCCTACACTATCCAACACTTACCCTATTGTTGCACTCACTGGAGTTAGAATAGTAATTTTTACCCCTACACAATCCAACACTTACACTACTGTTGCACTCACTGGAGTTAGCATAGTAATTATTACCCCTATACTATCCAATGCAATGTAATGGTATGCATTGTAATGGTATGCGTTGTAAAGGTATAATGCGATGTAATGGAATGTGTTGTAAAGGTTGTTTCTGAAAATGCGAAGTAATGGCATGCTATGTAAAAGAATGTGTTGTAAAGGATGTTGCAATGTAAAAACTGCATTGTAAAGGTATGCACTGTAAATGTATGCGTTGTAACATCATACATTCCTAAT
The DNA here is from genome assembly GCF_964261635.1 of Lissotriton helveticus. Taxonomy (NCBI): domain Eukaryota; kingdom Metazoa; phylum Chordata; class Amphibia; order Caudata; family Salamandridae; genus Lissotriton; species Lissotriton helveticus. The sequence goes on along the minus strand of NC_136063.1, from coordinate 1,483,320,459 downwards.
AAATAACCAGGAATGTTATAAATAATTTATATATCCTATGGCAAACCATTTCATTTGGCGGGAACAAAACAAATGCACGGGCCTCCTTAGCAGAATGGATATTACATTTGATAAATGATGCTCTTAGAAACATAAGCCTGCCCCTTTGTAATGTCGGGCTCACAAATAGCACGTGATTAAGATCCTGAATTTGTAAAGAGCACATTTCGCAAATTCTCTCCTCTCTTGGTATTTTGTCCCATATACCTGTAACTACACTTAAAGGCAACAAGTTAGTTCTCAATAGAAGTATCAGCCTTCTGATCCAGTGAGGAAGGTTCCAGGTTAAATAAAGTTGTGATTTATTCCCCAAAGCACTCCCACAGACCACCTCATCACAAAGCTTGGACTGACTTGAAGCAATATCTCAAACCGTGCTAATAGAAGTTACAGACTTTTTTAGAAACAACTTCAGTGCAGACTTTGACATAGGGAAATCAACATTTAAGCTAAGCCCGAATTAATCATTTGCATGTGCAAAGGACCTGAACATTTTTGATTGTTCTTTCAATTTATCAAACATTTCCATTCTCAAAGCAGCCCTAAGAGTGCCCTCGTCCCGCCAACAGAGGGAGTTACCCCAGTTCAGGATCGTTGCCACAGATAAAATATATGAAGAGACTAGACCAAATTCCAAACGTAGTACAAGTGAAGCAGCCATAGAATTTAAGTTACAGATTTGGTGTAGGATTCGGCCTTAATCCTTATCAAAAGAGAACCAGTGATTCATATCCAGTACTTCAACAGCATATGTTAATGAAGGGGGAATTTGAACCTTAAATACTGATAGAACATGTCTGAAGCGGAGTCTCTCACAAATTATATAAAATCTGTTCAAAGCTCCAGCCTGGGAGACAGCCATACTAACACAAAGTTTAATATGCGCTATATCTTGTCCAGTTTTTCAAAATACCTTACCCAACTTTAGATACAAATCAACTAGTTCCAGTTCTTCAAACCCCAAAATCCACCTATACCCTCTCTTTAATCTAAGCCCTTTCTTGCGGAAGACCAAGATTTTGCTTTTGGCAATATTAATTTTCAATAAATGGTCTTCTGCATATTTAGTTAAAGCATCCAAACAATGTTGCAAACCAATGGGTTAGATCAAAGATTGCCACGTCGTCCGCATATAATAAAGAACCAATGGACATTGTACCAATTCTGAGGGCATCCCCCCTCACTGAGTTCAAAGTGCCGGGGAGATCAGATACGTACAATGAAAACAAAAGAGGGGCCAGCAGGCAACCCTGCTTAAGCCCATTATATGTTTTGATCTTACATAATAACCCCAGCAAACCTCCCATTAGAAGGTGGCACGAGGTGTCTGTATGTAATTCTACGATGAGACCCAAAAGATGGTGCGGTATACCTAGATGGGAGAGCTTTCCCCACAGCGTTTGGCGATCCACTTTGGCAAACGCAATGGAGAAATCGATAAATGCTGTATAAACTGGCATACATTGTGTAAAAAAATATTTCTCTACAATGGTCTGGACAACCGCAATATTGTCCAGGGTACCATGGTTCTTTCTAAAACCAGCTTGTTCTGGTGGTAAAATATTCTGATTATGGACACATTGCTGCAGATGACATAATAAACTTTTTGCAAATAATTTGCCCGAGGCATCCAACAGTGCAATCTTACTAAGCTAGTATGTAAAGTTTTTCGGCCCTTTTTTACAGAGGGGCTATAATACTCCCCTTCCAATAAGGGGGAATATTGCTCGTTTCAAAACAGAAACTAAACAATGGCACTAAGAGGGCTATACATGCCGTTGGCTCCTTTTTAATTAACACAATCGGAATTCCATCCAGCCCTTGCGTGCCGGAGGTTCTGGCGTTCTTTATAAAACCCACTACTTCATCCCCTGATGGGGGACCGTATTCAAGAGAAGAAGACTTCTCTACAACAAACATCACAGAAACTACTGGGCTATAGTTTTTATATAATGATGAAATATTATCCACCTATTCCTTTTCTGGGATCGGTATAGGTTGAGCCCTCTTTCTTGAATCACAGTATTTCACGATCAAATGCCAGTAATTTCTTGAGTCTTTCAAATGCCAGTACTTTCTTGAGTCTTTAGCCATTTTGGCTTCCCTCAACCCGATCCCCTTAGCGTCAAACTTCCTTCTCTTTTTGCTAAGTTTGCAGCGACTTCTTACTCGCTTAAGGTGGTTAATTAACTGCTGTTGACCAATAGAAAATTGTAAAGGTTGTTTTCGAACTAGTCGGTTAATTTCTTGATTTAGTGTTTTCAACGAAGATTTATCCTGTTCAGGCAAATGGGGACCAACGGATTTGGAGCTTAACTTACATATCTCTTCCATTTGAGCCTCAAAGAGCTGTATAATATTAGCATAAGCATAGCCCTGCTGTTCTACATAAGCCTTCTTCACTATTGAACCTCCTTCTGCAATATTTTTCAGCGTCCAAAATGAACCCCGGATCCAGTACAGATAGTTCAAAAGCCAATGTCATGCCTACTACACTATGGTCACTCCAAACCGACGGAAGGGCAAATATATTTTCACAGGCCCCAAGCAATTGATAAGAGACAACCACGTAGTCTAAAAGGCTCTTTGTATGATGGGAGTCAAAGGTAAATTGTGCTATTTTATCAACAGGCACCCTCCCATTTAAAATAAACAAATCTGTACTTCCACTACTATTAAGCAGAGAGAACACCCATTTTTCCGGCAGTAAAGATTCTGGGATGTGCCAAATTTCCTCTTTATCTGTGTTGGCATAGAGCTCCATAGCGGAGTTGGAGATTTTAGCATTTAGATCCCCAACTAATACCCCTAAGAGGCATTCTTCCATGGTAGCTATCTCATGTATATATAAGAAGAGTGAACGCAACAAATGATCAAAGTTTCTCCCAGGAGGGATATATAAATTTGCCACAAGGAAAATTGGAAACCTGCCAGAATCTCCCAAACATGCCAACTTAAGGCATATAAAAAGATTTGACGTATGGAGAAAAACCTTCTGATTCCAGTTAATCGAATTCTTAAGCAGAATGGAGACCGCCCCCCACTAGCGTGTCCCCTTTCAGAGTGCTTAGCATACCAGGAAAAAACAAAATAGCCATCACAATCAAACTCTTTGCAAGACCAAGTTTCTTGTAAACATATAATTAAAGGGTTCATAGATTTCAGAAAGTTCAATTTCGTTCCGTTATGACCCAACCCGGCCATATTCCAATCGATCAATCAATCAATCAATCAATCAGGAAATGTGGAGAGCGCATTACTCACCAGTGAGGGTCTCAAGGTGCTGGGGGGCTGCTGCTACTGCTCGAATAGCCAGGTGTGAGTAGTCTCCTAAAGGTTAGTAGGTCTTGGGTCTGCCGTAGGTGGATGGGGAGGGTGTTCCAGGTCTTGGCGGCGAGGTAGGAGAACGATCTGCCGCCGGAGGTTGCTCTTTGGATGTGAAGGAAGGTAGCTAGGGCACGGTCGGTGGAGCAGAGCTGGCGGTTTGGGGTGTAGAAGGTGAGTCGTCTGTTGAGGTATGCTGGTCCAGTGTCGTGGAGTGTCTTGTGTGCGTGGGTGAGGAGCTTGAAAGTGATCCTCTTGTTGATGGGCAGCCAGTGCAGGTCTTTCTGGTGGGGTGTGATGTGGCTGTGTCGGGGGATGTCGAGGATCCATCGGGCAGAGGCGTTCTGTATGCGTTGTAGTCGTTTCAGCAGTTTGGCTGGGGCTCCCACGTAAAGGGTGTTTCCGTAGTCCAGCCTGCTGCTGATGAGGACCTGGGAGACCATTCTTCTTGTGTCGGTGGGGATCCACCTGTAGATCTCGCGGAGCATGCAGAAGGTATTGAAGCAGGAAGATGACATAGCGTTGACTTGCATGGTCAAGGAGAGTGTTAAGTCGAGGAAGAACCCCAGGTTGCGTGCGTGGTCAGTTGGTGTCGGTGCTGCTCCCAGGGTGGTCAGCCACCAGGAGTTGTCCCAGGCTGAGGGGGTGGAGCCGAGTATGAGGACCTCCGTCTTGTCCGAGTTCAGCTTCAGACGGATGTTCTTCATCCATTCGGCGAAGGCTTTCATTCCTTCGTGGAGGTTGGTTTTGGCGGTGAGTGGGTCCTTGGTGAGGGAGAGGATCAGCTGTATTTCGTCGGCATAGGAGATGATGTTGAGGTCGTGTAGGCTGGCGACGTGGGGGAGCGGGGCCATGTAGATGTTGAACAATGTCGGGCTAAGGGATGATCCTTGGGGTACGCCGCAGATGATCTTGGAGGCTTCGGATCGGAAACGGGTGAGGACGCTCTGGGTTCTGCCAGAGAGGAAGGAGGTGGTCCAGTCCAGTGCTTTGTCTCGGATTCCTGCGTCATGGAGGCGTGTGCCTGGGTGCGGTGGCAGACCATGTCGAAGGTGGCTGATAGGTCCAGGAGGATGAGGCCCGTGGTCTCGCCCTTGTCCAGCAGGGCCCTGATGTCATCGGTGGCGGCGATGAGGGCCGCTTCGGTGCTGTAGTTGCGGCGGAACCCAGACTGGGATGGGTCCAAGATGTTCTCTTCGAGATAGCGGGTATGCTGTCTGTTGATGGTTTTCTTATGACCTTCACCAGGAACGGAAGCAGGGAGATGGGCAGGAAGTTTTTGAGGTCCCTCGGGTCTGCCTTGGGTTTCTTGAGCAAGGCGTTGATCCCAGCGTGCTTCCAGCTCTCGGGGAAGGTCACGGTCTTGAAGGAGATGTTGATGGCTTTGCGAAGATGGGGTGCGATGGTGGCACTGGCTTTGTTGAAGATGTGGTGTGGGCACGGGTCTGACGGGGAGCCGGAGTGGATGGTGTTCATGATTTTGATGGTGTCATCGTCGTTGATGTTAGTCCAGGTGATTAGGGGGTCGCTGTGGGAGGTGGCCATGGGGCTTGAGGTGTTATTGGCTGTCATGGTGGTCTGGTTGTTGAAGCTGTTGTCTATGTCTGCGATATTGCGATGGAAGAAGGAGGCAAGGGAGTTGCACAGGTCTTGCGATGTTGGGATGTTGTTGGTATTGGAGCTGGGGTTGGAGAGTTCCTTCCCAATGTTGAAGAGTTCTTTGCTGTAGTGTGCATTGTTGTCGAGACGGTCCTTGAAGGAGGTCTTTTTGGCGGACCTGATGAGGTGATGGTGTCGGTGCATGGAGTTCTTGTGGGCTGCGTGGTTCTCTGGTGTCTGTATGTGGTGCCATTTCTTCTCTAGTTTTCGGCAGGGTAGTTTGGAGGACTGGAGGTCTGCGGAGAACCAGCTGGCACTCTTGTGGGGGTGTATGTTGGAGGGTTTCTTGATTGTGGCAAGGGTGTTAGCGCAGTCGTTGATCCAATGCCTGAGGTTGCTGGCGGGGGCGTTGGGGTTGGTGGGGTCTGTGAGTGTGCTTCGGCGAGGGCGGTATTTAGCTGGTCTTTGGTGATTTTGTTTCAGCTGCGGCGGGGGATCTTTTGGGTGCGGTGGTGCGTGGTGGGTTTCCAGAAGGTGAATTGAATACAGAGATGGTCAGTCCAGTGGAATTCGGTGGTGTGGCTGAAGGAGATGTGGGAGCTTGCGGAGAAGATGGGGCCAATCGTGTGGCCATCGGAGTGGGTGGGCATTGTGACAATCTGTCTGAGTCCGAGGTTGGCAAGGTTGGTGAGGTTGTCGATCAGGGAGGTAGAGTTGGTGTTGTTGTTGTTCTCGAGGTGGAAGTTCAGGTCTCCGAGGAGGATGTAGTCCATGGAGGCAAGGGCGTGCATGCTGACGAAGTCGGCGATGGGGTTGCTGAACTGAGGCTGGGGTCCAGGGGGCAGGTAGATCAGAGTTCCTCAGAGGGTGGTGTTGGGATCAGAGTGGATCTGGAAGTGCAGGTATTCGGCGGTGCTGAGGGTGTCATCAGAGTTGGTCGAGACTTTAAGGGTGGACTTGTGGATGCTGGTGATTCCCCCTCCTACTCCGTTGGTGCAGTCTCTGCGGGTGATCTTGTAGCCGTCCGGGATGGCTATGACAATGTCGGGTGCCGAGGAGTCTTTCATCTAGGTCTCTGTCAGGAAGGCAATGTCTGGGGAGGAAGTGTCGAGCAGGTCCCAGAATTTGATGGCGTTTCTGCGTGCAGAGCGCATGTTCAGGAGTATGCATCTGAGGTGGTTGCGTCTTGACCTGGTGGGTTGATTGGCGGGTTGGATGCTGGTGAAGCTGCAGTTCTGGCAGGAGAAGGGTCCATGTGTGCGCTTCGGGGCAGCCCGGAAGCAGGTGTGTGATCATCCGGCGTTGAGTGCATGGAGGGTGCTGGAATCGTAGTGGAGATGGGCGCTGTGGGATTTGTGGGGGCCAGGGGTTTTGGTGCTGGGTGCGGTCCAGACGCAGATGGGGTGCAGACGGGCTTGTCTTAGGTGCACATTTGGTGTGCCAGTGGCGCGCCCACTGTGCGCGGCCGCGCAGCGGCCTCCATATAAGGGGAGGTGGGAGGGAAGAGCAGCTGGGAGGTGGAAGGTGGGACCAGGGCGGCGAATGGGCGAGCAGGGGGGGCGCCGCAGGGATGCAGTGGCGGGAAAAAATGGCAGAGGGAACAGAAGGTAAAGCAGGGCACAGAATAAACAGGAGGGAGAAAAGGAGATTAAAGCAATAACAAATGACAAAACAGCCACAAACACTACAAATACAAATGCAGAGAGCAAACCTAAGGCCTACCACTGGTCACCAGGGATGAGGTGCAGGTGGTAGCCTGCGGGTGGGGGGCCTCGAACTGGCATCAGGCAGCAGCAGCGAGCTGGGGGGACGGTCACAACAGGTGGTGCTGTTGCGGCGGCATGGGGATCAACCTGCCTGGGAGAAAAGTAACCTCCCCAAGCTACCTCAAAGGAGCGCACTTTTCTGCTGCTGGACAAGTATTATTCAGAGCTCTTGCAACCCAGCTCCACTGGGCTGATTCATCTTGATATCTGGGGCCTGGGAAATAACTTCCGCATATGACACCAGATTAATTGCACAACCCCTTTTATCCAAGGAGACCACAATATTTTTAGCACTGCTCAATGAGTTCTCAAAATTGGAGCCCATCGCCTCTGGTGCTACAGAGTTGCCGGCCTTGGCAGTGGAAGGGCGAGATTTTGATCGATACCTTAGCACTATTGATCCAAACCTCGATCTGGTCGACTGAACCTTTGTTGCCTGTCTTTGAGGAAGAAAGTGCCTCTCTCCCAAGCTAGTTCACCCAATAAAGGACCCCACTCCAAAAGATCACAGACAACTTCTAGCTTTCAAAAGTTTATTGTAAAGATATGATAAGCTGCAAATACAGGCATCTCAGAATGAGATTCACGAGATACACAGGTCCAACTACATACATGTGCTCTCTGAAAGCCCTCAGACGAGCAACGGAAATTACTAACACAAGTTCTAAGAATAATAAAGCTATCAGCATTGACGCATATCTCTCCTTCATTTAAGTTGGAGGAAAACACACAGGTTAGGCTGTCCCTACCCTGCTCTAGATGGTATCCCTACTTAACCAAATCCCAACCTAACAAAGGTGTCAGCAGTGAATGACCCCCAAGGGAAGTCACTCACTCTAAGTCTCTTGATGAAAACCTATAGTTCTCCAGTCATGACCCCTCTCTGCCTATCCATCCGCTCTCTAAAGGGTCCTCAGGAATCTGCTCTAACTCCACCCAGGGGTGCTGTCCCTAATACAAAACAGTCAACAACATTTGAGACGCCCCTCATGAGACGCCCCTCACGTGGTGTAGCTTCTGGCTTTTTCCATGCTGCTTTGTATTGGGCCTCATACGTTGGAGTTGACCTTGCTTCTCAGACTCTTCTCCGGCCCGCTGATACCCCTTAAACATTCCAGAACCCTCCTCCATGTCTGGGCCGTCTACTGAACAGACCTCTATTCATTCATTTATAATTGGATCCCCCCTTTTCCCTTGCAGACAGACATCTGCAGCCAAGAACCCAACTCTCATAGACTTCCAAAAAGGTTTCGCAACATTTCTCGGCCCAGACATGTACGTGTAAATCAATGTTAAAACATTTCAGGCCTACAATATTTCTCATAATGATTATAGCATTCAACTTCTTCATTAATTAAAGCATGTTAATACTCTTATTCTATTATTCAGTAAACACATCTATAAATCATGGCCCATAAATGCAATGGCCAAAACATTATTTCAATCTATGTCGTGAAAAGAAACACCTTCCCCTTCCCTTCTAGCTCTGGCCCTGAGGCCTACCACATTCTGCGTTTAACCACATGCCATCTTACATTTTAGCAGCTTACACGACATGAATTCAGGAATAATCACATCTAATAAAATCATATAGTGTCACACATTTCTGTATTAGTTCCACTTCTACTTAAATCTCTACATTAGCTATACATTCAGAATATAATTGCAGATACTACTAGCACTCATGGCATTTCTCCTCATGATTTGTGCTTACTACAGGTAAGTGTGATGTACTCATACATTTAGGTCAGTTGCGCTCTCTCAGTTCCCCCCTTTGATGACCTCTCGGGGTCATCACTAACATTTAAACTGCAGTTATTGCTGGCATAACTTGTCTCTGCGCTTCCAGAGCCCTCAGACTCCTGTACTGATTATCTTGTATGGCAGCCAATCTCTGCAGCTGCTCTCTTTGGGCCCTTTCTGACCTTCTTGCTCTGTACCATTTGAATACCCTCACCAATCCCCACAATATAATCCCACAGATAAATATTATGATGATAGGTTTTAGTATATACCACACAAAGCTTTTGCCTAAGGTGGAGATCCACCCTCCAACTTCACTCATTCCGTGGCCCACCTTTTCCCAGACATTTTCTCTACTCAAGTCTTCGATCTCCTTGTGAATATCAGTTATGTTCCTAATAACTTTCTCAAGGGGCTTCGAATTGTCTGGAATGTAAGTGCAACATTCCTGGACCTTCAAAGCCTTACAGACTCCGCCCTCTTTTGCTAGTAGGACATCTAACGCAAGACGGTTCTGAAGAACCATAGCCCTTATCGATTGCATCTCTCCTTCTACCAGCATTAAGGACTGAGCAGTGCTGGCAGACAACCTGTCGACAACTGTTGCCAGTCGTCTAATTTTAACATCATTAAGGATTACTCCTAAAAGAGGGAACATAGCTCCAAAGACATCTCCAACCATTTCTGCATCTCCTATATCTCTCCTTCCCCTCGATGATGTCTTGCCCTCGATGATCACTAAGTCTTGTGCATGATATATTTTGGGGAAGACAATTGCTAGGTAACATGATCCATACCAGTTGTCAGGTAGTCTCACGTAGGCATTTCTTCCACATACAAAATACACATTTGGAATCACTTGCATTCCCTTCAGGAAATCCTTAGTATAGTACTCTATATTGAAAGCATGTTCACAGTCGACTTCTCCCACGTATACATTTTCATAATACGTTTTGGCTCGGTGAAGACATAGCTTTCCTCTCTGCGTCTTATCTAAAGCTATTGGACCACTACTACCCTTTCTCTTGTGTGCCTTCTCTTCCTCGGTCCAATCTGTTTTCCATTGTCCTGATTTTTTTCAAAATCTTTTGTCTCCTGTAACGATCATCCACCTGCCCTATGAACTTCTTCTCGACTTCTGACACCTTGCATGTCAGGTTATTTCTACGGGCATGTGAAGTATCTAAGGTAATCCAAGGAATGAAGAACTTAGCCAGTCTGTCTTCACTCTTCCAGTAGTCCCATTTGTTCATCTGCTTATAATTTGGGACTTCCGGCAACACTGAATCATAGTTGGAGAAATAGTATTCAAAACTATCTCTCTCATAAAATATACTAAGCAATAAGCTACATGTAATGCCATATGTCAGCGGGAGGTGATGATATCTAATGCCTTCATCTACAGACGCCGGCAACTGCATGCAGACGTAACAGTCCTTAACCTCCATGGCATCCACGTATTCATATAAGAGTTTAGCATAAGCATTTGACCTAAAGTCTCCTTGGGACTCATCTACGTGTAACCTGCGGGCTTCTGCAGCTAATAACGCTTTCTCTTGAATGTTTTCCCTTTTCTCACCAGCAACAGTAGGTGTAAGCGTTTCTACAGACTTCACATCAGTTACCTTCGCCTCTTCCTCATGTCCCTGTACATAAGAAATTGTTACCACTAAAGCTATTAATATTATCACTCCTACTATTAGTGTACCTATTATACATTTAGCTCTGCGGTTCTGGGTGCCGGCTTCCATTTCGTCAGACAATATGGCTCTCTCTTATCTTGGCAAAAAGTTCTTTTCTTCTCGTTCCTTTACAGTCTCTTTTTTAATCCTTTTGTCTTTAGAATCCACACAACTGGAAGCTGACAACCTTTTTCGCAAAAGTCCTTTAACAGTTCAATAAAGACAACCCTAGCCCTTCTCCATCAACTCAAGGGAAGTTCCCTAATATTCTCTGCTTCCTGGGCGCTAGGTAATCTTCTTTTTCTGCTTGCTTTATTTACAAAGTCCTTTAACAGTCTACTATCAGGTTTGTGCCTGCAGCTTCGATAGCAAAGTTCAGTATTTCCAAACGAAGATTGTGCTCTTCATGGGCTGTTATCGTTGTACCAAAGTCGGGGAATTGCAATTCTGAAAGAAACATATGTTTTAACTTGCTGAGGCGGGGAGGTCTGGGGAGCATGAATGTTAGTGACCCTTCTTGTTCGACTCCGGGTACCAACAGTCGTATTTCCACAGTGACGATGGGCTCAGAACTGGACACCACCACCGCTCGAATCCTCCCTGTCTCCTGTTTCAAAGACATTTGTCGCCAGATATGTCCACTCAGGTGTGGAGTATCTTCTGTTAGGCACACGCACTCTTCTTGACCTTCTTCGGTCCGGTGCTTCAGCGCCCTGAGCACCTTCTTCCGGGTCTGAGTCTTCTGATATCGGAGGAAGGGTTACCTCTGGAGTTGACCTCAGGCTAGAGCTCCTTCTTTGCGGCCAATTAGCTTCTCCACGTGCCCTTCTACTCCTTCTCCTTCTTGTCTGTTCTCGCTCTCTGTCAGACCTGTCAGTGTCTGACTCGTACTCCCAGCTACTTTCTCCTTCTGTAGCGTCGTCTGTTTCGCTGTTGTACTGACCGTCCTCAGCTTGGTCAGACTCGTTCCCTGCTTCCGCTGGCACCTCTTCAGCTTGGCTAGCCCCCTCTATGGCTTCTCGGTCCTCTGCTGGACGTCTATCCGAGAGAGGAGCTGTTTCTTCCCGAGGTGCTGGAACCCTTCGCGTATGTGACGCGTGGATCCAATTGGGCAGGCCTCCCACCTTCACAGCCGTATTCGCAATCAAGATGATCTGGAAGGGCCCACGCCAACGAACATCCAAGCAGCTTCTTCTCACATGTTTTTTCACCAGGACCCAGTCCCCAGGATACAGGTCATGGCACGGGCCCTGGCACGATGGAACCTCGGCAGCCTGCACCTGAAGGGACACAGAACGAATGGCGTCAGACAGCCCCTTACAATAGTCCAGGATCATATCATCTGTGATATTTAACAGTGCAGTAGTTGGGACAGATGGCAGCCTCATTGCTCTCCCCATTAACACCTCATGTGGTGACAACCCCGTTCTTCTGTCTGGGGTACTACGAAGGCTCATGAGGACCAATGGCAGGGCGTCAGGCCAACTCAGGGTCGTTGAGGAGCACACTTTGGCAATTCGGGCTTTGATCGTGCCATTGATCTGCTCCACAATTCCTGAGGCTTCTGGTCGGTAACTACAATGCAACTTCTGATCGATATTCAGAGCTGCACAAATCATCTTCACAAGCTCGCTGTTGAAATGCGTTCCCCTATCTGATTCCAAAGAGGCCGGCACCCCGAAGCGCGGAATGAGTTCCCTAAGCAGTAACTTAGCCACTGTGAGGGTGTCGCACCTACGTGTAGGGTATGCCTCAACCCATCTGGAGAACACACAAACAACCACCAGGACATAGCGGAGGCGGTTGCATCTCGGCATTTCAATGAAATCTATCTGCATTCGATTGAATGGACCTCCAGACCTTCCTATGTGACTCAGTGCAACTGGTGTTCTTTTCCCTACGTTCAGCTGCTGACAGGTCACACAACGCTGGCACACTGCTTCTGCTGCTATTCTAAACTTAGGATTGTACCAAGTCTGTCTAAACACTCTCAGCATAGCGTCTCTCCCTAAGTGTACGGGACCATGTATGTGTCTGGCCATTGGGCTCACCATCTCATTGGGCAACACTGCTCTGCCATCTGCTGAGACCCAAAAATGGGACTCACCCATTACACATCCTGCCTTTTCCCATGTTTCTTTTTCAAAATCAGGAGCATTTTCTTGCATGTTTGCCAGTTCATCCCAAGTATCAACAGTTTCCAATATCATGGCTAATTCAGTCCTTACATTTATTCCACCCACTTCCACCTCTGTGAAAGAGTACCCTTGTTCTGCGCAATACCGCGCGACTTCGTCGGCATATCTATTGCCTTTCGAGACGAAGTCCTCATTTCTGGTATGTGCGGTGCACTTTACAACTGCGATACCTGCTGGGCATTGCAACGCCTCTAACAACAGGCGCACAAACTCTCCATTGCGAATGGGAGAGCCTGAAGAGGTCATGAACCCTCTTTGAGACCATAACTGCCCGTAATCATGAACCACCCCATAACCATATTGGCTGTCGGTGTATATGGTGACTCGAATTTGATTGCTTGCCAAGCAAGCACGTGTCAAGGCAATAATCTCGGCTACCTGAGCGGAGTGTACTCCTTCCAGGCATCCAGCTTCTACAACTCCAGCAATTGTACAAACAGCATAAGCTGCTCTCAACTGCCCAACTTCGTCTCTTACACATGAGCCATCGACAAAGAAAATTTCGTCTGGGTCGGTCAGTGGCTCATCTACGATGTCGGGTCTGGGTTTGGTGCATAGTTCAGTCACATCGAGGCAGTCATGGTCTGTACATTCATCATCATCCTCGATATCATTTGGGAGTGGCATCAGGGTGGCAGGGTTCAAAACAGAGCATCTCTTGAGGGTCACATTCTCTGCAGCAAGAATAACTTGCTCATAGCGCGAGCCTGCTGTTGGTCAGATGCTGTGTTTTGGTCCTGGTCATCAACAGTTCAACAGAATGGGGCACGCACACCTCTAACGGGTGCCCCATGACGATATTTTCACATCTCTCAATGCTGACACCCGTTGCAGCAACGGATTTGAGACATCCGGGCAACGCTGCGGCTACTGGGTCTAAAGTAGCCGAGAAATAAGCAACTGGTCTACGGGCATTCCCATGGATCTGGACTAACACAGACAACGCGCAACCTTCTCTCTCACAACAGTAAAGAAAAAATGGTTTATTGTAATCAGGCATTCCCAATGCCGGAGCACGACACAGGTCCTCTCGCAGCTGTAAGAATGCCATCAAACAGTCTTTGTCCCATGGTACCGGATCGCTCACCTCCTTGTGCGTCAGTTTTTGCAAGGGCTTTGCTTTCAGTGAAAAGTTCGCGATCCACTGTCGGCAATAACCCACCATCCCTAGGAACATCCTGACCTCTCTCTGTGTCTTAGGCGCATTCATTTTCATGATCGCCTCTATCCTGTCTGGTGACACCTTTCGTTTGCCTTTCTCTATTCTGTGTCCCAAGTACTGCACTTCTGTCAGGCAGTACTGCAACTTTCCCGGGGACACCTTGTGCCCATTGGCAGCTAGGTGATTTAACAAAGCAATGGAGTCCTCCCTGCAAGCTTCTTCTGTTTCTGACGCCACGAGGAGGTCGTCTATGTACTGGACCAGAACTGACTTCTGGGGCAGCACTAGACTTTCAAGATTTTTCTTCAAAAGCTGGTTAAAGATCGATGGGCTCTCTGTATACCCCTGAGGGATACGACACCATGTTAGGACGCGATTTTCCAGCTTAAATGCGAAAAGAAAATGGCTTTCTTCGTCCAGAGGGATCGAAAAGAAAGCCTGACAAAGATCGATCACAGTGAACCACTCAGCTTGGAATGGAATCTGAAACAGTATCACTGATGGATTCGGTACCACTGGACAACACGAAACGACTATGTTATTAATCTTTCGAAGGTCCTGCACTATCCGAAATTTCCCATTTGGTTTCTGCAGACCCATAATCGGGGAGTTGCATGGACTACCCACGATTTCTTTCAGTATTCCCTGTTTAATCATGGACTCGATTACGGGCTTTATGCCTGCAATCGTTTCTGGAGTCAATTTATATTGGGGTGTTCTTGGGAACTCAGCATGCGGTTTCACTACAATTTTCACTGGGTCCACCCCTTTGACCAATCCTATCTCTTCCCCAGTGAAATCCCATACTTCTGGTGCCACTGTCTCTCTCAAGTCCCAGGGGAGCTCATCTACTGTCAAAGTAGGGTACAGCTCCACGCATATTCTTGAGTTTGCAACTTTGAAGTCTGCGTCATCATCATTGGTCAATACCTCCACTCCCTGAGGTGTACAGTATATTGTACAATTCAATTTACACAACAGGTCTCTCCCTAGCAGACACACAGGACTTGAATCGCAAACCACAAACTGGTGCTCATCGCTGTACTTCCCTATTTTCACCTGTACTGGTTCTGTCAATTGGCTGGTTATTCTCCTGTTTGCGACCCCCACCACTTGTATGGTCTCTCCAGACATGGGCAGGTCTGGAACTGCAGCTGATCTGATCGTGGACCTAGTGGCTCCTGTGTCCACCAGAAAGGTCGTGGGGCACCCTGCTACTTCTGCTTCGACATAGGGTCCCCTCTGGTCCACCTCCAAGGCTGCCCCGAGGGTGCAGTCTTCTCTTTCCACTCTCTGTCCGGTTAATGGGTCCACATAATAGCACTCTTCTCCTTCTACAAACAGGGGCATCTGTCTATAGGTCTTACCCATAGTCCCTACTCGAGGAGGTTGCGGGAACTGGGCTCGGGGAGGAGCCCCCCCTTTGAGCACCTTTCCCTGGTATGGCGTCACCCCTCTTGTAGGCGCGCTCTGGACCTCTTCCTCCTCTATCTCTTGCTCTCCTATCTCTACATTGTAGGGACACTCGCGTTTCCAATGCCCCACCTCGTTACACTGGTGGCACCTCGTCGTTTTCTTCAAGGCAGCTATGTCTAATCTGGGTCTAAAGGTGGAACTCTCCTCATTGCCCTTGTTCTGACTGTACTGCTTCTTTCCTCCTGTACCTGTTCCTTGCTGCTGTTGCTGCTGTCCCCCCTTTCCTGCTGCCTGCATCTGTACCACCATCAACTTTTCTTTTAGTTTCTTAGCCTTGGAGTCTATCTCATCACAGCAGTACCTGGCATACCTCAGTATTTCGTCTAGGGGTTTACTTTGCCAACAAATCGAGTGTTGCTGAATCATTAAACTAATATCCGGTCTCAGTCCCAGGACGAACTTGGACACGAATTGCCCTATGTCTTTTGGATCCATTACATCCAGGCCGCTATACTGTTTAAACGCCTTCAGCAATCTCTCGTAATATTCGTGGACGGTCTCTTTGGGTTCCTGTCTGGTTCGGTCTATTCTGACCCAATCTATGTCTTGCATTGGCACTTTCTCTTTCAGCCAAGTCATCACTCTCTCGAATTTTGCCATCACAATCTCGGACGGCCCATTAGTCTTAGCATCTCTCTCCGGCTCCGTTGTGGGCCACTCAGCGCTAACCTTGCATGCTGTCCACAGATCTCCTGGTACTACAATGTCGAACAGCGTGTTCAGATCTATCCATAGGACCTTTGAGATTTTTACAAATCTCTCGACTTGCTTGTACCACTCCACTGGGTTTTCCCGCAATTTGGGGAAGGAGGTGGTAAAAGCAGCTAAATCTCCCCTACTCCAAGGGACATGCACATAGTTCCCATTGGCGACTTCACGCAAAGGGTATGCTTCTATTCCCTGCAGCCTTCCTGGTGTCATACCAAGCGTGCTTCTCCTGACGGTCCCTTTCTTGGACCACCTCTCTTCCCACTTATCTAGTGCCCTCCATGTCCTTATTCCCATGATCAGTTCCCTTATGTGCGTTTTCAGCCCAATCGTTCTCCTCTCATCTAGGTCTCGATCTGTATAATGTAGCCTGTGGTTACCCTGTAATGCTTTGGTTCTTGACAGGTCCACCATATATTTGCCTGCTAGTTCGACTAACTTCTCATGGATTGCTCTCGCTTTTCGAGTGATGTCCTTTGCCATATACAGTATTTCATCCTGCTCATACATTTCCATTCTTTCTAAAGGCAGGGTACCATCTATCATGTCATCCAGGTCTGACCTTAAGCTGGCGACATCGAGTCTCTTAGCTTTTATCTCAGCTCGCAATATGTCTTTCGAAGGGGGCTCACTGGTCTCCCTACCATCCCAACTCCGAGCTCTACGTTTGGGCTCGGGAGAGTTAATGAGTGCTCTCCCTTGCTCCCATCTCTCCAGGTCCCATGCTCGGCCATCCGATCTTGGAAGGTGATGGAACACGGGCCTGTTACCCCCACTCTTGCTCTGCCCACTCTCTCCTTCTTCTCTCCTTTCACCGTACGCCTCTCTGTTATTTTCCCTCTGGTCGCTACTCTCCCTTTGCCTAGTATCGCTCAGTATCCGATACGATCCTTCCTGGTTCCCCATATTCCCTGGGCTGCGCTCATTTCCGTCATCACAGGGACTATGGTGCGACCTCTCACAACTCCCATTCTGTTCTCTGGTGCCGGGCACACAGTGTGGACACTTAAAGCTGTTTCTGTACTCTTGCGCTCTCCTCTCCCCTTCACTGAGTATTGGGCACGCCACCCCTCCACTCCCGGGGCCCCCGTTTTCCAGGTCTGTTCTATCTCCACTCCGGGCCCAATGGGTGACTCCCCTACTATCTCTCTCTCTACAGTCCCACTCCGGGCTGCTCTCCCCAGCCCCGCAGTGAGTCCGAGCTTTGCTGTCCCGACTTTCCCTTTCAGCTTCTGCAGCTATGATGCTCTTGTGAGCCTCCACTGCCTCATCCCACTTTTTCATGTACTCATTTAGTTCTTGAAAGGATTTTCGTCCAGATCCCCTCAGATCCACTGGCCATCTAGGGCCCCCAGGGTCCCCTCCTGGATCCCCTGCTGTGTGCATCGGGGTGCTCCACTCTCTTGGTATCGGCATCTGACTTGGGGAATTAATCGTATCGTTCCTCCTTGCCGTCCCTGCTCTTTCTCTGTCCTTCCGTACCCGTTCTTCCCCTCTTGCTCTCTCTGGGTCATATATCGATACTATAGGACCTATGGTAACAGGTACCTGTAGTGCAGCTGGTAATCCGTAGGATGTGGCGCACTCCGTTTCCGGCGCTCTTTGTACCACAAACCTCCCGACTACCTGTTGCACCTGACTAGGCTGGGACAGCTCTTTCTTTGCCTCAGGATCCCACTCTGAACTGGGAAGCGGTCTATGCTCTCCTGCATTGCCCCCCTTTTCTCCTTCACTATGCTCGACCTCTCCCCCTGCTCTATTATACGGGGGTGGCCTGTCTGTCAGTAATCTGTTTATCAGGCTGTCCTCTGTTTCGCTCTCATCATCTTCTTCTAGGGGGCTTTTATTTACGGGCACCTCTAACACTGGGTACAGTTTATTTACTTCCATGTTATGCACTCTCCATCTTTTAGCATCCGCATCCCACCTGGCATCCTGCACTGCCCTTACCGATCGTTTCACCCTTTCTTGTCGTCTGTTCATATTCTTTTCATGCGCTGCCCTAATCCATGCATCAAGAGCTTCAAACTGGGTCGGTCTAGGCAAGGGTCTCATTGAGGTCATGACTGATTTTAATCGATGTAACACCTCTAATCTGAACGTCCCGTACTTCGGGAACGTCAGTTCCTCATTTCCTTCCGTAATCTTACTCCACTCTGATATCCAAAGGATCGTATGCAACCCAACATTCACTGCCATGTAACGAGCTGGCGTACCCTCCGGCGGGGCTTCTTCCCCCTCATACGATCCCCGCTTCTCTTTTTTGAACACCGCTCTCAGCCATTTAAAACACTTCATAATTATACGCACAATATCCAGCCTCGCTACTCTGTTTACTTCCTGATGACAATCCACCAATCCTGTCGCGGCTTTGCTAACTTGGCCTATCGCAGCGCGGTCTTTCTCCGGTCGGCCAATCACGTCGCGACACTTTCTGACGTCTTTGCTAGCTGGCCTATCACAGCGCGGTCTTTCTCCTGTCGGCCAATCACGTCGCGACACTTCCTGACGTCACTTTTCTCCGCTTCGCAGCAGCACCCCTCCTTTCTCAACTCGTCTCCCGGTCATGCATGCGTCCCATTCATACACCGAAAAATGACTACTTCCGACCAAGCGGTCACTTCCCTCGACTGTACGTCCACAGTCTATATGTAATTGTCAACACAACTGACGAAATGTCTATCGTCTCTCTGATAGGTTGCTTACACACACACAGTAACCTCCGACCAGCGTCCGTTACTCACGCACTCACTCTTACGTTCCCCCTATCTCGGTCTTTCGGGTGATCAATGGTACCTCATGACCCCCTTCACACTATTTGACAATTACTCTGGGTGTCCGATACACCCGAACCACTTAAGCTCTCCTTGAACTTAAGATTTCCACCGGTTGCGCGCGCTCACAACCTGTTCCACAGTCACTCTACAGACATTCAACTCCGCCAGACATTACAACATAGATACAATACAAAAACACCGCAATCTAACACGCATGACCCTTTATACTCACTCTCGACCGATACTGCTGCTTTTTCTGTCTCACGTCATCCGGATCTTCTTCAGCGGGCGGTTCTTCCGATCATCGATTTCTAGGGGCCTTGGGGTAAGCTAACCTGGCCTAGGTCACCGTCCTCAAGAAGGCAACCATCCTCTATAGCTACCAACTGGAAGGGCGAGATTTTGATCGATACCTTAGCACTATTGATCCAAACCTCGATCTGGTCGACTGAACCTTTGTTGCCTGTCTTTGAGGAAGAAAGTGCCTCTCTCCCAAGCTAGTTCACCCAATAAAGGACCCCACTCCAAAAGATCACAGACAACTTCTAGCTTTCAAAAGTTTATTGTAAAGATATGATAAGCTGCAAATACAGGCATCTCAGAATGAGATTCACGAGATACACAGGTCCAACTACATACATGTGCTCTCTGAAAGCCCTCAGACGAGCAACGGAAATTACTAACACAAGTTCTAAGAATAATAAAGCTATCAGCATTGACGCATATCTCTCCTTCATTTAAGTTGGAGGAAAACACACAGGTTAGGCTGTCCCTACCCTGCTCTAGATGGTATCCCTACTTAACCAAATCCCAACCTAACAAAGGTGTCAGCAGTGAATGACCCCCAAGGGAAGTCACTCACTCTAAGTCTCTTGATGAAAACCTATAGTTCTCCAGTCATGACCCCTCTCTGCCTATCCATCCGCTCTCTAAAGGGTCCTCAGGAATCTGCTCTAACTCCACCCAGGGGTGCTGTCCCTAATACAAAACAGTCAACAACATTTGAGACGCCCCTCATGAGACGCCCCTCACGTGGTGTAGCTTCTGGCTTTTTCCATGCTGCTTTGTATTGGGCCTCATACGTTGGAGTTGACCTTGCTTCTCAGACTCTTCTCCGGCCCGCTGATACCCCTTAAACATTCCAGAACCCTCCTCCATGTCTGGGCCGTCTACTGAACAGACCTCTATTCATTCATTTATAATTGGATCCCCCCTTTTCCCTTGCAGACAGACATCTGCAGCCAAGAACCCAACTCTCATAGACTTCCAAAAAGGTTTCGCAACATTTCTCGGCCCAGACATGTACGTGTAAATCAATGTTAAAACATTTCAGGCCTACAATATTTCTCATAATGATTATAGCATTCAACTTCTTCATTAATTAAAGCATGTTAATACTCTTATTCTATTATTCAGTAAACACATCTATAAATCATGGCCCATAAATGCAATGGCCAAAACATTATTTCAATCTATGTCGTGAAAAGAAACACCTTCCCCTTCCCTTCTAGCTCTGGCCCTGAGGCCTACCACATTCTGCGTTTAACCACATGCCATCTTACATTTTAGCAGCTTACACGACATGAATTCAGGAATAATCACATCTAATAAAATCATATAGTGTCACACATTTCTGTATTAGTTCCACTTCTACTTAAATCTCTACATTAGCTATACATTCAGAATATAATTGCAGATACTACTAGCACTCATGGCATTTCTCCTCATGATTTGTGCTTACTACAGGTAAGTGTGATGTACTCATACATTTAGGTCAGTTGCGCTCTCTCAGCAGCTTTCAAGTACTGAATTATGGTACGCATAGCAGGATATTCCTCAAATTCTAAAACAGGTCTTATATTGAGCCCTCATTTTAGGAAATACTCACTGCTTTGTAAAACCATATTAGCAACAATCAGGGTCCAAAAAGTAACTCTAGAGTTAGGAAAAGTGTCATGCGGGTTAATCTTTACATTTAAAATATCCCTACTTGCTATCAACTTTAGTGCCTCTATTACTGAAAAAAGTTAAGAATGAATCCTCTATTCACCTGAGAGGATTCATTGTCAAACAGCTAAGTGAAATCCACAATGGGGGATGAAACATTCTGCACCACACTGACTTTCTCGGTAGTATCCCCTGAGGGCATCCATATAGGGGCCCTGTCACTATGACTAGCAACTTGTTCCCTGCCGTTGAATGTTCAAATACAACACATTGGTGGTGGTTGGGTCCTCTAGATTTCTATAGGACAGAGAAGTGCTCCCTGTAAGAGTTCTATTCTACCCCATCTGTGTAATACCTATTTCATGGGCCCCCCAGGTTGCCATCTGTTCTGGCCCCAGAGACCCCAGGATATGTTCGGTGCGTAGGAACCCCGCCTCCCATTTACGTTTCCATTCCCAAAGGACCAACCAGCTCGTTAGTCAGGAGAGGATGAGTTACTTAAGGGAACCCCAATCAAGTTTGATGGGGATACTACTGTTCCGGAAACCCCCAATCACACACCTGGTGTCATATGCGCTGTAAGACGGTTTCGTGTAGCACCCTCATCAGGTGGGGATTTAAGATCTCCCCCCTCCAATGTAAATTGGGGGTCCTTCTGGCTTTCATGGAACCATGAACAATATAGTTTTGACGCTTTTCGTTTAGAAAACCATCTCATCTTTTTATGTTTCTTTTTCATATTTGTGCTTTGTTAAGGGGCTTCCCCTCTTCCCTACTTTCAACCCTTCTTCCTCTAACGAATATGGGAGTTGGACCTGAGAGGTAGAAGAAGTTGGAACCTCTCCCTTCCCTGCCCGCCTGCCTAATGTGACCCCTAGTTTTCTTAGTTTCTCGAGTGCCCCCTTTTTTACCCTTATTAAACAAAGGGAAGGATTTTAATATGGGCTTTACAGAGAGGGGCCCCAATTCAGCCTCCCCAAATAGTGTGCTTAAGCAAAGCTCTTCTTCTTCAAGATTACACATAGGTTCAGTGGGAGGCAGAAAACAAAGTGGCATTCCTACTTGAACGGAGACGTTTCTCGACTCTCCGAGGGGGACGGGTGAAAATGGCTTGTCATTTACCAGTTCTTTCATATGGGAATGTACCGTAGGCATAGGTTTGATGGTATCTAACTTTGTTACCTTTTGCACTTCGAACAACATTACGGAAATCATTTCCAATATGTGGTCAGAACTTGATGCAGATTTCTCTAATGAAGACAAAATAGAATGTAATTTTTTTTCCATACAGACAAGATATTCCGAAGAGACATCATCCCTCTCATTTCCCAGCTTCGGTTGTGTACAAGGCAAAAATACATCATGGTTAGACTCCAAAGAAGTACCAGTCAGATGACTTGTACTACAATATAAAAGAGGCAAAGAGAAACGCCTAGGAGAAGAGCTTACAATTGGGGTGTTTTTCTCCCTGAATTTACTAAATTGATGATCATCCTTATGGTTATGATCATATGGGACACCCCGGGCCCTCAACTGGGCTTCTACATCAATGTCAGGGAGTGTAAAGTCTTCCCCTGGATTTAACTTTTCACATGCCAATGCCTTCTCAACCATGGAAGAGACATCTTCCCGGGGATCATCCCGAGCACCATCATCCCTTATTCCCTTGTCAATATAAATGTCCCCCTGAAAAGGTGAAACAACAGGTGTAACCACAGTCATACAATCTCACTTTAACCTGTTCGAGGAAGTATGGTGCTGGGTCTGTTGGTTGACAAGGGATTAAGAACCCAGAATTGTACATGAGGCGGCGTCAGAGGTGGCAGGTGTAACAACAGTCAAAAGATCAGTCTCTAAACTGTTCATGAAAGTTTGTTGCTGGATCTGTTGTCTGGGTTGGATCTGTTGGTTTACAAGAGAATCAGGACATAGTTTTGCACATTAGAGAGTGACAGATGGCTGCCCACATACACCGTCCTCAGCACCTACGTGTACCTGAGCCCGGGCCCCTTCACAAGCCTGGGTCTGGCCTCCCACAGGACCACAAGAGACTCCCTATAGTTCCACAGCAGGCAGGAGAGGAGGCATTGATGGATGGGAATTGGAGATCAGACCTTCTTAAACCAGTGTTACCACCTCAGGTGCAGTTTGGGGCATCTTTCGAAAGAAGCCAGTGATGACTGGATGGGATTTATAGCAAAGTTGCTGCAGATGCCTAGTACCGCTATAGGATCTCCTTAGTTTATGGGAACAGCTTGGTGACGCAGAGAGCACATGCCCAGAGCGTAACTTTTTAGAAGTCATCTCACTCAGACTTACTTGTCTGCCTGGATAGCTCCCACCCCCACTCCACTTGTTCACAATGATATAATTCAGTGGTTAATTAAGTCAGCTAACCAACCTCGTCAAACTTTTTCTGAGTTTTTTGGACCTCTGAGTTACTGAGCTGGTTAAGCTGACTAACTAAATTGGTGTAACCAGGCGCAGCCTGTTTTTCAGTACTGTTTCCAATCCAACCACCAATGGGCACTGTAATAATCACAGTAAACGTCAGTAAGTGCTGAAGTAGGTATGGCTAGGAGTAGCTAAATTAGACCAACAGCCCACTAGAACACTGTGACACTTAGCCCCGGCCAGAGGGGGAACTTAAGAGAGCAATGCTGAACAGGCAGACAGATTGATAACGGGGTGAAAGGCCTCATGCCTCAATCTTCACAACACCCCCACAACCCCTCGCAGCTCGCAGCTCCCAGGCGAATTGTTAGGAATTTTAGAAGAACCGGTGAGTGGGGCTCTACAGGCAGATGCAGGCTGCACCCGGCGCTACCTGGACCTCCTCCACCCCTGCCTGAGGCACACTCTTCCTAGGCACCGTTTGACGAGGCTGCACTCACCGCACTCACCCACACAGGGGTATGCACGCAATATCCCGCCTTAATGCCCCTGTTAAGGTTGTGCATAGTTGGTCCACTGCCTCAGGCTATCTGGTGCTCTCTGGAGAGACTCCAGCACTCTCTGGAGTCCTCACTCATTGGCAGGACATCCCTGCTGGAAATTGCAGACAGGTGCGGCCGGGTGCACAGTAAGCTATCAATGCAAATTGGAGCCCCCCTGTCGAGAAATTGCTAAAATTGCTCAAATGTGCAGCAAGGTGTGGGCTTTGTGGGCTTTTCCAGCTTCTGGAGGAGCAGGGAACGGGGCCAAGGAATGGGGGCCAACCCCTTCTGCAATGCGTTCACAGCAGGCGTTCTCAACCTGTGCTCCCGCTCCTGCTCCTCACTACTCCTCGCTGCACATGGCAAAACAGAAAAATAATTCTTCATATTATTATTATTTGTTCTCTTCTTTCTCATTTTCCAGTATTGTTATATTGCATTTTATGTTAGACATTTAAATTGAACCTCTGTTAGGGTTCCAGTCTTTACTTTGCCCCAGGCTGAGGTCTTAGAGCTGCCTCTGTTGGTGGTAATCTATATATATAAAAACGAATGTATGTCTTTCTGTCTGTCTGTTTGTCCTTTATGCATTACTACACCATTCATCCGATCGCCATGAAACTTTGGGAAATTGTTGAGGACACTCCTGCGAAGGTTTCTGGCTTAACATTCTTTAAAGTATCAGCCCCCCAGGGCCCTCATAATCTTTCGAATACTGATGTACTCACCAGACGGAAAAACATCACATCGTGTATCCACAAGCACTCGAATAAATAAATAGAATTAAAACATCATTCATCCGATCGCCATGAAACTTTGGGAAGTTGTTGAGTACACTCCTGCAAAGGTTTCTGGCATAAATTCTTTTTAAATATCGGCCCCCCGAGGGCCCTCATAATCTTTCGAATACTGACATACGCACAAGACGGAAAAACCAAAAATCGTGTATCCACAAGCACTCGAATAAATAAATAGAATTAAAACACCATTCATCCGATCTCCATGAAACTTTAGGAAGTTGTTGAGTACACTCCCGCGAAGGTTTCTGCCATAACATTTTTTTAAATATCGGCCCCCCAGGGCCCTCATAATCTTTCGAAGACTGATGTACTCACCAGACGGAAAAACATCACATCGTGTATCCACAAGTACTCGAATAAATAAATAGAATTAAAACAGCATTCATCCGATCGCCAGGAAACCTTGGGAAGTTGTTGAGTACACTCCCGCAAAGGTTTCTGGCATACATTTTTTTAAAATATCGGCCCCCCGGGGCCCTCATAATCTTTCGAATATTGATGTATGCACAAGACGGAAAAACAAAAAATCGTGTATCCACAAGCACTCGAATAAATAAATAGAATTAAAACAGCATTCATCCGATCGCCAGGAAACTTTGGGAAGTTGTTGAGTACACTCCCGCGAAGGTTTCTGGCATATATTTGTTTTAAATATCGGCCCCCCCATGGCCCTCATAATCTTTCGAATACTGATGTACGCACCAGACGGAAAAACAAAAAATTGTGGATCCACTAGCACTCGAATAAATAAATAGAATTAAAGCAACACTTTGAAATGTTTCCCATATTAAAATGAATAAGTTTCAATAAAAATGACAATGTAAATTGAATGTTATCATAACGAGTTTCCTTGAATTTCCTTTCTTCGGAGATCGCAGCAACGCGCGACGGGTAAGCTAGTATTTTATAAAACATAGTTCCTAGCTAGGGAGGATGGCATACAAGGCACTATAGGACCTGTTTCCACTATCATTATAATATGATTTCTCCTTTTGTGTTTTATGGAATTTTAACAATACTGATCGTATTATTTTTAATCATATGCCTGCTTATGTTAGCGAAAATACTACATCTTAGAGCACATAATTAAAATAAACAATTTAAACGTTACCATGTTTATTTTTACCCATGTTGTGGACTGGCATGAGAATAACAAACGAAAGAGTGTTCTTGATTCCCACCATTCCTGAGAGTAACCTAAGTCGCATGTTCTAGGTTGTCTAATCATTGGTTCCTTCGATATAGGGCTAAGAGCTAATGTGACACTGATGCTAGTCAGTTAGGGGTTTTAGGCACTGAGGTGAGTTTTTTGGTCCACCACAATTCACCGAGTTCCTGGGTCTCTGTGCACAGTTCTGTGTATGAGCAGAATCCCTGCAACATGTCCATTCAATTATATGTATTTTTCTCCTCGTTTGTCCTATTTAAACTTTCGTACATGGGGATGGTAGTAAACATATCATCATTACAGTATCAAAAGTCAAATAATCATTTAGCATTAGACCAATTTTATAAAGGCATGAATTGAATGAAATAGTTTTTGAGAAACAATGTGTGGGTGTAAGCACGATGGAGCCTCAATTTAATGTGTTTTGGAATGTGTCTGTACAGTATCCCGCTTATGCTTGAGTATAACTGAATGACCATTAATTTTTGAAATCGGTTGCACAAAAAATCACTAACAAAATATAAACGTTTCAAACAAATACATTCAATAATGTAATTTAAAGTAAGGATGGACAGTGCATGGGAATAGGAACAACACATAAAATTAACCTCCATTAAACCCCCAAGATAGACCTGATAATGCATAGTGTAGCAGTAGACATGTACAAGAGGAAAAAGGCATCAATCAAGAAGAATCAGCAAGCACAGAGCAATAAGCTGCTCAGAAGTATCACAGCAACTTCCCGTAGCTTTAAAAATAGGAATCAATGCAAAGGTAAAGGCAGTGTAAAAATGAGGAATACAAGACTGAAGCATGAAAGAAACACAAGAAACATTTTATGTAAATAATGAATATAAAAAACACTAAATTTGTGAGAAAAAAACTTGATGTCTGGCAACAAAGATGAGGTTGACAGGAGCAATTAGGGACAAGGAGGGGGTACCTAAAGCTTTCATTTCATCGAAAACTTTAAGGGTCTTATTACGATGTCGGATCCCTGTGGTCTCAGGACCGACTGACCTCCGGTTTGCAGTCCAGACTCCTTGATCCCATCGGAATTCATCTGGTATGACCTGCCAGTTTCAAATCCAACAGCCTTCATTGTACTAAGGCTGTAGGATTTGAAACCTTGGATGTCTACGGTCGGAGGATTTCCTACCGACATCCAAATTGGCCCCAATATGTCTGTTTAAAATGATGGTGCTACCCTACTTTCTATATGCACTCCACAACACACCCTACATGGTCTCTCCATCCTAGTTTCAGGCGCTAGACAGAGAAATCCATACATAATCTCGGAGGGGGGACCCGCAAGTATTGCTTTAAAAAAATTGATGACGGGCTTGTATGATGGCAGCATTGCCCTTCAGACATATGAAAGTATTACTGGGCAGCGCAGCTCATCACAATTAATCATTGAGCCCATCTCCTAGAGGAGGACCCAGCATATCGTATGGACTGACAGGCCATGCTCTTATGGGGATACCTTAGGGCTATTTACTGGGGCATGCCCCCTAGATCCTTTTGGACTCTCACAGCAGTTACGCTTACTCTTTGGCACACCAAACTACATGCTTTGGGCTGGTGGGAAAAACTTACATAGGCTTTTCCCCTATTGGACAACGTACAACTAGTGAGGCTGGGAACACAGAAAGGATTTGACCAGTGGAACCTTATCAGAATCTCTACAATGGGTGATCTGTGAAGACAGGGAGGGGTCATCCCACTTACAGACCTACACAAAGAGTATCAAATGTTGCCCATAGAGACATACAGATACTTGCACATACACCATGCATGTGCAGATGATGTTGCCAAGAGGGGAGGTGCTCCCTGAGTCCTCACTGCTTGAGGATATGCTTGTTTATGAACATACGCATAAAAAGGAAATTTCCCTCTCTTTCCACAAATTGATTAACAATTCACATGAAACCTTAGTTAGGCTACAAGAGCAGTGGGATAGCGACCTGGAGGAATTAGACGACAATGAATTGTTGGAGTCATTGGCATCCCTCTGGGAGGTGGCTAATAGGGCTAGATTTTGCCTGATACAGTTAAAAATGTTGCAACCATGCTATCATGCATGTACCACTACGGCAAAAATGGGTAGGGCATTAACCCCATTGTGTCACAGAAGTTGTAACCAAGAGGGTACATTTTTTCACATGATATGGGGCTGCCCTGCCATTCAGCAATACTAGAGTTTAGTGGTAACATGACTAAATGATATGTGCGGAGGCAATATAGAGGCCTCTGCTAAGTGGTGCCTACGAAAAGTCTGGGAGGCTATGCACCTCCCCGCATGGATCAGATCTATATGAAATTGGGGTTGATGGTGGCTAAGCGTAATATTGCATGAGAATTGAGGGCTGCCCAGGTGCAGTGACTGAGTGATTGGGAAGAAGACATGGATTGGCGCATGTTAGTGGAGAGGGCAGTCTACGAAAAGAGGAGTTGTTCCAAAAAATGGACCAAAATATGGGGGAAAAGGAATGACTTCCGCGGTAGGCTAAATACTCCTCTTGCTCACACTGGATCTGATACTTTCCATTTGGAACACCCTACTGTCAATGTGGTCTGACGCCCTACCGACGGCATGGGGTAGAGGCAACAGGAGGGTAATTGGGCTTAATGAGTTTCTATATTTTCATGGCTGTGAGATGATGCTACAGTTTTTGAGATTCTTTGTTATTATAGTATTGCTCACCTTACTTGTAGCAAAACGATTTTGCAAAAAAAAAGAAAATGGGAATGTCAAAAGAGTCTTGCAGTTGTCTACTTGGGAGAAACACTTCTCTAAATTTATTGCTGGGTTTCCTCTTTCACCATGCCGTCAAGATGGAGTGAGACAGTCACAGTATTGGGCCCAAAGAAGTAAAACAAAAGCTGCATCTGCAGCATCTCCTTCTGGCAATTGGCTTCCAATTACTAAAGTAGGATCTTGTAGTAAGGAATCCACACTCTGGGCTGGCACGCTTAATCTGTCCAGTGGGTTTGGGAGCTTGAAGTTATTCACTACTTAAGAATTCAGTGGTAAAGATTGATGAAGCGTCCAGGCACCATGCAGTGTTCACAACCAAAGTGATTAAAAAAACTAGATGGAGAGGTTGATGATTACCTGGGTTTGGGAATTCATAATCTAAATAGAAACACAACTACATTAAAAGATGTGTAATCATCGAATGAGTAAGCAGCTTAACTTTAGTGATGACCTTGCATTGAATTAGAACCCTATACATGCAGAATAGGATATTGAAAAAATGATTTAACATTCAGAATGGAGAAATGCATAAACCTCATGCCATCCAAACATAAGGGTTCAATTAGATTAGATTAGAAGATGGGATATCCATCAAACATTGGTAATTGTTCCATTCTCCCTTTCTAGATTATATAATTGAGCTCTATGTGGCATATACACACTAACTAGGGTGGATGGGACAGCTGGGTAACTCAACGAACTCTAGAAAAATATCAAATGGAGACTACTGAATTCTTAGTAAGAAACCAAACTATTATTGTACTAATGCACAAGCTGCATTCTCCAACCTAATTAGGCACCTACTGTCCAAGTTCAACTGAGATATAGGACCATATGTACACAGTATTACATTGTGTGCATGTATACAATGAGCATATATCTACTGTATCCATGAAGAAGTACTCACCAATACCATTAATTGTAATATCATCATTACCAACACTATTTCCAACACCTTCCCACTTAGGTTTCTAGTGTGCTGACTGAACAATGATATAGTTCAGTTTGTACAAAGTACTGCTCTCTGTCAATACCTTCGGTTATGACATAAGTTGACTTTCTAGGCTAAGCATAATATATTTTGTGCAAGCCATAGTGTTATTATGTCAATATGTTAATTCAATAACATTTATACACAGGAGCACAGTTAGTCTTCTACTCACACATATATTTCTCTTACAGGCTGTTAAATGAAAGGTTTTTTTTAGTTCATGTTTGCTAGAACTGGCAAATGGTGATGTTTTATCATTCATATTTCCCCCTTATTCTGGAACAATTTGCTTTTTAGCAATCCCTTGGCTTCAACTTTTAGTTCCAAGATGGCACTTGATTTCAAACATGATGCGCAATGCAATGATACAGCCCAGATAACGAAACGTGGTATGGGCCCTTCAATACGTCTTTAACCCTGCCAACGAACATACTCATCCACAGGATCAATTTCTGAACACTGACATGCTGACAGAAATCACTTCAGTAATGAGAGGAAATGTGGAATATATATGGTGTGGTTGTGTAACCTTACCATGTAATACTGACACAAACCATTATCAGGTCCAGTCAGGTTTAATAGTAAAACATTAGATAAGTCCTCTGTAGCTGGGGCTCAGAGCAGTCAGACTTTATCAAGGGAACAAGTTTAAAGCATTAAGGAGTACCAAAACAGTTGAATAAGAAGACAAAACAAAAAAATAAAAATCAGACACCAATTTATACAAACATAGGCTCTATGTTTTTCTTTAAATAGACACCTCAATGACAAAAATCCACAAGATGCTTCTAGAGACATACATTTTCAAAGAAACAATAAATCACTGCTTTTCACTAAATGCAATAAATCTTTGTAATCTACTGCAACTGTGCTTTGGGGTTAGCCACAACAAGCAGCTTGAAAACAGCTATATGGGCACTCTTTTGGGTGCCAACTCCAATGGGGAGCAAGTCACAGAGACCAGTCAGGTCCAGAGGCCCAGTTACCTGTCAGTTTAAGAAGTCTTCAGTCCAGTTCCGAGTCCTATCGGCAAACCACCATAATAGCCAATGGAGTGGTCCAGATGCAAGGGATGCGGGATGCTGACGATGCTAAGCTGATGTCTGGGGGCTTCCTGTTGCTACTAGCACGGTCCTCGCGCACAAGTGGGTGGGTGAAGGGACGTTGGCTGCACAGGTCAATGTCCCATAAAGTCAAGGTGAAGTCTGGCAAAAACACAGGTTCTATTAGTCTACTGGCCTCCGATTACAGCAAAAGCAGTGTTTTCTTTAAACGTGCAGTACTTCTGTGATGGGTGACCAAACTGCACTCTGACAACTCTCACAGGTCCAGGAGACTCGGTGAAACTTTTGAGGGTCAAGTCTCAGTCTCCCAGACTAGACTTCAGTGTCCAGCCGTGGTCTGGTTTCTTGGTACAGGGATCTTAAGGGTGCAGGCATCTCAGCTTTTATGGCTCAGTGGCTGTAACAAGGAGTAAGCCAACTGACTCTTGGCATCATCATCTCCGCCTGGGCTCATGGATAAATTTTCAATGAATGAGGCACTGCTGCTCAACCCTGTGTTTATCCAAGGTTCAGCAGGTGCCGTTCAGTCTTTGGTGCAACCTTTCTTTGCTGGATTTAGGGAACAGGGGAGCAGTCCTTCTTCGGTCCTCTCTCCAGTACAGATGTGATCTGAGGTCTGAGGTACCAGTGGTACAACCTAAATTCCCACTACGAGCCTAGTGGGATGCACGAACTAACTAACCAATGGGCTAAAAGGTCCTTTCCTGCCTGATGATCATTTCTGTTAATTGTGGAATCTAGTTTTCCCAGAATACACTATTCTGCCTACTCCCAACATGGCAGAATCCTTCTCTTGGTATGTGTAGCTCCCTAGGCCAATCTGGACGTTTGGCTACTTGGGGGCTACACTCCCATTGAAAAACCAGTCTAATAACGGCTTCTCCCTCTCTACCCGAGATGCCATCCTGTCTTCTAAAACATAAGAGCAGCCCTTTCCAAGTGTGACTACCATTCGCCCTTCAAAGGTGGCTTCCTTCAGAAGCTCACCTTTTGAGCTCAGACCCACTCTGGCCATCCTGCCAGGAGGAGGTTCCACCTCTTCCCTCGGACGGTCCTTTGTTACTCTTCCTGAGAGTCATTCTCACCTTCCCCCAGCAGGATAGCAGGCTGTACTAAAGACAGCAGCTGGTGTGAAACTGTAAACAGTTGTCTAAAACTTTGGACAACACAATGGTAACAAAAATGGTAACTTTCTAAAGTTACCATTTGTATAATGTTTATATCAAATTTGACTTTAGCAACAAGTTGGGTTTAATGAAAGGATTCTTTTGATACCCTTAAGTACCATATTTAGCAGTACCATTTACAATTTAGCACTGCTGAGTGGTCAACATGTAACTCCATACTTGCCAGTAGGGCTACTGGCTTTGCTACAGTAAAAACAACAATGCAGGGTTTTTACTGAGAGGATATGTAAAATGTATAAAACATGTCCTTTTTTTAATATATTGCACCCTGTCTCTAGGCCTGCCTTGGGAGCGACTTGTAAAAATTAAAAAGGAAGGTTTAGGCTTTGCCATTGGTTTAAATAGAAAAGCTGAGTTAACAGTTTAAAACTGCTCTTCCAGCCTACAATGGTGGATTGGGAGTCATAGCCTACTTTGTCACACTCGTGGAGGCACAATAAGTGCTGCAGTGCTATTTGCGGTGACACAGTAAGTGCCGCAGTTTATCAGGGACACTTAACTTACACACCCTTGGTACCCATGGTACCATACCATATACTAGGGAGCTATATGTAAGTTAACTTATGCCAATTGTTGGTAAACCTATTAGACATACATGTTTTAAGATCACTAGCATTGATACCTGTGCGGCAGGTTTCAGTGCACTTCCAGAGTAGAAAAATCATCAGCATCACTCAAAGCGTTTGGGGGTGATCATGCACAAAAATGCATTTTCATACAAGTAAGGGTTGCTAATTTAAACAAAAAGAATGTTTAGTGTTTTTTCTTGGCCTTAATGCAGTGTACTCTAGAGTAATTCTCGTGATTTTTAAGACCTAATTGTACTATTTCAGTTTTATTTACAAACTGAGGTGATGATAAAACCAACCAGAGATTTAAGCCATATTTGAACTTGGCCTATTGAAAAGTAATATTAGTATAGGTACAGGGGAGGAACATGTATTTGTTTACCTATATGAGGTAGCTAGGACTAGTATTTTAGAATCCTGTATTTTACTGATAAGCAAAGCCATTTCCATTGGTTTGCAGTTTCAATTATTTTCTGAATTTGGTTGCAGGTTTGGCTGTCAGTGTCAGCTTCCTTTTCATTGAATCCAGCGTACTGCAGCCATCACACTATTACCAGCTTCTCTGCTGTGTAGCTCTGTTGTTTTTCTGGCTAAGCAGATCACACAAAAGCAATTTTCCCTTTGCTGTCACTGTGTTTGGGCTACACCCCTTGGATCAATGAGGGGCAATATCTGGTACGGCCATGTTAACGCCACTCAAAATCTTCCTTCAGATTAACACCCCTATGCATAAAGACGAAGTGCAAGTGAAAGAAATTGAGGTGTTGGTTGACTGGGGGGTTAGAACTGATCAAGCAGCAGCCGTAATCCTTGTCAGGGTGAGACACAAGTCAACCCTAAATTAACCTGTGCGCCATCCCTATGGAAGCCTGGCACAGGGCAGTCAGGCTTAACTTAGACGTGGTGTGTATAGCATTTGTGCAACACTTCGAACAGTTATAAGTGAAAACTCCACACAAAAGGATTCACACAAAGCTAGAAGAATAGATCGTACTTTAATAAATAAAACAAGGCAAAACATCAAAAATCCAATCAGAAGAACCGGAGATATGTAATTTTAAACATTTTTGAGAAAATAGCATCAAAAAGCATAAAGCACCAACTGTGGACATATGGCTGTACCAGACTGGGACAAAGTCACAAGTTCTGGCCGACTGTAATGGAGCATGGGCCAGCAACTAGGGACCCAGTTAGGCCTGCTGAACAAACTACCTAAAATCCTGGATTGAGGAGCTTTGCAAGGATTAGCGTCAAGGATGCATTGTGCAGCCGAAGCAATGCCTCGATTCTGAGATACTGCGATGCAAGGGCCTGCATTATTTTCGAAGATCCAGCTGATGAGGGGCTTGCGATCCGAAGTCCATTGTCGAGTATGCGGCGCAAAGTCAGGACAGTGAGTAGGTTCCGCAGATCTGCAAGGCTGAAAATGTGGAGTCTGGCCTCGTTTTCGAGGCTGCCGCCAACGAGGGAAGTAAGGGCCTGTACTGAGGATTGGTCACACAGCAGCGGTTAGGAATGTATTGTGGGCTGCTGAGGCGATGCAGGTCTTTGCAACCCGGCCATTTAACGCAGCAGCAGAGATGCATCGTCTATGCTCAAGGTTCTGCTGTGCTGCAGAGATGTGTCAGTTCCGCTCGATCTACAGAGTCTGGCAAGCATTTAGGCCTACTTTCAGGGGTCCGGGACTAGGTTGGCACCACTAGGCAAGGTAGACTCACAGATGACAGAGTCTAGGTGCAGGTATATGGTTGTTAGAAGCCTGTTGTGTCCCTGACGCTACAGAGCAGAAGCCCAGCCAACTACCACTTGGAGTCACTCTGGGTTCTAGGTTCAAGTGATGCAGGTCTAGTTCTTCTCTATCAGGTAAGAGGGCAGCAGGTAAGAACAGCAGGGCAGCTGTCCTTCAGAGCAGCAGTTCAATAGAGTCGCAGTCCTTTTTCCTATCAGAGTACCCACAGGTCCAGAAGTGTACTGAAGAGTTGATGTCTGAGGTCCAGTATTTATACCCAGTTGTGCCTTTGAAATGGGGAGACATAGCCTAATCAAGTCTAAGTGGGGATGGACCCAGATCCTCCCTCCCATCCTGCCAGTGATGGCCCATCCGGTCTTACCTAAACTCCCCATCATATGCAGCTGTCAAGGAGGAATACACAACACCCAACTGTCACCCGCACCCAGTCATGTGATCCAGCGACAAGCTGCAGGCACAAAGTGGCTAAGGAAGGAAAATGCCAACTTTCGAAAAGGCGCATTTTCTAAATTGTAATTTAAAATTCGGCTTCACCAAAAGCTAGGATTTTTTTATTGCAATTCCAGAGAGGCCAAACAAGGGCTGGTCACCTGGTTCTATTTGAAAATTACACTTATAACATATAATAAGGAAACACCCATGTTACCCTATGGGTAGAGGAAGGCCTTGCAGTAGTGAAAAACAAATGTGAGGGGCCGATTCACAGAACTAATCTGAGATAAAGTCCTAAACGTACTACTTTTGGTATTCACAGAAGGCATTTAGTAGTAGTAAAGTTAGGAGTCCTAACTTTACTACTACTAAATGCCTTCTGTGAATTCCAAAAGTAGTAACTTTAGGATTTTATCTCAGCTTAGTTCTGTGAATCGGCCTGTGAGAGATTTTCACTACCAGGACATGCAAAACTCAAAAGTGCATGTCCAACTTTTTAAATAAAGTGCACCCTGCACTCTGGGCTGTCCTAGGCACACTTTGGAAGTGACTTATATGAATTAAAAAGGAAGGTTTGGGCCTGGCAAAAGTTTTATTTTGCCAGGTCGAAATGGCATTTTAAAACTGCACACACACACAGGCTGCATTGACAGGCCTGAGACTCGTTTAAAGTGCTATTAAGTGGGTTGCACAATCAGTGCTGCAGGCCCACTAGTAGCATTTAATAATAAATTGAGCATAGGAAAACAAATTATTTGAATTTTCAAGCATTAGACAATAGCATGTCCTGATGCTTTTATATTCTCAGAAACAGGGTTTGATAGAAACCATTCTCCCTGAATGTAATGTATTTTAAATTAAGTACTTAAGGTGAG
Organism: Lissotriton helveticus; assembly: GCF_964261635.1. Taxonomy (NCBI): domain Eukaryota; kingdom Metazoa; phylum Chordata; class Amphibia; order Caudata; family Salamandridae; genus Lissotriton; species Lissotriton helveticus. Next base: position 1,483,285,505 of record NC_136063.1, on the reverse strand, counting down.
ACAGCCTTCTTCCACAAAGTGAAAGGAAGCCACAAGATAATATCACTGCCTATTGATAAAAGAGGAAATGAGACAATACAAATGGGGCTCATTCACATAAAAGTTGTAATTATGCACTCTTAAAATTTCTCCTGTGCACAGGTGCAGACCTACTATTTTATGAAACTCACAAACTTTTCCAATAATACACATGAGAAGCTCTGCCACATGCAGATTTCTAGGTGTAATATCAGAGATGCCATTTGACTGATTGACCAATTCCTAAATCTACATATTTAAGCACCAGGGACATGGTGCACAATGTATCATTGCACATTGTTCTTTAATGTCCATAAGAAAATGTACATGTTTATTGATTATTCACAGACTTACAGGGCTAGCAGCGCCTTGTTCTGGCCACTCCTTGCGTGGGAGCTACTGTTTGTGCATTTTTCTGCAGTCATGGTGTCAAGTAAAAGTTTGCCACATGAATGATCAAATGTATTAGATTGAATATTGTCTCCTTTGGAAACTGAAGAAGGACTCATATTAATTGCCGGAGGATCAACAATGACAATAAGCTAAAAAAGATGTAATATTATTTGCCAGACACAGCTGAAGGAAAACAATGTCGATCAAAAATTGAATGGAACATTCCACAACATTTACCAAATGTACTCCTGAAGATGAACTTGTATATATACCTCAGAACCACTTAAAAAATACACTTTCTTGTGAACTGTTTTTCCACAGGTGAGAAAGTGTTAAACAGGATTGTTAAATAGTAGGAGTCTAGATAGGAAACTCATTTAGCATACAAATGCCACTGCAGTGAACAATCCCATTCAACCTTTTCTCGTTTTTCGCTTACTTCTTAACTGCATCTTTGAAAAAGAAATGAAAAGCTAATTAAGTATAATTTAAGATGGATAATTAAGGGATTATCATTATTGTAGTGCGAACAGACGGGACTGCTGTCAGCAAGCAAGTGAAATGATCTAACCCAAGGAAGCACAGGCGAAGGATACTTATCAACACTGTGCCTCAAAACAAGTGGTGCTAACGGGAAAACAAGTAAGGAAGTGGGCAGTTATTATCCTAAGCGAGATCATGAAAGCTATTTAATCAGATCATGCAAAATTCATGTACATTTGAGAATACCCTGGAATATGCGTACATATGTGTAGCATTGATATTATCAGAGGCTACATGTAAAGTGTCCAGATGAATATTCATCTGCTCTCGTTACATAATCCTCTCTAGACATATACGTCCTTATTCAAAAAGTACACTTACACTTTTGTCTAAGTTTCATATTTTTGATATTCACAAACTACGAGTTTAATTTTACTAAGAGCATTTTAAGGGCTGCTGAGTCCACACTCCGGCACAACCGAGGAGTCTAAAATTACTAACAGTAAAATTAACGGCCGTAGTTCGTGAATATCATAAAAAATCGTAAATTTACACTAAAGTGTGAGTTTCCCTTTGTGAATCAGGCCCATAGTTGGATGGAAATTGAAAGAAGTCCTTGTTAAGATCATTACTGTGCTGTACATATCGCGATTCAATTACTGTACTTAAGGCGATTGAGAGTTACATTGGGTCAAAATGGTATTTTCATACTCATCCTTCTTCTCTCCCTTTTATGGGTCTAATCTGGGTGAAAGCCTGATGACGAAAAACAAGTCTTGGTACCATACAATTATTTCTGTTGTACACCATCTGCTATCACCGGCGCAAATTTAGCACTGAGCGGCAAGGATTTATGTATGTATTACATACTTATGCAGAGAGCTACATCTTGATAGTGGCCATATTAGATCTCTCAGTTGAGAAAAGAAAAAAAAAGAGTGAAAAGCTTGTAAAAAAGAATGGTCACTTGGAGTTAAAATCCAGTCAAATACAACAATGTCTCAACCATCAGCAATTTCTCAATTGCACAAGTGTTACAAATCAGTTTCATTTACATTATTAAGAAAAAAAGCATTGTAGGGAGTCTTGCCTTGGATGCAACAAGGAGCTGTAAATGAATGAACATTAAATAACTATAAGTAAGGATTTAAAAGAAAATCTAGTCATAAAATAGCATTCAGTTAAGGAAGTCCAGCAAGATTAATTGCTAAAATCAGTCCTTCTCACCATTCAAAAAAACAATTGGCAGCCAGAATTGCACCTCTTACGAACTGACTGACCCCACATAGTGCATCTGCCCCCAGCCCTAAAATCCGCTCGTAATTAGTTGGAATGTTCGGAATTGCATGATATCTTTTTAGGAAACAACATGAAAATGTCACAAAACTGTGTGAGCTTCGTGTCCTGGTATCGCGCATGGCTATTCTCTTGCAAGGAAATACCTTCCACAACAAAATTAGGGAACATAACGGCCCACAGAAATGTCTTCACAAATTTTGTGAAATGGAATCAGTTGGGATTTTTAACATTTCTCCGTCGTAATTTAGATTTCTCCCAAACCCAATAGTTAGGTGTATGTGTCATAGAGTATAAATGTCCAATGAGAGCTAAATGTTAAAGCATGTAGCATATACTGAGCAATCAAATTAGAGCCATATTCTTTTTTTATTTCAAAATATTTTTATTGCGTTTTGTATCCCAAAGAACAAAAAACAGCAAGTATTCGCATATACTGAGAGGTTACAATTCAATTCAATAGAACAGTCAGGGATGTAACAACAATTGGGCTGTAAGTCTATGAATACAAGCTGCAGGGAAGGGGGCTGCATATCCTTCTAGAGACCGAGGGGCAAATTCAAAAGGACTTATCTCTGAACTATCCCGACTTTAATGCATCAAAAGTGGTGATAGAATTAACACCCCATTCACAAGCTGGTGCAAACTGCAGACATCGCCAAAATTCTAGCGATAACATCCCCAAAACCTAACACCACGGCGGACACTGCCAACTAAAGCTAATGAGATGCAGAGTAGGCGTTCCCGTGCAGAAACACACGAAAAAACAGCAATACAACTTTCACAACGAACTGACAGATCCGCAAGGCAAACCGAAAACAAGGGATAAGCCGCGTTAGCCGGAGGTATTTAACACCTGCCTCAATCAGGTGTAAAGACGGACGACTAGCTGCAGTAGGCAATGGAGCCCCGCACACAGCCACATCCGAAGACCGAACAACGCCATGGAGCTTCTCATCATGCAGCTCAGAGCCCCAACAGGACCACAACACCCTCCGCCACCACCCCCAGGACCGCCACCACCCCCTTGACCCAGAGCCACCCCCCCGGCCCACCACAGAGGCAGCGCAGAGTAAGACAGCGGACCTACCAAAAAAGCACCACTCTCACAGATCTAGCACCTGAAGAAGTCATTGCCCACTACAGGCTCAAAAGGACAACCATTCATCGCATCCTGACCCACATCGCCCACAGGCTGACGGTCCCACACAGCATAGAACCAACATCCCTCCGCAAACAAAGCTGCTGGCTGTGCTGCACCAGTTGGCCTCTGGGACCTTCCAACCAACAACTGCTAGAGTCGAGGGGTCTCACACCAGCCCTATCAAAGTTCATCACACCTGTCCTGGATGCCATCCTCAGCTTCATCCCCCAGTACCTTCACTTCGCCAACACTGCGCAGGAACAGCTGGAGACAAAGCAAGGCTTCTACGCCATAGCCATATTCACGGCCGTGTTGGGGGCAATCGACTGCACACATTTCCCACTTGAGCCTCCTGTGGATACAGCACACCACTACTGTAACATAAAGCACATGCATTCCATCAATGTGCAGGCAATAGTGGACCACCAGGGACTCTTCACCAATGTCGGAGAAAACTACCCAGGCAGTGTGCATCATTCCGTCATCTTCCGACAGTCCATCATCAACTAGCATTTCCAGGATGGCACATATGGAACGGGACTGCTCGTTGGTGAGTACCAAGTCAACATACCACACATCACAATGCCTCCACAGCACAATGCACAACTGTGGGAATGCACACGTTACCAAACCATATTCAACATGTCAATCTACACGTCCACCTATCAGACACGGCCACAACACTCCATGGTCATCCTGGCCTACCCCTGCATCCTTTACAGACTGGTGGTGTAGTTGCCAGCATCAGCTCATCCCTGCAGGCTGGTGAACACTCACCCCACACGAAGCCAGCACAGGCGTCAATAGATTGGTGGAGCTGCCATCACAATCTGCTGAACAAAGTATAGATTTTTTTCTCCCTGCACTGTGACAGGTGATTAAGGATATGCACTCTGCCCTTGGATGAACACACCCCTCCGAGATCCAAACACACCCGCCCAGAGGCAGTACAATGCAGCCCACATACGTACCAGGGGCATAGTTGAACATACTTTTGGCGTGTTGAAGTCACGTTTCAGGTGCCTGGACGGCACAGGTGGGAAGCTCCTGTACAGCCCAGACATTGTGTGCAAGCTGATCGTTGAATGTTGTGTGTTACACAACATCTGTGTTCACACCAGGGCCCCATGGATCCCAGTTCCAGAGGTACCGGCCGATGATGGTGGTGATAGGGCAGGTGGCCCACAGCAGCAGTGGTAGGAATGGCCCGTAGCAATACCATCATTGACATTTACTTCTCATGAGTATGTCACATTGTGACGGTCCATAGCAATCATGCAACAGTAGAGAATGTCCAAATGCTCTGCATGTGTGAATAAACATTTTTGAAGGTCTTAGCTTGTACTTGTACATTTTGATGTTACATTTCCCTGCGTTCCAGATGTGTTTTGGCAGGTTGTGCACATTTGCTGAACCAGTTCTGTCCTGTGTTCAAATGTGGTGGGAGTGCTGTTTGACCCGGGATGTTGTCACTGCTGGGGTGCACTCCTGATTGTGTGCGTATGCTGCACGGTGGGTGTGTCGCTCCAGCGGCTCTGCTCTGTCTGCCACTGGTCTCTTTCGTGTGGTGTGCCTGTCGGTTCTGTTCTTCCACAGTGCTTGGATGTTGTGGTGTTCATCTTGTCCTCTGCAGTTGGCCAGGGTGCATTCATCGTACTCCGTTGTTGATGATTTTTGTTCAGCCGCATTTTCGGTGTGCTGGTCTTGTACTATTTTCCTGCATTGTGCGTGAGTATTGCTGCCCTCGCGCTGGTTGTCACTGTTTTCTTATCGCACTTGTGTCCATCACAGGTTTTGTCGCGTTGGGGAATGTGTTTTTATCTCCGTCGCGCTGGTTGTTTCGCGGACATTGTCCGCGGTGTTGGCAAACTATCGCATAGTACCGCCGTTTTGTGAATTCCACGTTGTCACAGGGTTATTTTTCCGCGAAGCTAAAAGTTGCGTTATGCTACTCTTGCGGTAGTTATCACACGTTCTTGTGAATATAACCAAACATTTTTGTGGATTTCATTCACAACAACAAAAGTGTGTGTGCCATTAAGAATGTTGTAAAGGTGATTCCTTTGCTTGGGGAGCACAATGTGAAGCTCAAAACGATCTTGTGGATCACAGGTCTCTTAGGCGGGAGTTGTTGAGTAGTCCTAAAACCGTTAGAAAGTCACAATTTCTCTAGAAGATAGGTATTTATTTATTAATGGGTAAATCATTAAGAAGCCCATGCTTCCTAAAAGTGAGATCTTAGTGCCACAAATGAGAAAGTAAGATAGTAGAAGAGGAAATGGATGATGTAAGCTAGTCAAAAAAAGAAGCAACTTTAACAGCACCCAAATTGTTGCATTTCAGTCCATATTATCCATATATTAAGAGTTTCATAAAGCAGTCCAAAGTGAGATCAACATTTGATTGTACCATGCTGCAAATCTGAAATTTCCAACTGTTTTACCATAGAATGATCTGTTGTCTAGGTATTCAGAATCATAATTGGACAGCCATTCAAAACAGGGATTTAGCTTCAGGAAAACCTGATGGATTAGGAAAGTGTTCAGTGCCATTCTGAACTTGACATGGTCTTGTTCCAGTCTCAGGGATGGGGACAGGCTATTTCAGGAGGGCAGGCCACATGTTCTCAGGGTTTTCCCACCAGCACCCTTCTTATTGCAAGATACAATCTTCATTCTGCTATTGTATGCTGATCTCAGATTCCAATATGGCTTGTAGGCGTTAAATAATTTAGGACCAGATGTACAAAGCCTGTGAGTCACTAAATCACAGGCTTTTGCATCACTACTGGGCTTGTACAAATGTATTAAACCTACTTTGCGATTCAGTAACAAGTTACTGAAAATGGGTTTAGAAATGCAATACAGAACACAATGGCCCACATGCATCAAGCATTTTTGTAGTCGCAAACGGTGCGATTCCTTAAAATCGGCCGTTTGAGAATGCAAAAGTGCTTGTTGGGATGCATCATGCCATTTTAGAAGTCGCATCTTTTTTACGATTTCTAAAATTGCGTTAGCATTTAAGAAATCGCAATTGTGCGATTTCTTAAATGCTATGCATCATTACAGAAAAATATGCGTTTTTTAAAATTGGAAGTGCAAATTACCACGAAGTTCAACTTCGTGGTAAAGTGCGAAATTGATTAAAAATGTACAAAAAAGCATTTTTTAAACTGTAAAGTTACACACACACATGTCCTTAGGACATGTGTGTATGTAACTTATGCTGAAAAGTACATTTCATGGGTGCAGGGGGGGTCATTTTGACCCCCCTCTCCACCCTTGAAATGCATTGATGAATTGCAATTGCACATTGCGAATTCGCAATTCCCATTCATTCCTATGGGCATTTTGGCCCATAGGAATGAATGGGAATTGTGAATTCGCAATTTAAAATTCGCATTTTTTTATGCATTTCGGTAAAAATAGCGATTTTTACCGATTTGCAAAAAAAATAAGAAAAAATTCATGCATAGGCTTTTGCGATTTCTAAATTGCGAATCGTTATTTTTCGCAATTTAGAACTCGCAAAAGCCGATATTGATGCATGTGGGCCAATGTGAATAGGGTATGCTTAGAGCATACCTTTCAAATTCTGATTTCCAATGTTAAGTAGCAATGGTTTACGACTGCAATTTCAGTCACAAACCATTGATAGGTTACCATTTCCTCAAAGGAGGTGGTAATCCATTGGCAATGGGGAAGGGATTGCTGTCTTGCTTGTGCACATGTGCACATTTGCCTAAAAGAAGTACACTTTAGTGCTACATTGCTGTCCCTCCTTGTTGGGTCTCCTCAGCAAAGCCTGTTCTCCCTGGGGTTTGGTCTCACCAGCACTGTTTGCGGAAAACTGTCATGGAGAGGCTGACTTCGGCAACCCTCAATTTGAGCTTCGTCTGCTAGGTATGTTTTCATTAGATGGTCAGCATCCTCAACAAAGGCTGGAGTCGAACTTTCATAGATAGGTTCGCTCTACATTTTCCCTCCATAATTTGCTTTCCCCTATGAGAAACTGTAGGCAGCCATTATTTATTTTCTAAGTGCTTTTTGATGCCTTGTTGAAGCCTTTGAAAGGACACACTAACCCAGTATGACCCAGGTGACGGAGTTCTGCAAGTGAATTAAAGCTTTGCTCCCTCCTCTTTCCTCTTTAAGCACCCATTAATTTATCTTTCACAGAGAGTTTTCTTTTTAGGTCTCGTGCCTAGCGTTGCACTGCGCAGCAGTGCTTCGCACAGCGCGAGGCATTTAGTAATCGAAAAACGGGGTTTCAGCAGTCACCTAGGAATCGCACACGTTCGTGCGTGTGCGTTTCTTTTTCAGCTCCCCCATTGGCCTTTGTGTGCGTCTTATTGTAAAAGACTGCACACAATTGGCCCGAAGCACGCGCATAGCTCCTCCCATGGCCTATTGGTGTCTATTACGTGCACCAAGCGCGTAATAGACACGAATAGGCCATGGGAGGAGCTATGATTGTGCCCACACAGGCGTGACGTGCGTGCCACTTGTTTCCGATTGCTTTACTTCTGCAGTTATTGCGGCACCCACTCTTTGAAGTTTAAATGTAAATCGCGAGTACCGTCATTCTAATATAGCAGCTTTCATCTTCCAAAGCCTTTCAGCCCGTTACCCAACAAAGTGCCACATGGGGGAATTTAAACACTGCAAACCCAGCCAAAAACAATGAGCAGGAGACACCACCAGCCACAAGGTTCAGCTTGTGCCCGCATCAAAGATTCTCGCTGGCAGAGCTGTGACGAGAAACGGGCACACACCAAAACTGAATTTCTAAGCAAAATAGCCTACTTCCATTTCCACCAAGCGGCGGCCACCGCAAGCACTGCCGCAGGCCAAAATAAATGATTTTTCTCTAAGAAACAAATTTCCCACAAGCAAAGCCTTCAGCCCTCCATGCAATAGAGCGGAAAAGAGACAAACCAACGAGCGAGAGGTGCCACAAGGTCCTGCTTGTCTCCTCGCACCCAAGTTTACTCGCCGGCAGAGCAAGAAAGAGGAACGGGCACTCAACCAAAGTTGCATTTTTCAACCTGCAAATGCCTCCCTCAGTTTCCACCACCCGGAGGCCAAAGCAAATACTACATCAGGCAAAAGAAAAGATTTCCCATGCACAAAACAACGTTCCACGAACAAGGTGAGTCTGCGCCCCCTCCTTCAAAGCGCGAACGTCTTCCTCTCCCTCCCCCCCACTCCCTTGGAGTTCCAGTTACGCCCAGAGCACTCGGGGGTCAGGGGCAGCACCGTTTTTTCAGGTACTCCATTTTCAGAGGCTTCAAAAAGTGCAGGAGTGAATATCTTTTTCTTTGCTTTACTAACTCTAACTAAAGGTTTCTCTCATGCCCACAATAGCTCACTGGTCATTGTTCTAATCACATTAGCACAAGCTAATCTCACGAGTAGATCACTATCTTTATTCCGTCAAGATTCAGAAGTGCCTACCCTGTGCGCTCACCCACTGCCATCTGCCCCTATGGACTCACCCTGCACTGTCTGCTTCTTACCCTCACCCTCCTCACTCTCTTCCGTCTCCCTCATACTCCTCTCTTCACTCTCCTTTCTTTTGCCTCATGCTACTCTCCTCCTCACTTTCCTTCATTAGCCCTCATGCTGTTTGTGAGAAGTTGGCCTGGTATATGATGCTCACTAGTTCTAGTGATCACCTTGTACCATGCCAAGCAACCCATATGATGATTGGTTGTAAGTCAACCTTATAGACAAGCTATCCTAGTAGCGTGGACAAAGCAGTCTTAGGCTAAACTCTGTAAAGGCATGTGAAGCAAGCTGTTTTACCATACACAATCCCCTTGAATACCAAATGAAAGGACACCACACAGATATATATTGAAAATATATATATATTTATTCACTACAAATATCCCCTATACTCTTTATGAGCACAGAAGCAAATGCGTTAAAACAAAACACAGTTTAAATATACAAAAGTTGCACAATATGGATGAGCCCTAGGGGCCACTTAAACCATATACTAAAATAGTGGTATAAGAACCACCAATTGGAAAGGGAATAGGCCTAGGGCCTGGGGAATCGCTGAAGCTGTTCGGAACTAACAGTGAAGAAGTCGGGAAAGGCCCGCGGGACTCGGGTGCAGTGCTTAAAGTGCACGCATGCACCAATGCAATGTCAATGGTGCGTAAAAGTTATAAAGTTACTGTTTTAGGAACCTTCCGACTGACCTAGAAGGACAAAACTTTAGATCTAGGCACTAGAGGTGTGTACCAGTGTAGGAACACCGGCGTTGCTGAGTTACCTCACCCACAGGAATCGGGTGCACAGGTGCCAAGTTGGGTCGGGTTTCGTCACGCAGGTCGATGGTGCCTGGAGATGAAGATGCTGCAGGCGGGTCGTCGAGGAGAGTTCCGGTGGATCCAAGGATGGATCTGAAGATGTGAAGACCTGAAAGCAGAAAGGACAATGTTCAAAGTCACTAGCCAGTGACTACAGTGGAACCAGGATGGAACCAGGCGATGTCGGGTGCAAACAGGCGATGAGGTGCAGCTTGTCTCTGCAGCCACGTGGACACAAAGAGGTCGAGGACGTCCAGGAGTCGATCACGAGCTGTCCCACAAAGGCTCTAGCTGATGGCGGTGTCGGCAACTTGATTGGAGCAAACAGGCCTTGGCTAATGCAAGCCAAGCAGGAAGTGAAGAAAGCTTATTTCTCGGACCAGCAAGGTCAGAGGGGCTGCTCCTTTTTACAGGAGCGAGGGCCAGTTGGGAGCAACCGGACCAGTGGTGTAGATTGTAGATTTCATTCGCCAAGATGGCCACCAGCCAATGGGCTAGCAGCCGGTATGACGCATCGAGTGGCAAAGTGCAAAAGAACCCCACGCAGATCGTGGAGATGCTGGGAGGCTGATCTTTGGTGCAAATGCTGCTCGGTGGTGGGGCTTCTCAAACCCCAAAGCACAGCATTGAGGAAGCCTCGGGGGCTGCACAGTCAGCTTCTCGGGGGTCTTTCAAGATGGCCGGTCCCACGTCTCCCGATGCCTCCACGGGTCTCTTCTTTTCAGGGACTGTGGAACGGGCTGTGAATCTGGGCTCGGGCTCTGGCGGGAGGCGGTGGCAAAGCAGACGTCGAGTTGCTGGTTGGTGCCTGTATTCACAGGGTGGTCACTCCTTGGCCACAAGGGAGATTCTCTTCAGTCTTCTGTGCAGCAGAATGTCGAAGTCCAGTTTTCTTCTTAGTTTCAAGTCGAGTTCAGGATGATCTGAAGTCTTGGGACACAGCTCCTACTCTTATTCCAAATCTAGGGGCCGGATTACCTGCTAGGTCCCTCCTCTGGGAGGGACCAGGAAGGGGGGTGGCTACACCCCTTTCCTTTGTCCATCTCCACGCCAAGACTGGGGCTGGGATGCCCCAGCACCGGTTTGGACTGGCTTATGCACAGAGACACCTTGTGTGCCCCAGGCATGTCTCATTCTATTCAGCCCTGTCCTACCCAATACACAAAATCCTGTCTGGGGTGGTGCTAGCACCTCCCAAGGCAGGAAACCCTTTGTTCAAGCCTCCCTCGCTGGAAGGACTCCCAGCAGCAGGAGGTCAGACTTGTGTCTGTGGTGGCAGCATCCATTTTGTGATGCTGAGGCTCATGTTTAACTTTACCCGGGTTTCAGGTTATGTACATGTCGTGTCCCTCTAGAAGGGTGGAATGCTACTACCATCGCCAGAACTGGCGAGGGGGTAGTATTCCAATTCGTATGACACCTTACTCAACATGTTTTGATAAAGCCAAACCAAAGATAGCATTTAACCGCGAGGTTCATAATGCACTTAAGAGTATATGGTATGGCAGTATCATGGAACAGCTAAAGGACGTGGTTCCAAAAGCTGCAGACAGGCTCAGCTCATGCTAGAGCACCATCTCCCATATTTCCAAGCACTCTGCCTCCAGGATTGATGAGGCCTTCCATAGGAGTGGCTGATAGGAACATATGTGTCCATTTTAGGTTAGATATAGGCATACTATACCTAAGTAAGGGGTGATTACACCGACTTACCCCAGCTGAGTGATCAGCCAGTTGTGTCAAATATGGAGGCCAGGCCAGGGGTGGCACAATACATGCTGCAGCCCCTGGTAGGCCTTGGAACCACCTATGCCCTGGTTACCTAGGGTACACTGTTACAGGGGCCAATAAGTTGAACCAGTTCCAATTGGTAATGTACCTAAGGTACATGGAGTCCATTTTAAGGAGAGAGCAATTAGCCTGGGGCCCTGAATAGCAGGATCCCAGGTCAACTAAGTAAAAAACTAGCTAAACACTAGGCAAAAAGTTTGGGGGTAACCATAGTCAGATATCCACCTTCCTACACCCCCCCCCCCCCCCAAATGAAAGGAGATAAGGCTATCCTTGACCAGGTAAGCCTATATTGCCTAAGTGGCCATATAAGGAAGTACCAGCCCTGGCTTGGTTACCCCCTGTCTCATGGTCCACTAAGCAATCCCTCACCCTAAGGGTATCTGAGGGTCTCCACCATAGGGAATCTCTACCTGTGATGTGTTTTTGCAAAGTTAAAGGCTGGTGTTGAGGTGGAGTACTGAAGTGAGATTCCTCTGTAGGACTCAGCTTCCTCCAATCACTCTCCACCATGTAGGCCTTTCTTTCCTTGACTGAGTTGCACGGTGCTCTCAGGGTCAAACTCTGGCTACCTAAAGCTGGAGGCTGGGTCCCTTCTGTTGGCTTACTGGAGGGACAGGTCAGGTTTGGGGCCTTGGGGTCCCCGGTTTGGCTGTGTCCAAGAGTGTCCATTTGGGGGAGGTCCCTAACTAGTTGTAAGGGGGATCCCTCAGAAGTTTTTAAAGTTTTCACCTTGCTAGGGCTGCTAGCTTTGGTGCCCCTAATCTGCTGATGGGGGTGCTTTATTTGACAGGGGGCCCTTTGGGGCTCACTGACCTTCTTGTCCTCTGCAGCCCTGGGCTGGCTGAGGCAAGGTAGAGAGGGGCAGGTTACCTGCTCCAGACTGGGTCCCACCTTGGAAGGGTCCACTGACATCAGGGGCTCTGCCAGGCTAGGCCTGACTACCCCTGGGGCAGTTCCTTCACAAGGGGTAAGATCAGTTCCCTGAGGAGGCTGATCCTTTCCTAAAGTCTGGTGGGAGGGAGATTTCTCTTCCTCCTCAATGCTCTCTGTTTGTGTGGAGTGATCCATAGTTTCAGGCTTCACAACACATGAATCAGTTTGAGTTTGGGCTGTGGCCATCACAGCCCCACCAACCTTTTCAGGAGGAGACTCAGTTTGGGTATGGGCTGTTACCATCACAGCCCTGCTAATGTTTTCAGAAGGGAAGTTAGCTAAAGATGGGGCTGAGGTTTGCTCAGCCCTACCAACCTGTTCAGGAAGGACATCTTGGATTGGGGCTGTAGCCATCACAGCCCCACTAACCTTTCCATGGAGATTTACCATTCTATAATGGGTTTGCTGTTCAACCTCAGCCCAGGCTGAGATTTCCAAATCATTACCAAGTAGGCAATCTACAGGCAAGTTTGCTGACACTGCCACTCTCTTTGGGCCAATGACACCTCCCCAGCTAAGATTGACTACTGCCATGGGATGTTTGGTTTCTATTCCATCAATGTTTGTCACCTGCTATGTGGCATCAGGTAAAAGTTGCCTTGAGGGGACTAGACATTCAGCCACCATGGTGATGCTAGCCCCTGTGTCTCTAAAGGCCTCAACTTTCAAGCCATTGATGAGGGGCTCCTGTCTGTACTTGCTCAAAGTGTTTGGGCAACCAGTGAAGTTGGCAAACCCCATGCCAGTTTCATAGACAAGAGTATCTGAGGTAGGGGACCTGGTTAGGCCAGAATCCACCTGTGTTCCAAAAGTAAATCCACCCAAATTCTTGGGGGTGCTCCCACCACCTGGGGGACCACTGCTAACAGTGACAGGAGGTGTTGGAGCTTTACCTGGAGGTATATTTTCCTTATTACCATTCTTTGGACAACAGCTGTCTGTTTTCCAATGGCCAACCTGTTTACAGGCATGGCAGTAAGGCTTTTTCTGTGTAGAGGAAGTGTCTTGGGACCCACCCCCATCCTTGGAGTTTTGGGGCCCTGGGGAAGTCTTCTCTTTGGTTTTATCCCCACCTTTCTCTTGAGGCTTGGTAGTCTCTTTCTTTTGGTCACCACCCTGGTTCTTAGGCCTGATCCTGGTTCTGACCCATTTGTCTGCCCTCTTACCCAATTCTTGTGGAGAGGTCAGATCAGAGTCCACCAGGTGCTGATGTAGAAGCTGGTTTTGACAATTATTTAAGATTTGCTCTCTCATCATCAAATTATACAATCCTGTATAGTCTGTAACCTTACTTCCCAGCAACCAGCCCTCCAGAGCCTTAGTGGCACATTCAACAAATTCAGACCAGTCCTGAGTCTGTGTCTTCTGGGTCTCTCTGAACATTAACCTGTACTGTTCAGTGGTTAAGCCTAACCCATCAATCAGAGCACTCTTCAGGACCAGGTAGTTTCTAGAATCCCCATCACAAATTGTGAGGAGTCTGTCTCGGCCTCTACCTTCAAAGGAGAGCCACAAGATTGCTGCCCACTGCTCCTGAGGGATCTGCTGTACTCTGCAGGCTCTCTCAAGTGCAGTTATCCATGTGTGGATGTCATCCCCAGCTTTGTAGGGGGGCACACTCTTACTCAGGTTTCTATTGTCATAGGACCTGCCTTTATCCTTAGGGATAGTGCTGCCACCAGTGAATCCTAATTCACTCTCTCTAGGCTGTCTTGCTTTAGCAAGCTTCTCTTGGATCAGGGCTACTTCTAGCTCTCTCTTCTGGATCCTAAGCTCAGCCTCTCTCATGTTGGCCTCATGTTCCCTTCTCTGAGGGCTAGTCATTCCCCTTCTGGAGTGACCATGAGAACCTGTAGAAGCATGGGAAGTGTCAGATTCACCTGAGTGATTCCTTCTCCTCCTAGACTCCTGGTTAAGTCCACTTGGGGGTCTGAGTGGGTTGGATCCTGACTCAGTCCCAAATTGGCTTAAGTTAGCCTGGCTAAGTCTCCTGACTGGCACCTGACTAAGTCTCTCATCATCAGAATCACTTTCTTCCTCCTCCTCTTCCTCTTCCTCATCCTCAGGTTGAGTATCTCCAGTGTTCTGGTCTTCCTCATCTATCTGGACAACAGGGACAGGGGTGTCAGTATTATCATCTTCAGTGGGAGAGCCTCCTTCAACATTCCCTGTGGGGTCTGCTTTAGAGGTCTTTAGAGCTTCAGACTGGTCTAAAAGCTCTCTGAGGTGTGCTGTGGTAGGGGCTGGACCCGTCTTGAGGCCTCTTAAGGTACACAGCTACCTCATTTCTTTAAAGTTTAACATAGCAAATTTGGATGGTGCCTTTGGAGGGTCACTCTCAACAGGGTCAGGTCCAGTGGACCCCTTTACTCCAGACATTGCTCTAGTGTGGGTGGATATGTTGCAATCTACCTACACTGGTGTTTACCTACTAAACCTATCTAGTAGATGTAGTCAGGGTGTGCTACTCCCTATCCTCTACAACAACTAAGTTCAGTAGAACTTAAGTATTCTAGTCTTGTTTTATATGTACCTAACAGGTACCTGTATGATCTTTCAAATGATACTCTCAAAGATTGTAATGGTAAAACAACAGCAAGCTCAAATCCCAACCGCTGCTCACCAATGTGAGAAGTTGGCCTGGTATATGATGCTCACTAGTTCTAGTGATCACCTTGTACCATGCCAAGCAACCCTTATGATGATTGGTTGTAAGTCAACCTTATAGACTAGCTATCCTAGTAGCGTGGACAAAGCAGTCTTAGGCTACACTCTGTAAAGGCATGTGAAGCAAGCTGTTTTACCATACACAATCCCCTTGAATACCAAATGAAAGGACACCACACAGATATATATTGAAAATATATATATATATTTATTCACTACAAATATCCCCTATACTCTTTATGAGCACAGAAGCAACTGCGTTAAAACAAAACACAGTTTAAATATACAAAAGTTGCACAATATGGATGAGCCCTAGGGGCCAATTAAACCATATACTAAAATAGTGGTATAAGAACGACCAATTGGAAAGGGAATAGGCCTAGGGCCTGGGGAATCGCTGGAGCTGTTCGGGACTAACAGTGAAGAAGTCGGGAAAGGCCCGCGGGACTCGGGTGCAGTGCTTAAAGTGCACGCATGCACCAATGCAATGTCAATGGTGCGTAAAAGTTATAAAGTTACTGTTTTAGGAACCTTCCGACTGATCTAGAAGGACAAAACTTTAGATCTAGACACTAGAGGTGTGTACCAGTGTAGGAACACCGGCGTTGCTGAGTTACCTCACCCACAGGAAGAGGGTGCACAGGTGCCAAGTCGGGTCGGGTTTCGTCACGCAGGTCGATGGTGCCTGTAGATGAAGATGCCGCAGGCGGGTTGTCGAGGAGAGTTCCGGTGGATCCAAGGATGGATCTGAAGATGTGAAGACCTGAAAGCAGAGGGGACAATGTTCAAAGTCACTAGCCAGTGACTACCGTGGAACCAGGATGGAACCAGGCGATGTTGGGTGAAAACAGGCGATGAGGTGCAGCTTGTCTCCACAGCCACGTGGACACAAAGAGGTCAAGGACGTCCAGGAGTTGATCACGAGCTGTCCCACAAAGATTCTAGCTGATGGCTGTGTCGGCAACTTGATTGGAGCAAACAGGCCTTGGCTAATGCAAGCCACGCAGGAAGTGAAGAAAGCTTATTTCTCGGACCTGCAAGGTCAGAGGGGCTGCTCCTTTTTACAGGAGCGAGGGCCAATCTGGAGCAACTAGACCAGTGGTGTAGGTTGTAGATTTCGTCACCAAGATGGCCACCAGCCAACGGGCGAGCGACTGGGATGAGGCGTCAAGTGGCAAAGTGCAAAAGGGCCCCACGCAGATTCTGGAAAAGCTGGGGGGGCTGATCTTTGGTGCAAATGCTGCTCGGTGATGGGGCTTCTCAAACCCCAAAGCACAGCATTGAGGAAACCTCGGGGGCTGCGCAGTCAGCTTCTTGGGGGTCTTTCAAGATGGCCGGTCCCACGTCTCTCGATGCCTCAACGGGTCTCTTCTTTTCAGGGACTGTGGATCGGGCTGTGAGATGTCTGGGAATCCAGGTCTTGTTGGGCTCTGGGCTCGGGCTGGGGCGGGAGGCGGCGGCAAAGCAGACATAGAGTTGCTGGTTGGTGCTGGTATTCACAGGGTGGTCACTCCTTGGCCACAAGGGAGATTCTCTTCAGTCTTCTGTGCAGCAGAATGTCGAAGTCCAGTTTTCTTCTTAGTTTCAAGTCAAGTTCAGGATGATCTGAAGTGTTGGGACACAGCTCCTACTCTTATTTCAAATCTAGGGGCCGGATTACCTGCTAGGTCCCTCCTCTGGGTGGGACCAGGAAGGGGGGTGGCTACACCCCCTTTCCTTTGTCCATCTCCGCGCCAAGACTGGGGCTGGGAAGCCCCAGCACCAGTTTGGACTGGCTTATGCACAGGGACACCTTGTGTGCCCCAGGCATGTCTCATTCTATTCAGCTCTGTCCTACCCAATACACAAAATCCTGTCTGGGGTGGTGCTAGCACCTCCCAAGGCAGGAAACTCTTTGTACAAGCCTCCCTCGCTGGAAGGACTCCCAGCAGCAGGAGGTCAGACTTGTGCCTGTGGTGGCAGCATCCATTTTGTGATGCTGAGGCTCATGTTTAACTTTACCCAGGTTTCAGGTTATGTACATGTCGTGTCCCTCTAGAAGGGTGGAATGCTACCCCCGTCACCAGAACTGGCGAGGGGGTAGTATTCCAATTCGTATGACACCTTACTCGACATGTTTTGATAAAGCCAATCCAAAGATAGCATTTAACCGCGAGGTTCATAATGCACTTAAGAGTATATGGTATGGCAGTATCATGGAACAGCTAAAGGACGTGGTTCCGAAAGCTGCAGACAGGCTCAGCTCATGCTAGAGCACCATCTCACATATTTCCAAGCACTCTGTCTCCAGGATTGATGAGGCCTTCCATAGGAGTGGCTGATAGGAACATATGCGTCAATTTTAGGTTAGATATAAGCATACTATACCTAAGTAAGGGGTGATTACTCCGACTTACCCAAGCTGAGTGATCAGCCAGTTGTGTCAAATATGGAGGCCAGGCCAGGGGTGGCACAATACATGCTGCAGCCCCTGGTAGGCCTTGGAACCACCTATACCCTGGGTACCTAGGGTACACTGTTACAGGGGCCAATAAGGTGAACCAGTTCCAATTGGTAATGTACCTAAGGTACATGGAGTCAATTTTAAGGAGAGAGCAATTAGCCTGGGGCCCTGAATAGCAGGATCCCAGGCCAACTAAGTCAAAAACCAGCTAAACACTAGGCAAAAAGTTTGGGGGTAACCATAGTCAGATATCCACCTTCCTACACTGTTCTTCTCCTCACTCTCCTTCCCAAAACTTCACACATTCTTCTCCTTCTAACTCTATGCTTCACACTGTTACACAGCTAACAATTACAATCCAAAACATATAATTCCACTACACCTCACATCCATACACTCAATAACACATAGCAAAAATGCATTACCATTAGCAAAGCCAAACTCTCGAACTTAAACAAATGCGAGACCTATTGCATTTTTAATGCTTGTTTCAGGGTTTTATGTTTTTTCCATGAAGCATTGGAATGTTAATTAGACAGGCAATACTTACAGCTCTGGCAAGCCTTTTCCCCTGAAAGGTTCTTTCCTATTTATCATGTAATGTGTGCGTTTTATTTTCATTTTTAATTTCTGAGCTAACCAAGTACTGGGTGACAAACTTCTCATAGGTCACACATACGAGAAGGTGTTGTTTGGGTGCTGAGATTTAGGAAAACAGCAACATCCTAAATAGTCTGCACTGTAAGGCAGTCTGTAAACCACTCAAGTGAAAATGTTTGCTGCTGTGGCACCAACAATCACATATGTTGTGAGGGCTGCAACCGTGCTTTTCATGGTAAGTTAAGAAGTTAGCATAGAATTAAACAAGTTTCAATGCCAGAGATCCTGGACATATGCATATCCACGAACCTCAAGGTTCAATGGCATGCCAGCAAAGTAGATAAAGGAGTTGAATGGTACACACAGCCAATATGTCACAACTTTAAATCCCAGTAGAGTAAACTCAGCCATTCATGCTTTTTAAGATCATGATCGGGTACCTTTTTAAATTAAGTAATTACATTGAGTAACAACAAGACGTGTGATTTGCAGCTCCTATGTCCTATGCTCTTTCCAATCCTGTGCTCTCTCCCTTACTGTGCGTTTCCACAACCTAGTCCTTCTCACCCAGGTAAGGAGTGCAGCATGTCAGCACAGGAGAGCAGCAGTTCTACCAGAGCAGCAGTCCAGCAGAGTGTCAGTCCTCCAGCAGCGCAGCAGCCCTTTTTTCTAGCAGAGCATCCACAGGTCGAGAAGTGTAATTAAGTAATAGGGTCTGAGGTCCAGTTCTTATACCCAGTGGTGCTTTGAAGTGGGGGAGACTTCAAAGACTGGCCTTTAAATGCACAGAGGTCCTCCCTTCTTGCCCTGGCTCCAGACTACTGCAGGGGAGTATGCAGTCTTTTGTGTGTTGACAGAACACAGCCTATTCAGGTGTAAGTGATGTTATGCCCAGCTCCTCCCTCCCATCCTGCCAGGATGGGCCATCAAGTCACACCTAAGCTCCCATTGGGTGTGGCTGTCTAGGGAGTATACACAAAGAGCAGCTGTCCCCCAACCCAGACATGCAATCAGAGACAGGATGCAGGCACACCGGGCTAAGATCTGGAAAATGTCAACTTTCTAAAAAGTGGCATTTTCAAAATGATAATAAAAAATGTGACCTTGCCATTAAAGGCGGTTTATCATTACAATTCCATAGATACCACACATGACAGATCTAAGTCCTCTCAAATCAGCATTACTGCTTATTAGATGTAATAAGGAATCCCCATTGTTATACTAAGAGAGATGTAGGCCTCACCGTAGTCAAAAATGTCTTTGGGAGTTTTTCACTACCAGGACATGTAAGACTTAAAAGTGCATGCCCTACCTTTTGCTTACACAGCAGCCTGCCCGATGGGTTGACTAGGCCCTACCTTAGTGGTGCCTTTTAGTGTAATAAAAGAGAAGTTTAAGGCTTGTCAAATGGTTTTAAATGCTAAGCCGATATACCATGACAATGCATTAAGGCTGCAATGGCAGGCAGGGACACGTTTTAAAGAGTGCTACCTAAGCGGGTGGCACAATACGTTATGCAGGCCCACTGGAAGCATTTAATTTACAGACACTGGGTATATAATATACCACTCTACAAGGGACTTACAAGTAAATTAAATGTGGCAATCAGGTGTATGCCAATCCACCATGTTTAGGAGAGTGGGCACAAGAAATTAAGACTGGTTAGAAGTGGTAAAGTGCACAGAGTCCTAAGGCCAACAGAAGCAAAAACTCTGCAACATTGGAGGGAAGCAGGCAAAACGTTTGGGGAAAGACTACCTTAAGGCTGGCAGATCTAACATCTACCCATAACTCCTATCCATAAGCCATTAACCTTACCCCTCACCCTTATTCTTTACCCCTTACACCTCACCTTTATCTACCTTAACCACTGTTCACTCTAGAGTGCGTGCCTGGGTGGCTGCTCAATTTGTCATTTATCGCCATGCATGAGGCCCTCCAGAGCACAAATCATAAAGGACTCTTCTGCTGATCAGCAGTACAGATCTTTATGGGCTAATTAGGTTGTGAAAGTGCAACTGAAAATCAACAAAGACATGGGCCACAGCAATAAGAAGAACAACACAGGACAGGGCTAACTGGCTCTTTTTAGTGAAAGCACAGCAGAACGGGAATTTGACCTTGTTTACTGTGGGCTGCTACTGTTGTGACATTTGCCTGTGCTACAGATTATACTATAATTGAATAAACAGAGCACTGTAAATAGAAAGTATAAAAACATTACAAAGAGTCATATTTTGTATTTTTCAATGTAGACTATTTTCTGTTTCTACCTTTCTAAATTTTACAGTTTACAGACATTATTTGACACAACTGATCACTGTAAAATGACACCAAAAAGGGCTCTTACTAATGGCCTTGGTCCTGATGTATGAAGCACTGGTTGCAAAATACTGTTGGGACTTCACAATCAGTATTTTTGTGACCAAAGTAGTATTTTCCAGACCATCTAATACGAATAGGTTGGTTTGCAAAATGCCAACCCTTAGTGGATCACAATTCGACCTACCTCATGAATACTAATAAGGTAGTCCAAATATCAGAATGGGGAGAAAGAAGCAGTGATTGATTCAGCTTCCACGTATAGTAGTATTTAAACAAAAGGGGAATGAACCACGTGTCTTGTAATGCCTGGGTCTATATGTGTTGTACAAATGCCCATATACACTCTAACTATGTAGGTAGCAGTATATCTTGATTCTCTGCTTGACGAAGTTAGGTGAGTATTTGATCATAAGGTCCTTTTGTGCCTGAGTTTCCCGCAGCTCATGCTGCTGCTTGCCTCTCCTGCCCTCCTCCCGATATGCATGTTGTTGCTTGCTTGATCATACTGTCCATTTTGCTGCTTGCCAATCCCGCTCTGCCTCTCGCTGTCCGTGTTGTTACTTGCCTCCTCCCACCCTTCTCCTGCTGAGTTGGTGCTTGCCCGACCAACTGTCCTGTGTTGTTGCTTGTCCCCCCCACTGTCCATGTTGTTTGGTGCCCCTCCTGCTGTCCGTGTTCTTGCTTGACCCCAACTGCTGTATGTACTCTTGCTTTCTTATTCACTCCCTCCTCCCTCTGTCCATGTTCCCCCCTCCACCTACCATAACAAAAAAAACACTACAAAGCTTCCAGCACTGCCTACGTCATATTGCTTTTGTTAGAAAAAAAAACTTCCAGCAATGCACCCCCTTCCCTCCGCTAGTTGTTCATTGTCCCCCATGCACCTACATAGCAAAAAAAAGCTATATGATGCAGACACCGCTGGCAGGGCATAGCAGTGTTATTTCCCTCACCCCCCATGTGGCAAGTACTATTCCCCATCTCCATGATGTCTCCCGCCCTCCCATCATTAATATTTAGAAAAAGCAATATGACAAATCCAGCGCTGTGCACGTCATAGTGTTACTTAAAAAAAAATCTTTCAGTCATGCTGCACAGGATTAGTTGCAAGGTCACATCTCCCATGATTTATAAAAGAAAAGTTCAAGTTGAGGTACTGCATTTGGCTGGCATGCAGTGATCTGGTAATATGAAGCACACTTCTGCTGTTATATCCTTGTGTGTTATTTACTGTAGCAAAAGCAGAGTTGGCCATTTTTTTGTTGCAAAAATCCATTAGCTAATTATATATGTTTTTAAATGTGTGTGGCAGACATACTACACCATGTTGCTTGAGCCAAGCACTGATGTGTTTCATGCAGCATTTATTTATTTTGTAACAGTAATGTGTTTTGCATTTATAACCAAACACTTCTCATGTGTTGATAGTGTATTGGTACATCTTTTAAAGTGTTTACATGTGTTTCACACTTAACTGCCACGTAGCCTTTCTTTGATAACCAGCAATAGTTAAGGTTGATTATCTATTAAAAAGTAGACATGTTTTCAGACATGTTCAACCGAGACTAAGTAAGTGTTGCAAGTTCAGCCCTTTCAGACTGGTACGGTCCCAAAAGAGTATCAGAGGCTTAAACATCAGCGCAATTTCTATCACCCATAGAATTCTCTAAATCACTTTTGGGATTTTGCCTGTAAATGACAACATGATTACTCCATCTATGATTATTGACCATCTTTCCCTACTTGCCGGGCCATACTAAGGAACTGTAAGTAAACTTTCACTATGCAATGTAATGCACACATGCTGACTGAATGTACCTCCCTGTCAAAGCATAATGCACTTGTTGATATCCAGATTGTGTACCCCAAGACTTTGGATGTGGCACGTCTTTATAGAGGACTTAGGAAGGCTTTTGAATCCTCTGTTTTGGCTCCAGGACTGGTAACTGCTGTGCCTGAGAACTACTTAGAATAGTTACTTTAAAATCACGAAGGAATACATAAACACAGTTTCTGGGTCGGGCGGTAGCAGCTCTTGAAATACAGGACTATTTTATGCCCTCTAACAGCCCATTTCAGAACTTTCCCTAAAACCTATTGCCATGTTAGCTACACTCTCTTATCTTGCTACCCCTTATCCCCTTCCCCATACATGTTACTATTGCCATTATCCCTTTACCTAAAATCCCTTACGAATAATCAGTTATACCCACCTTACTATTACTTTTCCCCAACAACACCAGGAACAACTTCCACAACTGCATGACCAGCATCGCAGACGGTATGAAGGAGAACTGCCTGAAGCTCAATACTGACAAGACGGAGGTGCTGATCTTCAGAAGCAAGAACTCCCTATGTGACTCCTTATGGTGGCCCTCAGAGCTCTGCCCCAACTGACCCTGACTGATTATGCCAGAAAACTCTCAGTGGTATCACAAATCAATGCCGTCACATCTACATGCATTTTCATCCTGTGCTTTTATGCAAAATCTTCAAGTGGTTCCCCAGGACTCAAGGCACACTCTCAGCCAAGTCCTCATCACAAGCAGACTGGATTACGGCAACACACTATATGTAGAAATGTTATGCTATTTTAAGAGGGTTTTATAAAGCACAGCTATCACTCCGGGGAGCATCATGCACCGAGCGGTTTGCTAGGCAGACAGGGTGGCTGAGGCTAAAACAAAGGAAATGGTTTACATGAGTGCTCCACATTGTGCATCAGGGACCATGAAAATCCAGGTTTTCAGGGCTTACCTGAACACGGTTTGTGATTGGATGGAGCAGAGATTATTGGGGAGTTGGTTCCAGGCCTTGAACCCAATCACTGCTATTAATTTCCCCCCCTTGGAGATGTGTCTGAAGGCTGGAAGTTTTCGCTGATTGCATTGGATGATCTGAGAGTACGGCAAGGTGTGTAGTGCGCAAGTCTAGGCCGAAGGTAGTGGGGGACCGAGGAGTGAAAGATTCTAAAGGTAATTATCAGGATTATGAACAGAATTCTTTTGTGGATCAGAAGCCAATGTAGGGCTTCTAGTGCAGCGGATGCTGATGACCTCCTGGGCCATTTTAGAACTAATCGGGCTGCAGCGTGTTGTGCCATCTGTAATTTATGTAGGACCGACTTGTTAGCTTATAACAAGTCGGTCCTACACAAATTACAGATGGCACAACACGCTGCAGCTCGATGGATGGTCTCGCTGGTGACTGCTAGTGTGCAGCTGGTGGAACTCCGTTTGCGGACTTTGCGGAGCGGAGTGGGGCCTTGGCCGAGTGTGACAATTTTTTACTGGAATTTCTGTGGATGGCAACAGATGCCCCCCGCCCTGTGTTGCTAAGGATGGGCCCAAGGAAGGGGCCAAGGATGTGACTCCTAGCAGTACAGACGCCAGCACAACGGGTACTGGAAAACCCAGCATGGACCACACTTCAGACTCAGGAACTAAGAGGAAGACTTTGACGGTTCCCGGCATGTTCGCAG
Source organism: Lissotriton helveticus (assembly GCF_964261635.1). NCBI lineage: Eukaryota > Metazoa > Chordata > Amphibia > Caudata > Salamandridae > Lissotriton > Lissotriton helveticus. The sequence continues at coordinate 1,483,261,603 of NC_136063.1, read as the reverse complement.
GAAAACCGGCGAGCCACAAATACCTACCGCAGCCCAAGGGTTCCGTGGAGCATACGCCTTTCCTATTGAGGAGCAAGAAAACAATTGTAAATGCACCTGTATCTACGCCAGGTTTAGTCGGGGGTGTGGAAACTATAAGCGTGACTGCGACTGAGACTTCTGGGTCTGACTCTATTCATGTATTGAGCACCTCATTAAATCTTGGCAGCGCTGTTTCTTTATGCGATGGTACCCAAGCTATGCTGTCAGTACCCCTTGTTATGGCATCGGCTGAGCCAAATGATATGCCAGGATTGGGGAGCAATAGCCCAGCTTTGTCTGTTCCTTCTACTCAAGCCTTAAACTAAAAAGGGAACAATATTAGCTCTGAGAAAAGATGCCTAGAACCTGAGTTGAACTCTCTTCCAGAGGTGCAGGACGGAGGGGGCACAATACCTGTTACCCTGGACGGGGATAACTTTTTTTCTATGGCAGAGGAATCAGATTCTGCAGCAGGAAGCGAATTGGAAGTGGAGACATCTGAGGGGGAAGGGTCGGCGGAAGCCAGTGATACAGACATTGCACCAAACACCGCGGATACGCTTAGACAGGCTGGCTCCCATTCTAGGCGGGGGAGGGGCGTAAAAAAAGCGCCCGTACTCAATCTGACTCGGATTTACATTTACAATGGGATTATTCTAATATTAATTTTGGCTTGGCCGTGAAGGGGAGGAAGACGGGCGTGGGTTTCAAGAGAAACCCCAGGCATCTGGTACTAAGGATGGACAGGGACCCTCAATGTCTCTTATATATGCAACCTTGAAAGTGTTGCAATTGGAGGCCCGTCAGGGCCCTACTGGCGACAAAAAAGATCCAGGGGGCAATCCGGAAGACTACAAAAGCCTGCACCGAAGTCATGGCTCGCACAACTGCGTTGGAGGAGCGGGTGGTGGATCTTGAAGCTGGCTTGCAGAGCTCCAAATAGAAGACCTCTGCTAATGACGCCAGAATGATGGATGTGTTGTGGAAGCTGGAGAAGTCGGAGAATAGACAGTGCCGAAACAATCTGCGACTGTTGGGCATCGAAGAGAACTCCAAAGGGGGGGAATATACGCGGCTTTGTAATTAAGCTTTTCAAGTCTGCCTTCCCAGAGTTATCATCCTGGAACTGGGAAGCTGAGATCTAGCGCGTCCATCGGTTCCCCCTAATGGTGAAGAAAAATGCTCGGCAAGACCAGAGGCCATGAGCTATTCTTATCTTCTTCGGGAACTTTCTTCTGCGACAGGCAGTTTTTGAAAAAGCCAGACCGGATGCCAAGAAATCTGCGGAAGGGCAGACTTTCTTTGTAAGGCCGGACTTCTGCCGCACTACTGTGGAGAGGCGGTGGCGTCTGAGGCAGATGATCCCATCATTTCAGAAACTTTACTGTCAAATCTATTTGATGAACCCTGCTCGCTTAAAAGTGATCTTTCAGGGTCTGAGATTCAAGCAGGGGATTATCTGAAAGAGTTATCAGGTGAATAGGACAGGGGGTCTAAGGAATGGCTGCAGGTGGGTACAGGGGGGATAGGTGATTGGTCAATGGAGGGAAAGTGGGCCATGTGGGCCAATGTGCTTTTGTTTCTTTTAATTTCCACTTCTATGGTGTATTATTTTTGATGTCTTGTGGCTATTTGGTCTTGCTTGAAGTTAGTTTTTCTTTTTTCTGTCTCTTCATTTTCTATACTTTGACCCCCCGTACCCCTTTTGTACCCCTTTCGTACTTTTGATGTGTTGTATTGGATGGGGGCTGCCAGAGTTAAGGGTGTAGGAATTTGGGGCCTTATTTTTCTTGATATAGGCTAAGCCAAGGCATTGTGGGGCATATTACCAAGGGCATTATCGCCACATTAGCGGGACTTTTTCCCGCTGATGCGGCGATAATTTTATCGCCCTATTACCAAGCTGTCGCTAACACCAGTTAGCGACAGCTTGTAGGCGATAGCGGGCATTTAGGGGCCCACTTTGCATGTCAGCAATAATTATCGCTAATGACATGCAAAGTGGGCGTGCCAAGATGTTAGCGACTGAAAACAGTCGCTAACATCTCCAACTCCTATTAACAACTTTTGGAAATATTCGCGCTAAGCGCGAATATCTCCAAAAGCTAACGCCTGCTAAAAGCAGTTCTTAGCCATGTTATCCAATGGAAGGTGGATAACATGGCTAAGAGCATTGTCACGATAATGCATGAATATCGCTGATTTTTCAGCGATATTCATGCATTTCGCAGGATTTTTACCGCTTTTGAGATAAACCTTGATAATATCAAGGTATCTCAGCGGTAAAAATCCTCGGTACTCAGCGATATTTTTTTCCCGCTAACCAAGCAATAGCAATAATTATCGCTATTGCTTGGTAATATGCTCCTTTGTCTTTTCTACTTCTTTTTCGGGTCAGGGAGCAACAGGGGCGGCAAAAAAGGTCAACAGACCCTTGTGATGCCTCCCACGTTGTGTGGGAGGCATCACAAGGGTCTGTTGACCTTTTTTGCCGATGTGAAGGGGGGGTTTGGGGCGGGGGTGGGCGGATCCTCATTAAGGGGGAAAGGTAAAGGGCACGTGGGAAGTAGCTATCAGAATTTACTTGTCTTTTATAGATTTTCGCTTTGTTTACCGCTAGTAAGCGCATATAATCAATGGGCGGAGTCCGGATAGCTACGATTAATATATGTGGTTTGAATGATCCAGTTAAGTGGGGCAGGATCAAAGAGGACACTCGAATCCTCTGGCCTGATAGTATTTGTCTCCAGGAGACTCATATATTCAAGCTAGTAAAAGTCAAATTTTGAAATTAGATGGGCTTCAGCTAGTGATATGCTCCAAACAAGAGACTAAGACTGGGGGGGTTGCTATATTTGCCCGCTGTGGTTTGGCAAACTTCCCACGCTCTATTTCAGACAAATATGGTAGATGGGCCATAACTCAATGTGTTATTGATAATAATGCTTTTACCCTTTGTTCTGTTTATGGCCCGGTATTAGATGCCACTGAGGTATATGGCTGGCTGAACACAGACTTGGTGGGTTGGCCACTCCCACTGATTATCTGTGGAGACTTCAAAATAAATTTGGGCTGGGCTGTGTTGAATCCAACTGAAGCGGGCTATCAGGGGCGGAAACCTAAGGTTTTTAGGTCTTTGCGTCATTTGAGAGAGATCCATGGGCTAGTAGATGTTTGGGCTGCATTAAGAAGCGGGGAAGATGGGTCTACATATTACTCATCCCCGCATCAATCACACTCTAGATTAGATTATTTTTAGATTCTTTTTTTATTGCTCATAATTTGGTTATGTCCGATCACAATCCGCTGGTTCTGGAAGTTTCTCTCAACTGTCCAAAGAATAGGTCCAGTTGGACTTTTAATAGGACTCTCCTGAGCAATAACCAATATGTAGAACATATAGGTATCTGGATCACAAGGTTTTTTCAGGAAAATCGGGGGAGTACTAGTCCTCAGAATGTTTGGGACGTGCTAAAAGCTGGGGTCAGTGGGGAGACCACACAATTTGGATGGCAGGCTCAAAAACAAGAGAAGGATAAGATTAATAATTTATATGCCGAATTGAGAAAAGCAGAAGTATATCTGGTTCAGGTCATCTTGGCAAAAGGGAACATCGAGGCGGCACAAATAAAGATTGCAACCGCTAGAGCTGCCATAACTGAGATCTCAGCTAGTAAGTCTGCTGCCAGATATCTTGCCTGGCGCGCGCAAGTATATGAATGCAACGAGAGAACAGAACATACCCTTGCTCTACGTATTAGGGAAAAGGATGCTCAAGCCCAAATCATGGGAATCAATGATCCAGACATAGGGTTCGTAAAGGATCCCAATGCTATTCTTATAGCTTTTGAAATATTTTATCAGAGATTATACTCTGAAGAAATGATTAATATCTCAACTTTGCTGGATGAAATAGCGGGATTCCTAGATCGAGTTGTAATTGAACCATTGTCTTCCAATCTGGTTATGCTGAAAGCACCAATCTCCCTAGCCGAGGTTAGCACAGCCCTAGAATCAGTCCCATCGGGCAAACCTGTTGGGCTTGATTTTTTGCCAGGAGAATTTTTAAAGAAATTTTCCACGCAGCTCGCCCCAATCTTGTTGGAACTATTTAGTTTGATTCGGGGGGGGGAGGAACCTCCACCAGATTCATGGAGATTTGCTAAAATTGTTCTTTTTTTTAAAAAAGGCAAGCCAGCTACTGATTTAGGGGCATATCGGCCAATTACTTTGATTAACAACGACGTCAACATTTATTCTAAGATCTTTGCGGAATAGACTGGACTCGGTCATTAAAAAAATGGTGTCACATAATCAACATGGTTTTGTTCCGGGCTGGGAAACTATAGATCACATCCGCAGAGTCATAACTTTATTTGATTACTCCAAGATAACAGGAGACCCTATGGCGTTACTTTTACTTGACGCTGAAAAAGCTTTTGATAGGATCTCCTGGCCTTTTTAATGGGCAGTTATGAAACATTATCTAATTGGGGAAGGCTATATTCGGGCTATAAAAGGCATGTATTTGGATCCTGTAGCCAGGATAGCACTGAAGGGAGTATACTCTGGAGAGATCAGCATAGAGCGGGGTACCAGGCAAGGCTGCCCCTGCTCCCCTTTGCTAATTGCAGTTTACATAGACCCCCTAATTAGATTATTACAAGAGAGCCAGGCAATTCGACCAGTATGTGCTCCAGGAGGGGAGGTAAAAATTTTGGGATATGCTGACGACTTAGCAATAGTTACACCAGCTCCACAGGAGACCTTAGCCGAGCTTGGGGTCATAACATCTCATTTTGGGAAAGTCTATGGATACCATATGAATGGAAGTAAAACTCAAATAGTGATTAATCAGAAGCTTTGATATTGTTGACTCACGGATTGTAGTTACCGCAAGGTATCTTGGGGTTGAGATTAGTTCCGCCCCAGCTACAATTGTAGATTTAAATCTTGCGCCGCTCTTAGGTAAAATGAAAACTGATACTAAAAGAATGAGTAATCTACACTTGACGCTTATGGGGCGAAGTGACGTCATAAAAATGATTTTTTTTTACCAAAGATTCTTTATTATTTTAGGGCTATCCCTCTTGAATTCAGTAAAGCTTGGTTCCGGAAATTTGATCAGGTCATCTCTTGGTTCTTATGGGCGGGGCAGCGCCCAAGAGGGGCATTACGATATATGACACTGCCGAGGGATCGGGGGGGGGGGGTCTGTTCCCAATTTTCAGATTTACTACTGGGCCACTACTTTGAAGTACTCTGCCAAATTGATAAATGGTGCAAATTCAGAGGATTCTGAAATCTCGATTTTTCAACGTATTTGTGGGGCAGAGGCAAGGGGTCTTTTATTGCGACAGATTGATTTTGATTATTTTAAGAGGGTCAAGTTTAAGGTCAGCGCATATAAAGTCTGGACTACAGTAAGAAAAAAGGTTGGAGTTCCCAGAGTACATAGGTATTCTCCTCTTGGCAACAATGCTATTCTTTTTTCGGAAATTTTTAATGATGGTTCTTTTCGCAGGTGGAGTGAGAAAGGGATTTATTGTGTCGGGGATTTTTTGTTTGGGGATTGTATACTTTCTTTTGACGCTCTTAAAGAACGGTTTGGGCTAGGGAACCTGGACTTTTTCACATTTTTACAAGTTCGGGACCTCTTAGAAAAGAAATGTCATAACCGGAGACAAATCCCTTTGTTAGAAATGTTTAAAAATACGATACCACAAACCGCTGCTATTCATAAAGTTATTACGGAAAAAATGGGGGATGATCTAATTAAGTATTTTGAACGATGGCAAATACAGGTACAGGCTGGGCAGGGGGATTGTGAGGATTCTCTGTACTACAGTCAAACATCATGCATATCTGCCAATCTGCAAGTACAGTGTTTTAAAACGTGGTGTAATTTGTATGTTACCCCGGCCCGAATACATAGGTGGGGGGGCACCACCAGCATAAGGTGCCTGCGCTGTGGAGAGGTAGCTGCGGACAGCACTCATATGTTCGTGACTTGTTTGGAACTCTCCCAATTATTATCCAAAATAGAATTTAAGCTGAGGACAATCTTGGGCATTCCTCTGATACCCCGTTAACCATCATGCTGGGTATTTCGGCTCAAGCGATGGATGAAAATCATAAGAAACTTGTATTTGTTGCTATGGCTGTCTATCGTTTATGTATAGCCACAGTATGGATAGATGCTACCCCTCCGACTGAATACGTTTGGCTTAATAAATTTCTGTTGAGATATAATTGGGAAATGGCGGTGGTGAAGAGGAGAGGAAGGCGTGCTAGGGAGAAAGAGGAGAAGCCTTGGCTGCCTATGTCCAATTGGCTTAATAGGTAGTTAGGATATATCCATATTTTCTTTTTTCCTGTGTGCTCATTTATTTTCTTTCTTCTTTTCCCTTTTTTTTGAGTGGGTTTGCTGAGGGATGGATCCGCTGGGGTGGGGGACGAAAAATTGTAAAAAGCATGTCTGGGGTATTAACCACAGTTTTTGATTTTCTGTTTTAATTATTGATTGTAATTGAAATATGTTTGGTTTCTGTGCTTGGTACCCCAATAACATAATAGTACAGTCTAGATGTAATTAAGGCCACCACGACTGCCTGTCTCGCAGTCCTGGGGAGTAAGTCAAACAATTTTTTAAGTGACTTTATCAGGTGGAAGCAGGTGCCAGCCACTGCTAAGCATTGCTGATGGAAAACAGTGCTGAATCAAATTTGACCCCAAAAATAGAAATACCTGCCCACCTCCTCTAAAGACTCCAGATCATACAGAATGCTGCCACCAGATTCATTCTTGATGTCCATTGTTGGTCCCAGATCACCCCCCACCTCAGGCAGATGCACTGGCTCCCAATTCAGAAATGATGCCATTTAAAGGTCCTCACACATTCATTTAAGGCACTGCCCTACATTAGACCCTCTTACCTAAACCTAAACCACAACCTCAACTTTCGCCAACTCTCCAGGTACCCTTGATCTGCCTCTCTCTCATTTGCCCATGCAACCAACATATATAGACAGAGAGCCAAAGGTGGATCTTTCTCCCACCATGCAGCGAGTTTCTGGAATGACCTCCCCCTCCACATCAGGACGTCCATGCCACTGATGGGATTCATAAAGAAGCTGAAATCCTGGCTCTTTGACTAGTACACTAGTCCATCCATCATCCTCAGCCAGACTCAGATAACACCCTCCTACAGCCTGGAAACCCTCATGGGTAATAAGCCACACTCTACAAATCAACTAACATAACATACCTTATTCTTTATCCTACACCCTTACCAGTTTATCTTTTCCATTTACCACGTATCCTTAACCTCTTACCAAAACCTATTAACACATATCTATTACCCTTAACTATAATACCTTAACCTCTTATCCTTTACCCCTTACACCTCGCAGTTCACTTGTTTACCTTTCACCTCTTTCAACTAAGCATTTACCCGTACCTTCTTAGCCCCATACCACCGCCATTCCCCTTACATCCTTACCCTTAACCACTTGCTATCAATTTCTTGTACTTAACCACTTAGCCCTTACCCTCAAACATGTCATAAAAAATGATCCACAGATTACTAATATATTTTTCATTGTACCATGAAACACAAATGGTAAGAGATTCTCTGATGAAATTGTTGTTCACCAAAAAGTGCTCACAACAAACAAATGGTGTTTTCCCGTTGCGCTTCACATTATACTCATAAATATTCACTAATAAATGACAACGTTGTTTCTCATATTCGACCTCCTAAGGACTGAATTCCTTCTTTTTACTCTCATCAAACACAAAGCTCCTTTCTGTCCACCTCTATTGAAGGAACTTGAATTTCTCACCTTCACTGTCCTTCAATGTTATTGCCCTTAGTTTCACTCGTGAGCAACAATCATGAAATTAGCTACATTTCATCTAATGGTTCTACTATTCTGTTTAGGCTTTGGTGATGTGGTTCTAGCCAATTGCACTTAATCCTTATCAAAATGTTCTTTTTCTCAGCAAATGGATTTGTTTTTTCTTACAGAAACCACAATCACATCACTCCTATTTACAATAACCTATATTGGCTGCTTATTGGTTCAGTAATCAAGTTTAAATTAGAGTGCCTAACGAAAAACGAATAGCAACTAAATTCTCCATTTGCTGGTGGCAATAATGGACTGAGAAGCAAAAATAAGTTTCGATTGAAAAATTGAAATTTTTGGGACAACTCATACTCAGCAACAGCCCTTCTCTGGTCAGCCTCTTTCTTCTGGAACTCTGAGTTTAAAGGAAAACTATTTATTCAGGCATTTCATAAACACACAAACTTTATATAACCCAGAACCATTAGCCCATCTTAATAGTTGCTAATTAGATAGTCTATTACTGAATAATGTAACTTCTGTCAAATCAATTGTTTTGTAAACGCTCCAATCAATCTAGCGTCACAGTTTAATAATCATGTGTGTTTTTCAGATTACCTACCTTGTACTTACTGTGACTAATTGTACCATGCTCCTGTTTCTTCCGCCTTCATTACCTTTGTTCCAATGTTATGCATGTTTTTTTATCAGTGTAAGGCACCCACATCTTGAAGGCTACCTTTGTTGTAGAGGCAGCCTACGCAAGGCTTGAAGGGCAGGAGTGATGTGCTCTGACGTTTTCACAGGTTGGACTTGTCTTGCTGCCTGGTTTGATCTGCTGAAGTTGATTTATACTTCTCCTTTTGAGCTCTTTCCACATGTTGCTACAATGACGGCGGCATGACATTACCAGCGATTGGGCAAGGACAACTTTGCTATGAAAACCTAACACTGGTGGGGTTTGTCAAGCATATTGTAGTAACGATGCGCAGTAATGAAATTGTAATTTATTGCTGGTAAGCATTGCTGAGCACTCGGTAGCCCCGCGTGCCCTTGTAACCTGTATGTTTACTTATGAAGGGTCCTCATAGCTCCTAGGCAATGGTTGGAGATTCCAGTGCAGTTGAAGCTGAGCTGTGTCCTGACTGGCTGCTCTGGGTGAATCATGGGCGATCCAAAGAAATGAACCAGTTTGAGACCTACAATTGCCAACTGAGTGATCCTTCACACAACATATTGGCGAAGATCAGACCCTCTTCCTGAGCTGTAATCGCCAACCCATGCATTCCTGCTTGGTATCCAAAAGTCCTGGCTGGTGCTGTTTGCATTTATTCCAGATCCTGCATTACACTGGTTTTGGATTGCGGACTTTGCGGACAAGTTCGAGACCTCTTAGAAAAGAAATGTCATAACCGGAGACAAATCCCTTTGTTATAAATGTTTAAAAATACGATACCACAAACCGCTGCTATTCATAAAGTTATTACGGAAAAAATGGGGGATGATCTAATTAAGTATTTTGAACGATGGCAAATACAGGTACAGGCTGGGCAGGGGGATTGTGAGGATTCTCTGTACTACAGTCAAACATCATGCATATCTGCCAATCTGCAAGTACAGTGTTTTAAAACGTGGTGTAATTTGTATGTTACCCCGGCCCGAATACATAGGTGGGGGGGCACCACCGGCATAAGGTGCCTGCGCTGTGGAGAGGTAGCTGCGGACAGCACTCATATGTTCGTGACTTGTTTGGAACTCTCCCAATTATTATCCAAAATAGAATTTAAGCTGAGGACAATCTTGGGCATTCCTCTGATACCCCGTTAACCATCATGCTGGGTATTTCGGCTCAAGCGATGGATGAAAATCATAAGAAACTTGTATTTGTTGCTATGGCTGTCTATCGTTTATGTATAGCCACAGTATGGATAGATGCTACCCCTCCGACTGAATACGTTTGGCTTAATAAATTTCTGTTGAGATATAATTGGGAAATGGCGGTGGTGAAGAGGAGAGGAAGGCGTGCTAGGGAGAAAGAGGAGAAGCCTTGGCTGCCTATGTCCAATTGGCTTAATAGGTAGTTAGGATATATCCATATTTTCTTTTTTCCTGTGTGCTCATTTATTTTCTTTCTTCTTTTCCCTTTTTTTTGAGTGGGTTTGCTGAGGGATGGATCCGCTGGGGTGGGGGACGAAAAATTGTAAAAAGCATGTCTGGGGTATTAACCACAGTTTTTGATTTTCTGTTTTAATTATTGATTGTAATTGAAATATGTTTGGTTTCTGTGCTTGGTACCCCAATAACATAATAGTACAGTCTAGATGTAATTAAGGCCACCACGACTGCCTGTCTCGCCGTCCTGGGGAGTAAGTCAAACAATTTTTTAAGTGACTTTATCAGGTGGAAGCAGGTGCCAGCCACTGCTAAGCATTGCTGATGGAAAACAGTGCTGAATCAAATTTGACCCCAAAAATAGAAATACCTGCCCACCTCCTCTAAAGACTCCAGATCATACAGAATGCTGCCACCAGATTCATTCTTGATGTCCATTGTTGGTCCCAGATCACCCCCCACCTCAGGCAGATGCACTGGCTCCCAATTCAGAAATGATGCCATTTAAAGGTCCTCACACATTCATTTAAGGCACTGCCCTACATTAGACCCTCTTACCTAAACCTAAACCACAACCTCAACTTTCGCCAACTCTCCAGGTACCCTTGATCTGCCTCTCTCTCATTTGCCCATGCAACCAACATATATAGACAGAGAGCCAAAGGTGGATCTTTCTCCCACCATGCAGCGAGTTTCTGGAATGACCTCCCCCTCCACATCAGGACGTCCATGCCACTGATGGGATTCATAAAGAAGCTGAAATCCTGGCTCTTTGACTAGTACACTAGTCCATCCATCATCCTCAGCCAGACTCAGATAACACCCTCCTACAGCCTGGAAACCCTCATGGGTAATAAGCCACACTCTACAAATCAACTAACATAACATACCTTATTCTTTATCCTACACCCTTACCAGTTTATCTTTTCCATTTACCACGTATCCTTAACCTCTTACCAAAACC